>NC_138038.1:40962273-41599773 GCF_964106645.2 Podarcis pityusensis | reverse complement strand
TCCTGCCCGACATCAGCTGGGACTTCGGTTTCCAAATGGACGGGATATCCCCCTTCACAGGCTATGATGATCCTTTCCGTGTTATCGGTCCCTTTGTAACTGCAGTCCGGGGCCCAGGAGCCCTTCTGAAGTTGGCACAGCGTGAGGGGGAAGCTGGCATTGCTTTCCCGGAGGTCCCCTGTGGTGGGTACCCCACCCTCGCCACAAACAAGCTGGATCTTGGAGGTGTCCGCATGGACAAAAGTGTTGAGGTGCTTGCAGTGGTGGGAGGTGGCCAGGTCGCGGCGCTTCATCATAAGGTTGCAGTAGCTCCGGGGGTCAGGGGCCTCCGTCGTTGGGAAGTCAACGTGCTGCCTCAAGAACTTCTGGTAACTTTCCGCACCGGCCACGGCCAAGCAGGCCGCCAGGAAGAGGAGTGCCGTGGTCAGCCCTGGACGTGGGCCTCTCTCTGCCATTGCTGACCCCTTTGTTGTTCTTTGTCAGGTGATGGATGGTAGCCAAGTGAGGTAGGAAGGATGGAGGTGGTCTCAAGAGGCTTGCTTCCTGAGGTGGGAAGAACAAAATGGCGCCCCCAAGGATGGTAAAAGAATAAATTGGCAAATTAATGACTTGACAATGCCCTGATGGTGTACACAGAAATCTGCCCCATGTCATGGCTCTTGAACAACCCCCAGTTCAAAATAGAAGCCCCTTCTCACTGGAAAACGCCCCCCACCATAAATAATACCACATCATTGCCTATTGTTGTCAGGGAAATTCTCAATGGGGTCCTCATAAGAGGGGCCTGCTACATCGTGAGGTGAGGTCGGTTCTAAAGCAGTGGTTCCCAACCTGGTTTTGGCCATGCCTCACCTAAGCATCTCTAAAATCCTGATGCCCCTCTGTGATATATAATTCTTATTATTCAAAAAGTGAAGTCCTATTCACATGGAGGAAGCCTAAAAGGCCATTAACTTGGTCTAAACAAGCTTCCAAATTGCCCCCCCATAAAATTCAAATTGCTCCCCCTGTGGGGCGTGTGCCCCACATTGGGAACCACAGTTCTAAAGGTTATTGGGAAGTGGAATTTGCCCTGAACTGCTTATTTGAAATTTATATTTTAATACAGTTTTATCTCCATAGAAAGTCCCGAAGGCGCTATGCTGCAAGGTGCAATCCCTAGCAGGTGGACTCCAAAGCAGCTTCCTGATGATCAGTCAAGGCACTCAAAGCATTTAATAAGAACATAAAAATATTTCTGTTGGATCCAGCCAAGGGTCTTTCTCATCCAACACTCTATCCTCACAGTGGCTGACCAGATGGGTCTTCAGGAGGCCTGCAAGCAAGACCTGAGTACAAGTATTCAGAGGCATATCACACCTGACAGTAGAGGCAGACTATAGCCATTGTGGCTAGGACCCTTTTCCTCCAGTCTAACCTTCTCACATGCCTTTAATCACTGTGATGGGCATAATAATGCTACCTCTAACTTTGTAAATAGTGGGACTGGAGACATCCCAGATTTCCTTGCCCCAAAATGCTCTACCCAGGTTGACACTGAAGCTTTGGCACAAGCCGTGGCTGAGTTTTAAGATGTGGCCCGTCTGAGGACTCTTACATTGCTTCTGTCATGGATCAAGTCGAAGTCCAAGCCTTACCTGAGTTGGAGAACTGGGCCGGGCTCCCTCTGCCAAGAGCAATCTGTCCCGCTCTGCTTTTATACAGAGAGCCCAGCATGACAAGGAATCAAGGACACTTTCAAGGAAAACTTTGCAGATGACACAGGGAGGAACAAACCAAGCTACATATTTCCAGCCTCTGACTCAACCCTGGCCTGGGGCGATTTGTAGCACAACATCTCAAGTGTGGCTTAGTCAGCCTCCACTCACTGACAAGTCAGTTAAAGTTGGTATCACTGCATTTACATCATATTAGATCCAGATGGGTTAACACAACCAGGAATAGAAACGGTCTGGGGATCTTTTCCCTGCTTAATATAGGCAGCTTTCAAAACTGCTCCTCAAAAATGTTAACTGAGAACACAGCTGGGGTCTAGGCTGGAGCTGCTGATTTGCCACCAGCAACATTTGTGATTTTATTTAGTAAGAAACAAACAACAGTGGAGGCAGAACATACTCATCATGGCTAGTTGCCATTGATATTCTCCATGAATTTGCCCAATCCTCTTTTAAAGCCATCTGAGCTGGTGGCCATCAAATCACTACCTGTTATAGCAAATTCTGTATAGTTGTCATGGTCTTTTGGCTGAAATGTAACTCATGGATTTAGTTTTTGGTGTGCAGGGTTATGGGAGAATATACCATGCTGCTGCCCCCCCCCCGAATGGGTTAGTACTTAAAGGAATGGGAGCACAGACCCATGTCACATAATTGTATGAGTTGACTGTGGGCAAATTAAGGGGGTGTCTATATGGGATTTTACTGGCTCTGCACTCTGGGCGCACTCCCAGCTACCTTGTATGTGAAACCTTTTGAAAAAGCATTTGTTTTTAAAAAGAGGAGGGATGGGGCAGTGGAGATGGGGTGAAGCAGGCAAGACCTGGGTCTTTGGCCCCTTGAGCCAGCCCCTAACAATGTTCCTCCTGCTCCCACCGTGGGAACTAACATCGGGGTATAGGAAGCATCACAGACAAACTGTGCATTGTATCCCTGTTGTATGGTGAAAAGTCATAGCTCAGCAGAACAGCATCTACCTTGCATGCAGAAGATGCTATATTAAATCTCCAAGTAGGACTAGCAATGTCCCCTGCCTGAAACCTTGGACAGCTCCTGCCCTGCTGTGCAGACCATGCTGAGCTCGGTGGACCCCTGGTCCTTGTACAAAAAACACCTTCCTATGTTCTCTTCATCCTTGAAGTGATGGAGTTCCTTCCTTCTCTCCATCCCTATCTATCAGCAATGCTTCAAGGTATTTCTTGTTCTGGAAGGCTTGTTTTGCTGGACACATCCACACCATCCATTTAAAGCAGTTTTGTACCGCATTAACAGCCACAGCTCCCCCCGCAAAGAATCATGGGAACTGCAGTTAAGGGTCCTGAGAATCATTGGGAGACCCCTTAAAAATCACTGTTCCCAGCATTCCAGAGAGGGGAGGGTCATGATTGTTATCGTGTATAGGAGTGCTTTACATGGATTGTGCGGGTGAACTCAGTTGTTTTCCCAAACCACTCTGAGTGCTTCCAGACTGTCACTATTCTTGAGTGGGATTGAGTCAAAAACCAGCAAAGTCACACAGTTATAGTGGATTGGGAGGTCTTGTGCCACAAACCAGCTTCCCTCAAAGATTGGACTTTTGGTGTGAAGGAAAGTGATGGGGAAAATGCTCTGGAAAGTGTGGGATAACACTTGCTCCAACGCAATGCCATCTAACCTCCCAGCAAACACATCAGCATGAATACTCATTGGTAGCCAAAGCTGTCTGGTTTCCCTGTAATCAGATCATGATAAATACTCAATAAAAATTATTATTGGAAGCACACCCTGGTCTGACATACATCGTTAAGCAGAGAAGGGTTCCATTTCTTAAACCTTCTTTCTGAGTCTGCGCGCACACCATAGAGATAAAGCACATTTAAATCACAGAGCTTCCCCCAAAGAATCCTGGGCACTGTATTCTATCCCTCATAGAGATATAATTCTTTTCTACAGCATTAGCATCCCACCCTTCCTTACCCTAACTACTTGGTCCTAGGACACAGGGCACTTTGCACCACAAATACACATTTTAACCCATGGAGTTCTCACTACTCACCTTGTGTCAAGATGTGTCCCGTCTGCTCTGACACCATCGCTGGGTATGAAAACAAGGAAATCAATAGCACAATGGGCGGGGAGTGAGAGAGTTAATGACTCACAAATCGGCTGCCAAGTCAGAGCAACCGGAAATACCAGGGATGGTTCCTGAGACAGCAGGGCAGAACATTACGAAATCACCGGAGGTTTCCCCACCTTGTCAAGCATCTCTTTCTCAACATGAGGACTAGAAACTTTGTGTGTTTGTGTAAAATAAAGGCTAAGGCGAGGCTTGTTGATTTCCTAGAATTAAAGGGATGTCTAACACGCAGCTTAATACACACGGGTCTTGATTAGAGTCTTAGATGTGGAAGTATGACACGCGGCTTTAACACACAAGCCTTAATTAAATTCTAACACTAGCTTGATCCAGAATTTAGTCTTGCACCCATGAACTCATTACACTATCTTTAGTAAATAAAAAGTAAAAAGTAAAATAAAAAATAACTCCCAAAGGGCAATTGATTGTGTGTGGAGAAAGAAAGAAAAGGGGGGAAAAAGGGGGGGGGGATGAAATGGAATGCCTGCAACCCTCACAGTGCACATTTTATTGTTTATAGACCTGTCCATCATAGCAGACTCCCAAAATGAAGAACTGATTAAGTTTACTGGGATTTTATATGCAGCACAGAAAAGGCAAAGTTGCGCGCGCGTAAGGGAGAGGACAGAGACTATAAAAGAAAACAAACCTGTTTAATCTCGCCATTGGTAACCAGGCAAGATAAAGGAATTTCAGCACGGATCCTAAAATAAAGGATAAGCTGTTTTACTTTCAAAACAGCAGCAAGGAAGCTTTCTTAGGGCAGGTTCTCCCTCCTTCTGCTCCTTAGGCAAACCGGGCAGGTAGAAGAGGGAATGCGTTTATCCAATCAACTTCCGGAAGGTGGAGCTAGGGATCCTGCTTCTATCCAATGGGCGACTGGTTTGCCCAGAGCCTTAACGTGATCAATGCAATGCACAGCCGGGGCAGGTTTGTGCGTCTGTCACCGGCAACTGATGAGCCTCGAACATCAATCCGAAAGGGAAGAGAAGGTGGGAACGATCACTGCCGATGGGGAGCAAGTTTCAGCGTCTGGGTCTGGGACGGCTTTGGCCAGGCATATCTCACATCTTCTGCTGGAACCTCCTTCACTGGAGGTGTTTGATCAGAGATTGGATGGCCACCTGTCAGAGATTCTTTAGCAGTGATTCTTGGATTGCAGGGGGTTGGGCTAGATATCCTTTGGGGTCCCTTCCATCTCTTTAATTTTATGATTCTAGGATGAACCAGTAGCTAATGGGAACAGGGAGGCAATTTACCCAGAAAGCACCTCAGGAATCAAAATCTAGGACATAAAACAAGAGGCTTTTAAAAAAAAAACAATAAACTTAGTTACCTG
Organism: Podarcis pityusensis; assembly: GCF_964106645.2. NCBI lineage: Eukaryota > Metazoa > Chordata > Lepidosauria > Squamata > Lacertidae > Podarcis > Podarcis pityusensis. Next base: position 41,594,603 of record NC_138038.1, on the reverse strand, counting down.
CTAGGGACTCTTTCTTTCTTTCCTTAATAATAATGATAATTAATAATTTTATTATTTATACTCCGCCCACCTGGCTGGGTTTCCCCAGCTACTCTGGGCGGCTCATAGAATATATAAAACATATTATTGAATAATCAGTCTTTGAATTATCAGTCTTTGTATTGTCTGTCTTGGAACTGAGAATCTAGTTTTGGACTGAATTTTGAAATGGTTATTGAAGGGATTGTTGTATTTTATTTCTCTCTCTTTCTCTCACACACCCCTTCTCTCCCAGGACAAAACTAGATTTTGGAGATTCATGATCAGATGTCCTGTCCCTTTAAATGACTTTTAACTTACCCGCTGCAATGAGCGCACCCTGCCCCACCGCGGGTCATTTTAACGTTGAGAGAGCACATCGCTTAATTTCAGTGCTTAAAATTCGGATACATCCTCCCTTCCAGTGATGCCGAAACATGCCAGCAGGGGAAGCTATTGCTTAAGCGTGCTCTGGGCAGCCGCACTTCCCTGGAGGAGAAAGTCTGAGAAAGTCGCTGCCTTCTATAGAGAAAGACCACCGGTCGCCGGCAACCTCTGTACCGTCGGCATTGACTGGCACTGGTTCTCCGGAGTTTCAGATATGCTGAGCCGTCGGGAGCGTCTGCGTGCAAAGCAGATGCTCTACCATTTAGCTAGGACCCTTCGTTTCCGAAGTCTGCATGTTGATTCATCCCAATATTTGGCAGGCATTTGCAAGGTTTTGAAAATCTTTCGCGGTGGTTGTGGTGTCTCTTAATGCAAAAGAAGAAGTAAAAAAAGTGCTTTGGGGGCAGAATAAGAGCAGCAGACCTGATTCACCTCCTCATGAAAAGAGGGCACAAATTTGCATCTGGTAGCTAGACAGCATCTTAAAAAGCAGAGACATCACCTTGCCAACAAGGTCCGTATAGTTAAAGCTATGGTTTTCCCAGTAGTGATGTACAGAAGTGAGAGCTGGACCATATGGTGCTGGAGGAGACTCTTGAGAGTCCCATGGACTGCAAGAAGATCAAACCTATCCATTCTGAAGGAAATCAGCCCTGAGTGCTCACTGGAAGGACAGATCGTGAAGCTGAGGCTCCAGTACTTTGGCCACCTCATGAGAAGAGAAGACTCCCTGGAAAAGACCCTGATGTTGGGAAAGATGGAGGGCACAAGGAGAAGGGGACAACAGAGGACGAGATGGTTGGATAGTGTTCTCGAAGCTACCAGCATGAGTTTGACCAAACTGCGGGAGGCAGTGGAAGACAGGAGTGCCTGGCGTGCTCTGGTCCATGGGGTCACGAAGAGTTGGACATGACTAAACAACAACAACAACAGCTTATATGTATAGGTACAAATTTGGCGTGGTAGTGGTGGAATTCAAAAGGAAATACTGTACATCCTGTCATACTGGGAAGATGCCAGGTGTCTTCTGTGCCTGCTTTGGCTATGCATGCATGTAGGGTTGGAAATGCACAAGGCTCATTGGTTTTTTGGCAGAGCGCTTTTGCACAGAGTACTTTGCAATTGTACATCCAACTTTGTGTGATAGTGTGGCCTGTTGTTACTATCCAGGGAGGAGGGGAGAGGGGAAATTAGGCTCTTCAGATGCTGCTGGACTCCAGCTCCCATCAGCCAGTATGACCAATGATCAGGGATGATGGAGATTGGAGTCCAACACAATCAGGAGTCCCGCTGATTCCTCGCCCTGCTTTAAAAGTTAAGAAGAAGGAAATTCTAGCATTGTGTAGCCCAGGGCACAGCTGATGGCACGATTGTGACTACAGGTGTAGCATCCTGTGCAAGAGAGAAGGAAGCTGTAGTACCTCTCCAAATTCTCCCAAATGCACAAAGGAGCAGAGAGTGTGTTCCTATTGACCTCCTTCCCCCATGTGGCCATCCTAGAGGAGGCTGAGCGGACTGGGAGCTATCTGGAATTACAGGAGCATGCCAGGAAATAGAGATGCACAAGAAAGAGTTTATTAACATCACACTGTACCTGCAGAGATACACTCACATACACGAAAAGGGTAAGGGAAAGAGGCAGAGAACAGAAGCAGCTCCTCAGAGATGGCACTGAAAACAGGATGAACAGGAGGAGCTGGTATTTGGCTTTAGGGAAGGAGGGAGAGTAATGGCATCAGAGAGACACATCCACCAAGTCAGCCAATCTTTTGTGCCCGGGTCCAGTTCCATCCCGGCAGGTGCAGTCGGGCGATACAGTCTTCCCTACAGTTCATGCTTGCAGATGTAGGCGTTGAGTTTCCTGCAGGGGGCGTCGTTCCACTGTTTAAAGTCTAGGAGGCAGAAGATAAGGCTCAAGTTAGCCCTTTGGTTTGGCGGTTCTGTAAACTGAACTGATGTTGCCAACCTCCAATTAAATCTCAGGTTTCACAAGAGCTTCAAGTTCCCATGATTAATATTTTTAAGGGGAAAAGCAAATAGAACTGATTCTAATGTTCAAATGTGTGAAGGCAAATAAAACAAAGGAGTAAAGTTTCAGTTAGAAGTGCCTGGCGTGCTCTGGTCCATGAGGTCACGAAGAGTCAGACACGACTAAATGACTAAACAACAACAATAAAGTTTCAGTTTGTTTTCTGATCTGTATATTTCTTCCCCGAGAGTTTTTCACATCTGAGGCTAGATATTTTTGCTCAAGAGCACTCTAGGAGATGGGTAGCTAACCTTGTGACCTCTGGATTTTTTTGTAAAATGACACTCATCTTCCCCGACCCCTAGCCATGTGGACCAGAGCAGATGGGAGTCATAGTGCACATCTGAAGGGTGTCATGCTGGCTACCCTGACTTTGGAAAAAAAGGAGAGCATGCCTTCTCTGTGGTCTGGGTGTTATTTGTAGACACTGTGCGCACACAGCACATTCAAAGCACATCCCCCTGAAGAATTTTTGGAACTATGGTTTGTTAAGGTTGCTAGGAACTGTAACTCTGTGAGGGGCAAACTACAGTGCTCAGAATTATGTGAGGGAAAGAATGTGTTTCAAATCTGGCTTAAAGGTATAGTGTGTATACAGGTGCAAGCTATGGTATTCACAGGCAACTGAATTGCATAGATCAGTTGTAGCTCTCCATCTCATGGTATACAGTGGTACCTCGGGTTAAGTACTTAATTCATTCCGGAGGTCCATTCTTAACCTGAAACTGTTCTTAACCTGAAGCACCACTTTAGCTAATGGGGCCTCCTGCTGCCGCCGCGCCACCAGAGCACGATTTCTGTTCTCATCCTGAAGCAAAGTTCTTAACCCAAGGTACTATTTCTGGGTTAGCGGAGTCTGTAACCTGAAGTGTATGTAACCCGAGGTACCACTGTATTCAGAACATGGCCAGCCATTGTGTCCCTAAATCAGGAGTGGTGAACCTTTTCCAGCCTGAGGGTTGCATATCTATCTGGACAATTTCCTGAGGGCCACATGCCATTGATGGGCAGGGCCAGAGGCAAAAGTGGGTGGAGCAGTGAATGTTAACTTTACCCTTGTCTAATAAGCTGGTTTCTACACACACACACACACACACACTCCCACCTCTGCTCTACCCAGACAAGCCAGAGTTCAAGGACACAGTCCATCCAGGCACAAACACAAGGCAAGGGCATGGAGCAGAGTCAGGGAGGGTAGTCGTGGCCAGGGGAGAGAGGATATGGCTGGGAAGAGTTCCAAGGGCCAGACAAAGTGGCATATTTGGCCCCCCAGGCTTGAGTTTTCCTATCCTTGTCCTAAAATGCCCTTGTCGTTTCTCAGACACTGAGAATGACTTGCTTACCTGTGGTTCGTCTCAGCTCCACACAGTACTCGGCTTTGCGGTAGTTGTCTGGCTGGTGGTTCATCCAGGCCTTGTAGTTGTAGGTGGATTCGTCAGCCCACCTCCATTTCCTGGTCTGCAGAAAAGAGACAGAACACATCATGTGATGGAAGGGGCCAGATAGAGAAATTGGATGAAGCCAACTTGCTGGAGAGTTTCCCCCATGGGGATCTGTTAGCAGCAGAGGAGGACTCTCGTGGAAAACAATGGAGAAGCAGAGGCGTGGGGGAATAAATTTGGGAGATTGTTGAGGTCAGAGTGGGAAGGCATTGCCATGGAGCCACCAAACCATCAAACAGGAATGGAGCACCATTCTACTTGATCTGCATGAAAGAGACGGAACAGATCATGTGGTTAAGGAAGTGGGAGGAGCCCAGCGCAAAAGCTGAGCTGGAGAGTTCTGGTCAGCGGGCAGCTATGATGCAGGAAAAGAGAAGGACTCCCGTGGAAAATAACAAAATGGTGTATTTGAATGTAAGGTGAGCCTGCTGGATCAGACCAATGGCCTATCATAGCCCAGCATCCTGTTCTTACAGCGGCCAACCAGATGCCTGAGGGAAACCTGCAAGCAATTAATCCAGAATGAGGCAGCTAGACTGGTGACTGGGGGCGGCCGCCGAGACCATATAACACCGGTCCTGAAAGATCTTTATTGGCTCCCAGTATGTTTCTGAGCACAATTCAAAGTGTTGGTGCTGACCTTTAAAGCCCTAAATGGCCTCGGTCCTGTATATCTGAAGGAGCGTCTCCACCCCCATCATCCAGCCCGGACACTGAGGTCCAGTGCCAAGGGCCTTCTAGTGGTTCCTTTGCTGCGAGAAGCCAAGTTACAGGGAACCAGGCAGTGGGCCTTCTTGGTAGTGGTGCCTGCCCTGTGGAATGCCCTCCCAGAAGATGTCAAGGCAATAAACAACTATTTTACTTTTAAAAGACATCTGAAGGCGGCCCTGTTTAGGGAGGTTTTTAATGTCTGATGTTGTATTGTTTTTAATATTCAGTTGGAAGCTGCTCAGAGTGGCTTGGGAAACCCAGCCAGATGGGTGGGGTATAAATAATAAATTATTATTATTATTATTATTATTATTATTATTATTATTAATATTACTATTATTATTGTTGTTGTTGTTGTTGTTAGCAGGACCTGAGGGCAACAGCACACACCGTCCTGAAGTTTCCGGCATCTGGCATTCAGAAGAATTACTACCCCAGACTGGAGGCAGAGGATGGCCGTCAAAAGCCTTATCCTCCAGGAATTTGTCCAATTTGGGATTCTGCCTGGGAGGATATTGGAATAAAATTGGAGTGGCAATGCTAAGGAATCCCCACTCAGGGCTCACATGGACCAGGAATGGAGCACATGGGAGAAGCTCACCTGACGGACATCATGGAGCCCAATCCAGACGTCGCTTATTTCTTGCTGGTAAGTGGAGATGTGCTCGGCCACCAAGAGTGTCTCTGCCTTTGTGAGGACAGAGGCAAGATGGGCTCCACGGCCATAGCTCTGGCACTCAATCTGAGGACAGAGAAGAAAAGAGAGATGTAATATCCTATCTTGTCCTACCCTACCAGCAGGGCTGGTGCAGAGCTGAATCCACCCACACTGGAATTTAAATTTTGTGGATTTTTTTAAAAAAGTCACTTAACACGCCCCCCCCCCATTTGAGGGATACAGTGGTACCTCGGGTTAAGTACTTAATTCGTTCCGGAGGTCCGTTCTTAACCTGAAACTGTTCTTAACCTGTAGCACCACTTTAGCTAATGGGGCCTCCTGCTGCCCCTGCGCCTCTGCTGCACAATGTCTGTTCTCATCCTGATGCAAAGTTCTTAACCTGAGGTACTATTTCTGGGTTAGCGGAGTGTGTAACCTGAAGCGTATGTAACCTGAAGCGTCTGTAACCCGAGGTGCCACTGTACGTCTAAGAAGCACAAGTCTTGATGGTGAGTTTTAAGGTAACATTGTTACTTATCAGCTTGTCATATTCAATATTTTTATACTAGCAGGTAGAGATGGGAGAGAAATTCAGGTCAGTACTCATTTTGAGGTGAGAGAAGGAGAAAAGAAAACTCCCCCTCTGATCATATCCAACCAGCTGGATTGGTGCAGGAGCAAAACTTTCCAAATCATGAGTTCTGCTTTGTACAAGTTTCAATCATTCTCAAATTTTGCTTTCAAAATTGTAGGGATGTAACTGGTTGGGTGTCAAATGCTCCTTACCTCGGCCTCTTGCCACGTCAGTTTGGCATCAAAGTATGCGTAGCAGTTGCCCTGGTTTTGCAGCCACTCCCTGGCGCAGGTGTCGGCCTCAGCTGCATGGAGAGAGAGACAGAAATGGTATTGGGCAGATAGATTGCTTAGAAGTTAGCAGAGTGAATAAAAATCAATGGTTTTTTTAAAAAAAAATAAAAATAAAAATGGATTTTTAAAATGTAAATTGGTTTTTTAAAAAATTTAAATTGAATTTTTAAAACAAAATGCTTTTGGAGGAAAAATCTTTCTAAAGATAGTTTTCTTTTTAAGTTACATTATACTCCAAAGGCTATTCATCAGGAAATAAGGATTTGTTTTAAGTTTTTCATTTGTGCTAAAACTTAGTCTAAGTTTTTTTTAATTGTTTAACCACCTCAGTTAACAAACATGGATACATATGCTATAATGTTATTGTTTTAGTTAAATAAATTGCTTAAATTGTTATTAAGTGGCAGTTCCCTGACGTTAAGGAAATGAGTATTTTTCTCCTTCCAATAAAGTACAGCAGAAAGGTTGTCCAAATATAAACTACTCTGAAAATTTATTATTCCAAAAATGAAACCTTCATCTGGTTGTCAATATTAAGATTATACCAGCAAGAATGAGTCTTTCTGTAAAAAAAGAGAGATTTAAATCAAGTCTTACTGACTAGTGATTTAAATCGTGATTTAAATCGATTTGATTTAAATCAAATCCACCCTGGAAGTTAAGAGAGAATGTTCACTGTAAGGAAGAAAACCCTACCTCACCCCTAGATGACAGGTGGCATAGACTTGCCCCACAGAACTGTTTATGGAAGGGTATTCCAGGGGTTGGAGAATATCAGGCCTGAGGCCAAATATGCCCCTCCAAGCTTCTCTATCTGGTCCTTGGAACTCTCCCTAGGCCACGCCTCCTCTCACAGGCCACACCCCTTATTGGCCCTGTTTTACACCCTAAACGTTTTTGCTTGACAGTCCCTGAACTTTGATATTACATCTCACTTGCCTTTCGTTGATATACCACCAGTCCTCTCAGGAACTTGACGTGGCACACATGCCTCTCCCAACTACACAAGGATCATGCAAGGCAGGTTAGGTTGAGAGATAGTGTCCAGCCCAGGGCTGAGCTTAATGGCTGCATGAGGATTTGAACTTGGGTTGCCCCAGCCCTAGTCCAACACTTTCCATCCTACCCCAACCTGGTGCCCTCCACATCATTGGACTCCCGACTCCCATCAGCCCTACCAAGCGTGGTCAACACTCAGGACCGAGGAGGAATGGAATTGCTCAAAAAAGATGTTAAATTATTTTTGTATGCCACTACGGCGGCAAGACTGCTGTTAGCTAAAAATTGCAAATCTCAAGAAATCCCAACGTTGGAAGAATGGCAGATGAAGATGTTGGACTTTTTGGAGCCAGCCGACCTGACTGGAAGAGTCCATGACCAGAAAGAAGAGGAATATCAAGAAGATTGGAAGAAATTTAAGGATTACTTGAATAAATATTGTAATATAAATAATTAGAAGTCACTTGAAAGCACCAGATAGGCCTAGGATTAAAATAGGATTTAATTGTAAGTAAGCTGGATTTAGAACAGTAAGAAAAGAGAACAGGATAGTTAATTGTTGGAAATAATTTTAGTTTAAGAATGATATTGGAGAGCTGTTACACGCAGATACAATGAAATTCAGAAGGGAGGGATCTGAGGAAGTCAATTAACAATGTAAGAGAAATTGGGTTTTCAAGGGATATGTGTTTAAGATTTCTTTTTTGTTTTTGTTTTTTAGTGATGTGTTTTCTCTTGTGTGTTTTCTTCTCTTTTTTCTATGTTGTATTTGTTAGAATTGTGGAAAATTTAATAATGTTTATAAAAACAAAAAAACAAAAACAACCCCCCACCACAACACTCAGGACCGAGAAACATTGTAGTCCAACAACACCCACTAAACCACAGAGTCCCACTAATGTTAAGGACTGCATGAGCCAGATGGAGATTTTGGGTTAGCTTTATCTCCAATATCTTTTGGAAAGACTGCAAAGACTAAAAAGATCTGGTGATAGGTATTCAGTCAAGTCCGTTTGTTAACTGGTCATGCAATGTCAGTATTTGTTAAGGGGAACTCACCTCCCAGGAAAGGATTTGTGACCAGGATGCCCAGGAGGCAAAGGCTGAAGTAGGTGAAGAGTCCCATCTTCTGGTTGACCTTTGAGAGTGGAGAGTACAGTAAGTTTGAAACCTTCTATATGCAACTACCACTGAGCTACAGCCCTTGCTGGTACAACTTCCTGCAAGAACACATCATTCCTCCATGAACACATCATCTCATCTCAAAGTCTTTGAAAGTTCCCCACACTCTAGGTCTGCGGTGGGAATCCTGTGGCCCGGGTTTGATCACATTTGACCCACAAAGCTGAGTAGGAAGAGGAGGGAGAGCTGGGGTGGCAGAGAAAGAGATGGGGAATGCTGCAACCAGATGTTTCCCCTGAATGACTTTCTCTATGCATCAACAACCCTTCAAAGGTAGTAGTAGTAGTAGTAGTAATAATAATAATAATGAAAATAAATAATTTTATTTATACCCCGCTCTCCCCAGCTCAGGGTGGCTAACACCAGGTATAAAACAATTAATTGAAATACAACTTAAAAACAAGATTAAAATACAACATTAAAATGCAGCCTCATTTGAGTAGGAACTCAAATCAAAAACTTTTTTGGGGATGAAAACGTCAAGTCTTCGCCAAGGCCACCTATCCAGACTGGTCCTACGTGGGTCAGAAAAAAAGCCAGGGAGTTCCATCACAGAAGGAGAAAGGGAAAAGGAAAGAGGAGGAGGGGATCAAGTTGATTCCAAGCCAAAGGCCAGGCGGAACAACTCTGTCTTACAGGCCCTGCGGAAAGAAATCAGATCCCGCAGGGCCCTGGTCTCATGAGGCAGAGCGTTCCACCAGGCCGGAGCCAGTGTTGAAAAGGCCCTGGCTCTGGTTGAGGTTATTCTGACTTCCTTAGGGCCTGGGACCTCTAGGGTGTTACTATTTATGGACCTTAAGGTCCTCTGTGGGGCATAACGGGAGAGGCGGTCCCGTAGGTACGAGGGTCCTAGGCTGTAAGTATATCCATACCCTTGATCTGCTGCCTGCAGGAACTCTCTCATCAAGACTTGGGGATCATCTCCCCAGCCACTCACCTTGTGTTGCTGTTTCCCTGGGTAGACAGATGTGGTCAAAGCTGAGCCGGGTTCCTCTCTGATGGTCTCACCTTTGCTGGACAGCTGTTATATAGGCCATTGGCAGAGATGGTGTAATACCAAGGTGAGATAATTGCTTTGAGGAAGTCCTGGCCCAGAGTCTCCAGTTTTGCATAACCGAAGACTGAACTTGTGGAAAGCGGCTTTTATCGCTGTTCATCAGCACTGCAGAAAGGACATCGTGCATTTAAATATATATATATTTTAGATGGGGCAATGTGTATTGAAAAATGTCGGGCCTTTTAAATCTGTACCCAAATTGGATGGGGAAAGAACGTTCAATATCAACCATGAAAACACTTGCTCCTTTTCTTAAGCTTTACATCCCAGGTAGCTGACTGGTCGTCTTCCATGAAAGTGATAATAATAAAATAAAATCCCTGCATGTTGCATGTAGAAGGTCTTCACATCAAGGGAAAAGAAATTAGTCTGTTCTGTAGCCTGACATGTTATTTTTCAATCTGAAGTGTTCTCTCTCTCTCCCTTCACCCCAGTTTGATATTCAATTCATTTATTGCTCACATTTTCTCAAGGGAACTCAAGGTAGCATACAGCAATTTTTGCAGGTATTTATTCCATCTCTGCAGGGACAACACCCAGACTACTTCAACAAGCAAGGTGGCTGCGTTATGGACCTACAGACTGTGCACTGACCGGCATTCAATTGCAAATTTATTTATTTACATTGCTCCTCTGACTTTATTCTGCCATGGAACCCAATGTGCATTGCATGTGATTTTTAGGTGGTCACCCATCCGCTCACTGTCCGAACTGAGACCTGCTTAGCTTCAGCAAAGTGGTAACCTCATGTGCCTTTGGGAAGGGAAGGTATGCCATGCACTTGCATGTTAGTGAAAGTTTTTAAAGGGTATATGTTGCCCCCAATTCACAACAAAAGACTGGGGCGGGGGTAAGCAGAAGGGGGCTGGTCTCCTTACCTTTTGTGACAACTCCTCATTATTATTTGTATTTCTTTCTTTTTTAATATCATTTTTATTGGTTTTACCAATACAGAGTACAAATAAACACAAATACATCTGTATAAGGAGATTCTCCGAATCTTGAGATTTCTCCCCATCCCCTCCATGGAATTTTATTTTAAACATCTACAACTGCATATTCATCCCTACTCCAATTGTTATATCAAACCTTATTGTCCATAGTGTTTTTTCCTCTACAAGTGAATCTAAATCCTCCTCTTGTTTCCATCTGCTTACAGTGATCTCCTAAGTAACTTACAATTTCCCCCCATTCTTTTATAGTTTTTATCCTCTTGGTTTCTGAGTTTTCCGATCAGGTTTGCCTTCTTGGTATAGTCCATCAGTTTGGTTTGCCATTCCTCTCTGGTAGGGACTTTGTCTTCTTTCCAGCTCTGGGCTAATAACATCTGGGTGGCTGTTGTTCCATACATAAAGAGTATCTTCTGCTCCTTTGGTATGCCGGTACCTGTAATTCCTAAAAAAAAAATGCTTTTGGTTTCTTAACAAAGATTATTTTAAGCATCTTTTCATTTCATTATATACCATCTCCCAGAAAGCTTTTATTACCTTACAAGTCCACCACATATGATAAAAGGTACCTTCTTTTTCTTTACATTTCCAGCAGATATTTGAATTTGTCTTATACATTTTTTTGCTAGCTTTGTAGGAGTCAAATACCACCGGTACATCATTTTTATATAATTTTCTTTCAATGTACAACATGCTGTAAATTTCAAATCTGATTTCCAAAACCTTTCCCAATCTGCCACCTGGATATTATGTCCCAAGTCCTTTGCCCAGTGTATCATTACCGACTTGACCTTTTCATCTTTTGTGTGCCACTCTAAAAGCAAGCTTCACATTTTAGATAGTACTTTAACCTTAAAGGTAAAGGTAAAGGGACCCCGACCATTAGGTCCAGTCGTGACCGACTCTGGGGTTGTGGCGCTCATCTCACTCTATAGGCTGAGGAAGCCGGCGTACACCTTCCGTGTCATGTGGCCAGCATGACTAAGCCAGAACCAGAACCAGAGCAGCACACGGAAACACCGTTTACCTTCCCGCCAGAGCAGTACCTATTTATCTACTTGCACTTTGACTTGCTTTCAAACTGCTAGGTTGGCAGGAGCAGGGACCGAGCAACGGGAGCTCACCCTGTCGCGGGGATTCGAACTGCTGACCTTCTGATCAGCAAGTCCTAGGCTCTGTGGTTTAAACCACAGTGCCATCCGCGTCCCTTTAACCTTATTTTCTAACAAATCTTTTTGAAAAATTGAAATACCAGTAAAAATATTGATATTTCACAACCAAAACCTTTCTTTTTATCTATCCCAATTAAACAATATGTTTAAGATGAAAGGTTTTAGTTGTGAAATATCAAGATTTTTATTTGTATTTCATTTTTTTCAAGGCTACAGCAGAGCATGGTTTGGATAAAACTTAGACAGTCAGAAGGTGGAGCTAGGAGATTTTCTTAAGGGGTTCTCTACCTTTCCCCTCTGCTGCCAGAAAAAAACAGCAAAATAGGGACAAAATATGGGCAGCGATTTAGCAAGGAGCCAGAAAACAGGGGCTGTCCTGAAAAAAAAAGGGGGACAGGAGGACATGGTGATATTTCCGCTTTCTAAGATGGCATCTGAAAGCTGTGTTTACCTGAACAGGATGTGAAGAGCATTAGGTCATTGTAACTACGCACTTAATGTTTTAAATGTCACACATCAGACACTTGTAGTGATGATTCCTTGATGCTGCTCTTCTTAGGAAGAGCTCAAGGACATGCACACGTGTCTCCTGGATCATCTGCTCCTCCAGGCAGCGTATTGGGTCAGAGCTGCTTAATGTCAACAGAAGAATGGTGCCACCTGGCTGCAGAACCATTAATTATATTATTAGAGTGTACACAACCGCCCCGTAAGGGAGGCAAGATAGATAGACAATTTATTACAGTCAAAGACCAGCTCACGTAAGATAACACAATAAAAACAGCGTTCATAAAGATAAAATATACAATCGGAGCAGATTGCAGCAATAGCTCATGAGTTAAAATTGAGATATATACATACACCCGTACAACGGAGATTTGGGCTACCATAAAAAATCGACCCTGAGGCACCCCAAAGGGTGACTTCAGCATTTCCCTAGTACAGTCGTACCTCGGGTTATATATGCTTCAGGTTACATACGCTTCAGGTTACAGACTCCGCTAACCCAGAAATAGTGCTTGAGGTTAAGAACTTTGCTTCAGGATGAGAACAGAAATTGCGCGGTGGTGGCGCGGCGGCAGTGGGAGGCCCCATTAGCTAAAGTGGTGCTTCAGGTTAAGAACAGTTTCAGGTTAAGTACGGACCTCCGGAATGAATTAAGTACTTAACCCGAGGTACCACTGTAAGCTATTTTATTCTAGAGGATGATCTGTGCCTACAAATCTGGGCGCAGAATCTGGCTACCAGCCAGGTCGTCTTGTGATCTTTGCCTAAGAGGAGAGAATTAAGTTTAGACTTGTCTGAAAGATCGGCGAGCCTTTCAGCAAAGGATCAATGGTGTCTCTATGGATCTCAACATAAAAAGAACCTCTAAAAAATATATGTTCGGGGCTTCCTAATGGGCAGGTGTAAAGTCTCTGTGCATACGAGACTCTTCTATAGGAGCCTTCCTGAACCGGTGAGGGCAAGGCTGAGCTTCTAGCAAGAGTGAAAGCCCTTCTTGCGTTTCTGGATGTGAGGAAATAGAGATATGTTGCTAGAGCGGCTACGTATCTCCCGTTTTCTATGATTTTATAATCAGGGACCCTTGTACAGTCCTGTGGGAGGCAAGATCCTGATCCCTTTGCGTGGCCTTTCTGGAGCAAACTTGCCTCGGGAACTGGTATAACATAGTAGCAAAAAGTGAGCCACATTTCTTTCCAGGTAACCTTCTAAGGGCCACATGGCAGTGGTGGGTAGGGGCATAGGCAATAAGGACTGCGAACAAGTGTTTTGATGGTTGATTAAGAATATGGTTCCTCTTCCTCTTCAGAAGGAAATAGATTCAAAATTCTCTCCCCCCTTCAATATGCTTTTCCCCATCAAAATGAAGGAGAGGTTGATGCCCTTTCTGCAATGCTCAAGGCTAGTGAAACAAATGACATTCCACTGATTTGGCCTTAAATTATGCAAAACTGAAGGCATCGGACCAGGATTTCCTTGCAGCATCTTGCTCATCTTGGTATTGCACCACCTCTGTCTGGGGTCTATATAACAGCTGCCCAGACTAGGTGAGACCATCAGAGAGGCACCTGGCTCAGCTGACAACCACACTTGTCTACCTAGGAGAACAGCATCACAAGGTAAGTTCTGGGGAGGTGATTCATAAGTCTTTGTGAGTGAGTTCCTGCAGAGTGTAGAGCGAAATGTTTTCAAAATCTCTGAGATATGATGGTGGACTCTTCAGTGAGGACTTCTGTCTCAGATAGTGGTGGGCTCTCCTTGGCTATAGGTTTTTGACCAAAGACTGGATAACCACCCACCAGGGATGATGTTGTAGTGAATCTTATGCCTCTGCAAGGTGTTCAATTAGATGACCTTGGAGGTCCCTTCCAGCTCTATGACTTATGGGAAACGTGGCAGGAAGTCTCAAATGATTTTTTTATGTCCCAGCCAGTAAGTAAAGCATTGATGAACTTAGAAATTTATAGTATAGTATAGTATAGTATAGTATAGTATAGTATAGTATAGTATTCACTAAATGCACCTTTTGAACATACTCTTCTTCCTCCCATCTCTACTTCCTCCCATCTCAAAGGACAACCAGAAGATGGGACTCTTCACGTATTTCAGCCTATGCCTTCTGGGCATCCTGGTCTCCAACCCTTTCCTGGGAGGTGAGTTTCCTTTGCAAATACTGATATTATATGACCAGTTAAGAAGTGGACTTGGGTGAAAAGCAACTTTCTTCAAATGCCTTTAGTTGGCCAATTCAGTCTTTCAGAAAGATATCAGAAACCTTAGTCACAATTGAGCAGAATTTCAGACAAATGTAGGTGTTTCATTTTCAAGTAATGGCAATCCACTAAAATCTACTAAACCTCTGGCTCTTTAGAATGAGGTGGCTTGAACTGGGCTCATGTTAACAAGGATAAAAAATAATCTGGGCTTGCTCCATGGATCACATTGAGTAACATCCCTAGTGACAAAGTGGTGAATCAATTTAGCACTTTTAGGGCCTTTAAATAAGAGACTCTGGGTGGGCAGAAGGTTGCTCATAATCTAGGAGGAGGTTTCTGGGTGGTTTGCAGACAAATCCGTCAATTTTGGCTCTGCAAGTTTCTCATTTTTCCAATCTTAAATTCAGTCCTCCACATGCCTGCAACAATTTGCAACCTTTTTTTAAAACATGAAACAACCATCATGAAAAAAGTATCAATATTTTAGTGTCCATTTCTGCCAATGAACAAATTCTTAAATGCACTTTTGACTACCACACACACTTCTGCAAGGCATTTCTCCTCATGTAATGCATTTTGTATGTTATTTTCACCCATCTATGCAATTTTAACACATACTTTACCCCAGTATATGCCTTTTTGATACATGTTACTCAACTGCAGAACTGCACTGAAAAATTCAGAAGAATGCAAATTTCAAAGGATGACTGAATTTTGGTTTGCACGTTGGTTGAGAAAATGTGAATCGGGTGGATTCACTTTTAAATGCAAACCTGGTTGAATTTCTCCCTCGTCTCTATTTGCAGTAGATGAGCAAAGTTTTCAGGCTCCAATTCTTTAACAATCCCAGTCACTTAAAGCTTCCCTCCCAGCCCAGAATTAGGTGGTTGAAAAAGAACATTTTTTGGGAAAGCCAGAAGCGAAAGAGCTTGTGAGCTAGGGACTGATCTCAAACAGGTGCACTGAGCATATGTTCAGAGGCAACCTGTCCATGCCACCTGTGGCGTAGCTCAAGCTGGCTTTTCTTTCTTTAATACTGTGGTGGCTGCTGCTTATTGGGATTGGCAGAAGGGAGGTGGAGTCAGAGGTAATGGTACATCCAGAGCCAATGAGAGGCAGAGACAAGGGATGCTAGTTTTGCCTCCATCCTCCTTCCTGCTGAGTTCTACAAGGGGCAACTCTGAGACTAGGGAAGAGGAAGTTGACTGCCAGTGCCACCTACTGGACTGGGTGTAAGAGGGCAGGCAGGTGGGGGCTGGTGAAGGGCAGACTGAGGTTGGGAGGGCAGTGCTCTAATGGACCAGCATCTACTGCTTTAAGGCAAAAATGCTTTGGAATATCTGCTGACTTTTTCATGCTTCTTTCCTTTCTACCCCCTTGTCTCCATGCAGCTGAGGCCGACACCTGCGCCAGGGAGTGGCTGCAAAACCAGGGCAACTGCTATGCATATTTCGACAATAAGTTGAGCTGGCACGAGGCTGAGGTAAGAAGTGTTTCTCAGCCACCCAGGTGTGATATATATAAGCTGTATAAGTCAGCTTCCCAGTTCCCATTTCAGGAGTTTGGCTGGAACAAGGGATGAGGAAGAAATTTAGGCCCTGTCTACTCTATACTTTGAAATAGTCATGGGTTCACCAAATAATCATGGCAAGCGTTGTTTGCGTTGTTAGGATACTCTATTCCCACCACAGATATGTAATTGTCAGAATGGTTTATCAGTCAATCCATATCTGGTGATTCTTTTTTTGTGTGGAAATAATTTTTATTTGATTTTACTAGTATAAGAATATAACAATACAACCACCCACACCCGTATTGATAGATTCCTTCGAATCTCTGGGCTTCCCACCTTCCCCTTGTCAACCCTTTCAACTGCATGTTATTCAGTGGTCAGTATTTTATATAACTCCATTGTCTCCATAGTATTTGCTACATTACAAGTGTTAATGCAATCCTGTTAATGTTTTCATCTGCTTACAGTGGTCTCCCGGATAAATTATAATTCCCCCCCACTCTGTTAAAATTTTGGTCTTCTTGGTTCCTGAGCTTTCAGGTCAATTTTGCCAAGAAGACCTCCTCTGGCAATTCTTGTTCTGTGAGGGAAATAGAGGTCTCCGAACAACTCTCAGCACCCTTACCTGCCAGGAAGCTAGTTGCGTGGCTCTCCCCCATCCGGTGAGCCACATCTGACCAATCCTGTTGATGGGATATGATCATTGGGGAAGAAACCACCACTCTTTCCTTCTCCATGTTTAGATTGAGTGCCAGAGCTATGGCCGTGGGGCCCACCTTGCCTCTGTCCTCACCAAAGCAGAGACCCTCTTGGTGGCCGAACACATCTCCACTTACCAGCAAGAAATAAGCGACGTCTGGATTGGGCTCCACGATGTCCGTCAGGTAAGCTTGCTCCATTCCTAGCTATCATCACTGAGTAGCAGCTCCACAGCATGGCTGGTGATGCAATGAGGTTGAGGGAACGTTCTTTCATATGTGGTGGACCTGTAAAAGGGTAGAAGAGTATTGGGAGATAATGAATTGAAGAAAAATGTTTAAAAATACTTTACGAAAAAAGCCCAGAGTTCTTTCTGTTGGGGATAACTCAGACTGAAATTCACAGGTGTCAGAAAAAGTTATTTATGTATGCTAATACTGCGGCCCGTGTTTTGTTAGCCCAAAAATGGAAAACAAGTGAGGTCCCAGCTAAAGAAGAATGACAACTTAAGCTGATGGAATATGCACAGCTTGCAGACTTAACATGTACAGTACAATAAGAGAACAAGAAGAACATTCATTTAAAGAAGATTGGAAAATGTTTATTGAATATATGGGGGGAAACTGTGTACACTTGAAAACGTTGGTAGCATTAAGATAGATTCAACAGTGTAAATAAGTTTTGGTGGATGTAATAATGGAATACTGAATGGTTTAGTTTATATAAAATATACAGGGATTGATGATATGCAAAATGAACCATGGAAAGAGAAGAAGGGAAGTCACTGATCTTTTTAGGGATGTTTAAATGAGTATTCTAAGTTGTAAAACAGAATATATATATATATATATATATATATATATATATATATATATGCATGGCCGGTGACAAGGCTTGATACAGTTGGGCATCCACCAAGGGCCCATACCCAAGTGGGAGTGGCCCATCCATAAAAGCCGCCTAAACCTGTCCTTCCTTTTCATCACTGCAACTTGCTTGTTCACCTGCCTCTCACTCTAACCCAGGCAATATTGGTGGTTGAGGAAGGGGAGCAGTAAATGACACTGCCTGCTTGCCCCTTGGCTTTCTGCTTGGCAAAACAAGCAGGTGGCAAGTGGCAGCGGATGGGAATAGTGGTGAGGAGGAGAGGTGTCTATGATGGACGTGGCTTTGCCCAAGGGTTCCCCCAAATCAGAAGCCAGCACAGCTCCTTAGTAATGGCATCCCTTCCTTATCTCACAACTCTCCCACATGTTGCTTCTCCATTGTTTTCTATGGGTGTCTGCATCACAGCTGATAACAGCTCCCCATTGGCCAACCTATCCAGTTAATCTTGCATTGGTGTCATCCCAACAGTATCTTCCTTCTTTCTGGGTCCTTCATTGCCCGTGTCACATGATCTGTTCTGTCTCTTTTCTGCAGACCCGGAAATGGAGGTGGGCTGATGAATCCACCTACAACTACAAGTCCTGGATGATAAACCAGCCAGACAACTACCGCAATGCTGAACACTGTGTGGAGCTGCGTCGATCCACGGGTAAGCAATCCATTCTCAGGGTCTGGAAAAGGACAAGGATGTGTGGCCAGTGTGGTTCTTAGCGAGCTGGCAAAGTCTGATAGCTACAGTTTTGAGCCAAGTTCACATGTTGCATTCTTGACCCACCAGACCAAGCAATGGCAAAAACGTCTACAGTACACCAGTCAAAACTGCGTATTAAAAATGGGTTTGGTAGGAGAAATTCATGGTGAAATACTGGTGAATTTTCATAACGGTTTTGACAACAATTCACTGCACAGTGTGGCAAACTGAATTTAGGCATGGAAATACAGGGAAGTGAACTTAAAAGTGGAAAAATGAGACACCAAGAAAACTGAAATCGACAGATCCTGCCATCCCTAGTTAATTGTCCTGAAATGAAAAGGGGTTTAAGCAGTGGTAGCTAGTGCATCTACTGGGACTGGCAGGGAGGAAGGCAGGAAGGCCCACAGTAGACTGAGCCAGTGTCAGGAAGAGCCAACTAATTCTAGTCCCCCCACAATCCATGTTGAGTTCTGCAAGGGCAACATTGAGACTAAGGAGGATGCAGCTGACAGCCACAGCTACCCTCTGGACTGGTTGCAAGTAAGAAGGCACATCTGGGAGCTGGCTGAGGCCAGAACAAAGATGGTGGGGCAGTGCCCCATTTGCCCTAATGGACCAGCCCACATTTTTTTTTTAATAATTCAGAAAGCAGAACTAGTTTGGATTTTTTGGGGGTACTAGTTTCCTTTGTTTTGAACCCTAGAATTCTTTCTATCATGCCCCTCTAAAAATCCTTTTACAAGTATGAGGACTAGAAGCAAAACGTTTCAATCACGGAAAGCAGAAATTTCTAAGTGGTTGGCAATATTCTACAAGCCACTGACCTATCTGCGCCAGAAAGATGAAGTAACACCTGCCTTGTCTTTTCTTTTTTGCATTCTAGACTTTAAGCAGTGGAACGATGCTCAGTGCAAGAAACGTAATGCCTACATCTGCAAGCACGAACTCTAGAGAAGACTGGAGTTTTCCCTTTGGGCTTGCTGGGATGTGCCTGGTTCAACAGCAGCGAGAGAGATCTGCCATTCAACACACCCTCCAACCACCTCCATTCAAAACACGCATCTCAGAAGAATTATCTTGTGCGGGCCTCTCTCTTGCCTTTCATTAATGGCCACAGCACAGTGCAGTCTTAATAAACTATCTACCTTATGCATAAATATCTTGGCATGTTTCTGTTATTGTAGAACGATTTCAGTCTCCTTAGGCTGCTGGGTAGAAAGAAGGGCAGCAGAGGCTCCACTCAACCATTTGTGCAGAAGGCAGAGTTTCAGTAGGTACGTCTCCGAACTCTGCATGAAATTCCAGCTTTGCTACAGCTTTTCAACCAAGGGTGGGGAACCTTTCTTGATCCAAGGGCCACATAGGAAACCTTTCTGGGGCCACAGACCCCTTGTGGATGGTGCCAGAGGTACCAATGGGCACCAATTCTTACCTTTGTCTGGTAGACTACATCCCAGCTATGTAAGAGTCAGATGCTTCTACACTCAGCCACTCACATCTTTAACCTTGACTTGGACAAGCAAGAGTTTCCTTCCTTCCATACATTCCTTGCACACCATAAAGGACTTTAAAAGGTCATAGGACACGGTGGTGAGGGGTGTGGCCTCAGGAGAGTCCTGAGGGACAGGTGGAGAGGTCTAGCGTCAATTTATTTATATATCCACAAGTAAATCTCTGCTCAAAGTGGTTCACAGAAAAACCAAAGTCTAAATACAGTGGTACCTCTGGTTATGAACTTAATTCGTTCTGGAGGTCCGTTCTTAAGCTGAAATCATTCTTATCCTGAGGCACTTTTTCACTAATGTGGCCTCCCGCTGCACACATGCCTCTGGTGCGTGATTTTTGGTTGCATCCTGGGGCAAAGTTTGCATCCAGGAGCAGCTTATTTCTGGGTTAGCAGAGCTCATAACCTGAAGTGTTCGTAACCAGAAGCGTTCGTAACCAGAGGTACCACTGTACAGTATTAGACTAACAATACCAGAAACTGCAACATAACATGAAGAAAAAAAAAGACCAACATAGCTAAACATTTAACTAAAGCATACAGCTTACTAATAGGTCAGTACAAATTGTCCATTAAGCAACTCCTTTTTGAAATCTCCTGGGGTTGGTGGATGGGGTCAAACTGGTGAAACCATCCCCTGATGGCAGCCAGTTTCTCTCCCCCTCAGTTGTTCTTCTGGCAACAGCTCCCTTCTGAAGGCTCCTAGGGGTGGAATGGGGTGTGCACACAAGGCAAGGGGGAAAAGCCATCCACTGATGACCAACACCTAAAGGGACATATCTACCTAGTCCCTGCTGCTGCTTTAAATGTACAGGCATCCTGCCCTGATTTGCAGCTGGTGGTCCCCAAGATTCTCTAATATTCTTTCATTTGTATGTATCTCACAAGTAATGTTCTCGTATGATTTCCTCATATTAAAGGAGCTGCAAGTAGATTTTTTTTCTGGAACCAAACTAACATGGAAATGAGTGCTAAACATGAGCTACATTCCATTAGTTTTCCAGAAGTGTTATTTGCATTGTGTGAATGCTCAAGTATAATGGAGAAATTAACAGCTAGGGAAGTGAAATAAAGTGCTGTGTGAATGCAGTGCAGCTTGTAGAATAAACCCACAATCAAAAACCAGTCTGGACTCTGCAGGGGTCTATACAGAGATGTCTTTCCCATAGGTCTTAGTGGTGCATTGTGCCATGGTGCTGGCCTCTCAGGGGCGCCCCAGTGAGTGGGGGAGCTGTGTGACTTTGCTGGTGGCCTCCCCTTTCCCTGCATGCCCGCCAGCTGTGCCCCGCCAACTATATGGCTGGTGGGCGTGCAGCTTCTCTCCCAAGCCTCCGCAGGGATCACTCTCCTCCCTAGTAGATTGCTCTCCCACAGTGGCATGGGGGGGGAGTTGTGCCCTCCCATGTCTGGCAGTGCGCAGCTTTGGACCCCCCACTTTCTGTGGTAATTTGGGGGTGCTGGGCGGATATTTGCACCCTGGCGCCGCATCTGCTAAAGACGGCCCTGGGTCCATAGCTCACATTTGCTTCCCGTCTGACAGAACACCAGGGGGCGCCATCTCCAGGGGGGCCCTGGGAGCCCAGGCACCCACAAGCAATACCTATGGGGGTGTTAATACTGGGAGCCCCTCCAGCCTATGCTCAGGTTGTATATATGCTTAAATAAAACCATATATCTGAAAGACACCTTGTGTGTGCTGACCGTCATTCCAAAAGGAAACTGAACCCTGGGGAAAGCTCAGGTAGTCCTGGAGTCTCTCATCGCTTGGAGATTCGGGGAGGTTGTCCATAACAGTATGTTCGCCTCGAATGTTTTGCAAGTCCAAACAGTCTTGAAAACAGGATCCCTTACAACCAGCCCAATACCATCAGGAGCACAGGTCCTCATGAATGCACGATAAAAATTGACACCAGGAAGGGCCCACTGTGCATATTTGTGAAGATGCTGAGAACTCAGTAGAAAAAGGGAAGACAATTTTAGCACACACTACTTCCTTTGGTGTTTTTCTCATTTCTCTCTGATGGAGAAGATAACCTGAAGGGGGTCAGAGGGCTTGAGGTTGTGGTATTTAGCCCAGTGGCATAGGATACCCAGGCTGATTGGATCTCTTCCTCTGCTACGGCTTCAGTCTCAGTACTTGTCCTGTATATTTCAGCATGTGCAGGGCAGTTTAAGCAGGTCATGTTGAAAGTTTCCAGGAGTATAACTCTCAGTTGCTCACGTCGACCTGTTCAAACCACTATCCCCAGTTGTTTGGGCCTTAGGCCAAGGGGGCACTCAGGTTGAAGGCTATTTTTAGGGACTGGGGAGCTGTTGGGGGATTGTTCTGCATGATGCCAATTTGTCTTGGTTATGTCAACACTAAGAAGAATTTCAGGAAGTGCTGCATGACATTGTTGGTGGGATACATCTACACTTTACAGAGTGTTTCTGTCCAGCAGTGAAGTGAAATCATCTGGATTTTGATCTGTGTGAAATTCAAGCAACATTTTTGCATTGCATTGCAGATTTAATTTGAAGGGCTGCTTTTAAAAGCAAATAACAACAAGAGGAATTGACTGTTTGCTTTTTTTGTATTCTATAAGTTGTCATTGCCAGCTGATATTAACAGTAATTGGATGTTTAGTCTTCCAGGCTTGCAGCGTAAGTCTCTTTCCATCCACAAGGTCTTAGAGAGTCCATTTTCATTGATGATCAGAGATTCTTTAGCTGTGATTCCTTCATTGCAGGGGGTTGGATTGGATAAGCCTTGGGGTTCCTTCTACCTCTACAATTCTGTGATTCCTCACACCATAGCAATCTTGATTGAATCAATCTCAGTTTTAAATATAAAGAAGCATTATACACCCCCCCAAAAAAATACAGCAACATCCCATTGACTGAGCTTGCTTAAAAAAATAATCTTTTAAAATAGCCCCTGGCTTAACTTGCCTCTGGCTTGTGCAATAAGCAAACTCGTCCATCATGTGCTGCCTTAACCTTTCTGCTCCAGGTTTCAGCCAGATTCCAACCAGGTCTGGATAAAAGCTGCTCAGAATGAGACAGCCTGAGCAGGACACAGCAGAGGCAGCCATCTGTTGAGGACAACCATCTTGGGAACGAGGACTTGGGTGAGTGAGGACATACTTTTGCTTGTTGATTTGTAGCATACAGGTTAGAGAGTTTCCACATCTTATCTCTTTATTGGATTTGTAAGGGGCAGACATGCCGAACATTTTTGTAAAGAATATTTTATATTCTGAGCCATGTGTACTTTCAGAGCTAAACTCTATGATAAACCAGTGTACATAACACTAAGCCATGGTTTATTTAGTTTGATTGTGATTTGTTTGAATCAGTGAACCCTGTCCAACAGACGATCCGTGGTTCGTTTTCTGTCAACAAAGCACGATGTGAATCCATGGTTAGTTGTCAGCTTACAAACCACAGCTTGTTTTAACTATGTTTTGGTGTTATGTCCAAACACACCAGTCTTGCTTAACCATGGTTTGTTTCAGTGCTACACCCCAAAGGCAAGAGCACCAGGAAAACAAATCAGAGAAGCAAGCTGTGGCATGATTGCTCATGTGTGAGATAGCTCTTGGTTTGTGGAATAAACCACAACTTAGAGCCATGTGTAAACACAGTCAATGCGGCATAGTTGAAAGTGAGAGCTATTCTTGGATAGACTTGGTTCAATTGCATTCTCAGCCATAAAAACCCTTAAGTGGCCATGGACCAGTCTCTGTCTCTCACATGAGCCTACCTACCAGGGTTTTAGTGATGACCATGGTGCAACTATATACAACAGCCACAGGGCCCAACTTAAGCACTGTTTGTTTTCTATAAAGCTTCCTGTTGCCCGTACTTTCCCATTTCTAAATCCTCCAAAATGGGAGTAAAAGTCATTTCCCTTTTCTTTCCAGGCCCAGACCCTCCACTATAAGGAAGGCAGAAGCAAATTTGGTAGACATTCTCAAGGAATTCAACCTTTATAAATCCTAGTATGAACAGACCTCACCTGTACTTTCCAAACTAATGTGAGAATCAAAACCTAGTTTTCACACTTCTCAAATGTTCTGCCACAGTTCTTTTGACCCCACCCCAGTCTCCCTACACCTTAGAGACCTGACAAACTTGGTTTTAGGAAGAAAAGTGCAAGCAGGTCTTCTTTATTACCTTTTTGTGGCACTTACAGTTCTACCCATGGCACTGCTGCAATCAAATCATGTTTGGTCCTAAGCTGGACATATATACCATGTATACAACTCTGAACTCATCAGGGTGAATGTCAGGGCTGGCCCTATCATTGAGCAGAGTGAGGCATTTGCCTCAGGTGGCCAATGGCAGGGAGTGTGGTGATTGGCAGGGAGGTGCTAGAGAGCAGCCTGCCCTGTGCTTCCTAAGCTAGCTAGCTGCTCTCAGGAAGATGCTGTCCCATCACCACTGTCAAAATAAGATTCAGCTGTCAGTCCAATAAATGTATGTGAAACAGGGGGCCATTTTGTCCTTTGCCTCAGGCAGCCAAATGCCTCGGTCTGGCTCTGGTGGATGTGAGACAAAAGGGAATGATAAGTACACCCTGCAGCAATGTGAGCCAAACACTGTAAACTTATGACAAGAAAATTTCCCCTTTCAAGACCCACATTTCACAAGTGGTCTTGGTAACTCCATGTTTTTGCCATGCAACAATACCTCTTGATTTCTTCTTAGGTGAAGAAGAAAGATGGGGTGTTTGGCCTATGTTATCCTATGTTTGCTTGGCTTCTTCACGAGAGGTGAGTCCTTATTGCGTTATACTACCATTCTCTGTCCTATAGGCTGCATTCAGACTTGGGGAATGTTGCTCACTTAAAATGCAGAAATGTACAGCTAGGGAAACATCGGGGAAATGAAATAAACTGCCATGCTATTGCAGCCAAAGACTGTTCTAGGGCAGCCAAATAAAGAGTGATAGACTTCAGGAATAATGTTTGAAAACGGAATATATATCTCACCCTGGAGAGTCAGTTTAACCTGCCTAGCAATTTCTAAAAGCTTTAGGAGACCAGTTGGAGACGAACCCACTAATACATTAAAACAGGGGCCACCAACCTAGTGCCTACAGGTGTTAATATGCACAGAATAACTTCCTATGGCATCCATGAAAAGTGCCAGGAAATATTCAGGTAAAAATGTACAAGATGGGGTGAAGTGGAGTACGCCCGCACCATTTTGTGTTCCTGTTTCTTGTTTTGTACTTTTACATGTGGCAGCCACATCAACACAGATGGCATTTTGTGTTACACCACACCCTATAGCTGCCATTTGTAGTACACCACAGCCGCCATTCCGGGTTACACTCCCCACATGCCGTTTTATGTTGTGCCATATCCTCCATGACAGGCTTTTTGAGTTACACCACAATCTGGAGCAGCCATCCCAGAGCTGGCATTTTGTTTTAGGTCACACAACCCACAGTGGTCATTTTGTTACGGACACCAAAATGTTGACTACCCTGTGTTATAACATGCAAGTCTCCAACTAGTTTATCTGTGATGACGTTGCTCTTCTCTCTTTCACAATCTCCCCTCCACATCAACAAGCCGTTGAAGCGGATCGCTGCCCCAGGGGATGGCTGCAGTACCAGAGCAACTGTTATGGGTTTTTCCACAACAAGTTGAGTTGGCATGAAGCTGAGGTAAGACTCACCATCCATTAACAGGTTGCAGAGAATGTCCAGTTGAATGATGAAGTTCTTGTGCATTTGCCCCTTCTCCAGATTGAGTGTCAGAGTTACGGTCGTGGGACCCACCTCACATCCATTCTTGCAAGGGCAGAAACTCTGATGGTATCCAAACATATCTCCGTTGACAAGAAAGAAACAGGGGTTGACGTTTGGATTGGACTCCATGATACTCACCAGGTAAGCATTTAGCCTCCTGAGCTTATTGATCTCTCAATCATAGAACCATAGAATGAAAGAGTTGGAAGGGACCCTGAGGATCATCTAGTCCATCTCCTTGCAATGCAGGAAATAATGCAGCTGACCCATACAGGGATTGAACCTGCAACCTTGGCGTTATCAGCACAACACTAACCAACTGAGCTACCCTGTTCCTTCCTGCTGAAGGAACACAACATTTGCAATTTCTCAGGAGAACTGGCCTGATCCATGGATCAGAAGTTAGATGATGTTGATGATAATTTATTTATTTGTACCCCACCCATCTGACTGAGTTTCCCCAGCCACTCTGGGCAGCTCCCAACCGAATATTAAAAACACAATAAAGCATTAGACTTAAAAAACTTCCCTAAACAGGGCTGCCTCTAGATGTCTTCTAAAAGTCAGATAGTTGCTTATTGCCTTGACATCTGATGGGGGGGTGTTCCACAGGGCAGGCATCACTACCGAGAAAGCCCTCTGCCTTGTTCCCTGTAACCTCACTTCTCGCAGTGAGGTTGCAGCAGATAGTACTGAGCCATACAGACTTATGGTCTGACTCAGTGTAAGGCGGATTCCTGTGCTTCCGCGTTGAGAGCTGTCCCCCATCAGAAACAGAATGCTGAGCGTGATGTCACTTTTCTCCCGATCAATCAGGGCTCTTGTTATCTCCCATGTCATTGCAGAATGGGAACTGGAGGTGGTCCGATGAGTCCTCCTACAACTACAAGAACTGGATGAGAGGGGAGCCCAACAATCTTTGGAATTCTGAGTACTGTGTGGCTTTGAGGGCTTCCACAGGTGGGCATGTTACAGTCCTCCCACTGATGGGTAGTTGTGTAGCCTTGAGGTATATGGCAACCGTGACGACTCTCTCAGCCTTGGGTGAGACGTAAATAGAACAGAAAGGATTGGGCTGATTCAAATACAGTGGTACCTCGGGTTAAGAACTTAATTCGTTCTGGAGGTCTGTTCTTAACCTGAAATTGTTCTTAACCTGAAGCACCACTTTAGCTAATGGGGCCTCCTGCTGCTGCTGTGCATACAATTTCTGTTCTCATCCTGAAGCAAAGTTCTTAACCCGAGGTAATATTTCTGGATTAGCAGAGTCTGTAACCTGGAGCGTATGTAACTTGAAGTGTATGTAACCCGAGGTACCACTGTAAAGGAGGGGGACAAACAGTGGGGCAAGAGCCTCCCTTGTGGGAAGGGTCACTTTGGTTGATGGTATTTAAGCAAAGGCTGGCCCGAGTTCTGTCAAGGATGCTGCAGATTTTTGCAACGAAGAGGAGAATTGAAGTACAGTAGACGACACCTAAGTTCCATTGAGTGCTAAAATTCTATGATTTTATGAAATATTCACCCTCCTTTATCTTATGATGATATTTTAAGAATTTTTTTTGGGGGGTGTGCATGATTTTTCAGCTCTCTCTCTCACACACATATTTGTAGAGGTCTCTTGCAAAGCATGCACCTCAACCCCAAACACACATTCAAGTCTCTGGTGTCCTCCCCATATATGTGTGGTATTCAGACAGGTAAATGCACTTGGATCCATTAAGTTCTAAAGATCTACGCCTAGTGGAACTTAATTGGATGCAACTCAGAATGCTGGTTTGGATCAGGTGTGGGGAACTTGCAACCTGTTGGACTACAACTCCCATCATCCCTGACCGTTGCCCATTCTGAGGTTGATGGGATTTGGAGCAGAACAACATCCTGAGGGCCACAGCTTTGGGTTAGACCGATGGTTGGATCCAGCACAAAGCAGTACAAAGTAAATACATAGCTCTTTACTCTGCCTTTTGAAACATGAGATGTATATTTTTAGGACCCAACTTGTTTCTGTGATTGTGAGTTGTTTTAAACTGTTTCTAACATTGTGCTTTAATGGTTGAAACCCAGCCTGGCACTTTAGAGTAAAAGGCAGGCAAATCCTCACCCTCATTTGCTCATGAGCTAATCAGACTATACCATGTTGTTATCTTCTAAAACATGCAAGGGAACTTTCAAAATGGGTTTGTTAGAGCAAAACTAATAGACTCATGGCAAGTTGTAAATTTCAGAAATTGCCCCCTGAATTAGGCAGGAACCCCACAAATATCCAGGGACTATAGCTGACAGATTCCTGGCCCATCCCTGGTGCCATAACAAACACAGATATATGCAAATAAAAAGAACAACTGTACCTTGAGATACTTTGAAAATGCTTGAAATGGAGAATGGATAAGAATGGACCTTGGATTCTCTTTTTCCATTGCAGAGTACAAGAGATGGATTGATGCTGTTTGCAAGAAACATAAAGCCTACATCTGCAAACATGAGCTCTAGAAGGGAGACTGTCATTCTAGGGAAGGTTGGGTTAGATGGATGAAAGCACATCCCCTTGGAATGAAGGGAGTCAGAAGAAGATCCAGCAATGTTACCACCTCTACGGTTCATCCTTTGTTATGCCAAGAAGATCTTCCTTCAAAAGATGACATCTATCTATTCACTCTCAGCCCTTATCCAGGGCTGGTCTCTGAAATGCTGTTGTGATCACCTCTGTTGCTTACGCTCTTGGCTCCAGGCAGTGCAAGAACATTAAAGGGAATAACCCGTTTCTCATGGGTGTTTATAATGAGAGAATACTTGACCTGTTTTTTCTTTGGTTCATTTTAAGGGTATCAGGTTATGTGACCCTCAGTCTTGTTTCTAACACAGAACACAGTATGAAACTTCCCAACTCTAGAAGTTGCAAGAAGGCAGATGTTGACCCAAAACAGAAACACAATAGGGGAAAGCCCCAAACTAGCAATTAGCAGACCCCTTGGGGAACGGATTTTCTCCAAACAGAGCAGTTATAACTTATTACATCTCAGGTGGGATCTACACACATATTAAAAACGCTGTGAAAATGCTTTTTGAAAAAAAGTTTTGAAAAAGGCATTGACTTTGGCATAGCTCACTGTCGCCTTCTAGTGTCACATTTTATATTGCACTTCACAACACATTTAAAACGTTTTCTTTGCAGCTGTATAGCTGAGAGTTAGTGAGACCAAGCTTGCTTACTCTGAATACAGGAACTCACACTCTGCATCTCACATACACAATATGACCAACTTTAAGTATACCTGCAGAAACGTGTGAAGTCACAAACACACACACATGTAACATCTCATCCACTCCATGATGCAACCTTAGTTCCCACTGCCATTACTACCAGGTCTATCATTTTGACCGCAGTGGTCTCATCAAGCTCTTGCCAGGAGCACATAATAGCTGCTGCAGTACAGGGAAGACAAGAGTGTTGTGACAATGTACTGACCCTTCAGTCAGATGTCACAAGATTTCTATTGCCCCCGGTGTTAAATTCTGTAGTCAGACCTGCTTAACCGTCCCAATATCACACAGCTAGTCATTCTGGAAACGGCCTTGCATGCCCAAGGTCCCAGGTTCAGTCAGTAGCATCTCAGGTACACAGGATCAAAGTAATGCTGAGAGATTGGAGACTTGTTAGTTAGCGTAGATCAGCCTTTCCCAGATATTCATATGGGATAACTCAATGGATAGCTGCTTCCTGATCTGCTCTTGCAGAGAGTGTTACATAGGAAGCTGCCTTACAGCAAGTCAGACCATTGGTCTATGTGGCTTAGAATTGCCTACTGTGGCTGGCACTGCCGTGGTACTGTCACACTGTAAGATCAAGCCTGGACTGCCTTGTAAAATCTCTGCTTGAACGGCTAAGCTCAGAGTGGAAAATTTTGCTGGAGGTCTGTTATGCACTTGTGTGTGTGTGTGTCCCCTTTCTCTTCAATATGTCATTTCATATTAGGGATCATTAGGAAAGGATTGGGATCAACCAACAACCAGACCTTCCCAAATCTCTCAAATCTTAGGGAGTTTGAGATGAGTGGCCCTCATTATGGAAACAATTAAGTTTCCACAAGTCTTTCCCTGGGTAATCTCGAATCTCTTCAGCAGGGGAGTTAGAGCAAGATCTCCACATGTTTGGCAACAGATTGGCAAGGGTATCTGACTCCCTGTTAACAATGAGAGTAACTCATATGAAGGGTTGGTTCTGGGGAGGTCAACATGTAAATGCAGAAATGTGGGGTTTTTTTAGGGGGGACTGGTTATTGGGCTGTTGTTTTTATTTTTATTATATATTTTGTGG
Organism: Podarcis pityusensis; assembly: GCF_964106645.2. Taxonomy (NCBI): domain Eukaryota; kingdom Metazoa; phylum Chordata; class Lepidosauria; order Squamata; family Lacertidae; genus Podarcis; species Podarcis pityusensis. The sequence goes on along the minus strand of NC_138038.1, from coordinate 41,565,055 downwards.
TTTAATATTTTGATTTTGTTCTGTGAACCGCCCTGAGACCTCCGGGTGTAGGACGGTATATAAATTCAGTAAATAATAATAATAAAATAAAACTGTCATTCTATAACACCACACACCTTCCCATCCAGCCCAAATCATCCAATCCAGGAGTAGGTGTTGGCGCAGCAGGAGGGTTGAGTACCTTGCTGTACAATAATAAGCATGTTGATGTTTTTGATGTAAAATGCTTAAAACATTAATAATAATAATAATAATAATAATAATAATAATAATAATAATGTGCAAAAGAAAGTCCATGTGCAAAAGGGCGATAGCTCAGTGGCAGAGCACCTCTTCTGCATGCAGAAGGTTCCAGGTTCAATCCCTGGCATCTTCATGTAGAACCAGGAATGTGCCCTGTCTCAATAACCCTGGAGAGCTGCTATCATTCAGTATGAGCAATGCTGAGCTTGATGGACCAATGGTCAAACTCAGTATAAACCAGCTTCCTATGCACTTCTTATCTGACCATCCTAGAGCAGGTTAAGTCAACTGAGAAGGACAAAAACGCACTAGAAAATATATGCATAACAGAGAGTTTATTAAGATCACCATGTGCTGCATGCACAGAAAAATGCCAAAGAGAGAGATCAAAGCGGTTGCTCTTCAGAGATGGGATGAATGGGAGAGATGGTCTTTCACTCTGAGGGATGGGAGAGGGGTTAATGCGATCAGAGAGAAATCCACCAAGCCAGCGTCCGAACAGGCACAGTTTGGGAACCACAGTCTTCTTTACAGTTCATGCTTGCAGATGTAGGCATTGAGTTTCTTGCATGGAGCGTCATTCCACTCCTTAAAACCTAAAACGCAAAAAGACATAACAAAAAATTACTACTTCTTGCTCCAGTGAGTGTGGTCATCATTGATAGCCTCATCCTCCATAAATTTGCCCAATCATCTTTTATTTTTATTTTAAATGATATTTATTGAATTTTTTTTTTTAAATTACAGAAAAAGACAAAGCAGAGAAAGGAAAAACAAAAAAAACCCAAAAAACAAAAAAACAAAAAACAAGCCACATCCAACAATACAAATTCAAAAAACAAAAATACACCACAAACAGATAAAAATAAAACCATCATTCTCAAATCTTCAACTTTCATTACCTTCTTTCTTTGACCTCCTCCTCCTCCCTTTTTTTGTATCCCAGTTAATAATTATCGCAGCAAATCCTTTCCATATTTCATAATATTCTGTCATTACATTACCTTAATCTATTTTCATCTTATCTTATAAAAAACCTTAAAACTTAAAACTTAAATCTTATTTTTACCCACATCTCATAACCATAATATTCTTGCCTAATTCTTTAAACATTTTTGCTAGAGCCAAATAATTTCATTCCAACATTTTTCTAACAGTCATCAATTTTATAAAACAATCCTAATGATAAAAAAAAGAAATAGAAACAATCCAATCTTCATCCAGCGTCCCTTCCTCCTGGTCCCGGGTTTTGTCAGTCCTTTTTATCCCATCGATCTAGCGCATTAACCTGGTAACCTTATATTCGAGGCCCTTAAATCTCTTCCATGTCCCTTCCGCAGCTCTTCTTCATATTCACCTTTCACTCGTGGGAACTCCAGCTTGGTAATGTTTTTGACCCTTTTCAACAAATCAGCCCCTTTTCCATAGTTCAGACTAAACTCCATGTGGTATTTAAAAACATGTTTCAGGATCCCTCCAAAATTGAGAGCCCCCACAGCTCCAAACATCTCACGGCTCATTGCCAGACTCGGAAAGTCCAAACATCCCTGCATAGGGGGGTCTATCCAACCCCCCATTTCCAAACCAGTCCAAACTTTATCTTTCCTAATCTGGCTTTTTCCAAGTTCATTTGTCAAATCCAAAAGCTCATGTTCCTGCTGGGCCGCAGCTCCCTCCATCTCTGGCGCCCAAGATTCCACAACATCCTCTTCTCTCATCTGTTCTGTCAGGGCACACTCCTGATTTAATTCCTGGGTGGGCTCCATATAGTTTCCCACTGCCTGTTCAAAAATTCTGACCGCATTAGTCATCAAATCCGTCTTCTCAGTTAACTGTTCCAGTAGAGCATTTGTTTTACAGAGAGCACACAACAGAGCTTCTGAATACATTGTCCTACAAGGTCACAAGCCTTTTCCCACAATTGTAATCTGTGACAGCTGCAAGCTCCCTGGAATTAGTTACAGTTTCCCAGTCTCCCTCTAGGGGGAAAACTTCTAATTGTTCTTGCAACAAAGTTTCTTTTTTGAGATATTTTGTCAATATTTGTTCCTTTAAAATGCAAAAGGAAACAGTGGAATCACTATGTTTCTCTTCTTTTAGTTATCTGTCAAAAACGTTTGTCTCTGGTCAATGAGCTTCAAACGTCAGTCCTGACACCCCGCTCCAGAATCAGGACGGTGGAAAGTTACTTTACTTTAAACTCACTTCTGCAGGTTTAAACAGTCCGAAAAAGATCCCCCTTCTTCTCCTGCTGCCGAAGGGGGGTTCAAGGATTTTAAATGATGAAAGCCAGTCTTTAGAAGTGATTTTCTGAGCTCTAGTTTACGTTGTCTTTGCTTTATTCTGTCTACAAAGAAACGGAAGGCTGACTTCCTGTTTAGACCTTCCCGTTTCAGTACCAAATTGAAGTAAATTTTTAAGTCCAATTCCTTTCTGCTCGCAAGTCCTTATTTAAAGTCCAATTGTTCAAAGTTTGAGTACTCACGGGTGCTTATTTTAGAAGCCAAATTGTCCCAGGAAAAAGGCAGCGCTCTCCAGCAACGGCTATGCGGCTTCGCTCCACGGAAATAGCAGTTGACTCACAGCACCGCGCCACTTCCCCCTCTTTGCTTCGGAGCCTGTTAGTGGGTTCCTTTGCGGGTTGGGGGGGCGCTAAGGGTGCCCGCCAAGTCCCATGGTCACAGGCTTCATCCGCCTGTGATTTTTAAAAGGGTCCCCGCTTCGCCGCAGCGGAAAAGACCCGTTTCGCGCGGAGCTAGTCCCTCCAGTTCAGAGGGAGTCCGCCATTGCCGATGGCACCACCCCGGAAGTTCTGCCCAATCATCTTTTAAAGTCACCCAAGCTTCTGGCCATCACTGCCTTTTTGGGGGGTGAATTCCATAGAAGAACTATGTTCTCTCCTTTTGTCTGTCCTCGATCTTCCAACATCCAGCTTCATTAAAGGAGGACTCAAAATGTTAAGGCCTTTAATACCTGGGCCGTCCAATGAAGCTGGATGTTGGAAGATTGAGGACAAGACAAAAGGAGGTACTCTCCATCAGGAAAATGTGCAAATGCTTTGCTTACCTGTGCTTAGTCTCAGCTCCACACAGTGTTCAGCATTGCGGTAGTTGTCTGGCTGGTGTTTCATCCAGGCCTTATAGTTGTAGGTGGATTCATCAGCCCACCTCCATCTCCTGGTCTGCAGAAATGAGACAGAACAGATCATGTGATGAAGGGAATGAAGGGCCCAGAAAGAGGAAGATACCATTGGAATGACACCAATGCAAAATGAACTGGAAAGGTTGTCCAATGGGGAGCTGTTACCAGCTGTGACACAGACAGTAGAGGAGGACACCCATAGAAAATAATGGAGAAACAGCAAGTGGGATTAAATTTGATAGATGGTTGAGGTAAGAGTGGAACGGTATTGCTAAGGAGCCGCTGCTCAGTTATGATAACCAGAAATGGAGCCCTATTCTATTTCTTGGTCTGCAGGAAGAAGACAGAACAGATCATGAGATAAAGGAAGTGTGAGGAGCCCAACACAGAGATGATTTGGAGAGGCTGGCCTGTGGGGAGCTAATGTCAGCCATGATAGAGAAGAAGAGAAAGACTCTCATGGAAAATAACAAAGTGGTGTATGTATCATTCTGTCTGGGAGATGGTTGGGATAAGGATGGGATGGAATTGCACAGTCACTACTCAGTATTGATGACAGCCAGGAATGAAGCACATGAGAGAAGCTTACCTGACGGACATCGTGGAGCCCAATCCAGACGTTGCTTATTTCTTGCTGGTAAGTGGAGATGTGCTCGGCCACCAAGAGAGTCTCTGCTTTGGTGAGGACAGAGGCGAGGTGGGCCCCACGGCCATAGCTCTGGCACTCAATCTGAGGACGGAGAAGAAGCAGGGAAGTTTTGTCCCCAATGGTCATATCCGACCATCAAGATTGGTGCTGTCCCTTCTGATTGTTACCTAGCCTTCTAGGTGCCCAAGGAGACATCTCACCAGAACATGAACAACTGTGGAGACTGAGAGGCTGGCTAGATGCTGCCTCAAGGCAACTCACATTGATAACCTTACTTATGGAAATCTGATGAGAAACCCATAATAAGGTAGGGAACCCCTTTCAGCCTGAGGACCCCATTCCCTTCTGGCAAACCCAGGGGCGAAGGAAGGAGAACCAGCACCCAGTGCAGGGGGTTGGGGCAAACCGCCCAGTGGCGCATGCGCATGTAAATGCAGAACGTACAACGGCAGGATCCTCTGCTCACGGCTGCTGTACACATTGTGGTGGAGGGTGCAACTGTGAGCGGAGGATCCTCTGTACGTGGCTGCGGCAATGCAATCGCGGCGGGGCAAGTCCCCCATGGGGTGCCTTCTTGTCACCCCCCTCAGAGGTGGCACCCAGGGCGGAACGCCCCCACCCCCTTCCTCCACCACTGGGACAACCTCTTGCTAATGGTGAGCAGGACCACAGACAAAAGTGGGCAGAATAATGAATGTAAATGATGCCTTTGTACCGAAGGCTAGTTTCCACTCACCCTTCTATCCCCCATCCAAGAAGCAACCTTGGAGTTCAAGGACACATTCCTGTCTAGCAAATCCCTCAGGCAAGAGCGTGTGTGACTGGGGAGGAGATGTGGACTAGAGAGATCCTTGAGGGCCCGATCAAATGGGCTAGATTTAGTCTTCTGGCCTGTGTTTCACTACCCCTGCACTGTAGCATCCCCACATTGACGACAAGGATCCCTTCTTACCTCAGCCTCTTGCCAGCTCAATTTATTATCAAAATACGCATAGCAGTTGCCCTGGTTTTGCAGCCACTCCCTGGCGCAGGTGTCGGCCTCAGCTGTATGGAGAAAGGATGGAGGGAGGAAGATGCCCCAGGAAGGCAGAGCAGTGAGAAGACATGTCTTTAATGTGCTCTCTGAAACCCCACTTCCATCTACACCGTATGTGTTATTTATTTATTTATTTATAAAACATTTCTGCCCTGTCCTATTATGCAAAATAGGGCATTTATGTGTGGCTAAGTCTGCTCAGGAGTAGGCAGCCCTGTCTTCCTTTCTAAACAGGAAGCTGGCATCCCTAGCCAGAAACAGGTCTACTCATGAACAAACAAACTTCTTAACATTTAAAGAAACACACAGGTGGCATTTTGGGACAAGGAAGGATACCTCCTGGGTTTGCTGGAGAGGAGACAAATAACTGCACATAGAAATCTGCCTTATAATGAATTAGGCCATTGGTATCCATTGCAGACCAGTATTGGCTACCCCAGGGATGGGGGATCTGTGGCCTTAGACTCCATTGAGAAAGGATAGATAACTTTAAAATCAATGAATTATGGCCTAATTTAAAACACTCTTCTGCTCTGTTCTAAATAGCCTACCGTCCTTTGAAAATATAACATGCACTTTAATTACAGCTCAACCCAACGACAATTTCTGGGTAAGCCTCAGACATTTATAAAATTGCTCACCTTCCTGGAAAGGACTGGAAATTAGGATTCCAAGAAGGCAAAGACTGAAGTAGGTGAAGAGTCCCATCTTCTGGTTGACCTTTGAGGGAGATGAATGTACAGCACGGTAAAATCAAAGTTACATTCATTGGTTTCCATACATACAATGGGAGGGAGGGAAGGAGGAAGGAAGGATTGCATTTCTCTTTTATTTGAACTTCCAAGAACCAGGAAGGTTCTTGGAAGGGAGAAACTGGGAAAGAACTGGGAAGAAGGGAGAAACTGAAATTTCGAATAGTTGTCAGTGTTATGAAAGGGTATATTGACATTGATTTAAAGTGAGCTTCATCAGCTTCAGTTAGTAACATTTTGTGATCTTTTTCTTTTAGATGCTCATGAAAATTCATTACATTTTAGTGCAAATTTCTGTTAAGAAACACTGCTTTGTATGCAGTTTTGAGTAATGTACACATTTTTCCAAGCAATTTCCCCATATATAATTCTTTTTTGGAACCACTATTTGGTTGGAGAACTGTATCATAAAATTCAGACAAGTTTGAATTTTGAAGGAGAGCTGTGTTTCAGTTTGCATATTTTTTTCGGAAAGTGAGGATCTGATATATTTGCCTTTAAATCCATTTTCTCTCCCATCCCTACATACACCCCCTGGTGGTTATTCAGTCTACCTGTTAACTGGAAATCAAATTTCAATCTGCACACAAATGAGTCCATGCAACTTTTCTCTTCAGCTTTTGTGCCAATTTTCTTCTCTGTCTGATCTTCTTTTTCTGTCTGATTTGTGAACTTAGGGCCCATCTGCACTTACTGTGTCTGAACAGGGTTTTTAAATTTTTATTCCCCCCCCCCCAGGGCTTTCCATGGGAAAACCAAAGTTCTACCTCTGAATTGGAGCAAATGGCAGTCTGTGGAAAAGCCAATTGCTGTTTGCTCTGATTAAATGGTAAAATGTGAGTTTTCCCAGGGAAAGCTCTGGGATTAAACAAAACAAAACCCTGATCAGACACAGACTTGGAAAGCCCAGTTCCGTGCCTAGAAAAACAGCATAGAAGGAAGCATGTATGAGCCCTTATCTGCTTAGTGACAGAATTATACATTGTTGTTTTCCACCAGTCAGTGGAGACTGATCCATTAGGGCAGTGATAACCAAACTTGGCCCTTCAGCTCTTTTGGGACTACAATTCCCATCATCCCTGACCACTGGTTCTGTTAGCTAGGGATGATGGGAGTTGTAGTCCCAAAACAGCTGGAGGGCCAAGTCTGGCCATCACTGCATTAGGGGAAATAGGAACTGCCCCACCAACCTCAGCCTGCCCTCAGCCAATCCTTATCTTCCTGCTTTCCTATTTACAACCAATCAGTGAGTGGCTCTGCCTGCCATTGGCTGTGGCTCCATCAACTGTTGGCCTCCCTGCCTTTGGCCCTATCAATTCTAGTGGGCACCAGCCACCCTCACCACAAGTCCTTGTTCATGAACCTTTCATCCATCTCCCTCAAGGCCTTTGAAAAAAAATATCCTCACCAAAACTCGTAGATCACTTCCACAAGCTCTTACCTTGTGATGCTGTTCTTCTGGGTGGACCAATGTGGTTGTCAGCTGAGCCAGGTGCCTCTCTGATGGTCTCACCTAGTCTGGGTGGCTGTTATATAGACCTCAGGCAGAGGTGGTGCAATACCAAGATGACCAGAATGCTGCAAGGAAATCCTGGTCTGATGCCTTCAGCGTTGCATAATTTAAGGCCAAATCAGTGGAATGTAGCTTGCATCACCCTCTCTTTCATTTTGGTGTGGAAAAGCATAGTGAAGGGGGGGAAAGAGAGTTTTGAATCCATTTCCTTATGAAGAGGAACAGGAACCACATTCTTAATCAACCATGGAAATACTAGTCCGATGTCTTCAGTCTTGCATAATCCAGGGCTGAATTGGTGGAATGCGGCTTGTATCACTAGCCTTGAGCATTGCAAAAAGGGCATCATGATACCCTTTAGTTATCCATCAATTTGTTACATATGATCATAAATAAATATTTAGGTGTAGAAAGGCATATGGTGTTGGGGATGCTTTTTAAAAAGTGATATTATTAACTAGGAGAGTAGGGAAAACATTTATGAAAATGATTATCAAATATGAAGAAACCTGCTCATTTTTCTTCTATGGGATTAAATTCCAGAGAGTGACTTTTTTCTAGCCCAGAGCTTCAGCATCTGACCCTCCCCAACACAGCTTTTCTACGAAATTATTGCTTAGTATTCCTGTCCCCTGAGTAGTCATCCTCAGCCAGACCGCAGGGGCTTGGATAGTGACCATAAAGCTTGGGCAGGTGAGGATAACTACTTGAAAATGATTTACAGATGGTATTGCACTCCGAGCAGGCTTGCTAAGATGTATAAGACTGAATCAGATAAGTGCTGGATATGCATTGAGGTTGAGGGAACATTCTTTCACATGTGGTGGACCTGTAAAAGCGTAAAAGATGATAGGGAAATAATCTATAATGAATTGGAAAAAAATCTTTAAAAGTACTTCCCCCAAAAAACCAGAGTCCTTTTTGTTGGGGATAATTCAGATGGAAAGTCCCAGGTGTCAAAAAAGATGATATATGTATGACACTACTGCAGCCCGTGTTTTATTAGCCCCTAAATGGAAAACGAGCAAGGTCCCAACTAAAGAAGAATGGCAACTTAAGCTGATGGAATATGTGCAGCTTGCAGATTTAATTTATAGAATAAAAGAACAAGAAGAACATACATTTAGAGAAGATTGGAAAATGTTTATTGAATATATGGGGGGAAATTGTGTACACTTGAAAATGCTGGAAGCATTAAGATAAATTCAACAGTGTAAATAAGTTTTGATGGATGTAATAATGGAATACTGAATGGTTTAGTTTATGTAAAATATACAGGGATTTATGATGTGCAAAATGAACCATGGAAAGAGAAGAAGGGAAGTCTATCTATTTATCTATCTATCATCTATCATCTATCTATCTATCTATCTATCTATCTATCTATCATCTATCTATATCTATCTATCTATATCTCTATCTCTATCTATCTATCATCTATCTATCTATCTATCTATCTATCTATCTATCTATCATCTATCTATCATCTATCTATCTATCTATCTATCTATCTATCTATCTATCTATCTCTATCATTATCTATCATTATCTATCTATCTATCTATCTATCTATCATCTATCTATCTATCTATCATCTATCTATCTATCTATCATCTATCTATCTATATCTATCTATCTATCTATCTATCTATCTATCTATCTATCTATCTATCATCTATCATCTATCTATCTATCTATCTATCTATCTATCTATCTATCATCTATCTATCTATCATCTATCTATCTATCTATCTATCTATCTATCTATCTATCTATCATCTATCTATCTATCTATCTATCTATCTATCTATCATCTATCTATCTATCATCTATCTATCTATCTATCTATCTATCTATCTATCTATCATCTATCTATCTATCTATCTATCTATCTATCTATCATCTATCATCTATCTATCTATCTATCTATCTATCTATCTATCTATCATCTATCTATCTATCATCTATCTATCTATCTATCTATCTATCTATCTATCTATCTATCATCTATCATCTATCTATCTATCTATCATCTATCTATCTATCTATCTATCTATCTATCTATCTATCATCTATCTATCTATCTATCTATCTATCTATCTATCTATCTATCTATCATCTATCTATCTATCATCTATCTATCATCTATCTATCATCTATCTATCTATCTATCTATCTATCTATCTATCTATCTATCATCTATCTATCTATCTATCTATCTATCTATCTATCTATCATCTATCTATCATCTATCTATCTATCATCTATCATCTATCTATATGCTTGGGCAGGTGCATATGGATGTCGGCTACAGACAAATCTCACAGTTGTGAAGATGTGTTACAAACTCAAACAGACTGAATTCCATGCGTGGCAGTTAGCATGTACACAATGGGTTCAGCTTGTGAGAAGACAACTGGAAAGTCCACACCTGCAACAACTCTGCTACCATAGACACAAACCTTCACACGAATTAGCCTGAGGGTGCCTTCAAAGAACACTTGTGACATAGAGCCCAGTTCAAATAAAAAACCAATCAAACCTGTGAGACATCAGTTCAGCAAAGTCCATTCAGTGAGGCACCTTTCATTATGCATCCACTCTTTCCCCAGGCTGGCCAGCGGCTGCGGATGCATTGTGACAGTCGCAATATGGCGTGACCAGAGGCTACAGACACACTCGTACGCAGCTACCCCATGTTGAGAAACAATGGCAAAGACAAGATCAACCCGAGCGATGGTTTCTGAAACCTCTCCACTGTAGGAGGCGTCAGTGGAGAACCCTCAGGCCTATAGATTTCCTTATGGCCTGAAAAGGACAGCTGAAAGGTCTATGTATGCAAGGATATTTCAGATTTTTGACAGTTCAGCCATAAGCCTTTCTTCCTTAAGTCTTTCTTGCTAAATCTCACTTTTGCTTCGATCAGTGCACTATAGGGTGAGAATGGTAATTTGGCTGATGACAGGCAGGAGCAATAATATCAGCTACAAATAAAAACCTGTGTCTCAGCATATGTCCTTGTATTCATTTTTTTAAAAAGTAAAATCATGTCTGGCCACCATGTTGTTGATTCAGTCTTATGCACTCATCCTTGCCATCAGATATCCCCTGAGAACAAGAGGGTAGACCGCAATATGGCATAATGGCCTATGGGAAATGGGTGCCAGCACCTTTTAGGTTTTGAAGATCACAGGGGTAGTCTGTTGGGCATGCCAGTCTCTATACACCTATCTGTGTCCCCTGAGGAAAAGGGATGACTACAAAGCAGATGTGGCTAACCCTTTTGGGGCCAGTGGGCACATTTGTATATTGAGAGGACTTTGCAAATAAATGCTAAAGCCACTTCCGCACTACAGAGGAGGTGGGGTTGTGGGCGTCACGGCCCCACCATGCGGGCGACGGCTGGAGCCCAGCCCTCACGCCATCGGGGGGATTACCAGCCGCATTGCCCCTTGGCCAGTCAATCAGCTGTCTCAGGGTGTGTGGCCTGCCCTATTTAAGGCAGGACGCAGCCGGGGATCTCCCTCTTTGACGCTCATCAGCTGTTCCTACTTTTCCCACTCTCCCGCCCTACAAGGTTTTTGTTCCTGCACCTTGCTATGGATCTTGGTTGGTCGCCATTGAGGGGCCTGGTAGGAATTTTTCCACTTGGCAAATTGGCACCATCCACTTGGTTTTCGCCTACCTCATAGCAAATCATCACAACTTTCGTGGTACAGTGGTACCTCAGGTTACATATGCTTCAGGTTACCTACGCTTCAGGTTACAGACTCCGCTAACCCAGAAATAGTGCTTCAGGTTAAGAACTTTGCTTCAGGATGAGAACAGAAATCATGCTCTGGTGGCACAGCGGCAGCAGGAGGCCCCAAAGGCTAAAGTGGTGTTTCAGGTTAAGAACTGTTTCAGGTTAAGTATGGACCTCCGGAACGAATTAAGTACTTAACCTGAGGTACCACTGTATTGGCGGTTAGGCATTGGTATAGTTCTGTAATTGGAAGAGGGGAGGTAGCGCCATCACCTGCCCCGCATATTGAAGGGTTGTCCACTAAAGGATTCTGGGGTGTGTGTCTCTGTCCGAAGCCTGGGGAGCTGAGGGCCTAAGGCACCTAGCGGTGACCCTGGGGGAGTTCCTAGTTGATGTGCATCAGCAGGACTCCCCCTACTGGTGGTTAACCCTTCTCGGACTTCAAGTGGACGGGCTGAAGTCGGATATAGTCAGTTAGGACCAATGCCTAAGCCAATACAGCTTTTCACGTGTAACCAATAAAAGTTTTGGTCTTATTTAGCCCTTTAACCTTAATAATTGTGTCATTATTTCCACTGTGGGGGGGGGGGGCAGGAACTCGCCACACAATGAATTTTTATAAAGACTTAATAAAAACCCAAAACAACCAACCTCACCCCTCCTACAAACTGATGTGGAAATGTGGGAAACTAAAATTAAGAGCAGAAAAAAATGAAGAACTGAGAGATCTCGAAATGGAGTTTCGCCCATCCCTACCTGTACACCACTAGTTCCCAAAGCTTATATTTTCCAGCTGCCCCACTTAACTTCCTGCCCCCCATGCTTCCATGGTGCCACCTGAAACAGATCATTTTGATCACAGGGCTGAGCATGCTTCAGATGGCTCCCAGGGTTCTTTGGGGGAGAATCCATGGTGCTCTAAAACTGACAACAGTTTGTGGTGCATGTAATATGACCTTTTCCACCCCAACCTTTCGTCAAAGGTTGCTGTGATTAAATTGAGCCCCAGGTATGACATTATGTGGTCCCTTGGGTAAGAGCAGGGTGGAAGTTTGACTCCAGAAGAATCTGAGCTGTTGACTAAGATTTCCTCTTTTCAGTGGAAAAAAACTTTGCTAAGTAAGTCCATTTTATTAATTATTATAATTATTCCAGCTGTCCTTATTTTATCTGCAAGCCACCTTGAGTCCCTGTCAGGGAAAAGGCAGGGTATAAATGAATGAATGAATGAATGATATTTATTATTTGGACACTAGAACCCATAGACATCCAACAAAGCTGAATGTTGGAAGATTCATGGCAGACAAATTTCTTCACAAGGCACACAGTTAAACTACAGCATTTGTAGTGATGGCCACCAATTTGGATAGCTTACAAAGACCATTGGGCAAATTCATAGAGGATACGGCTATCGGTGGCAACCAGCCCTGATGACTATGTTCTGCCTCCATACCACTGGAGGTAATATGCCTCTGAATGCCAGCTGCTGGAAACTTCAGGAAGGGATAGTGTGCTTGAGCACAAAGTCCTGTTTGCAGACTTCCTATAGGCATCTGATTGGCTGCTGTGAGAACAGGATGCTACTAGACTGGATGAGCCACTGGCCCAATGTTCCATACAACCCTAGTGAGTCATTTGTGGCAGAGGTCCACACGTTTTGGCCTCAGATAAAAATCTCCTGGCCTGGCCATCTCTTGTGTAACAGTAGCACATCAAGTCATTTCCTTAACCTGCTGCCTGTGGTCTTTCATCATGTCAAGACGAGTCCTATATAACATCTTTCTGTGGAGCAGGAAGACTTGAGGAAGACTCAGCAGGTAGCTATACACATCTACCTTCAGAAGAGAATCAGTCAAAGGGTCCAGGTGAGCAGTTGAGCTTCCCTGATTTTTCTGAGTCATCAATGCTGTTTTACGATGCTATGCTTCTTGTGTCGTCAACCTCCAGACCTCTTGTGGAGGAGGCACACAAAGAAGGGCTTCAGATGAGGATTGCAGGATCCGGGTCTTGTTGCAGATGCCACTTCTAGAAAGAATAATACTCTTTGGTTAAGATACAGGAGGATCCAAATGATGGAACTCTGAAATCCAGACCAAGCCACTGTGGTTTCAACCATAGACACGTCACTGTCTGTTGGCCATCTGTAAAATGGGCATAAATTGGGCCTGCCTGCTGTGTTGGGTTGGATGAATGATTGGTTTGATTCCATATTATAGGAGCAACTAGGAATGCAGGAAGAAACCTTGTACTGAGTCACATGACTGGACCATCTAGCTCAGTATTCTCTACACTGACTTGGCAGCAGCTCTCCAGGTTTCAGGCAGGGTTCTCTTCCAGCCTTTCCTGGAAATTCAACCTTGGTCTTTTTGCATGCAAAGAGATACTCTGCAACAGAGCTATGATGCTTCCCCTAAGGAGGCTCTGGGGCTTCACCAGTGGAGCATCTGCTTTGCATGCAGAAGGTACTGGGTTCAATTCTTGGATGCTGCAGGTAGGCATGGGAAAGGAACCTGTTTGAAATCCTGGAGATTTGTTTCTAGTCAGCAGGTACAATACTGAGCTCGGTGGACCAATGGTCTGACTCAGTATAACGCAACTTCTGAGGTTCCTATGATAGCTTACTGAATTTGCCTGGGACTGTCTGGTCTCAGGCACAGTAAGCAGCAGAGATGTGCAACATTGCCATCTGCCATCTGCAGTGAACATGAGACTGTTGGTCTAAATATTGAAGACCTGTTCTGGTGGGTCTAGCCCCAGCAAATAACCAATGGGATCCACAGTTGGAAAGTACACACTGCAGATCTGAATTTGCCCAAGGATGCTCTAGCCTGGGGATTCTTACGTTCTTCTGGTCCTATTTCCTTATGTAATTTCAGGTGAACCAAGAAAAAATGGGGTCTCTCACTTATCTAAGTGTCTTCCTGACCAGTTTCCTGGTTTCAAGCTCCCTTGTGGGAGGTAAGTCTCTCCTGCATTCTTCAGCGCTAATGGAGCAGGCATAGTGTCAGTGTCAGTACTTTAGCTGCAGAATTTTCCCGAGTTAAAGCACATTTCATCTATATAAAAGCATTTTTACCCTGGTCCTTAGCCCCAAAGCCCCAATTCCCCTAGCAGCTTACAGATCAGTTTTAAAAAACATCAACCTTTTCCTGGTTTACAATGTAGAAGGCATAGCATGAAATGATATCCACCACAGCTGAATGTTGGAAGATTCAGGAGAGGGCATAGTTAAACTATGGAACTCTCTCCCACAACAGGCAGAGGAGGCCACAAGCCTAGACAGCTCCAAAAGGGGGCTGGACAAATTCATGGGATTTCCAAGTGCTAGAAGTCAGCTGATTGCTTGTGGCTGTAGAACCCGGTGCCTTAGTTTGACATCAGACTGTGTGGGCTTCATCTGATGTCATGGTGCTGTAAGGTGATGGACAGGTTGATGGTCTCACCCACCTGCCAAAATGGCCCAATGGGGATTAGGAAAGGTCAGGACCAGCCCACTGGCCAGATTCAGCTCCCAAACCCTGGGTTTGAGTGTTGGAACAGGAACCAGGAGATCAGTCTTCAAATCCCCACTTAGCCAAGAAGCTCACTGGGTGCGTTATGTATTCAGTGGTCTGTGTTTGCCTGAGCTTGAGCCTGGACTAAGGATTCTGAGCCCCTGTGTTCTGATTCGATACCTGATATCCAGTCACAGAACATTTCAGGATTTGTGCCTCTGCCATTGGCTCTTAAACTCTGAGTTATGATTTGCAGCTTGGAAGTTTGGACAGCCAATCATGTTGGGAGTGGGAGTGGCCCAGGCCTTCAGAAATGTATATAAGCAGTTGCTTTGCCCCTGTTGTCCAGTTCTGTTAGTTCAATTAAGGTTCTTGCGGTTATCACTGTGTCTTGCCTCATGGGAACCCACTTACACTTCATGGTGATCTTGGGCCTGGCACTATTTCTCAGCCTAACCTACCTCATGGGGTTCTTGTGAGGATGAAGTGGGGGAGGGAAGGAACCATGCATACTTATTGAAGAAAAAGAATGTAATAATAATAATAATAATAATAATAATAATAATAATAATAATCCCAGTCTCACTCCCCTTCCTTTCGGTTTATCTCTCCCTCTGCTGAGCAGTTAAGGCTGACACTTGTGCCAGGGAGTGGCTGCAATACCAGGGCAACTGCTATGGCTACTTTGAAGCTAAGATGACCTGGGAAGAAGCTGAGGTAAGAAACAGAGGGGTATGAAGCCTTGGGTTAGGTATTTGTCACCGAGGCCATTCTTAGGTAAGATGTTCCAATAAGTTTGATGCTTCCCCACTTTCTAACTCTCCTTCTTTCCATCCTGTCAGGTTTGCTGACCTGAAGGCTGTTCCATTTGGAGAAATGGGGCATTGCTCCACCAAGCTCAGTCTGCCCACAACCAGCCCCACTTGCTTACTCAGCTCCTTACTTATAACCAGTCTAGGAGGAGGCACTAAGCACCATCCTCCTTCTTATGACACCAGAGGAGAACAGTGGCATTAAAAGCCTTTCCTACCTTTCCCCTTTGCCCAGATCGAATGCCAGAGTTACCATCGTGGGGCACACCTTGCCTCTATCCTCACTGTTGCAGAATCTCTCGTGGTGGCTGATCACATCTTCGCTTACCAGACGGAACCCAGCAATGTGTGGATTGGACTGCATGATATCCGACATGTACGTATCTAGACCCCTCTGTGCTTCTCCTCAGACAATGTTCCCAAGAGAAAACAGACACCCTTGTATACAGCAGGGCACATTTCGGGAATCACTGAGCAGTCTATTATGTGATACAGATTTGGGCTCATGTGAGTCTCAAAATCCATTCTTTTTTTATTTTTTAAATTACTTTCTTACAAAGCAAATTAGCAAATAAGAAAGAAAGAAAAGCAAACAAAGGGGGAAAAGTGAATGAGAGACACTCCTGCAAATTCCATCAGAATACTGATAATAATAATAATAATAATAATAATAATGTCATCATGTGTTGCTTTACACATGGAAATGACTCAAAGAGATACAACATAAATACTAAAAGCAATTGCAATAAATGCAATCAATAAAAACCTTACAAAAACCATTTACATAATTAACAGGTCGTGCAGATCCTGTCCCATTAAAAGAGGCCACAAATACTTAAAAACCCTTCCAATTAAAGGCCAAAAGCCTGGATAGAAAGGAAAGCTTTTGCCTGGCACCTAAAATTAGGTAAAGATTGTGCCTGGCAAACCAGCATTAAATTAAACATATGTGTCAGTATAAGCCATCCAGGTGCCCAAACAGGCATCCACACAAGACTGACATTCATAGAAAACATGTTCAAATGTATCAAAGGGGGTGAGGTTCTTGGACCACTGTGTGATAGATGGTGGGTGTGACCCTTCTAGGTTGGAATTTATTCCAGAGACAATAGGGAACCAGTAGATCTAGGTTCGGGGAAGACATTTTGCTACCCAAGTCAAGGTAGATATTAATCAGGGCTGGCCAAGTTATTTTTGGTACCTGAGTTTCAAAATCCAAATGTGTTTCCCCCTTGGGGTAGCAATAGAGTAATTATAAATTAAATAACAACTTGGAACATAAGAAACTGCCTTATACTGAGTCAGAACATTGGGCTATCTAGCTCAATAATATCTACACGGACTGGCAGCAGCTCTCCATGGTTTCAGGCAAGGTGCATTCCCAGCCCTACCTAGAGATGATGGGGATTGATCCTGGAATGCAAATCAGGTGCTCTACTATTGGATTATGGCCCTTTCCCAGTTTTATGTCCTTCACAACATCCACAATCTGCTGCTTGAGGTGGCCACCTCACTTTGCCCATTGGGTGGACTGGCCTTGCACCAGATCCTGAACTGAGGCTTTTGCTTCACCTCCACACTTATCTCCATGTTCCTTTCTCTCTTCGCCTTCCAGAACGGCAAGTGGAGGTGGTCAGATGAGTCTACCTACAACTATAAAGCATGGGTGCTGGGGGCACCCAACAAACGGGGCGGAAATAAATATTGCGTGGAGCTGCTACGTTCCGTGAGTGGGGCAGCTGTTCCTGATGCTGACTCACCTCAACAACGGGAAGAAAGAGTCATCATTAAACGTTCAGGTGAAAAGTTTTGGGGAGCTGCTATCCAGGAGGGAGGCTGTCCTGTTCAAAAGCATCTCAGTATCTCCTACATTGTTATACAGAGGTCAGCCTGAGAGGTGTAACTACCGTAGGCCCAAGAGAGATAAAAAGCCTCAGCTGAATTCCTGATGCCATTGGAGCAAGTTGTCTTCTTGGAGCTATCCAAGGTTCTGAAATGCCACCTTGATTCTACATATTACCCAGCCAATTAGGCCACTCTGGAGTATCTTCCATAGGCTGTGAATCCCCACTTGAGGAGCTGTATGCTTGGAGCTATCCAAGGTCCTGAAACTTCAGCCTGACCCTACTTGCCACTAACTGAATAGGCTGCTCTCATGTCTCCTCCTAACCAGTGAGCCCTCACTTGTGGTCAAGGCAGGATAGGACCTCCATCCTTGCTCCCTTTAGTACCACCTCACCTCTATGTAGAGAAAAAGTATGATTCCCAGGTGGAAAAACCCCACTGACTGGATTTGGGTAGCAGAATAATTTTATACTTCAGGGTAGGAGGTAATGCTACCTATTGTGTAGCATGGACCTCTTGTCTGTTTTTGAATATTCCTGCCTTGATCCTTAGTTGGGTCATAAGAAGAGCCCTGCTGGATCAGGCCTAAGGACCATCATAGTCCAACATCCTGCTCTCAAAGTGGCCAAACAAATGCCTATGGGAAGCCCATATGTAGGACCCAAGTACAACAGCACTCTCCCCACTTGTGTTTCTCAACAACTGGCATACAGCCTCTGACATCCCAAAAGTACTGGGACCCAAAGCTGTTGACTATTGTAGCATCCCATAACAGGTGACTGGTTCTCCCTCTAGATTTCTCAAAATGGAATGATGCAGCATGCCACAAACAGAATGCCTACATCTGCAAGCATGAACTGTAGAGAGGGCATTGGCTCAACCGTCACTTCAAGATGGAAGGAACTCAGATGAATGGGACTCCCGAAGGACCTTCTGCAATTCCCGTACATCTTGAAGACTTACTTGCCTTTGCAAAGGAGGTCTTCTGGGAGAACCTACACAGAATCTTCTAAACCCAAATGATACTGTTCCCTTTCAAAACAGTCTCTGGGCATTTATCTGCATTAGAAACTTTAATTGGTTTAAGTCATTCTCTCTCTCCTGGGGAACCCTGGGAACCACAGTTCTGTGAAAGGAATCCTTCATAGAAAGCATCCTATTAAGCATAAAACAACATAAAACTAGAGTTCCCAATATTCTTTTTTTTTAAAATGATATTTATTAAAATTTCAGAAACAAAAAATTACATAGTTAAAAATAAAAGAGACAAGGAAAAATATAGAAAAAAAGAGAAAAAAGATACAAAATACAAAGTATAGATTATTTTTTAGAAAAAACACTTAAAAACAAATTAATCCTTCCGTATCTTGCATTTCATTTCCTTGCTTCCCTGACCTCCTCTCACCTCCCTTTTTTGTATTCCAGTTCAATTGGTTAATTCAGCAATTCCTTTCCCTCTTTGTTTTTATCTTAATCCTATAACTTAATATATTATAGCTTTAAATTCTCACCTATTAACCATCCATTTTTGCATACACCTTTATGACATTGCTGCTAAAACCACTTAACTTCATTCTGACATCATTCTAACATTCATTAATTTTACAATATTTCTGTAAGTAGTCTTTAAATTTCTTCCAATCTTCTTCCACCAACTCTTCTCCCTGGTCTCGGATTCTGCCAGTCATTTCCGCCAGTTCCATGTAGTCCATCACCTTCATCTGCCATTCTTCCAGAGTGGGTAGATCTTGTGTCTTCCAATACTTTGCAATAAGTATTCTTGCTGCTGTTGTAGCATACATAAAGAAAGTTCTGTCCTTCTTTGGCACCATTTGGCCGACCATGCCCAGGAGAAAGGCCTCTGGTTTCTTCAGAAAGGTATATTTAAATACCCTTTTCATTTCATTATAAATCATCTCCCAGAAAGCCTTAATCCTTGGGCACATCCACCAAAGGTGAAAGAATGTACCTTCAGTTTCTTTACATTTCCAACATTTATTGTCGGGCAAATGATAGATTTTTGCAAGCTTGACTGGTGTCATGTACCACCTGTATATCATTTTCATAATATTCTCTCTTAAGGCATTACATGCCGTGAACTTCATACCTGTGGTCCATAAGTGTTCCCAGTCAGCCATCATTATGTTATGTCCAACATCTTGTGCCCATTTAATCATAGCAGATTTCACCGTTTCATCCTGTGTATTCCATTTCAACAGCAAGTTATACATCTTTGACAAAATCTTAGTTTTGGGTTCTAACAGTTCTGTTTCTAATTTTGATTTTTCCACCTGGAAGCCAATTTTCTTGTCCAAATTGTATGCCTCCATTATCTGATAATAATGAAGCCAGTCTCGCACTTTGTTTTTTAATTTCTCAAAACTCTGCAATTTCAGTCTATCTCCCTCTTGTTCCAAAATTTCCCAATATTTCGGCCATTTGACCTCCATATTGAGCTTTTTCTGAGCCTTCGCTTCCATTGGTGACAGCCACCTTGGGGTTTTATTTTCCAGTAAGTCCTTATATCTTATCCAGACATTAAACAATGCTTTCCTGACAATATGGTTTTTAAATGCTTTATGTGCTTTGACCTTATCATACCACAAGTATGCATGCCATCCAAATACATTACTAAAACCTTCTAAATCCAAAATGTCTGCGTTTTCAAGAAGCAGCCATTCTTTCAACCAGCAAAAAGCTGCTGATTCATAATAAAGTTTAAGGTCTGGCAGGGCAAATCCACCTCTTTCCTTTGCATTTGTTAGTATTTTAAATTTTATTCTAGGCTTCTTGCCCTGCCAGACAAATCTAGAGATATCTCTCTGCCACTTCTTGAAACAGTCCATTTTGTCCAAAATTTGCAATGTTTGAAACAGAAACAACATTCTAGGCAATACATTCATTTTTATAGCAGCAATACGGCCTAGCAGTGAAAGCTTTAAATTTGACCAGATTTCTAAGTCTTTTTTCACTTCAGTCCAACATTTTTCATAATTGTCTTTAAATAGATTCCCATTTTTAGCTGTCATGTTAATCCCCAGGTATTTCACTTTCTTAACCACTGCTAAACCTGTCTCATTCTGAAACCTCTCTTTCTCCATCACAGTTAAATTTTTCTCTAAAACCTTTGTTTTTAACTTATTCAGTTTAAATCCTGCAACCTGACCAAATTCTTGAATCAGCTCCAAAACCCTTTTAGTACTAGATTCTGGCTCCTGTAACGTCAATACTAAGTCATCTGCAAATGCTCTCATAGAGTTCCCAATATTCTTTGGGGGAGAGCCGTGACCGTGAAGGTGGTATAAAACCTATTTAAGTCCATAATGCAGATATGCCCTCTGAAGTTAAACCTTAGTTATCCATATGTTTTGCCTACACACCCTTCAGTGGCTGCAGTACAAACAAATGCTAATAAAATCTCCCTTAAGTGTACGAATTTTCTGGTGAGTGATTTCTTTTAATATTTTCTTCCGTCTCAGCTGGCAACAAATTCCAACACCTTGGGTCTAGATTTCTGCTTTGGGGAATCCCAGTTTCCCCTTTGTTGTTTGTTTTAAATCAAGTGTCTAGTACATAGGGATCCTCCATATGGCCTCTTTATTCCACATTCATCCTGATTTGTTTGCAGAAATCTTATGCGGTGGTTAGATTATGTCTGGCCTTTCTTGAGCATTCAGTCTGATTTGTTTATAATTATATGACAATGAACATTCATCATCATTTGCTCACATGTCTGCCCATTAGTAATTCGTCCGTCCAACACTTTTCAGTACATTTCCCTGTCACTTTCAAAAAATATTTCTGCAGATAGTCCGTTTTTTAAAAAGTGTATTTGTTATGCAAAGGTGACAGAGTGGCACATTCCACTTTCATCATGCAAACCTAAAGTTTTAGTATGTGCTTGAATCTCTCCCACAAAATACTGGTAGTCTAGAGCATGGGTAGGCAAACTAAGGCCTGGGGGCTGGATCTGACCCAATCACCTTCTAAATCCAGCTCGCGGATGGGACAATTTGGGCTGAGAGGATGAGCATGTCTGCAGCACAAATGGATATCCATTTCATATCACCCCCACAATCATAATATCTGCCAAATCATCGTGGGAATTGTAGTCTATTGAGAGTACTAGGAATAATTGCTTGCAGGATTTGGTTAAAGTCAGAATCTGTTCTATGGCCCCACATGACACCCAGAAACAGCAAGTGATCGAGTCAGCACTAGTTCCCACTGTCATTTCCCAGTTCATTTACATTGCTGCTGGACAGCATTATTTGAAAGCAGAAGTCCACAAATTTGCATTCTATGGAATACTAATTCTTCCCCTTTCTAGTGAAAAGGTTACCCTGGGACTGTGGTTTTGCTGAACTCTCATTTCAACAGGGTTTGCACAGCACAGATTGTGTCCATGGTGGGCACCTAGGGAGGCTGCAGACTGCTGATGAAAAGTTCAGCAGGAAGAAACATCCCTGCCCCCCCACACCCCCAGCCTTCTAACACAATAAGGCATGCCGAATCCATTCTCACTGAAATTCTCATCAGAAATGAGGCAGAAAAAGGGAAGCCCCATTCCTAGGGGAAGAACAGTCAACTAGAGGGCACATTTTGGCCCATCACTCATAATTTGTGAATGGGATCGTGATAAAAATCACCTTTCTGGTGGCTGGGCCCCCTGTTATGCAATGTTGCCAATAGTGTATCAAGACATTTCCTTAAAGCTGTTACCTTTTAATATTTCATCATGTTCACCTGAGCTCTATATTAAAGCCATGCATGGCCAGGAGACCATCCAAGCACCTACAGACTTAGCAGACAGCCCCAGCATATCTTCCAAGGAAGGAAGCTCAGTAGCAGAAGGACTCAGGTGAGCAGCTAAGCGATCAAGTCTCTCCCCTTTGGTTAACTGAACAGTATTTTTTTGCCTGGTTCACAGCTTACAACCCTAGAAACTGAACCCAGTAACCCCAGGTTATTAGATACCCACTGCAGATTTGAATTTGATTATGGATACTCATGGTATCAGCATCTCCCTGATATCCAGCTTCGTGGTTTTTCTGCCAGTGTCAGCCCCAGGGCCCTAGGGCAAGACACCTTCCATGGTCTCCTTTCCTTCAACCTACGCAGAATCTTCTAAACCCAAATGATACTGTACCTTTTCAAAACAGTCTCTGGGCATTTATCTGCATTGGAAACTTTAATTGGTTTAAGTCATTCTCTCTCTCCTGGGGAACCCTGGGAACCACAGTTCTGTGAAAGGAATTCTTAATAGAAAGCATCCTATTAAGCATAAAACAACATAAAACTAGAGTTCCCAATAGTCTCTGGGGGAGAGCCATGACAGTTAAGGTGGTATAATACCTGTTTACGTCCATAATGCAGATATGCCCTCTGAAGTTAAACCTTAGTTATCCACATGTTTTGCCCTTCAGTGGCTGCAGCACAAACAAATGCTAATAAAATCTTCCTTAAGTGTATTAATTTTCTGGTGAGTGATTTCTTTTAATTTGATTTTCTTTAAATATCTTTGATTTTCTTTTAATATTTTCTTCCCTCTCAGCTGGCGACAAATTCCAACACCCGGGGTCTAGATTTCTGGGGTTGCGGCGCTTATCTCGCTTTATTGGCCGAGGGAGCCGGCGTACAGCTTCCGGGTCATGTGGCCAGCATGACCAAGCCGCTTCTGGTGAACCAGAGCAGCGCACGGAAACGCCGTTTACCTTCCCGCCGGAGCAGTACCTACTTATCTACTTTCTGACAATTCGTGCCTAACTCTAGAAGCCATTCCCCTTGCCGACCTAACGTTGCAGTTTGTCTCAGGTCGCCTATGCGATGAGGAGAAACATCAGCAGAGAGAGGGGCACGCGCTGGCCCAGGCAGTCCTGCTTGCAAGAGTGGGGGGCAGTGAAAGAGGACACCGTGAAGGCTTTTGCTACGAGACGTTATCGTTGTGGCTCGGAAACCCACCTGCGTAAACAGTCCCAAGGAAGCTGCACAGAATGCCTCCAAGACCGTTGCCCCGGGCAACCAGATTAAGGGAACGGCCCGGCATGGGAACGCAAGGAAAGGTCCCAGGGGAACTGAGAGAGATGCAACGTCACGTCATTTGGCAGTTTCCATAGGAAGGACAGGGACCTTCTGTTCTCGCAATTGCTTCATTGGGGCAAAATCCACCAGGAAGCACTGCCATGCTCACTAGGCCCGAGATATTGTTTTTTTTTTTTTTTAAAGCAATTTATTGGGTTTTACAATAAAAATAAACATAATAAACAATATAACATTTATCTTAACATATTTTCACATTTTCTTTGGACTTCCTCACATCTCCCGCTCCCACTTTCATCGTTGTAACATTTTGTCAGCAATTTATCATCTTATTTAAATTCTTATATCCCTTCTATATTTCATAATCTTATAATTCTCGGAAGGAGCTAAATTTTCACAGTCTTACTTATTTTCTTAAAAACTTCTAAATTTAGTGGTGCTCAGTTATTTTAATCTAGCATCTTATTTAGCATTCACTCAAATTACAATACTTTTGTAAATAGTTCTTAAATTTCTTCCAGTCCTCCTCAATCCTCTCTTCTCCCAGGTCACGGATTCTGCCGGTCATTTCAGCCAGTTCCATGTAGTCTATCAGTTGTATCTGCCATTCTTCCAGTGTGGGTAAATCTTGAGTTTTCCAATGTTTGGCGAGAAGTATCCTTGCTGCTGTTGTTGCATACATAAAAAATGTCTGGTCCTTCTTTGCCACCCCTTGGCCGACAATACCCAAAAGGAAAGCCTCTGGTTTCTTAGTGAAGGTATATTTAAATACCTTTTTCAATTCATTATAAATCATTTCCCAGAACGCCTTCACTTTAGGGCAAGTCCACCAGAGGTGGAAGAACGTTCCCTCACACTCTCTACATTTCCAACACTTATTATCAGACAGGTGGTAAATTTTGGCAAGTTTGACTGGGGTCATATACCATCTATAAATCATTTTCATTACATTTTCTTTCAGAGCGTTACATGCAGTAAATTTCAATCCATTACTCCACAACCTCTCCCAGTCCTCAAACATGATATTATGCCCAATGTCCTGTGCCCACCTTATCATAGCCGATTTAACCATTTCATCTTGTGTATTCCATTTCAACAGCAAGTTATACATCCTTGAGAGTACCTTAATCTTTGGTTCTAGCAATTCTGTTTCCAATTTCGACTTCTCCACCTGGAACCCTAGTTTCTTATCATTTTTAAAAACTTCTTTAATCTGAGCGTAATGTAACCAATCTCGCACTTTGTCTTTCATTTTCTCCAAACTCTGCAATTTCCAATTGTCTCCATCCTTTTCTAGTATTTCCCAATATTTTGGCCATTTAGCCTCCATATTGGGTCTTTTTCGGGCCTTGGCTTCCAAAGGTGAAAGCCACCTTGGTGTTTTATTTTCCAGCAAGTCTTTATATTTTGTCCAGACATTAAACAATGATTTTCTGACAATATGGTTCTTAAAGGCCTTATTTGCTTTAACCTTGTCATACCATAAATATGCATGCCATCCAAAGGCATTGTTAAACCCTTCCAAATCTAACACATCAGTGTCTTCAAGAAGTAGCCAGTCTTTTAGCCAGCAAAACGCTGCGGCTTCATAATACAACTTTAAGTCTGGCAGGGCGAAGCCCCCTCTTTGTTTTGCATCGGTTAATATCTTAAACTTAATTCTGGGCTTTTTGCCCTGCCAGACAAACTTAGAAATGTCTCTCTGCCACTTCTGAAAGCACTCCGTTTTGTCCAAAACCTGAAGTGTTTGAAATAAAAACAACATCCTTGGCAATACATTCATCTTGATTGCAGCAATTCGGCCTAACAAAGAAAGTTTCAATTTTGACCAACTATCTAAGTCTCTCTTGATTTCTGTCCAGCATTTTTCATAATTGTCCTTAAATAGACTTAGATTTTTTACTGTTATGTTTACCCCTAGGTATTTTACTTTTTTAACCACATTAAGTTCCGTCTCATTCTGAAACCGTTCTGACTCTGTATCAGTCAAATTTTTCCCCAAAACCTTAGTTTTCTGTTTATTTAGTTTAAATCCAGCCACCCGACCAAAATCATTAATCAATTGTAATACTCTTTTCGTACTAGGCTCTGGCTTCTGCAAGGTCAAAACCAGGTCATCTGCGAAAGCTTTTAATTTATATTGTTTCTGACCGACCTGAATTCCTTCCACCAACCGATCCCCTCTAATCATGTTCAATAGCACTTCCAGAACCGAAATAAATAACAAAGGGGAAATAGGGCAACCTTGTCGTGTCCCTTTTTCAATTTTAAACTCTTCTGTAACCACATTATTAACTATCAGTTTAGCTTTCTGTTCTGAATATATCGCCTCAATCCCATTCTCAAAACCCCGTCCCACTCCCATCTCTTTTAAATTTCCCATCATAAATTTCCAGGAGATATTCTCAAAGGCCTTCTCCGCGTCTATAAAAATTAAAACTGCTTTTGTATTTATATCTGTTTGCAAAAGTTCCAAAATGTCAATAATGTTCCTTGTATTAGCAAACAGATGTCTACCTGGGAGAAAGCCGGCCTGGTCCTTGTGAATTACTTCATTTAAAACTTTTTTAAATCTATTTGCCAAAATGTCTGCAAATATTTTGTAATCCACATTTAAAAGAGAGATGGGACGGTAGTTCTTAAGTTGTGTCTTTTCAGCTTCCGACTTTGGTATTAATGTGATGAACGCTTCCTTCCACGACTCCGGTGCCCTCTTCCCCTCCATAATTTCATTGCTGACCTCCATCAAAGGTTGTATCAAATAGTCTTTTAATGTCTTATAGTACTTGGAGGTCAGCCCATCTGGTCCTGGGGATTTGCCAAGTTGCATGTTCTGGATGGCTTGTTCGATCTCCTGTCGTGTTATTTTAGAATTCAGGATTGTCCTGTTTTCTTGTGACAATTTAGATAGTCCGTTTTTTGCCAAAAATTGTTTAATCTCTACATCGTCTTGCGGCCCTTGGGTGTATAATTTTTTGAAGTATCTCTGGAAACACTTTCTGATATCCACTGGATTCTGGATGTTTTTTCCGTCAACCTCTAAGTTTGTAACAGTATTTAATCTTTGTCTTCTCTTCAACTGCCAAGCTAGCAGTTTTCCACATTTATTCGCCGACTCAAACGTTTTTTGTTTCATTAATTTAACCTTCCATTCAATTTCCTGATTTATCAATTTAGAATATTGTGTTTGATAAAGTTTAATTTCTCTCAGAGTTGGCTGTGACTTCGGATTCACTCTTAATTTCTTCTCTAATTCTTTTATTTTATCCAAGATCTTATCTTTTTTCTCACTTTGTATTCTTTTCTTTACTGCATTCTGTTGTATCAAGAATCCCCTCATTACAGCTTTGCTTGCGTCCCAGATTATTCTTTTTTCCACCATATTATTCATGTTTATCTCAAAGTAATCCTTCAAAACTTTTTGGGCCTTCTTGGTAATTTCCTGATCTCTAAACAAATTGTCATTCATCTTCCATCTAAAGGATCCAGTTGGTAATAGTATCATATCCATCTTTACTGCATTATGGTCGGAACAGGTCTTTGGGCAGATTTCCACTTTTCTGACCTTAGGTGCCAGGCCTCTAGAAATCCATATTTGGTCGATTCTTGTCCAGGTCAGTTGGGCTTCAGAAAAGAATGTTCCCTCTCTTCCTAGTGGGTTCTTTGTCCTCCAGATGTCAATCAAATCCATATTGTCTGTCATTTCAAAAAAGGTTTTAGGTAGTCTGCCGTCTTTTGTGACATTTTGACTTTGTGACTTGTCCATGTTAATTGATACGACCCCATTCATATCTCCCATCATTATGATGTTGTTGTAGTCCAGATAATCCAGCATTGTGTCCTGCAGCTTCTTGTAAAATTCCGATTTCCCTTCGTTAGGTGCATAGATTCCTAATATCAACAATTTCTCTCCTTGATGTTGTATCTCAATTGCCAAAATTCTTCCATGTTCATCTTTAAATAAGAATTTAGGTGACAGGCTCTCTTTCGCATATATCACCACGCCTCTCTTCTTAACTTTGTCCGACGATATAAATTCCTGGCCCAATCTTTTATTTATTAACACTTTTCTGTGGAGCCTTGTCACATGTGTTTCCTGTAGGCAAATAATGTCCAATTGTTCTTTTTTTAATATATGAAATATTTTCTTCCTTTTTTCCGGAATGTTACAACCATTAATATTCCAGCTCAACAGTTGCAGAGACATCCTGAATTATCTGGTTATTTTTCAAGGGGTGGTATCTTGTTCTCAGGATCTTCAGGTTCCACAGGTGCTGGTGTTGGTACTGGCGTTGCCTCAGGCCCAGAAGGTAGTTCAATTCCTTTTTGAAGGTCCTCTCCGTATGTAGACAGGAATTTGTCTCTCTCTTCCAGTGTTCTTACTTTAACCTTTCTCCCTCTAAAGGTAAAAGATATTCCTTGGGGAAATTCCCACCTGAATGGAATTGCGTTGCTCCTTAGTAGTTTAGCAAGTTCAGAATAGGCGGCTCTAAGATCCAGCAGTAGTCTTGGGATATCTTTATAGATTTCAATTCTTCTATCCAAAACCTCCAGTGACTTTACGAAATGTAGGCCCAAGATCTTATCCCTTTCCTCCGTTGATCTCAATGTTATCAAACAGTCTCTGGGCCTCTCCTTCTTTATGAATCTTCCAAGTCTGAAAGCTGACACGATTTTAAAGTCCTTTTCTTCCAAATTCCAGAACTTGGAGAATTCTTTGGTCAAAAACTCAGTTAGATGTCCTTCTTCTGCCTCTTGTAATGATCTAATCCTCAAGTTATTCTCACGATTTCGCAGTTCTATCATAGAAAGATAAATCTGATGTTCCCCAACTTGTTTAGTGAGTGGTCTTACCTCTTGCTCTAAATTTTCTAATTTTTGTCTGGTGTCCTCAGCCAATTTCCGATTTTCTGCTGAGGCCTCCGTTAACTGTCCAATTGCTTGTGCATTCTGTACCACTTGTGTAGTTAGTTTATTTAGACATTCTGTATTTTTGTCAATCTTTGCTGATTGCGCATCTACTTTCTTGTCCAAAGCTTCCAATTTTTCAAAAATTTTGTCTAGAACAGAAACAGATACTCCTGAGGCCATATCTTCCAATTGTAACTGCTCTGCTTCACCCTCTCCCTCTACTTCTGAGGGCAAAGTAGGTACAGATGATCTACGTGTCTGCGAGGCTGAGGTTAGAGTTGTTAAAGTTGTTTGTTTGGCTCTCCCTCTTTTTCTTGTGCCACTCATTCCAACGTTATCTGTCAGTCAAGGTCACACTGAGTTATTCCCATGGGAATGGAAAGGTCCAGAGCAAGCAAACAACAAGGGAATCGAAAGTAAAATGTGCATGTAAAGTCACTGTTTTAATCCAATCCTCTAGAGGGAGCTTAAAATGTCTTTCAGAGTCTAATTTAATGTCCAAGAACCTTCAAATACAAATGTTTAGCAGAGTTTATAAATGGTCACTTTGTTACAGACAGTGCTTATTTATCTCCAAAAAGAGTGTTTCAAATTTAAAAGGTCTCAATACCCTCAGATTGTTGCAAGTTCCAATATACAGTATCCAAATCTGCAGTACTGACAGCTCCCTTAGTGCTCAGGCAGCTCCTGACTCTGGGTTTCACCTTCTAATTTGTAATCCAATAAAAGGAGGAAAGTCAAGTGCAAGTAATAATCCCAAATCTTTAGCTTAAAGTCTTTACTTTAAGATGCAAGTTCAATAGATGCTTAGATCTGTAAAGCTTAGAATCTCTTTCTTTCAGCCTCCACTCCTCCAGCTGATTGCTTTTTTCAAGTTCAATGGCTGCGGAAGACGGACTTCCTGATTCCACGTCTCTCCGCTTTCAGCCAAGTTTAAGCCAATTTAGATTTTTCCTTTAAAGTCTCTAATTTCAAGTGACTCAGTCTTTTACTCACAAGTTAGTTGCTTTTCGTCCGAATCCGTAATTTAGCAGGAAAAGGGATCAGCGCTCACCGGCAGCAGCAGCGCGGCTTCGCTCCACAGGCTGTGAAGCAGCTCTCAGCGCCGCAACCCCCCTCCACGCTCCGGAGCCCCTTACGGGGTTCCTTTAGCGCTTGGAGGGTCGCTCAAGGCGCCCACCGAGCCTCAAGACCCCAGGCTCTTGCTGCCTGGGGTTTTCCAAAATGGGTCTCCGCTTCGCCGTAGCGGACGACCCGTTGCCTGCGGAGCCTCCTCTCCCATTCAGAAGAGGACCGCCATTGCCGTTCGCGCCGCCCCCGGAAGTCCGAGTTCCCAATATTCTTTGGGGGAGAGCCGTGACCGTGAAGGTGGTATAAAACCTATTTAAGTCCATAATGCAGATATGCCCTCTGAAGTTAAACCTTAGTTATCCATATGTTTTGCCTACACACCCTTCAGTGGCTGCAGTACAAACAAATGCTAATAAAATCTCCCTTAAGTGTACGAATTTTCTGGTGAGTGATTTCTTTTAATATTTTCTTCCGTCTCAGCTGGCAACAAATTCCAACACCTTGGGTCTAGATTTCTGCTTTGGGGAATCCCAGTTTCCCCTTTGTTGTTTGTTTTAAATCAAGTGTCTAGTACATAGGGATCCTCCATATGGCCTCTTTATTCCACATTCATCCTGATTTGTTTGCAGAAATCTTATGCGGTGGTTAGATTATGTCTGGCCTTTCTTGAGCATTCAGTCTGATTTGTTTATAATTATATGACAATGAACATTCATCATCATTTGCTCACATGTCTGCCCATTAGTAATTCGTCCGTCCAACACTTTTCAGTACATTTCCCTGTCACTTTCAAAAAATATTTCTGCAGATAGTCCGTTTTTTAAAAAGTGTATTTGTTATGCAAAGGTGACAGAGTGGCACATTCCACTTTCATCATGCAAACCTAAAGTTTTAGTATGTGCTTGAATCTCTCCCACAAAATACTGGTAGTCTAGAGCATGGGTAGGCAAACTAAGGCCTGGGGGCTGGATCTGACCCAATCACCTTCTAAATCCAGCTCGCGGATGGGACAATTTGGGCTGAGAGGATGAGCATGTCTGCAGCACAAATGGATATCCATTTCATATCACCCCCACAATCATAATATCTGCCAAATCATCGTGGGAATTGTAGTCTATTGAGAGTACTAGGAATAATTGCTTGCAGGATTTGGTTAAAGTCAGAATCTGTTCTATGGCCCCACATGACACCCAGAAACAGCAAGTGATCGAGTCAGCACTAGTTCCCACTGTCATTTCCCAGTTCATTTACATTGCTGCTGGACAGCATTATTTGAAAGCAGAAGTCCACAAATTTGCATTCTATGGAATACTAATTCTTCCCCTTTCTAGTGAAAAGGTTACCCTGGGACTGTGGTTTTGCTGAACTCTCATTTCAACAGGGTTTGCACAGCACAGATTGTGTCCATGGTGGGCACCTAGGGAGGCTGCAGACTGCTGATGAAAAGTTCAGCAGGAAGAAACATCCCTGCCCCCCCACACCCCCAGCCTTCTAACACAATAAGGCATGCCGAATCCATTCTCACTGAAATTCTCATCAGAAATGAGGCAGAAAAAGGGAAGCCCCATTCCTAGGGGAAGAACAGTCAACTAGAGGGCACATTTTGGCCCATCACTCATAATTTGTGAATGGGATCGTGATAAAAATCACCTTTCTGGTGGCTGGGCCCCCTGTTATGCAATGTTGCCAATAGTGTATCAAGACATTTCCTTAAAGCTGTTACCTTTTAATATTTCATCATGTTCACCTGAGCTCTATATTAAAGCCATGCATGGCCAGGAGACCATCCAAGCACCTACAGACTTAGCAGACAGCCCCAGCATATCTTCCAAGGAAGGAAGCTCAGTAGCAGAAGGACTCAGGTGAGCAGCTAAGCGATCAAGTCTCTCCCCTTTGGTTAACTGAACAGTATTTTTTTGCCTGGTTCACAGCTTACAACCCTAGAAACTGAACCCAGTAACCCCAGGTTATTAGATACCCACTGCAGATTTGAATTTGATTATGGATACTCATGGTATCAGCATCTCCCTGATATCCAGCTTCGTGGTTTTTCTGCCAGTGTCAGCCCCAGGGCCCTAGGGCAAGACACCTTCCATGGTCTCCTTTCCTTCAACCTACGCAGAATCTTCTAAACCCAAATGATACTGTACCTTTTCAAAACAGTCTCTGGGCATTTATCTGCATTGGAAACTTTAATTGGTTTAAGTCATTCTCTCTCTCCTGGGGAACCCTGGGAACCACAGTTCTGTGAAAGGAATTCTTAATAGAAAGCATCCTATTAAGCATAAAACAACATAAAACTAGAGTTCCCAGTAGTCTCTGGGGGAGAGCCATGACAGTTAAGGTGGTATAATACCTGTTTACGTCCATAATGCAGATATGCCCTCTGAAGTTAAACCTTAGTTATCCACATGTTTTGCCCTTCAGTGGCTGCAGCACAAACAAATGCTAATAAAATCTTCCTTAAGTGTATTAATTTTCTGGTGAGTGATTTCTTTTAATATTTTCTTCCCTCTCAGCTGGCGACAAATTCCAACACCCGGGGTCTAGATTTCTGCTTTGGGGAATCCCAGTTTCCCCTTTGTTGTTTGTTTTAAATCAAGTGTCTGGTACATAGGGATCCTCCATATGGCCTCTTTATTCCCCATTCATCCTGATTTGTTTGCAGAAAGTTTATGCAGTGGTTAGATTATGTCTGGCCTTCCTTAAGCATTCAGTTTGATTTGTTTATAATTATATGACAATGAACATTCATCGTCATTTGCTCACATGTCTGCCCATTAGTAATTCGTCCGTCCAACACTTTTCAGTACATTTCCCTGTCACTTTCAAAAAATATTTCTGCAGATAGTCCATTTTTTAAAAAGTGGATTTGTTATGCAAAGGTGACAGAGTGGCACATTCCACTTTCATCATGCAAACCTAAAGTTCTAGTATGTGCTGGAATCTCTCCCACAAAATACTGATAGTTGAGAGCATGGGTAGGCAAACTAAGGCCCGGGGGCTGGATCTGGCCCAATCGCTTTCTAAATCCGGCCCACGGACGCTCCGGGAATCAGCATGGTTTCACATGAGTAGAATGTGTCCTTTTATTTAAAATGCATCTCTGGGTTATTTGTGAAGCATAGGAATTCATTCATATTTTTTTTCAAAATATAGTCTGGCCCCCCACAAGGTCTGAGGGACAGTGGACCGGCTCCCTGCTGAAAAAGTTTGCTGACCCTTGGTCTAGAGTTCTTATTAGGCTGCAGAGTGCTTCATAAAGTTGTACAGACAGAAATGAAAGTTTGTGAGGAAAAAAATGGAGAAGGGGTCAATCCTAGGGCCAGATCTGCTAGGATGAGCAGCTTAGG
The DNA here is from genome assembly GCF_964106645.2 of Podarcis pityusensis. Taxonomy (NCBI): domain Eukaryota; kingdom Metazoa; phylum Chordata; class Lepidosauria; order Squamata; family Lacertidae; genus Podarcis; species Podarcis pityusensis. The sequence continues at coordinate 41,532,451 of NC_138038.1, read as the reverse complement.
TTGCAACAGGTTTCCAGCTCAACTGAGTGATGGGCTCAGTGAGCATTAAGTACCCAACCCCTAACCAGCCAAAGATATGCCAGTGTAACTTGTTCACCCTTTCTGATTCTGGGCTCAGCCAGCTGAGTGGAAGCTGGTACAAGCCCCTCCTCATTGTGTTTTGGTGTTTAGTGGTGGGTGAGACCAGAGAGTGGAGACTTAGGATGGATTCTAAGCCGGTTCACCTTGGTCATGTGACCTGACAGCATAAAACATTGTGCAACTGCTGGGAAAGGTCAGTCGGTAGAGCACAAGACTCTTAATCTCAGAGTCACGGATTTGAGCAAAAGAGTCCTCCATTGCAGGGGGTTGCACTAGATGACCCTCATGGTCCCTTCCAACTCTACAATTCTATGATTATTTTTAAAGGCTTGTTTTCCCTCTGCCGGGACGCGGGTGGTGCTGTGGGTTAAACCACAGAGCCTAGGACTTGCCAATCAGAAGGTTGGCAGTTCGAATCCCCGCGACGGGGTGAGCTCCCGTTGCTCGGTTCCTGCTCCTGCCAACCTAGCAGTTTGAAAGCACGTCAAAGTGCAAGTAGATAAATAGGTACCGCTCCGGCGGGAAGGTAAATGGCGTTTCCGTGCACTGCTCTGGTTCTCCAGAAGCGGCTTAGTCATGCTGGCCACATGACCCGGAAGCTGTACGCCGGCTCCCTCGGCCAATAAAGCGAGATGAGCGCTGCAACCCCAGAGTTGGTCATGACTGGACCTCATGGTCAGGGGTCCCTTTACCTTTACCTTTCTCTCTGCCAGGCTTGGGCAGAGCAGCAGCAGCAGCAGACGCACTGCCGAACAGCATCTCTATCTGGTGTAACTTTATGCCAGCTTGTCACAATGGTTTGCTTTACACCAGCTTCTTGTGCATGGCATTGTCCCAAAATCTCAGAGGCTGGAGGGGTGGCTGAATAAAGCCTTGGTCTGCACAGGCAACAGAATGAGGTGGTAGAACTGGGCAGTGGTTATAAGGGAGTGCTCCATTTCGGAGTGCTCTGGGAGGAATCATATGGGAGCTGACTGAGTCAGACCAGTGGTCTATCTAATCCAGTAGGAAAGACAATATTTCTGCAGGGTCTCCTGCACTATTCTTGCAGGTAGAAGGCCAGCACACAGTGAGTGTGTTGGGGTGGATCAATTCTCCTTGATGTACTAGTGGAAGGGATGGCTAACTGATGGTCCTCCATGTCAGTGAACTCCCAACTCCCACCAGCTCCAGCCATCAAAGCCAATGGCCAGGAGTGATGGGAACTGTAGTCCAGCCACACCTGGAGGGCAAAGTATAGCCCCACCTGGTCTAAGGGTTCTAGTGATCTGGGACAGAGTGGGTGTGTCAGTGTCCTGCATCCCTTTGCTCATGCCTTCCAATAGTAGAACTGGAATTAATTACAGGAAACAGGCAATTATAAGCCAGATCTGCTGCACTACACCATGCTAGCTAAGCCAAACTAAGGCGAGATGGCTGATGGGAGCTATATTGGTCATATGCATCTGTATCACTTTTTGAGCTGTCACTGTCAGTTTCAATATCTCCTTCTTTTGCTTCTTCACATTTGCCGTCATAGTTATCACAGATTTCTAAAAATGCAAGGCTTTGCTGGATTTAAATAAACATTTCTACCCTTTCACAAGTGAAGGAAGGCATTGAAAGGTTCTTGTTGACAACGGCAGTGCCCCCTAGAGGCATAAATGCACCTTGCTCTTCCATTTCAGAGTTGTAGTCTCAAATTACCACGCAGGACTTGCTTCTCCTCATTGTATCTGATGCTGTGCACTGTCTTGCACAAAAGTCTTCTTGTTACATAGTTTTTCAAAAGCATTTGTGGGGAGTAAATGTATGAACACCTTGTTTTAAACATTTAATACATCATTCTAAACTAATATATTCTACAACCCCTCCCCCATTCATTTTTTTCATGGGGGGGGGGATAATTTGGAAAAAATAACAATAGGGAAAACGATTATGCCCCCACCTAGAGCCTTCACATCTCTACATAGGATAGGGTTGGGAAACCTTTTCCAGTCATAAACAACTTGGGGGTGGAGTGTCAAATGCCTGTACAGTGGTACCTCGGGTTACAGACGCTTCAGGTTACAGACGCTTCAGGTTACAGACTCTGCTAACCCAGAAGTAGTACCTCAGGTTAAGAACTTTGCTTCAGGATGAGAACAGAAATCGTGCGGTGGCGGCGCAGCAGCGGCAGCGGGAGGCCCTATTAGCTAAAGTGGTGCTTCAGGTTAAGAACAGTTTCAGGTTATTTATGAGAAATTAGTTTTGGAAAACCGTCACAATGATATACATTGAAACTCAGCCAGGGGGACTCGAGGAAGTCACTTAATAATGTTAGCAAAAGTGGAATTATTACAGTTAGGATTTATGTTTGTTTGTTTGTTTATAAATTTGGAAAATCAATAAAAAAAATTTGGAAAAAAAAGAAAAAGAAAAAAAGAACAGTTTCAGGTTAAGAACAGTTCTTAACCTGAGGTACCACTGCAGTGGTGGGGGGTTCTGGATATAAAGTGAACAGAGCAGAACATGTATATTTTATCCTTGTGCAGTAGGCTAGCTTCTCCACACATCCCTTGCTATTACTGGATTTCAGGCAGCATTATTAGAGTTCAATGAGATATTCCACCCAGACAAAAACACACATGGGGGCTTGTGGGGGTGTGTGGCCTGGGAAGAGAGGTTGCAACAAGAGAAAGGATGTAGCATAGGGATAGGCCCGAGAGCCAGGGAGAGAGGATTGAAGGGCTGCACTGAGCCCCAGGCCTGGGGGTCCCTTCCCTTGTCAAAAGTAGGTCGTGCACACGGTTCTGTCCTGCAGTATCTTGTTGCAACCCACACCTCTCGGTATTCACTGCCTAAGGCAGCTGCCCTGCTGTGCCTAATGGTAGGATTGGCCCTGTAATGAAGTCACAAATGGTGAGTCTTGAGAGAATTGCTGGTACAATGTAGAAAATGTGTGCATGTGTTTAATAAAAGGCTCCTGTGAGTTTGACGTGCTCACCCATAGAGCCATCTCTGGCTGATCCATTGCTTTGACCCAAGTTGGCCACTGGGTCCTCTTGGACATAAACTACTGCAAGAGGCCTTCTTGGTCATGCTCCTCATCTTGCCTCCTCATTTGCCTTCAGTTCTGACTGACTTCTCAGTCCCTGACTCCTGGTTTGCCCCATTGTTTGTGGTCTCTGGATCTAATTGGCTAAAAGCGCCACTGACTAACAATAATAAGCCCTGAGGGACGATTTATGAAACTTTGCTCTTTTAGGAGGCTTCTGTGGAGTCCCCCAAGCCCTGAGGGTTTCCTTGAAAGCGAGATCTAACGGGGGGGGGGGAGGGTATTTCATGTCAAGAACAATATTTGCATATTTTAGTCCTCCAACAGCTTAACCTGAGCGCCTTTGGCCTGGTTGGCAAAAACCCAGTTACTTTTGCTTCTATTTGTGTACTGTATTATGATGGTACTGTTCTTACCTTCAAGGCTGTGTGTTCAGACAGTAGCAAAAACACCAACTGTGACAATTATATATATATATATATATATATATATATATATATATATATATATTGTCAGAGCTGCTTCCAGATCCTAGCTCACAGAGGATCACGCTAGCCAGCGATCATTAAATAAAAGTCTTTATTGAGTTACAGTTTCCATTCTCAAGCTGCTGCGTGCAACTCTACGTCTCATGGTTAGATCGGCGAAGCTCCATCTGAGTCTCTGCCCCTTGTACACCAACTTAATATCCTAGCCTTGCTCCACCTTTTCCGCCTGACTGTTCTTCTCTGGGTCCCTCTGCCCCCCGGGGTCTCTTCCTTCCGGGATTCCTCTGACGCTGACCCCCCTGACTCTTCTCCCTCCTTTCGGCGGGCTTTAGGACCTGGCTCCCTTTCCGGGCTGCCTACCTCGCCACCTTCCTGTGCATTTGAACTTGGCACGCGCGCCCAACCTTCCACCTTCCGTCTGACCGTTTCTTCGCTCCCCGATGGAGGTGTGGCCACTCCTGACTCGTGCCCTCCCCCCTGTTGTGAGCTGCCAGCGCTTGATCCCTGGCGCCCTTCCTCTTCCCTGCTCTCTGGCGGTGACGCTGGTCCTGATTTCCAACTGCTCCCCTCTGAGTCCCCTCTGGCTCTATCTTCCTGGGGTGTCCCCCTAGGCTCCCCCCTTGCCCTGGCCACTGGTGCTCCTTTCTGTGAATCTTCTGATTCACTGGAAAGACTCGGAGATCTCGGGTCGTCGTCATCACTCATCTTTTCTTCTGCCTCCTCTCCCTCGCTCTCTGTTTCCTCCCTTGCTCTTGCCTCTGCTCCTGAACCCCTGACATCCATCCCCCCCTCGAAGCCCCCTCTTCCCCCCTCCCCTCCTTCCGGTGCGGGATCTGGGTGCTGCCGTGTCAGGGGGACGAATGTCGGATACAGTTCGCTTCCCGTGGCGGGCCGCCATCCGAAGTCTTCCGGTTCTTCCTCCCTGCTCTCGTTGACGACGGTCACCTCCGCTTCCATCTCTGTGCCGCCGTGCTCGAAACCCGGGTCGTCCCCGAAAACGTCCATGTCCGTCTCTCCCTCGTTGCCTTCTGGAGACGTTGCTCGTCCTGGACCCTCCAGCCACCTTCTGCGGAACTGCTCCTCTGGTCGATCATCCCACCAATACGAGGGTTCTGAAGCAGATCCCGAGGGTGACCCCTCCGGGGAACGGGCGTCTCGTGTCGGTTCCTCGTCCGAGTCGAACCCCCGGAACGTGCTGGCTGAAAGCGTGGGCGTGAAAAGCCAGTCGTCGAAAAAGTCTGCTGGCATTGGCCTATGTGGGAAGAGGGCATGAAACTCTTCTTTGAGCAGAGGTTCGTCTAAAGCGTAGCCCGGCACCCAGCTGTTGGCACTGGCCGGGGTGCCCTCCTTGGCGAGAAGGTATTCTACCCCCTCTTCCCCCCATCTGGAGTCCAAAATCTCCGTGACTTCATTGATGCGCTCCTCCTGTGCCACTCCCCCTTGCCCGGTTCTCTCTCGGAGCGGACCCGGTGCCGTTCCTGGTTCCTGAAACCTGTGAGGTGCCTTGTAGGGAGTGAGCACCGATCTGTGGAACACCGGATGCATTCTGGAACCCTCCGGAAGAGCCAGCCTGAAAGCCACCGGGTTGACCTGTTCGTCGACTTGGTAGGGCCCCAGTTGTTTATGCCCTAGTTTCTTCTTCGCCAACGACCTGGCCGGCACTGCGTGGGCTGCTAACCAGACCCAGTCTCCCACATGGATCTCTTCGCCAACCCTTCTGTGTTTGTCCGCTTGTACCTTGTATGCGTGTTTAGCCAGCTCCAGGTGCCGCCGCAGCTGATCGTGGACCTCCTGCAACTCCGACGCGAACGCATCTGCTGTCTGCGGCTCCCCCTCCCCCATTCTTTCCAGTCCCGGGAAGGTTCTAGGGTGCCTCCCGTTGTTGGCGAAGAACGGCGTGACCCCCGTGGACACGTGCTTCGTGTTGTTGTAGGCGAACTCGGCGAGAGGCAGGTAATCCACCCACGTCGCAGGCTGTTGATTCGCATAACATCTCAGGTACTGCTGCATGATGGCATTGACTCGCTCCGCTTGCCCGTTGGTCTGCGGGTGTCTAGCCGACGCCAGGTTGATCTTGACGTTCAGGAAGCCCATCAGCCTCTGCCAGAAGTTTGAGATGAACTGTCGCCCTCGGTCGGACAGAATAGACCGCGGCAGACCGTGAACCTTGAACACGTGGTCTATGAACAGTTTGGCGGTTTGTTCCGCCGTGGCCACCTTCGCACACGGAATGAAATGTGCCATCTTGGAGAACAAATCCACCACCACCAGCACAGCCGTCTTGCCCCTCGAGCTGGGCAGATCCGTGACAAAGTCCAGGGCCACTCTCTCCCATGGCTCGAACGGAGTTTGCAGCGGTTCCAGCAGTCCGGCCGGCGGTCTGTGCACTGGTTTGGACCTCTGGCAGGTGTCACACCTCGCCACGTAGTCCGCGACTTCCCCTCTCATTCCGGGCCACCAGAAGTCTCTGGCTACTAATTCCACCGTCTTCTCCTTGCCAAAGTGCCCGGCAGTGGGCGCGTCATGCAGCTGCTGCAGTACCTTGGCGCGAAGTTCGTCTCCCGGCACGTAGATGGCCCCTTTACGGATGAGCAAACCATCTCGCAGCTGGAACTCGTCGGTCGCTGCCGTGCCCCTGTGCACCTCTGCCATCTTTGCTTGCGCGAAGGAGTCATCCTGCAACGCTCGTCGCACCGCATCCAGGTCAACTGTCGCCGCCGCGCACGCCCACACTGTCGGTGCGAAGATGTGCATGGCGGCCGCTGGCGTTGCCTCCTCCAGATACTGTGGCTTACGGGAGAGAGCATCCGCCATGATGTTGGTGTCCCCCGGGACATACTCTATTCGGAAGTCGAAATTCGCAAAGAACTCAGCCCAACGTATCTGCCTCTGGTTCAGGAACTGTGCCGTGCGCCAGTGCTCTAGATTCTTGTGGTCCGTGCAGACCTGCACCGTGTGCTTGGCGCCGATCAGGAAGTGCCTCCACGCTTTGAACGCTGCATGAATGGCCAGCAACTCCCTGTCCCAGATGGTGTAGTTCTGTTCGGACTTGCTGAGCTTCCTTGAGTAAAACGCTCCCGGCCTCCAAACCCCCTGCGGGTCTTTCTGCAGCAGGACTGCTCCCACGGCTCTGTCCGAAGCGTCTGTCTCCACCCTCATCGGCCTGCTGGGGTTGACATGAAGCAGCTGCTCTTCCGACGCGAAGAGACGCTTGAGTGCCTGAAAGGACTGCTCCGCCTGCTCTGTCCAGATGAACTTCTTTTTCTTGGAGCTGAGCGTGTCCGTGATGGCCGCTGTCTGCATCGCAAAGCCTTTGATAAACTTGCGATAGAAGTTCGCGAAGCCGACAAACCGTTGGACCTCCTTCCGGTTGCGTGGGCTTTTCCAATCCAACACTGCTCGGACCTTGGCGCTGTCCATGGCGAGCCCTTTATCAGACAACTTGTAGCCCAGGAAATCCACCTCCGTCACGTCGAATTGGCACTTCTCCAGCTTGGCGTAAAGCCTATGTTGCTGTAGCCTGCTCAGCACTTCCTTGACGTGTCTGTCATGCTCCTGCTGCGATTCCGAAAAGATCAGGATGTCATCCAAGAAACAGACGCACGTCTTGTAGAGGAGCCCCGCCAACACGTGATGCATGAAAGCTTGAAAAACGTGGGAGCCATTTTGCAATCCAAAAGGCATAACTCTATATTCGTAGGTGCCCAGGGGCGTGAACATGGCTGTCTTCCACTCATCTCCCTCCCGCATGCGAATGAGGTTGTATGCCCCTCGCAGGTCCAACTTGGTGAACACTCTGCCCTTCCGTACCTTTGCGAGGAGGTCGTCGATTCGGGGCATGGGGAAGTCCGATGGCTTGGTCACACTGTTCAAGATGCGAAAGTCCACTACAAGTCTTTTTTGGGGCGTGTCCCGCTTCTTAACAAAGAATACCGGACTGCCCCCCGCTGCCTTGGACTCTCGGATGAAACCGCGCTCCAAATTATGATCTATGAACTCTTTGAGTTCCTGCAGTTCGTCCTCAGACATGGAATACAGCTTCCCTTTGGGCAGCGCCGCCCCCGGCAGCAGGTCAATTTTGCAGTCATATGGTCTGTGGGGGGGGTAGCCTGTCTGCCTCCTTCTCGCAGAAAACCTCCAAAAATTCTGCGTACTTGTGGGGAACCGCTTGCAGCGTGCCTAGCTGCAGCTGTGACTCCTCTTCCCCTCCTTCCTGCCTGGGCACGATGCAGTGTTCAGCGCAAAAGGAAGAGCCGAAGGTCAGCTGCCTCTGGTACCAAGCCAGCGTCGGGCTGTGCTTGTCCAGCCAACTCATGCCCAATACAATGGGCGTGTCCGATAGTTGAGTGACATTGAAGCTGATGATTTCCCTGTGATTCCCAAGTCGCATCACCATTGGTGGCGTCTGCTTCACCACTTGCCCCCCTAGCAGCTCCCTGCCATCCACCGTGACAACCTGCAGGGGCAGCGTGGCAGGCAGCAACTGTATAGCGTGCCGGTCGACAAAGTCCTGCCCTATAAAGTCCGCATTGCTTCCGGAGTCAATGGTGATTGGCACGTCCATGGTGATTCCATTGGGCAGCTGGAGCGACGCGGTGAGCCTCACTACCGGTTTGGGCGGGAGGGGGTCCATGGGCTGTAAAATCTCTGGGGACTGCTTCACTGACACGTCTGGCTGGGCCCCAGTGCCTCTTCCTCCAACCAGACTCCGTCGTTTCCCTGCTGTGGTTGTCCTTGCTGCGTTGCTGCAGTTACCATTGCTGAGGCTGCAGTGTGCTTGTGGAGCCTCTGGGGACACTCTTTCGCCATATGCTGTGGATCATCGCAGATGTAACACTTCCTGTTCCCTCTAGGAGGCTTCGCTTTCACTGCTGCCGGCGCTAGGGCTCTGGCTGCTGACTGAGCCCTTGCACCTCCAACCTCCATAGGTTCCGCTCCTCCTCCTGGCGGAGGCGTGGATTGCGCACGCGCTGCTTCTCTGGGAAGGAAGGAGGAGCCCCTGGCTGGTTCGCGCTCTCCACGCCCTTCGTCCCTGCTCCACGGACGTCCTTCCAGCCGCACCCCCACCGCCAGCGCCCTCTGAACGATCCCCTGCGTGGTCCGGGGTCTCTCCCCCCTCGCAATTTCATCTTTAACCGAGCCGTGCAATCCCTCCCAAAACAGGTCTCTTACAGGAGCCGAATCTCTGTCCCATTCCAGGGCACTGACCAAAGCGAAAAAGCGGGCATGGTACTGCCTTACGCTGGCCCTCCCTTGCTTCAGTCCATGTATCTGCTGCCGAGCAAGATCCACGTCAATGCTTGATAAAAAGCACCCATCCATCGCTTTAATAAAGGCATCCGCATTTTGGAGCGCCGGATCCTTATCTCTCCACAAATTGCGCAGCCATGCTTTAGCATCTCCATGCAAATGGGACATGATGAATCCCACCTTCTCTTGCTCATCTCTAAAGTCTTTGTTCAGCAGTTGCAGTGCACACATTACATCTGCTCTAAAGTTGGGGTACTGTTGCAAATTCCCATCGAAGTGAGAGACCAGACCGCCTGTTCGTCTCCCCAACCCAATCCCCTCCGGTTTGGGTGTCAGTTGCCCTTGCTTCGTAAGCACTTCCAACCTGACCTGGAGATCCCTGTAGGCGGCAGCTGCGTCCTCCTCTCTCTTCCTGGATGCAAGAGCCTCGGCATTCAGTCGTGTCACTGCTTCTCTGAGTTCCGCTATCTGCTGTTCGGCCGTCATGTTGTCTGCCGTTCGTGAGCTCGCTAGTAGGCACCCGCTTTCTCTCCTCTCCGCGAGGACGTAGATGCCCACAATTATGGGATGGAGCTTACTGTCAGAGCTGCTTCCAGATCCTAGCTCACAGAGGATCACGCTAGCCAGCGATCATTAAATAAAAGTCTTTATTGAGTTACAGTTTCCATTCTCAAGCTGCTGCGTGCAACTCTACGTCTCATGGTTAGATCGGCGAAGCTCCATCTGAGTCTCTGCCCCTTGTACACCAACTTAATATCCTAGCCTTGCTCCACCTTTTCCGCCTGACTGTTCTTCTCTGGGTCCCTCTGCCCCCCGGGGTCTCTTCCTTCCGGGATTCCTCTGACGCTGACGCTGACCCCCCTGACTCTTCTCCCTCCTTTCGGCGGGCTTTAGGACCTGGCTCCCTTTCCGGGCTGCCTACTGCGCCACCTTCCTGTGCATTTGAACTTGGCACGCGCGCCCAACCTTCCACCTTCCGTCTGACCGTTTCTTCGCTCCCCGATGGAGGTGTGGCCACTCCTGACTCGTGCCCTCCCCCCTGTTGTGAGCTGCCAGCGCTTGATCCCTGGCGCCCTTCCTCTTCCCTGCTCTCTGGCGGTGACGCTGGTCCTGATTTCCAACTGCTCCCCTCTGAGTCCCCTCTGGCTCTATCTTCCTGGGGTGTCCCCCTAGGCTCCCCCCTTGCCCTGGCCACTGGTGCTCCTTTCTGTGAATCTTCTGATTCACTGGAAAGACTCGGAGATCTCGGGTCGTCGTCATCACTCATCTTTTCTTCTGCCTCCTCTCCCTCGCTCTCTGTTTCCTCCCTTGCTCTTGCCTCTGCTCCTGAACCCCTGACATATATATATAGTACAAAGCAGTGTTGATGATAACACAAACATCCTGACATTGGTAAGCCAATTAACACCTTCAGTAGAATGAAAACCCATGTTCTTGATTCAGGCTACAGGTGAAAGAACTGAACTAAAGCAAATAAGATTTGTATTTTACCACGGGCTTTTGTGGAGTGTGTGTGAGTGTGCACGCGAGTGCAGCCATAACAATTGTCCATTTGACCACTCTACCTTGTTGATTCAGACACACCCTTTGCCCCTGTTAGCAAATAGTCACCAAGTACAAGGGTGCGGGACGCAGGTGGCGCTGTGGTCTAAAACACAGAGCCTAGGGCTTGCCGAGCAGAAGGTCGGCGGTTTGAATCCCCACAGCAAGGTGAGCTCCCGTTGCTTGGTCCCAGCTCCTGCCCACCTAGCAGTTCGAAAGCACGTCAAAGTGCAAGTAGATAAATAGGTACTGCTCCTGTAGGAAGGTAAATGGCGTTTCCGTGCGCTGCTCTGGTTTCACCAGAAGCGGCTTAGTCATGCTGGCCACATGACCTGGAAAAACTGTCTGTGGACAAACGTCGGCTCCCTCGGCCAGTAAAGCGATATGACCCCAGAGTCGTTCGCGACTGGACTTAACTGTCAGGGGTCCTTTACCTTTACCTTTTTACAAGAGCACAACCCCAGACTGAGAAAGTGACCCAATGAAAACCCAGATCCAGTTGTCACTGGGTTAGTTTGGGGCATGCCACTCCCAGTGCTAATAGCAACCTCAGTTGTGTGAGTGCTGATCATTATGGCACCATCTATGCACAAGAGGGAAGTATCAGCTGGCTCAGGGAAACCCCAGGACTGACATTATTTTAAAAGGAAAATATCCCTACGGAAGGGAAATCCCCCAAAACATCCCATTGAAGACAGAGTATGCTCAGTGGTCAAGGAACGCTGACTGATTATTGAGGAAGTAGAGGGGTGGAGAATCATGTGGCAGGTTATTTATTTAAAAGGTTATTTATGTATGCCACTACAACGGCCTGTGTTTTGTTAGCCCAAAAATGGAAAACTCCAAGTAGACTTGCTAAGATGTATAAGACAAGATAAGTACTGGAGATGCAATGAGGCTGAGGGCATGTTCTTTCATAAATGGTGGACCTGTAAAAGGGTAGAAGAGTATTGGGAAATAATTCATAATGAAAATGTTTAAAAGTACTCCCCACCCCAAACAGAGTCCTTTTTGCTGGGGATAATTCAGATGGAAATTCCCAGGTGTCAAAAAAGATTATTTATGTATGCCACTACAATGGCCCATGTTTTGTTAGCCCCCAAATGGAAAATGAGTGAGATCCCAACCAAAGAAGAATGGAAACTTAAACTGATGGAATATGCGCAGCTTGCGGATTTAACTTATAGAATAAGAGAACAAGAAGAACATTAGTTTAAAGAATATTGGAAAAAGTTTATTGAATATAGGGGGGGAATTGTGTAGTAATAATAATAATAATAATAATAATAATAATAATAATAATAATTTATTATTTATACCCCGCCCATCTGGCTGGGCCTCCCCAGCCACTCTGGGCGGCTTCCAAAAGAATATTAAAATACTGTGATACATCAAACATTAAAAGCATCCCTAAACAGGGCTGCCTTCAGATGTCTTCTAAAAATCTGGTAGTTGTTATTCTCTTTGACATCTGGTGGGAGGGTGTTCCACAGGGAGGGCGCCTCTACCGAGAAGGCCCTCTGCCTGGTTCTCTGTAACTTGGCAGTGAGGGAACCGCCAGAAGGCCCTCGGTGCTGGACCTCAGCATCCGGGTAGAACGATGGGGGTGGAGACGCTCCTTCTGGTATACTGGACCGAGGCCGTTTAGGGTTTTAAAGGTCAGCACCAACACTTTGAATTGTGCTCGGAAACGTACTGGGAGCCAATGTAGGTCTTTCAAGACCGGTGTTATATGGTCTTGGTGGCCGCTCCCAGTCACCAGTCTGGCTGCTGCGTTCTGGATTAGTTGTAGTTTCCGGGTCACCTTCAAAGGTAGCCCCACGTAGAGCGCATTGCAGTAGTCCAAGCGGGAGATAACCAGAGCATGCACCACTCTGGCGAGGCAGTCCGCAGGCAGATAGGGTCTCAGCCTGCGTACCAGATGGAGCTGGTACACAGCTGCCCTGGACACGGATTTAACCTGTGCCTCCATGGACAGCTGTGAGTCCAAAATGACTCCCAGGCTGCGCCCCTGGTCCTTCAGGGGCACAGTTACCTCATTCAGGACCAGGGAATCCTCCACACCTGCCCGCCTCCTGTCCCCCAGAAACAGTACTTCTGTCTTGTCAGGATTCAATCTCAATATGTTAGCCGCCATCCATGCTCCAACCGCCTCCAGACACTCACACAGGACCGTCACCACCTTCACTGGTTCTGATTTGAAAGAGAGGTAGAGCTGGGTATCATCCGCATACTGATGAACACCCAGCCCAAACCTCCTGATGATCTCTCCCAGCGGCTGCATGTAGATGTTGAAAAGCATGGGGGAGAGGACAGAACCCTGAGGCACCCCACAAGTGAGAGCCCAGGGGTATGAACACTCATCCCCCCCCACCACTTTCTGAACACGGCCCAGGAGGAAGGAGCGGCACCACTGTATGACAGTGCCCCCAGCTCCCAGCCCCTCAAGACGGTCCAGAAGGATGTTATGGTCGATGGTATCAAACGCCGCTGAGAGATCCAGCAGAACTAGGAAACAGCTCTCACCTTTGTCCCTAGCCCGCCGGAGATCATCAACCAGTGCGACCAAGGCAGTTTCAGTCCCATGATGAGGCCTGAATCCCGATTGGAAGGGATCCAAATGGTCCGCATCCTCCAAGCGTGCCTGGAGTTGTTCAGCGACCACCTGCTCAGTCACTTTGCCCAAGAATGGAAGATTTGAGACTGGGCGATAGTTGGCCATCGTGGCTGCATCTAAAGATGTTTTTTTTAAAGAAGCGGTTTAATAACCGCCTCTTTCAGCGGGTCTGGGAAGGCTCCCTCACGGAGGGAAGCATTCACCACCCCACGAAGCCCATCGTCCAGCCCTTCCCGGCTAGCTTTTATAAGCAAGGATGGGCAAGGATCAAGGAGACAGGTGGTTGGTTTCACTCGTCCAAGCAGCCTGTCCACATCCTCGGAGGTAACAGATTGGAATTGATCCCACGCAATTTGACTAGACAGGACTCTAGCACTCTCCCGCCCCAGCCCTGCTCCCACGGTGGCGTCTACCTCTTCCCGAATCTGAGCGACTTTATCTGCAAAAAACTTTGCAAAATCATTGCAGGAGATCATATGGCCCGTACTGGGCCCCGATGTAGCAGGTGGTTCCGCTAAATTGCGGACCACCTGAAAAAGTCTCCTGCTGCTGTTTTCTGCAGATGCAATAGAGGCGGTGAAGAAAGTCTTCTTCGTCGTCGCTACCACCACTTGGTAGGCTCGACATTGAGCTCTAACCTGTGTCCGGTCAGCTTCAGAATGGGTCATCCGCCACCGGCGCTCTAGCCATCTCAATGATTGTTTCATTGCCCTCAGATCCATAGAAAACCACGGAGCTGTCCGGGCTCCATGCAATCGGAGAGGGCGCTTCGGAGCCAAACAGTCAATAGCCCTGGTTAACTCCACATTCCAGCGGGCCACCAGGGAATCAGCTGAAAGGCCATCAACATGGGATAAAGCATCTCTTACCACTCTCTGGAAACCATTTGGATCCATTAAGTGGCGGGGGCGGACCATCCGAATCGGTCCCACCTCCCTGCAGAGGGGAGGGGTCGCGGAGAAGTCCAGTTGCACCAGGAAGTGATCTGACCTTGTACACTTGAAAACGCTGGAAGCATTAAGATGAATTCAACAGTATAAATAAGTTTCGATGGAAGTAATAATGGAATACTGAATGGTTTAGTTCATATATAATATGCAGGGATTTATGTTTTGCGAAATGAACCATGGAAAGAGAAGAAGGGACATCATTGATATTTTAAGGTTGTTTAAATGAATATTTTAAATTGTAAAACAGAAAATTTAATAAAAAAATTATATATATAAAAAAGAGAATCATGTGGCAGAATTTGAAGGGAGAGATAAATTTGCATCCTTCTCTTTTTTCAGGAATCTGTCCAATTTGCACATGGGGTTCATTTATCTTCACACCATATTGGGGGACAATTTGGGCTGAGAGGACGAGCATGTCTGCAGCACAAATGGCTATCCATTTCATATCACCCTCACAATAATAATATCTGCCAAATCATCGTGGGAATTGTAGTCTATTGAGAGTACTAGGAATAATTGCTTGCAGGATTTGGTTAAAGTCAGAATCTGTTCTATGGCCCCACATGACACCCAGAAACAGCAAGTGATCGAGTCAGCACTAGTTCCCACTGTCATTTCCCAGTTCATTTACATTGCTGCTGGGCAGCATTATTTGAAAGCAGAAGTCTACAAATTTGCACTCCATGGAATACCAATTCTTCCCCTTTCTAGTGAAAAGGTCACCCTGGGACTGTGGTTTTGCTGAACTCTCATTTCATTTCAACAGGGCTTGCACAGCACAGATTGTGTCCATGGTGGGCACCTAGGGAGGCTGCAGACTGCTGATGAAAAGTTCAGCAGGAAGAAACATCCCTGCCCCCCCACACCCCCAGCCTTCTAACACAATAAGGCATGCCGAATCCATTCTCACTGAAATTCTCATCAGAAATGAGGCAGAAAAAGGGAAGCCGCATTCCTAGGGGAAGAACAGTCAACTAGAGGGCATATTTTGGCCCATCACTCATAATTTGTGAATGGGATCGTGATAAAAATCACCTTTCTGCTGGCTGGGCCCCCTGTTATGCAATGTTGCCAATAGCGTATCAAGACATTTCCTTAAAGCTGTTACCTTTTAATATTTCATCATGTTCACCTGAGCTCTATATTAAAGCCATGCATGGCCAGGAGACCATCCAAGAACCTCAGACTTTGCAGACAGCCCCAGCATATCTTCCAAGGAAGAAAGCTCAGCAGCAGAAGGACTCAGGTGAGCAGCTAAGCGGTCAAGTCTCTCCCCCTTGGTTAACAGAACAGTATCTTTTTGCCTGGTTCACAGCTTAGAACCCTTGAAACTGAACCCAGTAATCCCAGGTTATTAGATACCCACTGCAGGTTTGAATTTGATTATGGATACTCATGGTATCAGCATCTCCCTGGTATTCAGCTTCGTGGTTTTTCTGCCAGTGTCAGCCCCAGGGCCCTTGGGCAAGACACCTTCCATGGTCCCCTTTCCTTCAGTGGGTCTACCTCCTGAATGCAACAAGTTCAAGGTGCATTGTCAGTTTGGTTCAGTCCCCAGTGTCTCTGGGTAGATCTGGGAATATCACCTGCCCGAAACCCTGGAGAGTTACTGTCAGCCAGTTCAGACTACAAATGAAAACGCTGTGGCCCTCCGGATATTGTTGGACTACAGCTTCCATCAGTCCCAGCAAGTATGGCTAATATCCTCCCCGTACTGAGCCAGATCCTGACTCGGTATAAGGCCCTATACTCCAAATGCCCTACCATGCTAATCCTTGATGCTGACCCTGTCTTTGCTCTGCTTCTGCCATCTCTTTGCCTATATTCACAGGTGAATAAAGGAAATGAAGTCTGTTGCTTATCTTAGTGTCTTTCTGGCTGGCTTCCTGGTTTCAAGTCCCTTAGTGGAAGGTGAGTTTCTCCTGCCAACAGAGTGGAAGTTCTCTTGTGATGGGACACTTCCTCAGAGCCAAAAGATGTCAGACTCTCCTTGGGCCTCTTCAAAAAAGAAGAAGTATGAATTGTATCAGGGTCCTTGCTGTTTGCAGGAAATACCCCCCGTGAAATACCTTTGTTCTCTCACCCCCCGGGTCACCCCTCCTAGCAGTGCCCCTGGTGCCAATTAAAGAAGCAAGGGGCGCTGAGTGCCTGTGGTTTGGAAAGCAAACTTCTCTCCGTCCTTGTCTCACTCCTCACAATCATTCCTGTTTTTCTTGTCTCTCTCCTGAGCAGTGAAAGCTGACACCTGTGCCAGAGAGTGGCTGCAATACCAGGGCAATTGCTATGGCTATTTTGAGACTCAGATGACCTGGCATGAGGCAGAGGTAAGCGGCCAGCTGGTTTTGCCTAAGTTAGGTAAATGGCTCTCAAAATATGGAGGTCCAAAAGGAGGTTCAATGTTGCTTTTCATGGTTCTCCATCCTTATGGCAGCCGGAAGAATCCCAGGAGACAGCCAGGAAACAGCTAGCTAAAGACAGGAAAGAATTACAGTGGTACCTCGGGTTACAAACACTTCCGGTTACAGAACCCGCTAGCCCGGAAGTAGTACCTCGGGTTAAGAACTTTACCTCAGGATGAGAACAGAAATTTTGCGGCGGCGGTGCAGTGGCATTGGGAGGCCCCATTAGCTAAAGTGGTACCTCAGCTTATGAATGGTTTCAGGTTAAGTACAGACCTCTGGAACGAATTAAGTTTGTAACCAGAGGTACCACTGTATTATCCCTTTGTTTTGTTTTAATGGGGTGCTGCTGCCTCTGCCATCCTCCCGACATCACAGCCCCTATGTGGCATGGCTGCTTGTTGTCTCTGGCAGTCTTTCAAATCACCTCCCTCCTCCCTGCAGATGTGTTTTCCTGATGGCAGCAGCAGTTATTCTGGGAGTTGAGCTGAAGCTTGGGTCCATATCGTGGTGGGTTGATGCAATGTGTGGATCCCACAGTGCCCAGTGTTGGAATCTTTATCACAGTTGGTTTGGGAGGTTTGGCGATGAGCCCTTCCATACATCTAGGCCCTTGGCAGGTGTCTGACCTGGCACTGTTCTTGAGGCAATCTTGTGAAGCCGTGGAAGAGTCAAGGTTTTCCCTCAGGCTGGGGTGAGGAACCCTTTTCGGACTGAGGGCTGTATTCCACCCTGGGAACCCCCGGAGGGCCACATGGCAGTGATGGGCAGGGCCAGAGACAAAAGTGAATTTTACCTTTGTAGTATTTCTACACACCCTTCTCTAGCCAGGAAAGCAAGAGGTATTATCAGAGTTCAATGATACATTCAAGCTAGGAAGAAAACACTTGGGGTGTGAAGTAGGGCCAATGAGGGTGCTCACCTGGGAAGAGGGCATGAGGCCTAAGAATAGTTTTGTGGGCCGGATAAAGTTTTTAAGGGCCCCCATTCAACCTCTGGGCCTGAGGTTCTCAACCCTGAAAAGTTCCTTGTTCCAACAGCAGCATGGATGCTATTAGCTCAGAGATGGATAGAAGACAAAGTCTCTACAAGAGAAGAATGGCAAATTAAATTGTTTTACTATGCCGAAATGGCAAAATCGACCAGAACGCTCAAAGCCAAGAAGACCATAACTTTAATAAGGAATGAAAAAAAATTATAATTTATCTTGGGGACCACTGTAAACTAATGAAAACATTAGCAGGATTGCAATAACACTTGTAATGTAATGTAATGGGTACTATGGAGATAATAGAGCTAAAAAACAACTACAGAACCCTTGCAGGGGAAGGTGGGAAGTCCAGAGATTTGGGGGAATCTTTTAATCGTAGCTGTGTGTTGTAAAATCAAATTTCAAAAATTTCAAAAAAGGAAAGAAAAAGAAAAAGAAAAGTTCCTTGTTCATCACAATTCTTCTTGCTTTAAGCCACATGATGTCCCACGAAAGAGTAGCAGAATGTGGAAAAAAACAGCCTTTGTTCTTGTCCTTGTCTAGATTGAGTGCCAGAGTTACAGGCGTGGGGCCCACCTTGCTTCCCTCCTTACCCCCGCAGAGACCCTCGTGGTAGCCAATCACATCGCTGCTTACCAGACTGACATCAGCAATGTCTGGATTGGTTTGCATGACATCCGACATGTGAGTATCTGGAAACTGCTACATTTCTGCCCTGCCAGTGTTCTCCATGGGAAAGGCACCTTCTAACAAACGTTGTTCACATGGAGTGCCATTGCATTCCTAACGTCTTCCTCTCAGCTGTGAATTTCGGAGGCCACTCCCTGTCAGCCATAGAGGTTGCCTTGGGTGTTAGTAGTGGATTTGTAAGGCCTGCCCAATCAATTTAGGGCTGTAGACATCTTAGTTATGGAACAGGTCCTCCAGTTTTGCAGTGCTATGTAGACTACCATGATGTACAACTGTTATTTAATGGTTGATGGGTTGTTTCTGGTTTGATAGGCTCCAGGATGTAGGCCCCATGAACTGAGGTAATAGGAGAACCAGTATTCCTTCACCTCCAAACTTTTAATGTTTTTTTTTAAAAAAATTATTAATAATTTATTTACAACATAGTCCACAACAACTCATACATACAAACAAACAAACCCGCCACCATTGACAATTTAATTATCAAAATTAAACTCCTATCCCTTTACATAAAGAAAACAAACACAAAAATAAAAGACTTCCTTTATCCTGTAAATGGCCTCCTTATTTACTTCTTGTATACTGTTTCTTTTATATGTGATTATTACAATTTTTCCTAGTTATGACTTAAAAAAGCACAAAGTCTCCTGTAGAAATTAATTGAAAGAAGTCCAGGTTTATATTTTGGGGCACTGTTCTCTGCATTTCCCCCACTCTTTTTGAAATTCTTGTCTGGGTTGACCCCTTAGTTACTTTCTCTTGTCACTCTACAGAGTGGAATATGGAGGTGGTCAGATGAGTCTACCTACAACTACAAAGCATGGATGCCAGGGGCACCCAACAACTTGGGGAAGGATGAGTATTGTGTTGAACTGAGGCATTCTGTGAGAGAGGAAGTTGTTCCTGGTGATGGCGCACCTGAGCAAATAGCAGTAGGAGCCCCCATGGGAAGTGCACATGAAAGAAGATGCCATCCTGAAGAAAGAGTTCGCAGTGAACGTGCAGGTAAAAAAAGATTTAGTACCATCCAGAATCAAAGACTTCCCTGTCCAGTTGTTATCAAGGGCCTATTCAATAGTCTACAATGATAGGATACTTCTATCTGTGTATTTCACCAATTGCGTATTGCTTTCAATTATTTAGCTTTTTATATGTTGTGTCTTTTACTATGATTTGTAAGTTGTTTTGAGATGTTTGTGCAAATGACTAAGAAACATAAAGAATGACAATAACATTTGCACATTATTATTACTTATTGTTTCAATTTATATCTCACCCTGTTTCCCAAAGGAGCCCAGGGTGGCAAACACATCAATAGTATTTCTAAGTATTATAAAAAGAGTTTAAAACCTTCTAAAACAGTTTTTTTAAAAGTCCCTTAACCAGTGATTCCACATTTGAAAGGAACAGTACCCTTCTGTCACCAAATGCCTGGGTAAACAGGGGTGTTTTAAAATTCCTTCTGAAAGTCAGTAATAAGGGAGACAGATGCACCCCGCTTTGTCATAGGCTGATGCCAGCGGGGTGACTTTAATAGAGGACAAATTCATGAAGGATGAAGCTGTCAGTGGCTACTAGCCACAAGGGCTGTACTCTTCCTCCATGGCTAGGGAAGCAGTATGCTTTTCAATAGGGACGCAGGTGGCCCTGTGGTCTAAACCACTGAGACTCTTGGGCTTGCTGATCGGAAGGCTGGCGGTTCAAATCCCCATGACAGAGTGAGCTGCCACTGCTCTGCCCCAGCTTCTGTCAACCTAGCAATTTCAAAAGCATACCAGTGCAAGTAGATAAATAGGTACTGCTACAGTGGGAAGGTAAACAGCATTTCCGTGCGCTCTGGTTTCCGTCACAGTGTTCCATTGTGCCAGAAGCGGTTTAGTCATGCTGGCCACATGACCCAGAAAGCCATCTGTGGACAAACGCCAACTCCCTTTGCCTGAAAGTGAAATGAGCGTCACAACCCCATAGTCACCTTTGACTGGACTTAACCATCCAGGGGTCCTTTACCCTTACCTTTTACCTATGCTTTTCAATATCAGTTGCTGTAACATGCAGGAGGGGAGAGCTGCTGTTGTGTTCCTGCTTTTCGGTAACTAGTCATTGACACCATATTAGTATCTTAGTAGTTTATTTGTACAAGATCATCCACACAAGGGAGAGGAATCTGTCAACTGTTGGACATTTCTTTTGCTCTTAGAATTCTCCAAGTGGAATGATGCAAAGTGCCACAAACTGAACTCCTACATCTGCAAACATGAACTGTAGCAAGGGCCTGGATTCAACTGTGCTTGGGAGATACTTGGGATGCAAAGGAAGGGGACTCCCCAGTGGATCTTCTCTGATCTCCAGGACATCTTGGGGGCTTTCTTTTATTAAAGGACCAGGCCTCCCGAGACAACGGACACAGATCATGCTTAACCCAAGGCCATTGTCCCATAACAGAAAAGTCGTACTTTATGTTATATATGTTAGTTTCTGTTTCCCTCACTGAGCAGCTGCTTGCAGTCACAGGACTGTTTACATTCCACAGAGTCAGATACTGTTGGATTCTCACGGGAAAGGGAGACGGGATGTGACGTTGCTGGTTTCCTGTTTCTTTTGTTCTGTCGTTTCTTTGTTCAGTTGCTCTCTGCTCTCATAGAGACAAGATGTATATTTCTTTGCTCTCTGCATAGCTTATTAATAAAGTACAGTAGCAATGTAGCATCATACCTGCCTCATCCTTCCGTTGTGGAATTTGTTGTTTTAATGCTCTGCTGGGTGGGCTCAAAGAAGATGAGCCTTATCAGCTCAGATGAACGGAGCTGAAATTCTAATAATATAAAGAGCTTTCCTTGCTGTCTCCAGAGAACCCTGGGAACTGTAGTTCTGTGAGAAGGACTGCCAAAAACTCCCAAATTTTCCCCAAACTACAATTCCCAAAAATCTTTGAGGGGGAACCATAGCCATGAAACACAGCTCTTATAAGGGCATAGTATGGATGTACCCTTTGAAATCAAACTTTGTTATCCATACAGTATATTTGCTCTGCATGTGCTTCAATAGCTGCAAGTGTAGAAGATAAATGCTAATAAAACTTTCCTTAAGATGTAAGTGTGAATTTATTTGTGGTGGGGTCATATTTCATTGCAATGGTGACAGGGTTCACTATTTGCCTTGTTAATCATTTGTGCATTCGAATAACATCTACACCATCTTTTCTGTCCAAAAAGAGACATTTAAGATTGCTTACACCTTTGGTGAAGTGCAAAAGAATACAAGTCAATGAAATGACAGGATCGTTTTTTGAAAAAGAATTGAAATGAGTGGGTCCTGCAACAGAATGTTTCATGAAGAGTGCTTTGGTTAAGGTTTTCCGGCAGCCAGTTAGCCAGGCATGACCTCATCCAGGAGACTCCATTGTATTTGCTTCCCCCCTGGTTTTCCATTTCACTGCATTAATTAGCATTTTGTGACCGAGCAGCATCAGTTCTCCATGGGCTTTTAAACACCTTGAGTCAAAGTCGTTTGGGGCTTTAAAGATTAAAAACAGCACTTTAAATTGGGCTCAGAAATGCGGTGGCAAGCAAGGGCACAGTAACGGCTGCAAAAGCCCCCACCTCCCCACAAAAAACTAACATGGGAACCTCGACTTGGGCCTGGAAATGAACTGGCAACAAGTTCTGGAAGCATGTCAGCTTGGCTAGTGAAACAATGACCCTGGCTTGCTCTGGTGCATATCTGGAGTGATATACAGAAATCAGCAGGTGTGGGCAAACATTGCCCTCTGTTCATTTTACCACCACACCCCTTTCTTATCGGTGTTACATTCTTTTTTTCCTTTTTTTTTTTTACAGAGCCATGTTGCATAATTGTTGGTTAAATTTCAAACATTTCAGATTCTCTGGTAAACTCCTATTGGGCAAGTGGCTTGAAGTTCATTTCTTCTTTTCCCCGTGCCCTGCCCCTTTTAAGCTTTGGGCAGCAGCAGCTTGAAGAACAGGCTCGCCTCTTCGAAAAGTCGTACACATAATTCAAGACCGGATTGAACTTGGGTAAGTTGTGTATATTCTGTCCAGATGAGCAGGATACAATAATTCATTGTATTCATTCATTCATTCGCATTTGGGGTTCTGGTTCCTCTAAGCAGCTGATTTGCACCCAGAGGAGTCTGAAATGAGATCCTTCACATATAAGGAAGCATAGCCCTTGAGGAAATGGGGGCCTGTTCCCTATCTCTTTGGTAGGCAGAGGTGAAGGGAATGACACCAGGCTTCTAACTAAGCATTCTGTTGCTTTCTCTCAATGGCTATTCTCTCAATAAAGCTCATTCTATCAAATGCAAAATGTGTGTCTCTGTGCCTACGTTTTGCCTATGAAGAGCTCAGAAGCTCTTTACGAGTGAAAGCAGGAAATCAGAGAAACTTGTTCTTTTCAGAGAGAATTAGGCAAATCTTTAACGAACTCCTGCATAACAAAACACTTTCTTTCCACAAGAACCGGAATATACAAAATGATGAACATAATAGACATTGTCTGTGAACAGATATTCTTTTTTGTTTTGTTTTTTTTGTTTTTGTAAAACACAGCTTGGGTTGGGGGGTGCTTTTCATCAGGAAAGTTGCTCATGTTCCTTTTGGGAGTAAAGCGACATGGCTTGCAATATGCTACCTGAACCAATCACGGGGTGATGGATAATAATAATAATAATAATAATAATAACAACAACAACAATAATAATAATTTATTATTTATACCCTGCCAATTTGGCTGGGCTTCCCCAGCCACTCTGGGCAGCTTCCAAAAAAATATTAAAATACTGTAAAATACATCAAACATTAAAAGCTTCCCTAAACAGGGCTGTCTTCAGATGTCTTCTAAAAGTCTGGTAGTTGTTGTTCTCTTTGACATCTGGTGGGAGGGCGTTCCACAGGGAGGGCGCCACTACCGAGAAGGCTCTCTGCCTGGTTCCCTCTAACTTGGCTTTTCGTAGTGAGGGAACCGCCAGAAGGCCCTCGGTGCTGGACCTCAGTGTCCGGGTAGAACGATGGGGGCGGATACGCTCCTTCAGATATACTGGACTGAGGCCGTTTAGGGCTTTAAAGGTCAGCACCAACACTTTGAATTGTGCTTGGAAACTGGGAGCCAATGTAGGTCTTTCAAGACCGGTGTTATATGGTCTCGGCGGCCACTCTCAGTCACCAGTCTAGCTGCTGCATTCTGGATTAGTTGTAGTTTCCGGGTCACCTTCAAAGGTAGCCCCACATAGAGCGCATTGCAGTAGTCCAAGCGAGAGATAACCAGAGCATGCACCACTCTTGCAAGGCAGTCCGCAGGCAGATAGGGTCTCAGCCTACGTACCAGATGGAGCTGGTAAACAGCTGCCCTGGACACAGATTTGACCTGTGCCTCCATGGACAGCTGTGAGTCCAAAATGACTCCCAGGCTGCACACCTGGTCCTTCAGGGGCACAGTTACCCCATTCAGGACCAGGGAATCCTCCACACCTGCCTGCCTCCTGTCCCCCAGGACAGAAAGAAGGCAACCCATTCTTCCCTCTCTTTTGGTAACTACTGGTTGGTAAAGTACATTACTTCCTCTCCGGCATTCCTTCTTTTCTTCTTTCCTGCTTCATGTTAGTCCAAATATGACTTAGCATGTGTTGAGATAAGCCCTCGGTCCACCTAGCTCACCATTATGTTCGCTGATGTGGGAAATTTGCCTCCCTATAATGTCCTCAAAATCACATAGTTTTGGACCGCTTAAATGTCCCCCCCCCCCCAGGTCTCTCTCACTCAAAATTATCATCTTCCTAGCCAGGCAAACATTTGTAGAACTGTAAGTTTCTGATGTTTGGAAATCTAATACAGTGGTACCTCGGGTTAAGTACTTAATTCGTTCCAGAGGTCCATTCTTAACCTGAAACTTGACTTAACCTGAAGCACCACTTTAGCTAATGGGGCCTTCTGCTGCCGCTGTGCCGCCGGAGCACGATTTCAGTTCTCATGCTGAAGCCAAGTTCTTAACCCAAGGTACTATTTCTGGGTTAGCGGAGTCTGTAACCTGAAGCGTCTGTAACCTGAAGTGTATGCAACCCGAGGTACCACTGTATTTGATACCAGAGACTGTTGGGTCTGCAATGAAGCTTGATATTTGGTCCCTGGGATTTTATGCAGCTGAAGAAATGATACCAGCTGAATAACTGATATGCAGGATATAAACAAATATACTAATCATAATCATACTCATTATTTTTGCCAGGTTTGAATGCATCCTTGAACTTTGATAATGCCTCTTGCATACTCTGTCCTGCTTTGAGCGGGACACCCTGGTATTACAAAAGCTATCTGGCTTCTGATTGGCTTCTGGTATGTCCCATTTTGGCTTCTGAGAGAGTGTGGCCCTGAAAGACATGTACTTGCACAAGTACGGCCCTGAAACACATGCACCTTGATTTCCATCTGCAGCATGTTGGAGGGTTCTCTTGCTTGTCTGGATGCGACATAGAAGGGAGTGTGCATGAATCTGTGCAGAAGATATCCTAGTAAATTTTACATTTGCTGCTTGACACACTTTGACCTCTGGCCCTAACTTGCTGCAGTAGGATGCATTGTGTGTTTGTGTACTATAAAACATTTGGCAATCACAACAGTCAACCAGCCCCCAGATTTCCTGAAAGGAAGAAGGGGGGAAACATAATGGTGGGACATAAGTGATTACAAAGGTTTATTTAACAGGTGGAGGGCTGGGCGCAAGATGATGATTCTGATAGTTATGCAGTTTAAGGTAGGTTCCTAAGCAACAAAGGAGGAGAGGATGGAGTCCAACATCTGAGTCATTCATATAGTTGAGTCTCTGAGTGTCTGCTGCTGTTAGGTCTGCACAGTCATGGGATGGGATGCAGCTATTTGTCTCAGGTCTCCTCCGCACTTCCAATTGTGCCATGCTTAGAAAGCAGAGGTCCAAGTGGTTTTCCACTTGACCCACTCCTTCCCAAGGGAGAGCTCGTTCTTTAGTGATACATCACAATACATGGAAATTAAAGTGTGGCTAAGCCCTCAGTCTCCTTAAAGCCCCGGCTGTGGATGTGATGAAGGCTGCTCTGTGAACACAGCTGGTGCCAGCTCCTGGTGCAGCTTTTAAGAACCCCAGATTCCCATCACTAGCAGGGTTATGTGAAGATTTGTAAGATGAAATTGCTACCTATTCAGGTTGAGTAATATAATATTTTAGGTAATGCTGTAACAAGGATAGGAAATGAAGCGAAATGTAAAGGTGTAAAGTTTAATTTTGGAAACCATCAGATTGGATAGAGTGAAGTCATTAGGTTCAGTTGAGCCAAAGAGATAAAATAAGAGGCTACAATGTTACATAATGTGATTATATGTAAAACCAATAAATTCATTTATGTATATATATAAATAAGAATCCCAGACTCCTGGCAGGGTCCCCCTTGCTTAAATATATTTTGTCATTTATTCAGGACCTCCCATTCGTGCCAATCATATTTAACTTTGTTTCAATAGAGGCTTCCAACAAATGCTACATATTCTCCCACCACATTTCCTATAAGGAAATGTCCTATATACCGTATTTTTTGCTCTATAAGACTCACTTTTTCTCTCCTAAAAGGTAAGGGGAAATGTGTGTGCGTCTTATCGAGCGAATGCAGGCTGCGCAGCTGTCCCAGAAGCCAGAACAGCAAGAGGGATTGCTGCTTTCACTGCATAGCGATCCCTCTTGCTTTTCTGGCTTCTGAGATTCAGAATATTTTTTTTCTTGTTTTCCTCCTCCAAAAACTAGGTGTGTCTTGTTGTCTGGTGCGTCTTATAGAGCGAAAAATACTGTAGGTGTATTTCCTGTAAGGTGTATAAGATGCCTTAAGAAATAGACATCTCTTTAATGTTTTCCCCTTTTCTTCCTCTTCTTTTTCCTCCCAGAAGATTCTTAGACGCCACCATGCTGGTCTCTGGCTGCCCGCTGGTTCGTCTGGCCATCCTTCTCAGCATCCTCCTGGTGCAGTCCTGCGAAGGCCAGTCTTGGGAAGCTTTTCAAAACAAGCACATTGATTATCCCCAGACCCGAGCCTCCAACCCCAGTGCCTACTGCAACCTCATGATGGTGAAGAGGAATCTGAACCCAAGTAGATGCAAACCGAGGAATACTTTCATCAATCATGACAAGGAGTCTGTCCTACAAGTCTGCGGCAATGGTGGGACGCAGTGGCAAGGTAAATTCTATGACAGCAACAAGAACTTCCCCATGATTGACTGCAGCTACACCGATGGTAAACCTCCTAAGGACTGCAAATACAAAGGCACAGAGACCTCCAAACGCGTTCGTGTGACCTGCGAAAACAAGAAGCCCGTTCACCTGGAGAAGGTGCTGTGATAGGCAGAAAACCACGCAAGCCACACTCTGCCCATTGAAGCCAGAACGCTTCTTTGGCCATTTCTCCCTGCAATGCAACCACATCATTGAATTTCCCCAGTTTAACAGTCATTTGCCCTTTTCAGGGGACCCTGGGAGCTGTGGCTCTAAGGACAATGACGCCAGGCTTCTAACTACGCATTCTGTTGCTTTCTCTCAATGACTATTCTCTCAATAAAGCTCATTCTGTCAAAAGCAAAGTGTGCGTCCCTGTGCCTACATTCTGCCTATGAAGAGCTTAGTAGCTCTTTATGAGTGAAAGCAGGAAATCAGAGAAACTAGTTCTTTTCAGAGTGAATTAGGCAAATCTTTAACGAACTCCTGCATAACAAAACACTTATTTTTCACAAGAACCGGAATATTCAAAATGATGAACATAATAGACACTGTCTGTGACCAGATATTCTTTTTTTTCTTTTCCTTTTTTTTGTAAAACACAGCTTGGGTTGCGGGGTGGCGGGTGCTTTTCATCAGAAAAGTTGCTCATGTTTCTGTTGGGAGTAAAGCGAGAAGGCTTGCAATATGCTACCTAAACCAACTGGGAGTGATGGATAGAAAGGCAACCCATTTCCCCCTCTCTTTTGGTAACTGCTGGTTGGTATAGTACCTTACAGTGGTACCTTGAGTTACATATGCTTCAGATTACATATGCTTCAGGTTACTGACTCCGCTAACCCAGAAATAGTACCTCGGGTTAAGAACTTTTCTTCAGGATGAGAACAGAAATCGTGTTCCGGCGGCGCAGCGGCAGCAGGAGGCCCCATTAGCTAAAGTGGTGCTTCAGGTTAAGAACAGTTTCAGGTTAAGAACGGACCTCTGGAACGAATTAAGTACTTAACCCGAGGTACCACTGTACTTCCTCTCCGGCCTTCCTTCTTTTCTTCTTTCCTGCTTCATGTTAGTCCAAATATGACTTAGCATGTGTTGAGATAAGCCGTCAGTCCACCTAACTCACCATGATCTTTGCTGATGTGGGGAATTTGCCTCCCCATAAGGTCCTCAAAATCACATAGTTTTGGACCACTTAAAGCTGGCCAGGCCAATACCCAGGACATTTTGTGGAGAGGATTTCCTAAGGACTCATGGCAAAGGAAGGAGATCAGTGCAGAAGTGGCAAATTGGGGGTGGGGAGACCTCAGTATCAGGAAGCTAATAATCCCTCTCTTATCTGGCACATGAGAATGTCCAAACCCATGTCTCCTCCCTAGAGTAGGAGAAGATGTGGCATTTATATATTGCCTGCTCATATTTCTTAGTATCTTGTACATTCTGGGAGTTAACTTCTTATTTATGAAGAAATTCAGCCTCAAAACTGGAGGTGGGGAACCTCAGGACTGGGAGCCAAATGCAACCCCCCAGGTGTCACACACTTAAAATCGCCATCTTCCTAGCCAGGCCAACATTTGTAGAACTGTAAGTTTCTGATGTTTGGAAATGTAATATTTGATACACAGACTGTTGGGTCTGCAATAAAATCTGATATTTGTTCCCTGGGATTTTATGCAGCTGAAGAAATGACACCAGCTGAATAACTGATATGCAGGATATAAACAAATATACTAATCATAAACATACTCATTATTTTTGTCAGGGTTGAATGTGTCCTTGAGCTCTGATAATGCCTCTTGCATACTCTGTCCTGCTTTAAGCGGGACACCCTGGTATTACAAAAGCCACCCTGGCTTCTGATTGGCTCCTGGGATGTCCCATATTGGCTTCTGTGAGAGTGTGGCCCTGAAAGACATGTACTTCCACAGGTACGGCCCTGAAACACATGCACCTTGATTTCCATCTGCAGCATGTTGGAGGGTATTCTCCTGCTTGTCTGGATGCGACATAGAAGGGAGTGTGCATGGATCTGTGTAGAAGATATCCTAGTAAAATTTACATTTGCTGCTTGACACACTTTGACTTCTGGCCCTGCTTGCCTTTGGCATGTGGCCCTCAGAAGGTAGCCCAGAAATGAGTGTGGCTCTTGGCTTGAAAAAGATTCATCATAACTTGCTGCAGGGGGTGGGAGTATAAAACATTTGGCAATCCCAACAGTCAACCAGCCCCCAGATTTCCTGAAAGGAAGAAGGGGGGAAACCAGTAGGTAATTTAACGTAATGGTGGGAGATGGGTGATTACAAAAGTTTATTTAGCAGAGGAAGGGGTGGAAGCAAGATGATGATTCTGATAATCATGCAGTTTAAGGCAGGTTCCTAAGCAACAAAAGGGGAGGGGATGGAGTCCAACATTTGAGTCATCCATACAGTTGAGTCTCTGCTGCTGATGACCCCACTGCCATGGGATGGGATGCAGCTGTTTGTCTCAGGTCTCGCCAACACTTCCAATTGTGCCATGCTTGGAAAGCAGCTGTACGAGAAGTTTTCCACTTGACTCGCTCCTTTCTAAAGCTGGAGGCAGCCCCTGTCATTCTTGGGCAGCTGTTAAGAATCCACTTTCTGGCAGGGCCCATTGACATTAGTCAATGCCCTGCCCTGAGGTCCCCCTTGCTTAAATATATTTTGTGAGCACCACATTGGCAGCCCCTGAACTTTGACCAGAAGAGAGTCCTATTTTTTTCTGCAGTGAGATATATACTGTCTCCAAAAATGGAGATATGAATTCTCTGTGTGTCTTTGTGGAGTGGGCAAGGGCAGGCTTTTTCCCCAGGTGGAACTCACCAGAACTCAGTCCTAAAACCTCTCAGATGGTGCCGTTGCCATTATAAGAGAGCAAGGGGGGTGTTCGTGGTGCATAGCTGTCAACTTTTCCCTTTGTTTAAGGGAAATTCCCTTATTCTGAATAGGATTCCTCACAAGAAAAGGGGAAAGTTGACAGCTATGTCGTGGAAGGTTCCAGCCCCTCTTTTTCAAGAAAAATAGCCCTGGGAAGGAGAATCGCACCTGTAAGATGGAATTTCCATCTAGCTGTCCTGATAAATAGAAATGAAGAGGTAGTATTGCATATTATACCCAGAACAACAAAAATCGGTAGTATAGCCACTCCATCCCTACCTATGAGTTTTACCCAGGTAACTGTGCATACATGTCACACACCAAAATAAGTCAGATACTATTTTGCAAAATGGGTCTGAAGATTTTGTGGATATATGCTTGTTACCTTGATAATGATACTAATTTTAACATATTCAGGTTTGAACTGAGTATAAATGACAAGCGAATAAGGTGATATTTGAAAGGTCAAGCTCTGCAAAGTTGCCAAAGAGGAGAAGCAAGTCCCAGTGACTGATGGCCATCTCAAAGAACCAGGACTTTGTTTTAAGAAACAATATTCCTTGGAAGGAGAAATGCCACGTTGCAGGACCACATTGTGTCCTTTTGCCTAGAGACACTGAGACAAGGCCAGAGATGATTATCTTTAATTTGTGTAGCCGGAGGAGGGGTTCATAATTCAATAGATACAATACAATGCACAGTACCAGTCTGCTTGTCACAGACAAGATGGAATGCAGCTGTTTATATCAGGTCTCATCCAATCATATTTAACTTTGTTTCCATAGAGGCTTCCCACAAATGCTCCAAATTCTGCCACTACATTTCCTATAAGGTGTATAAGGGTTCTTGTCCCCCTCCCCCACTTAAGAAATAGGCATCTCTTTAACTTCTCCCCTTTTTCTCCCTTTTCCTTTCCCTCCCAGTAGATTCTTAGACCCCACCATGCTGGTCTCTAGCTGCCTGCTGGTTTGTCTGGCCATCCTTACTGGGGTCCTACTGGTGCAGTCCTGTGAAGGGCAGTCTTGGAATGCTTTTCCAAACAAGCACATTGATCCCACTTAATATTTTCTGCAGACATCAAGGGTCCCCCTGAGCAGAACGAAAATTGCCACCCCAGATGATTCTGAATGGCTGGAATGTGCCCTTAAGCTCTGATCATGTCTGCTGCTTCTCTGGAAGGAAGATAGGGTGTTTGTATGACTGGATGAATCCCGAGCCGGAATTAAGATTGCCAGAAGAAATATCAACAACCTTTGATGGCAGAAAGTGAAGAGGAATTAAAGAACCTCTTAATGAGGGTGAAAGAGGAGAGCGCAAAATATGGTCTGAAGCTCAGCATAAAAAAAACCTAAGATCATGGCCACTGGTCCCATCACCTCCTGGCAAATAGAAGGGGAAGAAATGGAGGCAGTGAGAGATTTTACTTTCTTGGGCTCCATGATCACTGCAGATGGTGACAGCAGTCATGAAATTAAAAGACACCTGCTTCTTGGGAGAAAAGCAATGACAAACCTAGACAGCATCTTAAAAAGCAGAGACATCACCTTGCCAACAAAGGTCCGTATAGTTAAAGCCATGGTTTTCCCAGTAGTGAAGTATGGAAGTGAGAGCTGGACTCCCATGGACTGCCAGAAGATCAAACCTATCCATTCTGAAGGAAATCAGCCCTGAGTGCTCACTGGAAGGACAGATCCTGAAGCTGAGGCTTCAATACTTTGGCCACCTCATGAGAAGAGAAGAGTCCCTAGAAAAAGACCCTGATGTTGGGAAAGATGGAGGGCACAAGGAGAAGGGGACGACAGAGGACAAGATGGTTGGACAGTGTTCTCGAAGCTACAAACATGAGTCTGACCAAACTGCGGGAGGCAGTGGAAGACAGGAGTGTCTGGCGTGCTCTGGTCCATGGGGTCACGAAGAGTCGGACACGACTAAACGACTAAACAACAACAACGAGTGTGTAGAAAATAACCTACAACACAAAGATAAGATTTTTATTTGTTGCTATGCCCACTGCTGGCAAGGAGCCCCTGGAAGCTTGAACAGAAGGAACGGTGGCCCCCTAGGCTGATAAAACACCCCCCCCCCACTCCTGGTCTAAAATGTATATACCACCCACTTCCAGTCTTGACTTTATTGTCTCTGATGCGGCATGCAAAAATAAAAATAAAAATGTCAGTCCATTTGTTTTCATAAATAGAGAAATTGGTTTTAAAAACCTGGTTTTGTGAATGAAATGAACCAAGCACAGCACTTATTTGTGGAAATGCAACTGTTCATATTTGTATACTGATCAACATTCTTGATGATTCCCCAACCAACACAGAATTCAATCCTTGCTTTCTGCTGCCACCTAGTGACAAAGAAACGTTAGAGGCACCCTGTTCATTTTCTTGCTTTCTACGGCTTCTTCATCTCTGTGCGAGAGCAAGCATTGTTGCTATACCAGGATGGCTTCAGGGAGACATTACCAAACTCTCATCTTGCTTATCTTACTGAGATACCAGAACTTTAAAGTAAAGATTACTTTAAAACTGGAAACTGGGGCTTTCTCCTTCTCCATGCCTCTTACCCAGCTCAAAATTCATTTTCTTCCACCCACAATCCAAATTTAATCCCACCGCTTTTCTCTGTCTCTCCCCATCCCTACAAAGGACAGTAGTTCAGTGGCAGAGCATGTGTCTTCCATGCAGAAGGTTCAATTCCTGGCATCTCCAGTTAGGACTGGGAAAGAACTGACATTGCTGTTATCTACTCCCCAAGAACTATATGCCCAATTTCCAAAGAAATTCACACCTGAAAAACAACTGCAAAGGGTTTTGAGTACAAGCACTTCTTAAAAAATACTTAAAACATGAACATAATGTTGCTGTGTAGTCATTGGCAGCCCATATAATGGTCTAAATGAGGGCAGAAACCAAGGCTACTACAACGATGACTATACAACTACTAATTTTGTTTATACCCTGCCCATCTTGCTGGGTTTCCTGGCACACCTTCCAGGACATTCCTTGGGAACATTATCCAGCATTAAGGGCCCAGGAATGGTATAAAAGCAAGTGACTGGGAGTGCTGGAAATTTGAGGTGGCCAAGCGACCAGCCCAGCCCAGCCCAGTCCAAGCTAAAACCAGGGGTTGTTCACCTCTCAAGGCCTCTTAAAGGGGTTGCCCTTTAGCTGTCTACCCAGCAGTTTCCACCAAGTTCTGACAAAGAACAAGGGTGATCTAGTAAAACTCCTGCTACTCACTGAAAGAATAGCAAAAAAATTTTCAGCCTAGAGGCAACTGTTGTTGGGAGTTAAATTCCTTTCTGGCTCTGATAACCGGTGGCGACTACAAGCCCCAGAGAGAGCCTCTAAACCGAGGAAGGGAGGGAGAAATGGGTAAGTCTCCTCTACATGAGGAAAAGGAGGAAGGAGGCCGGGCAAGGCAGCAGCTGGTCCTTTTAAAGGTAGCTGGGATGGGCAGCAAACACTCTTGTGGTAGAAAGGGCATTGGGTAGCGTAGATGGATAAAGCGAACTCCCTTAATATGCTTTGTAAGGAGAAGAGCCCCCAGCCCTAGCTTGGGTGGACTTGACTGGCCGGTCACCATCTCAAGTTTCTAGCAGTCTCAGTTGCTTGGTTTTGTTGAAAAACGAAATTGCCACCAGATGAACAGCTTCTAATGCTGTGTTCAAAACCCCCAATCATGAGCAAACAGTCGACACTCTTAGTGAAGGGCATATTATCACACACAGCTATCCCAGGAATTCCATGACCCATGAACATAGCTTTAAACTAAGGTTTCCAGATGTCCCCGTTTCCCAGGGACAGTCCCCGGATTTACAAATCAGTCCCCTGACAAAATCCATCTATTTAGTAGGAAGCTGAAAAGTGTCCCTGGATTCATTGGGAAAAAAATCTGGTAATCTGACTTTAAACTTAACAGTCACAGTTACTGCCATCTTCCAAGGCAGCCTCGATGTTTCTCAATATTGAAAAACATCAACCACAAGAAGAAAAGGGGGAGAGCCAAGTTCAAGTGCATCTACACCCAACATATTCCATGGTAATTCAGGAACCACCTGTGGTTTATGTGGTTCCCTTTGATTACTCAAAGCAAGCCTAGCACAAGCGCAACAACTTCCACCCACCTTCTAGTTATCACTGGATATGCCAGCTTGCATATCAATCCTCTTGCTCTAGCTTTAGTTATCTGAATGTCCTGATGAGTCATAAGTTGCAAGAGGATACTCTGTCTCCCAAATAAAAGTTTACATTGCCCTCATGACAATGATTAAGTGATAGAAAATGTAAAGGGGGAGAGCACAGATGATCACCTCTGGACACAGTCTTGTTGGAGTCAGGGAGGTCCTAGCAGACTGGACTGAGGAGGAATGGTGGAGACCGCTCCCCCCTTCTTCTGCCCTTCAAAGAGGAGACAGCATAGATTTAGAACAGTGGTTTGCAGAAGGTAATAATTCGGAGGCTGCAGAGGGGAGAAGCTGGGAGATACTGGATGACAAGCAGGAGGAGGAAAAAGAACTAGGGGAGAGACAGCTGACAGACTCAGTGTCTTTAGGAAGCATTCCTGAACTCCCCTCTCAGGTCCTGGTGGGCATTGAGAGTAGGAGAACAGAAAGCTCAGAGGCAGAACACACAGATGTAGCTGATGTAGGAATGATGTATAATAGGAGAGACGGAGGGGTGGGACATTTGGAGCAACACCATTATCTGAGAGGCGACATCCTATGTCTCTGTGAATATTGAATAAATTATCTTGGTAAGAACACCTTGTTTTCCCATTTCTGGCAGCCAGCCATGAGGGAGGGGGGATCGGATTCCCTGAAACCTGACAGGTAGACATAGTAGACTTGGTCTCTCTGATTTCCCCTCTGATCTTGGGTTGCATTCAGGATATACATATTATAGAGAAAAATACCCCATTGAGGGACAACCTAGGGCTTTCCCTTTGCTGGGTTTGCTACTGTGTAATGGGTGAAATGGCCTTACAAGATTGCCAGCATGCACGGTTTTGTCCTTTTGCCTAGAGACAGAGACACCGAGACAAGGCCAGACATGAGCATCTTTAATTTGTGTAGCCGGAAGAGGGGCTCATAATTCAAAAGATATACAATGCACAGTATCAGTCTGCTTGCCACATGGTATGAGACTATGTGTAAGAACCTCAGGGACAGATCCATTTGAGGTTGAAGACCTTTGCATAGCAGCCCAAAAATCAGTCTAACAACCCTCTGTGCTATTAGACTGGGAATCTATTTGGGCAGCCCGAACACAAGGAGTTTAATTCATTAGTTTTACTGATCAAAAAGCCAGTGCTTTTATCCTGTTTTCTCATGTGCTCATGCATCTGTAATCTGCCATGTCCAGCTCAATTTTATTCACACCAGTAGTGCTCTGCAAGCAGTTTTTCTAAAAGAAAGTCTTCTAGTGGAGCTTCATCTATGCCCATTGAGCAAACTGTTGAACAGTCGATCTGGTGTGTCTGTCTGTGTGTGTCTGTCTCTGTGTGTGATGCTCTGCAAACATCTTTTTTTTGTGAAAGGCACTTGTGGAGCAACTTGCATGGCCTCAGGTGGTGCATAGTCCTATACAGACTTCTAGACTTGCAAGTGGATTCCAGGCTTGCAAACATATCTTTTTTCCCCCTCGAAGGAAATAGCACAAAAATAAATGTTAAACTTGTGGTTTATTCCACTAGATTTCCAGAAGCATGCAAATGCTTGAATGTAACTTACAAGCTTGCGTGCTCAGTCTCTAAAGGTCTCTGAGGCTTGAGTCACAGTTTTGATGCTGTTCCAAGAACCGGAGTTTGCCCGGCCGCCGGCCGGTGGGCTAGAGCCAGCTGGGGGCCTGCCAATTGCCCCCGTCTCCCCGGATGTATCCCAACAGTCACATGCTGTGGGGTCCTCTTCTAATTTTCCCTATCCTCACTTTATGGCTTCCACAATTCTGGTCATAGTATAAACCGTGCTGAGGAGCTCTGAGAAAATGAGTCTGCTTTAGGATGGGATTTGTAGCTACTTTGAGGTATGAATGCTCTCTGTGTTGTGAGCAGCGGTGATGGTAGAAGAAGTGTCCCCAAGGCAGGGCCAGCCCAAGGCATACTGGCAACTGAAGCAAATGAGAAAATTGCACCCCCAAGAATCATAGTTAAGAAGTCTAAAAGACAATGGGCCTCCTTTACATGGTAGGGGATGCTGTTCTTTCCTGCTTCACCTGCCTGCCCAAGAACTACACACCTTGCAAAGGAGGAACCAATCCTCTACAGCCTTTCTTGTCAGCTATGCTGAAAGTCAGGCTTATCCTAACTAACAGCAACATGCCAATGTTCCTGACTCCAGTACCTAGTAAATGGCTTCAGGAAGGGATTGAGCACTTGGGTTTGTGGAAGAGGTAAAGGCAGAGCCAGGATAAGCTTCTCTCCTCCTGTGACTTCAGCTCCTGCCACCCCATGCAATTCCAGCTCACATGACACCCCTGTCACTCACCCCCAGGTCCCCACTTGTGGGCAGCTGGCACTCACCCAGAAAAGGCCTTCCAGTGCCAATGCCCTCATCATCATTCTCTTCGCCATTCCCTCAGGGCACATACACAATGCACCCATGTAACAGGGGCAGGTCTCTCCTATCATCTATGATGTCCTTGCATTATAGGAGGGAATGTGGATGCAAGCAGGGCAGGCTGGTGGAGACGGAGGAGAGAGTCAACAAGAGCAGGAGGCCAATCTGCTACCCATCCCAGCTTGCCGTCTGAGGCAAGAACTTCACCTTGCCTCATGGGTGGGGTGGCCGTACTTGTAAGTATGGATGGACAAAGCAGAACAGCAATGCAATAAGGAAAATATGCATGGAAGAGAATTTATTAAGATGATGCTCTGCTGCAGGTCCAAGAAAATTTCAAAGGGAAGAGGGAAATTGAAGAGGCATCTCTATAGCAATGGCTATTTTGAAAGTGATGAGAGAGAGCAGAAATACATATAATGTCAAGGCAGCTTCCCAGCCAACACAGTGGAGAAGGGAAGTCTCCTTTAGAGTTATTGCTTGCAGATGAAGGCGTACGTGTTGTTGCATTTTACATCATTCCACGTCTTAAAACCTGAAATTCAAAACAAAAATTATAATTCAAGAAATAAGGAAAGTTACTTCTTATTGCCTATTATTCCTTTCCCCAATGTGTAGGGGGAATAAAATGGATTCAGACTTTAATAATAGTGAGGGAACCACCAGAAGGCCCTCAGAGCTGGACCTCTGTGCCCAGGTTGAACAATGGGGGTGGAGACACTCCTTCAGGTATACTGGGATGAGTCCATTGAGGGCTATCAAGATCAGCACCAACACTTTGAATTGTGCTCAGAAACGTAGTGGGAGCCAATGTAGGTCTTTCAGGACCGGTGTTATATGGTCTCTGCAGCCACTCCCAGTCACCAGTCTAGCTGCCGCATTCTGCATTAGTTGTAGTTTCTGGCTCACCTTCAAAGGTAGCCCCACACAGAGCACATTGCAGTAGTCCAAGATAACTAGAGCATGCACCACTCTGGCGAGACAGTCTGCAGGCAGGTAGGGTCTCAGCCTGCATACCAGATGGAGCTGGTAGGCAGCTGCCCTGAACACAGAATTGGCCTGTGCCTCCACGGACAGCTGTGAGTCTACAATGAGTCCCAGGCTGCACATCTGGTCCTTCAGGTACACAGTTACCCCATTCAGAACCAGAGAGTCCTCCACACCTGCCATCCCCATGTCCCCCCAAAACAATACTTCTGTCTTGTCAGGATTCAGCCTCAATCTGTTAGCTGCCATCCATCCTCCAACTGCCTCCAGACACTCAAAAAGGACCTTCACCGCCTACACTGGTTCTGATTTGAAAGAGAGGTAGAGCTGGGTATCATCCGCATACTGATGAACACCCAGCCCAAACCTGCTGATGATCTCTCCCAGCCTGCATGTAGATGTTGAAAAGCATGGGGGAGAGGACAGAACCCTGAGGCACCCCACAAGTGAGAGCCCAGGGGTCTGAACACTCACCCCCCACCACCACTTTCTGAACATGGCCCAGGAGGAAGGAGCAGAACCACTATATAACAGTGCCCCCAACTCCTAGTGCCTCTAGACAGTCCAGAAGGATGTCATGGTTGATGGTATCAAAGGCCGCTGAGAGATCCAGCAGAACTAGGAAACAGCTTTCACCTTTGTCCCTAACCCACCAGAGATCATTGACCAGCGTGACCAAGGCAGTTTCAGTCCCATGATGAGGCCTGAATCCCAATTGGAAGGGATCCAAATGGTCCGCATCCTCCAGGCGTGCTTGGAGTTGTTCAGCAACCACCTGCTCAGTCACTTTGCCCAAGAATGGAAGATTTGAGACTGGGTGATAGTTGTCCATATTGGCCATGTCCAAAGATGTTTTTTAAAGACGCGGTTTAATAACTGCCTCTTTCAGCGGTTCCAGGAAAGCTTGCTCACAGAGGGAAGCATTCACTATCCCCCGGAGCCCATCACCCTGCCCTTCCCGGCTCACTTTTATGAGCCAGGATGGGCAAGGATCGAGGAGACAGGTGGTCAGTTTCACTCATCCAAGCAGCCTGTCCACATCCTCGGAGGTAACAGATTGGAACTGATCCCATGCAACTGGAATAGACAGGACTCTAGCACTCTCCTGCCCCAGCCCGGCTCCCATGATGGTGTCTACCTCTTTCCGAATCTGAGCGGCTTTGCCTGCAAAAAAGTTGCAAAATCATTGCAGGAGATCTTGGGGTCGTTACCAGGCCCCAATGGTGAAGGTGGTTCTGTTAAGATTGTGAACCACCTGAAAGAGTCTCCTGCTGCTGTTTTCTGCAGATGCAATAGAGGCAGTGAAGAAGGACCTCTTCACCATCGCTATTGCCACTTGGTAGGCTCGACATTGAGCTCTAACCCGTTTCTGGTCCGATTTCCACCACTGGCGCTATTGCCACCTCAGTGATTGTTTCATCACCCTCAGCTCTGGATAAAACCATGAGGCTGCCAGGCTCCATGCAGTTGGAGAGAGTGCTTCGGAGCCAGACAGTCAATAGCTCTGGTTAACTCTGCATTCCAGCGGGCCAGAGGGGAATCAGCTGAAAGGCCATCAACATGGGATAAAACATCCCCTACTTTGGCCACCTCATGAGAAGAGAAGACTCCCTGAAAAAGACCCTGATGTTGGGAAAGATGGAGGGCACAAGGAGAAGAGGATGACAGAGGACGAGATGGTTGGACAGTGTTCTTGAAGCTACCAGCATGAATTTGACCAAACTATGGGAGGCAGTGGAAGACAGGAGTGGGAGGCAGTGGAAGACAACAACACCACTCTCTGCAAACCATTTGAATCCATTTAGTGGGGTGGAGGCGGATCCAAATCGGTCCCACCTCCCTGCAGAGGGGAAGGGTCACGACACCAGGAGGTGATCTGACCATGGCACTTCTTTCTTTTTGCTTTCTTTTTGCTTTTTCTTAGTGTCACATCACCCACATCCATAGAGGTGAACTCCAGGTCTAAGACATGTCTGCGACTATGAGTTGGGCCAAATTCATTCAGGGACAGCCTCATGGAGACCATGCTTTCCACAAAGTCCCAAGCAGCCCATTATAAGGTTGTGTCAGCATGGATGTTAAAATCCCCTAGGACAACCAAACTAGGTGTCTCCAGGAGACCATCTGCCATGACCTGAAGCAGCTCGGCCAGGGAATCCTTGGTACAGTGGGGAGGTCGGTCACCAAAAGGAATCCTGTTGTCCAACTTCCAGAACACAGGCTCAGAAAACTGGGTCTTCCCAATAGGACACCTAGTGCAAGCTAATGAGTTCCTAAAACTCACTGCAACCTCGCCTCCCTGCCCATATGACCTGGGTTGCTGTGTGTAAGAGAAACCTGGTGGACAAGCAGCGACAAGGACAGGCCATTTGCTTCATCCAACCAAGTCTCTGTTACACATGCCAGGTCAAGTCCTCCATCCACAATCAAGTCATGGATGGCAGTGGTCTTATGAATCATTGACCTGGCATTGCACAGCAGCACCTTCAGGTCATGTGGCTCTCCCTTGTTTATTCCAGTATCCTTCCGGTCAAGACCAGACCCAGAGGCAGGGATAGTCTTCAAACAATGACCAAACCTGCCTCCTCGGTAATGACATGGTCTGGTCTTAGCGTAACTCCTCCTCCTACCCATGATCACTGAGATTGGGTGTCCCAGTGCAACCCCACCTGTGGAACCTGCCTCAGTCATTCTATTGGCTGGGGCCCACTCCCAGGCAGCCCTGACCTTCTCTCCTTCAGAACAGAATACAAACTATACAATGAACCAATAAAACAGTAGAAGCTAACAACAACAACAACAACAACCAAATTACAATTACACTAAAATTAAACTAATCCCCAGCCCCAACTAAATGTTTATCCCACCCCAACAGAGAAAAACAAAACAAAAAACCAAAATTAAAAATGCCACAGATTAAAAACCTATTTTAAAGCATTTAAAAACATTTCCCACAGTTTGTTCCAGTGAGTCTGGCCTTTTCAGGACTCACAACAGGGCTGTGACCCAGAACTAACCAAACATATGAAGGTCACTCACTGATCCCCTGGCTTCAAAGTCTTAAATGTTTTATCATGCTATTAATATTCTTTTGGGAGACACCCAGATAGAGAATGAATGAATATTATTCTTAGTATTATTAAATGCTGTTTGAGCCTAATCATTTTGTTAAGAAACATGATAGAGTATAAGATGGCATAACCCAGATCTTACTTTGGCAACCACTGTTTTCTGAACAAAATATGTGATCACATGCAACCGAAGAATGAAGGCTGACTGCAGAAAAAGATTCTGCTTCATGGTATGATTGGAAGTTTCCCTAAAATATCAATACGTAGGACCACTTCTGGTCAGATCTCCAGAGATATTGACTTGTGAACCTTAGTACAGAGACGCACCAGGCTGAGAGTGTATCCAATCAACTAATACCCAGAGTAAACCTTTTCAAATGAATGGACCATCAGTAGCAATGACTAACCAGAATATTTTGAGTTTGATTTTTCTCATTTTTAAAATCAGATACTACCCTTTGAAATACTTGAAACTGATGGAGTGATAGGCATTTTTTTAGTCAGTCCCTACAAATTGCTTGCTTACCTGTCTCCTTTAGCAGATGCACACAATATTCTTCATTGTTGTAGTTGTCTGGGCGATTAAAATCCCAGCCTTTGTAATTGTAGATCTCGTCATCCGACCACTTCCAATGCCCTTTCTGCAGCAATATGATGGAACAGATCATACATTCATTTGATACGAGGAGGCCAATGCAAAGGTCACATGGAGAGTTGACCAGTTATGAAGCAATTGCCAGTTATGATGGAGTTACAGTCATACCTTGGTTCTCTAGCGGAATCCTTTCTGGAAGTCCGTTCGACTTCCAAAAACATTTGAAAACCAAGGCGTGACTTCCCATAGGCTGCAGGAGCTTCCTGCACTCAATCAGAAGCCACATCAGACCTTCGGGTTCCAAAGAACGTTTGCAAACCGAAAAACTCACTTCTAGGTTTCCGGCGTTCGGAAGCCAAAACATTCGAGTCACAAGGCATTTGAGAACCAAGGTATGACTGTATTTGTAAGAAAAACTCTGGGACCTAATTTGAATAGTAGAGTGCTTGGTATCTGGTGGGTGGGGCTTGTGTGTTTTGCTCTGGAATCAGCCCCTCCCATCAGTATCTGTGTTCCGTTAAGAATATCAGTTAAGAGGGACCAACTGCTTCTTCTCGCTTCTTGACTCAGACTTGCCTCATGTTGTTGTATTTAGTTTCTCTTATTTTGTATTTTTGTTACAGTTTTCTTTATTATTCAAAGCTTAGTTTACATTTACGTGAGCCACTTATTTTCCTCAAAGAACATTCTCTCTGCTGGAGAATGGTGGAACATCCTAAACTTGGGTGATTGAGGGGATATTATTCCCAGTTTGCCAGGAGGATTGAATATGTTAATCATCTCCCCACTTCCACAGCAATATTAGAGGAGGATTCTATTAGAAAATTGTGGAAAAGTCACATATTGGAGTCATCTGGGGAGACGATTCGAGTAAGGATGGAATGGTGATGCTAAGAAGCCATTACTCAGTGACAATGGCCTGAAATAGAGAAAGTAAAGGCAACTCACCTCAGTGGGATCATGCAGCCCAATCCAAACCCGACTTTTCTTTTTCTGGTTTGTAGAGATATAATAGGCCACCACATCTGACTCTTTCTCATTGAGGATGGAGGCAAGATGGGTCCCACAGCCAAAGCTCAGGCACTCATTCTGAGAATCGCCAAGCAAGTAAATAAGCTCCACCACTATTACTAACACACACACACACACACACACACACACACACACAGACTCTTTCCCCCAAAGCTTTCCCAGAGTGGCTCACAACTTGTCAAATAAGTAATAACTATTATTTAAAAATCATAAAACACCAGTGGTGGAGAGTTGGAAGTTTTTCAAATGGGAACTAAAGCAGCTGAGGAAGGAAGAGAGAAAAGGGGGTGAAGAAAATGCTGTGAGTGGAGCCAGGCCCCTTCTCCATCCTCTGGACCTGCTGGGAAACTAAAGAAACCTGCTGGACCTGCTGCACACGAGTGCAATTAAAGGTGCTTCAAGCACTCAATCTTGGTGCAAGAAAACCACCTTGAAGCTCATACACAAAAACTGGGATGAATGCAGGAAGAATGCTCATAGTCATGATTTGGCTGCACTCTTTTCAGAAGCGGGTGGCGATGTGGGTTAAACCACAGAGCCTAGGACTTGCCAATCAGAAGGTCAGCGGTTCGAATCTCCGCAACGGGGTGAGCTCCTGTTGCTTGGTCCCTGCTCCTGCCAACCTAGCAGTTCGAAAGCCCGTCAAAGTGCAAGTAGATAAGTAAGGACTGCTCCGGCGGGAAGGTAAACGGCGTTTCCGTGCGCTGCTCTGGTTTGCCAGAAGCGCTTAGTCATGCTGGCCACATGACCCGGAGGCTGTCTGCAGACAAACGCCGGCTCCCTCGGCCTATAGAGCGAGATGAGCGCGCAACCCCAGAGTCGGTCACGACTGGACCTAATGGTCAGGGGTCCCTTTACCTTTATGCAGGCATGTGGAATGTTGACCTGTGTTTTAATCTGGTTTGGTAGCTTATCCTTGAATTTAACTATTATCTTAATGTTTGAAATAGTTGTTCTTAACTGTATATAGCTGGGTGATGTCAGGTTTTCAACACCATGATGTATCACCAGCCAAACATCACAATCTGGCGATACACCATGATGTTGAAACAACAATCTGTATTGGCCCCAGCCCTCAAGGCATGGGGTGAAACGGCCACAGCTCTCATTGCAAGAGATGAGGCACTTTCATCCCAACACCCTGCAGAGCTGAGGATGACACAGCTTGTTTGCAGTTCTTGGCTTGGGGGTGGGAAGGCTCCACTCCCCCCCCCCAGCTGAGTGAGCCCTGAGGTCCCTCCTGCTCACATGGAAGCTGGAGGGACAAAGGGGCAGAGATAGCTTGTATCTTTTCACTTGTGAGATGGTACCTTCTTGCCAGGCCATCTCTCCTGACTGTTAATTAAGCTTTCTTGGCTCCTGTGGAAACAGGTTAATTGAACACAATGGGTGAGCAACTCTCTTTTGATTATACCAAGATGCTGCCAGGTATTGTCTCCCAACAGCTCACACTGATAGCCCTCCTCACAAAAATGTCATCTGAAACCCATGACAGCACCTGATGTGACAGCTTGGTTGGTGAGAAACAGCTTCTTACCTCAGCTTCAGACCAAGTTTTCTGAGAGTCAAAATATGCATAGCAGCTGCCCTGGGATTTCAGCCAATTCCTGGGACAGGATCTGGCCTTTACTATATGGAGAGAGGAGTAAAAGAAGAAAAAGATGGGGGAGGGGGACAAAAGCTGTTAGAATGCAATTTTCAATGTGGAATCCTACTTCACCTACAAATTTGCACAGATAATTTTAAGATTAATGAATGCAAACCTAATTTAAACATTCCTGCTTCCATTGGTGACTGGTACCCCATGGCACCAATATGAAATTGGGACAAAAGCAGGGAGGCAAACAGTAAGTGGATCCAGAGTCCATGACAGGCAGCGCCACTCCCTGACTGGTTGTCAATATGAATATGAGGAGTGGTTCAGAGCAGACTGAGGTTGGTAGGCCAGTTCCCTATTCACCCTAATGGACCTGCTTCCATTGCCTGGTTATTTATTCCAACAGCCTTAGCTGGGTTACCATCACCTGGAAATCTGACAAGTAGTTTTGTTTTTATAAATGCTTAACCCCAATTAAAATTTCTGGGGAATTTCCAGATAATTGTTAAAGCACTCACCTGCTGGGAATGAATAGGAGACCAGGAAACCAAAAAGGAAAAGGTAGGTGACAACCCCCATCTTCTGGTTGACCTTCAGTGGAAGGAAATGTGCAGCAAATTAAAAACTTATCCTTACTTATTGGCATTGTAAATGTGGTGATAGGAGGAAGAAGTAAATCGGTATTTTCTGTTCTTAAAATCATAAATGGGAAGATTAGAGAAAGAAGAGAGAACCCAAAACTTAAAGTTGGCGATTGTTGAAGTATCATGGAGTCAAATAAGGTTCGGGTGCAGAGGCACCTAGTGCTGACCATGTTCCATCTTCTGGTTGACCTTTTATGGAAGGTCAACACCTATCCCCACTGATTGCCATTTCGTCCATGTGGTGATGGCAGGAAGAAATAAAATAGTATTTTATACTCTTAACATCACAATTCTCCTTCATGTGAATTTCTAAAAAATGAGAAGAGAAGGAAAAGAATGGAGAAAAACGAGAAGGTTAGGGAAAGAAGGGAGAACCTAAAGAGTTTGCCATTGTTGAGGAATCACAGATCCTGGATTCTGGACCAGTGGAGGCTGGTGTCCATTGGGACTGGTAGGATTTGTAGGGCAGAAGGCAGTAAAACCAATGGTAAGTGGCGGCAGAGTCAATGACAGGCAGAGCCAAGCAATTCTGGTTTTGTTCTCTTTCCCCTCCAGGGACAACAGGTAGAAGGAAAGGACAGATGTAAGAAAGAACACACAACACTGGGACTTTCTGAGGGCAGGTGGAGCTTTGTGGGGCTGTGCCCCATTCGTCCTAG
The DNA here is from genome assembly GCF_964106645.2 of Podarcis pityusensis. Classification (NCBI taxonomy): domain Eukaryota; kingdom Metazoa; phylum Chordata; class Lepidosauria; order Squamata; family Lacertidae; genus Podarcis; species Podarcis pityusensis. The sequence continues at coordinate 41,488,145 of NC_138038.1, read as the reverse complement.
CATACCTGCCTCCACTGTTTCTAGACCAGGGATGCTAACTTGAATAAAATATTGAGGCAAGTAAGCCCCGCTCCCATAATTGATCACAAGACGCAGCACACAGACACCATTTGAATGGCAGTGCCCATCAACTGGGGGAGGGCTGGCCCCTTCAAATATTTTATGGGGAGTGAAGGGGCCTCAGCTCCTAGCAGTTGGCTCCGATGTTCTAGACTAAAGCAGTATTAACATTTATGGAAAGCCTTTTAGTTGTTAATCTGTTGCTCTTGTCCCTCTTTTGTTTTATGGGAAGAACAATACAGTGGTACCTCGGGTTAAGTACCTAATTCGTTCTGGAGGTCTGTTTTTAACCTGAAACCGTTCTTAACCTGAAGCACCACTTTAGCTAATGGGGCCTCCTACTGCCGCTGCACCGCCAGAGCACAATTCCTGTTCTCATCCTGAAGCAAAGTTCTTAACCTGAAGCACAATTTCTGGGTTAGCGGAGTCTGTAACCTGAAGCGTATGTAACTTGAAGCGTATGTAAGCTGAGGTTCCACTGTAATAACCCTCAGGTTGGTGGGCTGCCTTAAGAAAGTTAAGAAGGAGTGGAGGTGCCTCTATGTCAGGCTGCTGTCAGTGGCTCCCAGCTAGTTGCCCAGAAAAGTATAAAGGCAAGGAAAAGTTTCTTACAGTCCTTTTTTATTTCAAACTTTACAGAGAGAGCCTCTTGGATAATGGAGTTGTCCTGAATGAATCTCCACCTCCTTCTCTCCCACTTCCTCATTCATCATCATCTTCTTCTTCTCTACAGGTGCCACTAACTGTCCTCTGTCCTTCGAGCTCTTTGTTCTCCCACTTTTAAGGCCTGCCTGGTTCTGGGAGGTGGTGGATCTGGACTGCTGTCTAATGACAACGTGTCAGCCAGCTACTGCTCTGGCTCTGCCTGCTCCTCTTCTCCCATTATTTCCCAACTTTCCCCCTCTGGTTCGGAGCTCTGACCTCCCACAAACCACTATTGGAAATCTATATTGTCTCCCTCCTCCTCCTCCTCCCTGGAATGGACAGGATGGGAAGGTGGTCTCCACCCCTCCTCCTCCTTTGCCCAGTCCCTGACACTCTGTTCTGGAAGAGAAGATCTTTGTTGGCAGAAGGGAACAGGGAGCTCAGGAAGCAAAAGGTAATTCCCTGGTGGTAGCCCCAGAAACAGGCAAAGGATGGACAGAGATTGCTTTGGATTTACTTGATCCAGTCTTATTGATATATGCAAGAGGCCCCAGGGGCGGGACATCATCAGCACCTGCCTGCAAATGGTGTAACTAATTCTCCCCCTCCATTGGAGCCAATGAAGGGCAACAACGTACAAGTTAATAGTTAGCAAATGGTCAGGAAAATGGAATAAACTGCCTTGGGAATGCAGTCATACACAGAACAACTGTGTCTCAGGCTGCTGGGCTCATTCTTATATAGAGCTGGGCTAGGGCAGGGCATGGAAAGGCAGGAAGAAAGATGAACCATTTACCCATATATGGACTGGTCGAATGAACAATGCAGCATCCCAGGCCTTCTCAGTGGTCACTGCTAGGATATAGTTTCGTTCCACCTTTAGAACAGGCATGTAGAGTTGTTGTATGTCACATGCCTGTTTACTTCCAGCACAGTCTGCTGGGAACTTCCCTTGTATATAGCTTTTGCCTATGCTGTTTGCTTGGACACAAAGGGAAGCAGACATGTTTTTTCCTTTGTCCTGATGCTGAATAAATGCTTGTAAATATGCTTACATATGCCTCTGTCCGCTACTTCTGTTGCAAATAGTTCTTATCTCTGCTAGCTTGCCCTTATTATTATTAACTCCTGGAACCTCACACTGCTTGGAGAGTAGAGTGGTGTGCAACAATTTTAAGCCTGAACTTTTTGCGGCTACTTTTCCTGAGGGATCAATGCTCAGTGCATAGATTGGAAAACACCTATGGCTTTTTAAAATAACTTTTATTAAAACAACAACAACAACCAGAAGCTTTTTTATTAGGAATTGTAGGTGCTGATATTTCAAAGGAGCAGGAAAGACTTTTTATGTATGCAACAACAGCCACACGGATGCTACTAGCCCAGAGATGGAAAGAAGACAAAGTCCCTACCAGAGAAGAATGGCAAAACTGACCAGAAAGCTCAGGAACTAAGAATACCAAAACTTCAATAAAGAATGGAGGGGAATTTTAATTTACTTAAGAGACCACTGTAAGCAGATAAAAACATTAGCAGGATTGCAATAACACTTGTAATGTAGAAGATATTATGGATAAAATGGAGAGACCTAAAAAGCAGAGACATCACCTTGCCAACAAAGGTCTGTATAGTTAAAGCTATGGTTTTCCTAGTAGTGATGTATGGAAGTGAGAGCTGGACGATAAAGAAGGCTGATTGCCTAAGAATTGATGCTTTTGAATTATGGTGCTGGAGGAGACTCTTGAGAGTCCCATGGACTGCTAGAAGATCAAGCCTCTCCATTCTTAAGGAAATCAGCCCTGAGTGCTCACTGGAAGGACAGAACCTGAAGCTGAGGCTCCAATACTTTGGCCACCTCATGAGAAGAGAAGATTCCCTAGAAAAGACCCTGATGTTGGGAAAGATGGAGGGCACAAGGAGAAGGGGACGACAGAGGACAAGATGGTTGGACAGTGTTCTCGAAGCTACAAACATGAGTCTGACCAAACTGCGGGAGGCAGTGGAAGACAGGAGTGTCTGGCGTGCTCTGGTCCATGGGGTCACGAAGAGTCGGACACGACTAAACGACTAAACAACAACAACAACGAGTGTGTAGAAAATAACCTACAACACAAAGATAAGATTTTTATTTGTTGCTATGCCCACTGCTGGCAAGGAGCCCCTGGAAGCTTGAACAGAAGGAACGGTGGCCCCCTAGGCTGATAAAACACCCCCCCACTCCTGGTCTAAAATGTAAATACCCCCCACTTCCAGTCTTGACTTTATTGTCTCTGATGCGGCATGCAAAAATAAAAATAAATGTCAGTCCATTTGTTTTCATAAATAGAGAAATTGGTTTTAAAAACCTGGTTTTGTGAATGAAATGAACCAAGCACAGCACTTATTTGTGGAAATGCAACTTTTCATATTTGTATACTGATCAACATTCTTGATGATTCCCCAACCAACACAGAATTCAATCCTTGCTTTCTGCTGCCACCTAGTGACAAAGAAACGTTAGAGGCACCCTGTTCATTTTCTTGCTTTCTACGGCTTCTTCATCTCTGTGCGAGAGCAAGCATTGTTGCTATACCAGGATGGCTTCAGGGAGACATTACCAAACTCTCATCTTGCTTATCTTACTGAGATACCAGAACTTTAAAGTAAAGATTACTTTAAAACTGGAAACTGGGGCTTTCTCCTTCTCCATGCCTCTTACCCAGCTCAAAATTCATTTTCTTCCACCCACAATCCAAATTTAATCCCACCGCATTTCTCTGTCTCTCCCCATGCCTACAAAGGACAGTAGTTCAGTGGCAGAGCATGTGTCTTCCATGCAGAAGGTTCAATTCCTGGCATCTCCAGTTAGGACTGGGAAAGAACTGACATTGCTGTTATCTACTCCCCAAGAACTATATGCCCAATTTCCAAAGAAATTCACACCTGAAAAACAACTGCAAAGGGTTTTGAGTACAAGCACTTCTTAAAAAATACTTAAAACATGAACATAATGTTGCTGTGTAGTCATTGGCAGCCCATATAATGGTCTAAATGAGGGCAGAAACCAAGGCTACTACAACGATGACTATACAACTACTAATTTTGTTTATACCCTGCCCATCTTGCTGGGTTTCCTGGCACACCTTCCAGGACATTCCTTGGGAACATTATCCAGCATTAAGGGCCCAGGAATGGTATAAAAGCAAGTGACTGGGAGTGCTGGAAATTTGAGGTGGCCAAGCGACCAGCCCAGCCCAGCCCAGTCCAAGCTAAAACCAGGGGTTGTTCACCTCTCAAGGCCTCTTAAAGGGGTTGCCCTTTAGCTGTCTACCCAGCAGTTTCCACCAAGTTCTGACAAAGAACAAGGGTGATCTAGTAAAACTCCTGCTACTCACTGAAAGAATAGCAAAAAAATTTTCAGCCTAGAGGCAACTGTTGTTGGGAGTTAAATTCCTTTCTGGCTCTGATAACCGGTGGCGACTACAAGCCCCAGAGAGAGCCTCTAAACCGAGGAAGGGAGGGAGAAATGGGTAAGTCTCCTCTACATGAGGAAAAGGAGGAAGGAGGCCGGGCAAGGCAGCAGCTGGTCCTTTTAAAGGTAGCTGGGATGGGCAGCAAACACTCTTGTGGTAGAAAGGGCATTGGGTAGCGTAGATGGATAAAGCGAACTCCCTTAATATGCTTTGTAAGGAGAAGAGCCCCCAGCCCTAGCTTGGGTGGACTTGACTGGCCGGTCACCATCTCAAGTTTCTAGCAGTCTCAGTTGCTTGGTTTTGTTGAAAAACGAAATTGCCACCAGATGAACAGCTTCTAAAGCTGTGTTCAAAACCCCCAATCATGAGCAAACAGTCGACACTCTTAGTGAAGGGCATATTATCACACACAGCTATCCCAGGAATTCCATGACCCATGAACATAGCTTTAAACTAAGGTTTCCAGATGTCCCCGTTTCCCAGGGACAGTCCCCGGATTTACAAATCAGTCCCCTGACAAAATCCACCTATTTAGTAGGAAGCTGAAAAGTGTCCCTGGATTCATTGGGAAAAAAATCTGGTAATCTGACTTTAAACTTAACAGTCACAGTTACTGCCATCTTCCAAGGCAGCCTCGATGTTTCTCAATATTGAAAAACATCAACCTCAAGAAGAAAAGGGGGAGAGCCATGTTCGAGTGCATCTACACCCAACATATTCCATGGTAATTCAGAAACCACCTGTGGTTTATGTGGTTCCCTTTGATTACTCAAAGCAAGCCTAGCACAAGCGCAACAACTTCCACCCACCTTCTAATTATCACTGGATATGCCAGCTTGCATATCAATCCTCTTGCTCTAGCTTTAGTTATCTGAATGTCCTGATGAGTCATAAGTTGCAAGAGGATACTCTGTCTTTGAGACACTCTGTCTCCCAAATAAAAGTTTACTTCTAGGTAAAGGTAAGGTAAAGGATCCCTGGGAGGTTAAGTCCAGTCAAAGCGGACTATGGGGTTGCGGCGCTTATCTTGCTTTCAGGCTGAGGGAGCCTGTGGTCTAAACCACGGAGCCTCTTGGGCTTGCCGATCGGAAGGTTGGCGGTTTAAATCCCCATGACAGAGTGAGCTCCCGTTGCTCTGCCCCAGCTTCTGTCAACCTAGCAGTTCAAAAGCACACCAGTACAAGTAGATAAATAGGTACCATTACAGCGGGAAGGTAAACAGTGTTTCCGTGCGCTCTGGTTTTGTCACAGTGTTCTGTTGTGCCAGAAGCAGTTTAGTCATGCTGGCCACATGACCTGGAAAGCTGTCTGCGGACAAATGCCGCTCCCTCGGCCAGAAAGCGAGATGAGCGCCGCAACCCCATAGTCGCCTTTGACTGGACATAACTGTCCAGGGGTCCTTTTCCTTTACCTTTGCTTTTCAGACAGAGGGAGCGTTTGTCCACAGACAGCTTTCCGGGTCATGTGGCCAGCACAGAGAACAGTTACCTAACTTCTAGACAACATAAGGAGTCATTTACATGCTAAAAGGGTTTTTGCAGCAAGGACACATCTCTCAGATACTGTGGCCATCCATGCTTTATGAGCGCTTCCCCTGCTTTAAGATGGAAATCTTGTTTTATTACTTCCTGCATAGTAGCTTACCCTTCTGGCTGTATGGCTGCAGTCACTGTCTGGCCCATGCACTGCACAGATTCAGGTTTGGACTGAATCTCACCCTTTTTAAACGTGATGTTCGTAGTATGGACTGCCTCCATAACTTGATGGAGAATCTGATCATTCCCCTCAGATGTCTCTGCAGAGCCAATTCCACAATTACTATCTTTGAGTTTGAGTTCAGAGACAAACTGTTCAATGGTATCTCAATGTACTGTAGCTCTGCATGGTTCCAAAAGGAATATACTGTTCAAACACCATGTTCTTACAAGGAGTGCCATTTGTCCTAAATCATTCAAGGACTTCTGCTGTGTCATTTAGCCTTTCATTAGGAAAAATATTGTTGTGAGTTTCAGTGAGGGCGGGGCAGGTAGGGGAGTTGTATACTTGAATTAGACAGTTCTGGGATTTCACACACACACACACACACACACACACACACACACACACATTTTGGAATATTCATTTAAGAAACCTTAAATCAATGACTTCCCTTCTTCTCTTTCCCTGGTTCAGTTTGCTTACAATAAATCCCTTTTACATAAGATAACCATTCAGTATTCCATTAGTGCAGAAATCAAAACTTATCTACACTGTTGAATTTACCTTAATTCTACCAGCGTTTTTAAGTGCACACAATTTTCACCCATATATTCAATAAACATTTCCCAATCTTCTTTAAATGTATGTATGTTTGAAGTTTTATTCTGTTTTTAATGCTCTGTTGAAAGCTGCTCAGCCTAGACAGGGTATAAATAAATAAATTCTTTTCTTCTTCTTCTTCTTCTTCTTCTTCTTCTTCTTCTTCTTCTTCTTCTTCTTCTTCTTCTCCTCCTCCTCCTCCTCCTCCTCCTCCTCCTCTTATTCTATATGTTAAATCTGTAAGCTGTGCATATTCCATCAGTTTAAGTTGCTATTCTTCTTTGGTTGGGACTTCGCTCTTTTTCCATTTGGTCTAACAAAACACGAAGATTTCTAGCCTGCCTAGACTAAAGTCAGAGCCGCACCGCACATTTAAAGCACTCTTATACAACTTTAGTAGTCATGGCTTCCTATAAAGAATCCCGGGAACTGCTGGTGCCTTTAATAGACTAAGTTGGGGCCACCAACATTTTTGGCTTACTGGACATATCTGTAATTATGAGATAGGGCCATGGGTGCCAGTCACAAAATGGCTGCTGAGCTGCATGTGATGTAACACAAAATGGCTGATAAAGGCATGGCTTTTTTTCAGCCAGAACTCACTGGAACGGAGTTCCGGCACCTCTTAGGTGGGTGCCCTTCCCCATTATAGGAGAACAATGGAGGCATTCATAGTGAGTTTTGGCACCTCTTTTTCTAGAGAAATAGCACTGGAAAGGTATAATAATAATAATAATAAAAACTATTTATATTCCGCCCTCCCCAGCCGAAGCCGGGCTCAGGGTGGCTAACAACAATAAAACAGTACAAACACAAAATGGCTGCTATGAGGGGCATGACATAACAGAAAAGGCATTGGCAGGCAACTGGTGCCTCTGAGCACCACATTGGCAACCCCTGAACTCTGACCAGAAGAGAGTCCAAATTTTTCCTCTTCTTTTTTGGCAATGAGATATATACTGTCTCTAAAAATGGAGATTTGAATTCTCTGTGTGTCTTTGTGGAGTGGGCAAGAGCAGGGCTTTCTTCCAGCCAGAACTCACCAGAACTCAGTTCCGGCACCTCTCAGATGGGTGCCATTGCCATTATAAGAGAGCAAGGGAGGTGTTTGTGGTGAGTTCCAGCACCTCTTTTTCAAGAAAAATAGCACTGGGGAGGAGGATCTCACTTGTAATCAGAAGTCTACTGACCCTTAAGACGGAAGTTCCATCTAGCTGTCCTGATAAATAGAAATGAAGAGGTAGCATCACATATCATACCCAGAACAACAAAAATCAGTAGTATAGCCACTCCATCCCTACCTATGACTTGTACCGAGGTGCATACATGTCACACACCATAATAAGTCAGATGCTATTTTGCAAAACGAGTCTGAAGATTTGGTGGATATATGCTTGTTGTCTTGATAATGATACTAATTTTAACATACTCAGGTATAAACTGAGTATAAATGGCAAGAGAATGAGGTGATATTTGAAAGGTCAAGCTCCGCAAAGTTGCCAAAGAGAAGAAGCAAGTCCCAGTGACTGATGGCCATCTCAAAGAACCAGGACTTTGTTTTAAGAAACAATATTCCTTGGAAGGAGAAATGCCACGTTGCAGGACCACATGGTGTCCTTTTGCCTAGAGACAGAGACACCGAGACAAGGCCAGAGATGATTATCTTTAATTTGTGTAGCCATTTGTGTATTCAAAAGATATACAATACACTGTATCAGTCTGCTTGTCACATGGTACGAGACTAAGTGTAAGAACCTCAGGGACAGATCCATTTGAGGTTGAAGACCTTTGCACAAGCAGCCCAAAGATCAGTCTAACAACCCTCTGTGCTATTAGACTGGGAATCTACTTGGGCAGCCTGAACACAAGGGGTTTATTTCATTATTTTTACTGATCAAAAGGCCAGTGCTACATGTGCTCATGCATCTGCAGTTGTCATGTGCTCATGCATCTGTAGAAGAAGAAGAGGAGTTTGGATTTGATATCCGCTTTATCACTACCCGAAGGAGTCTCAAAGCGGTTAACAATCTCCTTTCCCTTCCTCCCCCACAACAAACACTCTGTGAGGTGAGTGAGGCTGAGAGACCTCAGAGAAGTGCGACTAGCTCAAGGTCACCCAGCAGCTGCATGTGGAGGAGCGGGGACACGAACCCGGTTCCCCAGATTACAAGACTACTGCTCTTAACCACTACACCACACTGTATACTGATATGTCCAGCTAAATTTTATTCACACCAGTAGTGCTCTGCAAGCAGTTTTTCTAAAAGAAAGGGTATAGTGGAGCTACATCTATGCCCATTGACCAAACTGGTGTGTGTGTTTGTGTGTGTGATGTTCTGCAAACATCTTTCTTTTGTGAAAGGCACTTGTGGAGCAACTTGCATGGCCTCAGGTGGTGCATAGTCCTATACAGACTTCCAGACTTGCAAGTGGATTCCAGGCTTGCAAACATATATTTCCCCCCCTCGAAGGAAATAGCACAAAAATAAATGCTAAACTTGTGGTTTATTCCACTAGATTTCCAGAAGCTTGCAAATGCTTGAATGTAACGTACAAGTTAACAGTTAGCAAATGGTCAGGGAAATGGAATAAATTGCCTTGGGAATGCAGTCATACACATAACAACTCTCCTTGGGTACTATATCCCCACAGAACATGTGTGAACATGTGGTATGATTGAGAGCTCCTGAGTAGATTCAATCAATACTTTATTTTTCAGAAATGATGCCTCGGCCTTGGTTTTCACCTGGAAGAACATTTCAGGATCAAAAAGAGGATTGTCGCACACCATACCAGGTATTATTTTCAAAATAACAAGTCTCCACTACACTTATCACATGAATTATTTTTAATGTAATTCATTGCAACTTGTATGAATGAGAGAAGGATAGATGGATGTTTGGAATGAAAAGTCAATACCTGCAAGGTTGCCAAAGAGGAACAGCAAGTCCTGGTGACTGATGGCTATTGCAGATCACCAGGACTTTCTTTTAAGGAACAATATACCTTGGAAGAAGAAATGTCACATTGCAGGACCATTGTGTCCTTTTTGCTAGAGACACGGGGACAAGGATAGAGATGGATCACACTGCCAGAAAAGGGGCACATAATCCAAAAGCTCTGCAATCAACATATTCATCCACCTGGCACATAATAAGAGATTGAGCAGAGAGTATAAGAACTCTGGAGACAGACCCGTTTTAGGTCGAAGACCTTTGTAGCAACACCTGGAGGACCTGTCCATTGACAGCCATCTAATCAGACAGAGCAGCAGTCTTTGGTAAATATATATCCCTACAGAGCATGTGTGAATGTGATAAATGTTTGAGAGCTCCTAGATAGATTGAATTAATAAAAAAATTCTGAAGACTGGTGTACCATCTGGCCTTGGTGTATGTGCATTGCCCCTTTGATCCCAGGTTGCCCTCATGACAATGATTAAGTGATAGAAAATGTAAAGGGGGAGAGCACAGATGATCACCTCTGGACACAGTCTTGTTGGAGTCAGGGAGGTCCTAGGAGACTGGACTGAGGAGGAATGGTGGAGACCGCTCCCCCCTTCTTCTGCCCTTCAAAGAGGAGACAGCATAGATTTAGAACAGTGGTTTGCAGAAGGTAATAATTCGGAGGCTGCAGAGGGGAGAAGCTGGGAGATACTGGATGACAAGCAGGAGGAGGAAAAAGAACTAGGGGAGAGACAGCTGACAGACTCAGTGTCTTTAGGAAGCATTCCTGAACTCCCCTCTCAGGTCCTGGTGGGCATTGAGAGTAGGAGAACAGAAAGCTCAGAGGCAGAACACACAGATTAGCTGATGTAGGAATGATGTATAATAGGAGAGACGGAGGGGTGGGACTTATTTGGAGCAACACCATTATCTGAGAGGCGACATCCTATGTCTCTGTGAATATTGAATAAATTATCTTGGTAAGAACACCTTGTTTTCCCATTTCTGGCAGCCAGCCATGAGGGAGGGGGGATCGGATTCCCTGAAACCTGACAGGTAGACATAGTAGACTTGGTCTCTCTGATTTCCCCTCTGATCATGGGTTGCATTCAGGATATACATATTATAGAGAAAAATACCCCATTGAGGGACAACCTAGGGCTTTCCCTTTGCTGGGTTTGCTACTGTGTAATGGGTGAAATGGCCTTACAAGATTGCCAGCATGCATTCCTCCTTGTGGCACTACATTTTAATAATAATAATAATAATAATAATAATAATAATAATAATAATAACAATGCAACATTTTCCTTCCAGTTTGGATTAAAAAAACCCTCTCATACATCCACACGCTGACATGATCTTAGTTTTTCTTCGAAAACAGGACATAACTATGTCAACTCAGGTGTTCCCCCCATAAATGAAGATTAAAGAGATTAAGCATAGCAGCGTTCAAATATCTGAAGGGCTGTCTCAAGAAAGATAGAGCAGACTTGTTCTCCCTTGCACCATAGGACAAAGCTAAATGGGTGGAAATTTCAGGCGAGTAGATTTTAGCTGAAGAATAGGAGACAATCCACAAAGGTATGAGTTCTTCGACAATGGAGCAAAATGCATAGGTATATAAGCAGAGGCTGGAATATTATCTGCTGGGGACAATCAGAGATGGTGTAGATTCCTGCCCTGAGCAGTTGGTCTTCAAGTTGGTCTTTCCAGATCTTAACATTCTGTTAAGTTCAGGTTTTCTTTTCTTTCTTTAAGCTTCTCAGTTCATGGAAGTTCAAATAAAGGAGAAATGTGATTATAGGATATAAAATATTTATCTCTCCTTCCTTCCTTCCTTCCTTCCTTCCTTCCTTCCTTCCTTCCTTCCTTCCTTCCCACATTGGCTGAATGGCAAAATTGACAACACACTGCTTGAATTGACTGTACATTCCTCTTTTCCAAAAGGTCAGTCAGAAGATGGGATTTGTCACCTACTTCAGCCTTTGCCTTCTTGGAATCCTGGTCTCCAGTCCTGGTGAGCAGTTTAGCAAACACCTGAGAATTTCCCAGAAATCTTCACTGAAAATAAGCAGTCATGAGAATTAAAGTACTTAGTGGATTTTCAAGAGATGGCAACCCAGCTAAGCCTATTAGAACACGGAAGCAGGAGAGTTTAAATTAGACATAATTTATTGGAGTTGGTCAGCGGAATCCCTGATCTGGACCTTGTGCAGAAATAAATGAGCTTTCCATCCCAAGAATTAGTTTCAAAGCTTTGCTGCAGAGCAGTCTAAAAACTAGTGGCATATAAATGTTACAAAGAACAAAAATACAGTTACACATTGCACTCAAGTAGCAGCAATGCAGTTCAGTTTTTTAAATCCTTTAATACAGTCCAATCTCAGAGACATACTCCATTATGGTGGAGGTTCCTTCTCCCAACACGCTGAGCTGGCAATCTCTCTGCTGGCTTCCCACAACACAAAGATACTGAGTTTCTCAGGTTTCAACTTCCTGCTGATGAGGGATCTACTTGGGTTTCCAGAGAAGAGTGATCAGGTAAGCCAAACCCTCTTAAATGGAAAAACACCAGCATTCTGCTTTCAGCTAGAGTGAAATCTCTAGCTTAATGCAAACTTCCCTGCTTTGCAAATGCAAACATTTACAGACGTTTAAACTTCAATGCATACATTTTATGCAAATTAAACTTCTAATATTAACAAGATCTCTAGTCACTGGTTTCTAAATAACTTGTGCTTTCTAAATGGAATCACCAATGGTATACGTAATGTCACACTCAGAACAACCTGCTTACTGTTTTAATCCCTTATTTCCCCTCATTTCCTTCTCTCTAAAACAGCCAAGGCTACCTGTCCTAATGGATGGCTGGAAAATCAGGGCAACTGCTATGCATATATTGAAAAGATGATGACATGGGCTGATGCTGAGGTAAGAGGAGTTTCTCACCAACCAAGGCATAATACAATGAGAAAGGCAATCAGCACGGGCAGTCCCATGACAATATCTAGCCGATACTTTTCAATTAACAAAAGAGGGCTGACCACAAAAGGAAGGGAACTCAGCTGGTTAGATGGAGTCTGATCATCTGAGTTGCAGAGCTCAAGCAGAAACAAAGCAGACACAGAGGCGGAGCTAGGTGCTCTGGCACCTGGAGTGGCACACATGCTGTGCACCCGGGGGTGGGGCTAGCCATGTGCATCCCAGGGGGCTAGCCATGCTCAGGGGCTAGCCGCCAACCCGTGACTCTCCCCCGAGCCGTCGAGGGAAGGGGGAGAGCTGTGCCACTTTGCTGGCGGTCTTCCCCCTTCATATTAACAGCTCAGGAGTTGGAGGAGGCTTGACACACCGAATGTCACCCCCCTCAGGATGACACCTGGGGCGGACTGCCCCCACGTTGCTCTTCTACTGAGCAGACATTCCAAAGCCAATCCCTCAAGGTCAAGTTTCATTGTATATATCCAACCATATGTTCTCTTTCCCTGAAATGTTTGTAAAATTGCAAATAAAGATGCTTCTGAATCTGGGGTTGTACAAAGACAAATTTAAGGCTCTTCCAGATGACCTATCCATTGGGTATTCATCCTGATTCTCTTGCAGTTTGCATGAGGGGTGGGTTGCATATTTTTCACCCATTCATTCTGATTTGTTTGCAGGGAGATTATAGAACACTGAATATTCATCCTGAGTTGCTTGTGGGAGTGTTTATACATCTTCCAAAGATCCCATATTTTTCAATCTACTTCCCCATCACTTTCCTAGCCACAATTCTTTTTTGTTTCTTTTTAGAAGTAGATTTATTGTGCCACGATGATGCTTTAATAATAATAATAATAATAAATAAATTTTATTTATATCCCGCCCTCCCCAGCCGAAGCCGGGCTCAGGGCGGCTAACAACAATCAAATAATAAAAAAATCAAATAATCACACAATCTAAAAATATTTCATTATAAAAATTAATTAAATCAAATTGATGGCAACCAATTAAGCAAAGTTCTGTGCAGGTTGCCAGAGGAGGGAGTCAGGCTGCGCCCTGATCAAAGGCCTGGCGGAACAACTCTGTCTTGCAGGCCCTGCGGAAAGATGTCAAGTCCCGCAGGGCCCTAGTCTCTTGTGACAGAGCATTCCACCAGATTGGAGCCGCAGCCGAGAAGGCCCTGGCTCTAGTTGAGGCCAGCCTAACCTCTCTGAGGCCTGGGACCTTGAGGATGTTATTATTTGCAGACCGTAGGTTTCTCTGTGGGGCATACCAGGAGAGGCGGTCCCGTAGGTACGAGGCACTCTAATTAAAGCACTCTAATTGTGCAAACGTCACATTTTCTGGTATGTGCTTAAATTCCTCCAGCAAAATACTGACAGGCTCAATAACATTGTATCACACAAGTTAGTATGGGACAGCATTGCCTTATAATATTCCGGGAAGACCTGTTCATCTTAAAAATACTCAAGAAAGTCTAATTCAGAAAATATTAAAAACTTCGATGCAAGGAAATTGATCTGACACTGGCAAGCTCCAACTCTGCAATAATCTTACTGGTGAGATATGATAATGGTAGCAAAGCTTCTCTAATTCCTTTTCCATTTTTAGGTTGACTGCCAGAGCTATGGCCGTGGGGTCCATCTTGCCTCCATCCTCAATCAGAAAGAATGTTCCATTGTAGCCAAGTACATCTTAGCACAACAGAAAACACGCACAGATGTCTGGATTGGACTCTATGATCCTTTGCAAGTGAGCTGCTTTCACATAGCTTGTTCCTGGTTGTCATCAGAGATGGGGCTCTTTAGCAATGCAATTATCTCAACAATTTCCTAGTCTGAACTCCATACACAAATTATCCTTTATTTTCTATGGTGGGATGGGGGTTCTCCTCAAATGTCTCTGCCATAACAAACAGTAATTTCCAGTTGGTCAAACTCTCCCATTTTTGTGATGGGCTACTCTCTTCTTATGGGACGCGGGTGGCGCTGTGGGTAAAACCTCAGTGCCTAGGGCTTGCTGATCGTATGGTCGGCGGTTCGAATCCCCGTGGTGGGGTGAGCTCCCGTCTTTCGGTTCCAGCTCCTGCCCACCTAGCAGTTCGAAAGCACCCCTAAGTGCAAGTAGATAAATAGGTACCGCTTTATAGCGGGAAGGTAAACGGCGTTTCCGTGTGCTGCGCTGGTGCTGGCTTGCCAGAGCAGCTTCGTCACGCTGGCCACGTGACCCGGAAGTGTCTCCGGACAGCGCTGGCCCCCGGCCTCTTAAGTGAGATGGGCGCACAACCCTAGAGTTGGACACGACTGGCCCGTACGGGCAGGGGTACCTTTACCTTTACCTTTACTCTCTTCTTTAATCACACAATCTCTTCTGTCTCATTCCTGCAGAACAGGAAGTGGAAGTGGGCTGATAATTCTCCCTTCAATTTCGCAAGCTGGAATGCAAATCAGCCAGGCCTGTTTGCTCCAGCTGCAAATAAGTTTTGTGTAGAGCTGAGGGAACAGAAAGGTAAGCAAGCCATTTGCAGGAACAGATAAAAGGTTTTGGATTCTCCACTACCTCCTGCTTTCTCCATCAGTTCCAAACTTTTCTTAGGGTTGTTTCTGTCTAAATCAGGGTTTCCCAAACTTGGGTTTGCAGCTGTTTTTGGACTACAACTCCCACCGTCCCTGACGTCCTGCTAGCTAGGGATGATGGGAGTTGTAATCCAACAACAGCTGGAGACCCAAGTTTCGGAAACCCTAGACTAAATCATAATAGAAATATGCACATTAAAATTAAAAGACAAGCTGGTAGTCACAAAGGCCCATTGATTTCGGTGGTTAATTCTGAATGCAACTAAGCTGGTGACAACCCTTAGCCAGGTGTTTATTTGCAGCAAGGATCACAAGTAGGTTGCACTGTTGACAGATGAGCAGTTGTCCAGTTGTTCAACATTTAGGATTACCTCCAAATACACTAGGAGCTGAAGGCTTCGGCTACAGCCAATCTGCATAATATAGTGTAGGATTACTACACATTTTGAAAGCATTGGTTGCTAAAGTCTGGGTTACATTATATTTTTTTCTAGTGTATTCCTTTAAGAAATTGTTAGGGCCAAATGTGGGGAAACTGGGGAAAGTCTTAAGTAAAGGGTGCCAAAATTGTATAATCGGGAGCTTCTGAAACTCAGCATGATTTCTATATTATTTTTCCTTTACAAAACTAATTTCAGCCATGAGGGCTAGAAGCTTTTGCTTTTCATAAATGAAAACTGAGATTCTAAGAAACTTACTTCCTCCAGACCAGGGGTGGGGAAGGTTTCGCCTGGAAGTCTAATTAGTCCTTCCAGGCCTTGGAGTTTGCCCTGGCCAGGCTCTTTGGTGTAAACCATGCCTGCTTTTCATGGGCCTGATATCGTATGTCAGGCATTGAAGGAAAACTTGGATTCAAGTTGAGGCTCTGAAGGAAGAATTATAAGCAAACCAGTGATTGGAAACTTCATTTTTTAAAAGGAACTAGTTCTTGTTCAGTTTCATTCTTTTGCACAACAAACTAGTTCAGTTCAAGTTCATCCAAATCAACTTTGCAGTTCATAAATAGTTCACCCTCAGCTATTTTTTTTAGTGTTCAGAATGTTATAAAGTAAAAAGGTAAATCAGGAGCCACATACACGAAATAAGATGTCTCACAGGCAAAATGTCAACAGGTTAAACATTTCCATACTAGAAAAACCACACAGTATAAGGCATGAAACATAATTTACTTTGTTCATTGGTCTGTACTTCTTGCTGAAAGCTGCTCCTGCTGGAAGACAGCAAATATCCTCAGCAGGGAAGATACAGGAAATGTCTTACACTCCTCCTTTTTGACTGCATATCAACTTTGATTAATTTACTGGTGTCCTTAGTAACAGCAGCACCTCCTTAGAACATTGTCTCCACATTTCACTTTCTAACTTTTTTCCAGATGTCTGTCTGACTTTTTTTTAAACTGAAAGCTAAGAGACTGATAGGGTGGGGAAAGGAGGAGTGAACTTGAAGATAAATTAGAAATGTTACAAAATTCTGCCTCAAAATGAACTTAATTATGGAAATTCAGGTGCGGGGATTATGGGAATTTAGGTGCAGTTCAGAGATTTTTGAAATAATTCATTGAACTTTGTTCAATTGATCTACCGGTAGTTCATTCTAAACACTGAAACAAACCAATTGGGCTCCCAGTTCTTCCATTGCAGCAAACATTTGCAGTTTTTGAATTTGGTGCCTTTTTCTGTTTCCCTGAACAGTGATATAAAAAAGGTGCAATATTCAAAAAAACAACGCTGAATTTAGTTGCATATTTAGGATCAGGAGTACACTTCGAGTTTGATGTCTGGAGATCAACAGGTGGGGCACCCACTTCAAGTGACCTACAGAAGGTGGGCCTCCTGGATGGATCTGAATCTTCCTGTTTGCTCTAGACCACATGGAACAGGTCGTTAAATAATGAGCAACAAGAAATAATTTGTGCCATGTCTTTTGAGTTTTAGATTTTGAGAAGTGGGATGCTGTTACCTGTAAAGAGAAAAATGCCTTTCTCTGTAAACAATCACCCTAAAGAAGATTGTAGTTCCCTTCGCTGGACTCTAGCCCGCTGGAAATCTTTCTGATCTCAGTACCTCCTCTTCCAGTCCTCAGAGTGAAAGAGGGGTTCTCATTCATCACTTTAAAAATGACCATAACTGAAGAGCTGCCACTTTGGTTCCCCTCTTCTCCACAAATTTTTCTTGTGCCTATACCCCACTATGAACTTAATAAATTCTCTTGGATGCACATATTTCCTGGTGTGTTTCTGTCCTTTGCAATCCACTCAGACTGCTCTAAGATGATCATCCAAGAAAGATATAGGAAGTTGGCTTATACCAAGTCAGACCATAGGTCCATCTAACTCAATAATAGGCACATTGAATGGCAGTGGATTTCCAGGTTCATTCAGACAGGGGACATTCTCTGTCCCACCTGTAGATGCTGGAGATTTATCTTGGAACACCTAAGGTGGACTGCAAGGGTCTCCTTTCATAAGTGTGAAAGTACAAGAGAACATTTCACTACATGTTGCTTCGATTGAAGCAACCCTACATTGCCAGCTGCACCTATGCAATTTCCTGTCCTCTGTGGCATACACACTATACCACAGACATTGACATCTGACACCAAGGTCACTTCAACACCATACATTTAAAGCACTCTTTACATCACAGTTATAGCTTCGTCCAAAGAATTCTGGGAAATGCACTTCGTTAAGGGTGCTGAGTTATTAGGAGAGTCCTCACAGTGTGGGATAACCAGTCTTCTATAGCCACATTTTTGCACGGCCAGATCTAGGAAGAGATTTATATGGAACAGCCCCAATGTTTTATCAAACCAAAGTGCATCTAGTATGCAAACTTCAGAAGGGGCTTTATGGATTAAAATATGCTGCTGGAGCATGGAATGAGAAACTATAGAGCATGCTCAAAGAGCTGGGGTACACACAAGGTCATGCAGACATGTGCGTGTAAACCAAGTGCAAAAAATAAATAGTTTTCTTACGTTTTGGCATTTGTGGATAATCTAATGATTGTAACTGAGAATAACGAAGACTATACAGAGGTTGTGGAATACCTGAGCAAAGAAGTACAGTCGTACCTTGGAAGTTGAATGGACTCCGTTCCGGAAGTCTGTTCGACTTCCAAAATGTTTGGAAACCAAAGCGTGGCTTCTGATTGGCTGCAGGAAGCCGCAGAAGCCCTGTGAGTCATTCGGTTTCCAAAAGAATGTTCGAAAACAGGAAGTCACTTCCGGGTTTCAATCATTCGGGAGCCAAAATGTTTGAGAACTAGGCTGTTCGAAAACCATGGTACGACTGTAGAGGTAAAGGAAATGGGAACTGTTTTTTTCAAATAGTGAGAGAAGAGCTTGGATCTTATATCCTAAGTCAAAAGCAAAAGGTTATTGAATTTCTTGACAGCCTAGGGCTGAAAGAAACCAAGCAAGTAGCCACTCCAATGGTGACTGATTTTCTAGAGGGTAAAGATGAATATGAACTCTTGCCGGACAACAGTCAGTACAGGTCAGCTGCAGCACAGCTCCTGTACTTGTGTGGTCAGGCACCCCACCCCCATCGCCCAACTTCCAGAGAGAATCAGACAGAACAAAATTACCTTTTGGATCAAATCAGGCCACAACTTTATTGATTACAGATGTAAGAGGGCCAGCCCTAGTCCAAAGTAAGACCCTCCATATTCCACCAGCATTGAGTGATTTTCCTTCTAGCTGCCACACACAAAAAAAGCTCCATAGGTTTTTATGTGTAATCTTGGAAGTTTATCTTCCCATAACCCAAGTAATGCCAACATAAGAGACATAGAAGCATTTGTATTGAAAATGGGGCTTATTTCTCTGAACGCATCGGGTGAATAGTTGAGCATTCAACTACGACTCCACCACAGATGAAGATAAGATCCTTGAATCATATACCCCCTCCAGCAGCTGGGGTCTACATTATTAGTCAGGCAGGACAATCTTGGAGGTGTGGAGATACCATCTCTGAAGAAGCCTTAGCAAAGTTTCCCTCATTTTAGCTGATTTTAACAGGCTCTTTGATTGCTTTCAAATCTCCTTAGGATTTGACACCACCCACAAATAAGCTTATTTTGTGTGTCCTGTCCTTTATTTTAATTCCTTGAGTCAGATCATTTTCTCTGATCAATGCAGCCAAAGCTTCCTATAGTAGAGAGAGAGCAAAAAGGAGAGAGGAAAGGGGACAACCTTGCTTCCATTTGGAAAGAGATCTGAATCAATGTTGTTCATTCTCCCTGTCGCATGGTGCTCATATACCCATAACACAGATATGATTACATATCCACACACATCCTGCTAAAAACATTCCTGTTTAGACAAGCCTACTCATATGCTTAGATAATGGTGGTAATTTTGATCTGTTTTGGTATTTTAACTTTTGTATGTTTTAAAGCAGGGCTGTAAATATTTCTTGATTTCACTGTTTTATCTATGGTAAACTGCTTTGAGGTTTTTCGCAATCTAACGGTGTATAAATTTTTACGAAATAAATAAACTCTCTCAACCGGACTTCCAACCTGTAATTTACACCAAGCTGCATTACAAGGGATGTTAGAAGCTGTTATCTCTCTCCCAAGTGTGGATAATTGCAAATAACTGTTGGAAACCACAAGGTCAGCCATGCCCCATGATCCTTATCAAAAGTTGCGCAAATGCTTTTGTATGGCAAACCAGCTGCAACTATTTCTTAACATGGGTGACTTGGCTATAGTGGTAGAGCAGGCATGGCCAACCACATAGTTGGCTTGCACAATGAGCTACAGTTGCTCAAGTCCCTTCTTTTGCAGGACACTGTTAGATGTGCAGGAGCCCTGCCACCTTTTGCCTCTGGCCACCCTTGACACTGAATAGCAGGGCCGGCCCAAGATGGAAATTACCAAAGGTAACCTCAAGTCACAGATGTTTTCTTTTCTTTTTTTGTTAGATAATTTTTATTAATTTTCCAGTAAAAGACATCCAATTGACATATCAAATCATAATCCAATAAAAATAAAAAAATAAAATAAAAAAGGTCAAATTATCTTCCTAATTGTAATTTTTAATTTTATGACTTCCCATAGTCTGAAACTTGAAGCATGTCCAAATCTCATCAATATTTCCATATTTCTACATCTCGATTTTAACTCTGCAGGTATTTTCTTTTCTTTTCTTCTTTTTGAAATAATTTTTATTTGATTTTACAATTATAACAATACAAAATACATATCCATATTTGGAGATTTCTCCAAATCTCTAGACTTCCCACCTTTCCCTCCATGCGTCCTATTATAAACCTTTTCAACTGCATATTATCTCATCATTTTAGGTCTCTCCATTTTATCCATAATATCTTCTACATTACAAGTGTTATTGTAATCCTGCTAATGTTTTTATCTGCTTACAGTGGTCTCTCAAGTAAATTAAAATTCCCCTCCATTCTTTATTGAAGTTTTGGTATTCTTAGTTCCTGAGCTTTCTCGTCAGTTTTGCCACTTCAACAGCTTTATTTGCCATTCTTCTCTGGTAGGGACTTTGTCTTCTTTCCATCTCTGGGCTAGTAGCATCCATGTGGCTGTTGTTGCATACATAAAAAGTCTTTCCTGCTCCTTTGGAATATCAGCACCTACAATTCCTAATAAAAAAGCTTCTGGTCGTTTTTGTTTTTTTTAAAATAAAAGTTATTTTAAAAAGCCATAGGTGTTTTCCAATCTATGCACTGAGCATTGATCCCTCAGGAAAAGTAGCTGCAACAAGGTTCAGGCTTAAAATTGTTGCACACCACTCAACCCTCCAAGCAGTGTGAGATTCCAGGAGTTCTGGGCACTTACCTGGAGTTTGTGGTTCCTTTTGGACAATGAGGCACAGCGGCGACTGTAATGTCTTTATGATATAGGGCTCATTTATACATGTATACAACCTGAGCCTAGGATGCAGGAGTTCACAGTGTCAACGAAAGGTTCTTGTTTCTGTCATTGCCACAAGCTTGGATTCAAGCAGAAATCAAACACGGCTCTCAAACTTTGCTCTGACTCTCTCTCCGGCTTTCTTCTAGGTCACACAACTCCCAAACTCTATTCCAAATTCTATCTTTGCCTACTGAGCTGGGAGAATGGCCCCACCTATTTGCTGGAGAGTAGGGCAAAGGGAAAACCACTTGGACATGTGCCTAGAAAACATGGGTAAAGTGGAAAACTGCTCAGACCCGTGCTTTCTAGCCACTGGACAAGCAGTAGTTTGGATAAGCCTGCACTGAACATGGTCTCTAGTTGCAAATTGGCAAGCATTGCAGATCTCTAAGCAGTGGAACTGCTTGGATTTCAGCAATGCACTCTACGTGGGGCTACCTTTGAAGGTGACCCAGAAACTACAACTAATACAGAATGCGGCAGCCAGACTGGTGACTGGGAATGGCCACTGAGAAGATATAACACAGGTCCTAAAAGAGCTACATTGGCTCCCAGTACGTTTCCGAGCACAATTCAAAGTGTTGGTGCTGACCTTTAAAACCCTCAACAGCCTCGGTTTAGCATACCTGAAGGAATGTCTCCACGCCCATTGTTCAGCCCCGACTCTGAGGTCCAGCTCCGAAGGCATTCTGACGGGTCCCTCACTGTGAGAAGTGAGGTTACAGGGAACCAGGCAGAGGGCCTTCTCGGTAGTGGCACCCACCCTGTGGAACACCCTCCCATCAGATGTCAAGGAAATAAACCTGACTTTTAGAAGACATCTGAAGGCAGCCCTGTTTAGGGACGTTTTTAAAAATTGAAGTTCTATTCTGTATTTAGTGTTCTGTTGGGAGCCGCCCAGAGTGGCTGGGGAAACCCAGCCAGATGGGCGGGGTAAATAATAATAATAATAATAATAATAATAATAATAATAAGTCAGCAACTGTGCTGCAGCATTTTGCAGTAACCAGCTTCCAGCTCAAGTGTGAGGGAAGCCTCGTATATGGTGCATTGCACCAACCCACTGTTGAACCTGTTGTTTTCTGATCTACAGGGGATATCTGGGCTTCCAGTGAGAAAGCGGGATCAAGGAGCATCCTCAGACTGCATACCTGCTCCTTCAGAGGAAGTGCAACTCCACCCATTCGGATACAGGAACCACTTACTCACAGTGCCCTCATCTTGCTCAGATTTATATTCCCCAAACTATGCATATATCATACTGATATCCCACCTCTCAACCATCCAGAACTGTTCTTTCAGAGGGATCCAAGCTGCCAAGGTACTCAGAAAGTGTAAGGTAGGATGCGTCTGGGATTTGGGCAGCAGAATGGTGCCCATACAACTCTAGGGGGCTTTAAGGATTAGCAGCAAGACTAAATTCATTTATTCATAAGGTGCCTTTCTATGCAAATATGGAGATAAGAACACTGGGGTACATTGCAGGGATTTTGTAAACTACTATCTCAATCTGACCAGCAAACCATCTGCCAATATTTCTCAACCAGTGTGACTTAGCTATAATGGTGGCACACGCATTGGCAACCATGACGTTGGTTTGCAGAGCTTGTGCAATGAGCTGCAGCTGCTCGAGTTTCTTCTTCTGCAGAACTTAGATGCACAGGACCAATGGCAGACCTTGGGGGTCTCCCATTTCAGCAGTGCCTTGTGTGATGCCAAAAGCCCGCACCCCTTTGCCCTCCGTTCTACATCATCATTGTGGGCCAAATCTGAGGTGCCCCCAGGGCTCCATGCTCAGGGTAACCGAACCAGTCATGCTCCCCCAAATCAGCCTCTGGCAGGAGCCCAGTCAACTTTTGCATCAGGCCACCATAGATACTTTTTAGTTTTCTGCCATTTATTTCCTTCCGGAAGTGCCAGCTCGGGGTGTGTGTGTGGCTGAGCACTTTGGGGCCCCTGAATAATTCTGGGGCCATAGCTGAGCCCCTTCAATGTTCAGGGGGTGGAGGAGGTTATGCGCAGGGCAGTGACTTCTGTCGCTGCCTCTCCTTCTGCAGCTGCCAGAGAAAGAGGCCTCAGCTCCTCCTGACGTGGTGTACTCCAAGCAACCCAAGAACCAGCTCCTCCTCCTCCTCCTCCTCCTCCTCCTCCTCCTCTGCACTTGGGATGTTAGGATCACACTGCTTGGAATGCACAGTGCTAGGCATGTGTTTGATGTCACAGGCATGCACAAAATGCTGTTAGCCCTACAATGGTAGCAAATGAGAACTGGCACCAATAAGAGATTTTCTTCTGGGCTCATAGCTGTTTAGTAGGCAGTGCTGGTGTTAGCCTATTTGTGCCCTTTGTTGTTGTAGTCGTTTAGTGGTGTCCGACTCTTTGCGACCCCATGGACCAGAGCACGCCAGGCACTCCTGTCTTCTTTGTCCATGGAGTTTTCTTGGCAGGGATACTGGAGTGGCTTGCCGGTTCCTGCTCCAGGTGGATCACGTTTGGTCAAAACTCTCCACTATGACCTGTCCATCTTGGGTGGCCCTGCACGGCATAGTACATGCAACTCCCTCCCCAATTTCTAACTTCAATTTTCAAAAATATTTCTTGTAGGAAAATCGGAAAGCACAATTTGCCAATTCTTTCAGGTGAAGTTCAGATGCTTGAGCACAGGGGTCAACAAACTTTTTCAGCAGGGGGCCAGTCCAATGTCCCTCAGACCTTGTGGGGGGGGTGGACCATATTTTGGAAAATAAAAATAAAAATGAAGAAATTCCTATGCCTCACAAATAACCCGGAGATGCATTTTAAATAAAAGGACACATTCTACTCATGTAAAAACACGCTGGTTCCTGGACTGTCGGCAGGCCGGATTTTGAAGGCAATTGGGTCAGATTCGGCCCCCAGGCCTTAGTTTGCCTACCCGTGCTTTAGCAGGTTCAGTTGATATAGTTGCCAAGCTAACTAGTCTCTTTTGTTGAGTGTATGGTCATTTTTGCCAAGGTAACTAGTCTACTGTTGAGTGTATGGTCATTTTTGTCAGCCATAGCTCATGAGAACAATGAATACATTTCCTAAACAACATTAAGATGTGACTGTAAGAATTATGATTAATTGCATTTTCCACTTTTTATTTACCGGTATATTATGTAACCTCCAATCAACTCTAGGGATTATTGGTGAGGGGGAAACAGATCTTCATTAGGGCCACACCAAAAGACAAAAAGGTCAAACCTGATATCCTTGCAGATTTTGGTTCCAGTAAATACAGGGGCTTGTCATGCTTGTGTATTAAGACACAACTAACATGGATGGGACTGGGGTGAGTTTGTGGCAATGTGAATGCAGCAGCAGAGGGAACTTGGCATTAGGATAAACATATTAGCAATCAGACGTGCTAAGTTGGGCCAAACATTGGGGGGGAGGGTGTGCATGTGCACACGAGATTCCCCCCCCCATCGGACCACACCTGCTGTGGGCACCTGCCAGGACGCTCTGGCGATCACGGCGGGGGGCACACAGAGGGCAAAAATTGCCCTCCAAGCCTCCTGCCCGGCGCTCTGGCGATCATGGTGGGCGGCACCTAGAGGGGAAATTGCTTTCCAAGCCAAATGCCCCTGCCTGGCATGGGAGCACTCACCTGGGGGCAGTGGGGGATGGCAGCCACCTCAATATTGAGGGGGGGGTCCTCAAAATATTAAGGGGGCTGAAGCTCCTTGCACCCCCTATATCTGGTGCTCCTGTAAGCAATTACTCTGAATATCCACCCAATCAATTTGTCTGTGGCTGTCGGTGGAATTTGAAACCTGCCTTTTCTCTCTTAATCTGTAGTCCATATATGGGTAAGTGGTTCCTCTTTCTTCCTGCCTTTCCATGCCCTGCCCTAGCCAAGCTCTATATAAGAATGAGCCCAGCAGCCTGAGACACAGACCTGCCACTGTAGGAAGCAGCATCCATATCCTCAACAGGACGGAGCTTGGGTAAGTTGCAGGTCGGGATGAGCGAATCTGACAATTTTGGTCTTTTCCAGTCTTTCACATCAGCTTGCGATTTTCTTTTTTAAAAACCAGAATATCAGTGAACTTCTTCCAATGTGCACATTTTTGGAATCATTTCTCCTTTCTGTAATGCATTTCTAATGCTATTTTCATGTATATAGGCATTTTTACACATGCTGTATTCTAGTACAGTGGAACCTCAGAAGCCGAAAGCCTTTGAACTTGAACTTTTAGGCTCCTGAATGATCGAAAAACGGAAGTGATTGTTCTGGTTTTCAAATGATTATCGGAAGCCAAATGTCTGGTGCGGCTTCAGTGGTTTCCGATTGGCTGGAGCATGCTCCTGCAGCCAATTGGAAGCTGTGCTTTGGTTTTCGAACTGTTCCGGGAGTCGAACAGACTCCCAGAATGGATTGGATTTGGAAACCAAGGTTGGACTGTATTGCATCGTTCTACACATTCCGTGGCTGTCGAATTGCACTGCCCACCATTTCTGTTCTGACAATGTGGCTGCTGGTTCACACTTTGAGGAACTGAAACCAGATTTTAAGGAAGCACAGCCTTTGAAGAAATGGGATACTACCTGCCTTCCTTAGATGCTAAAACTGATGGTGATTTGTCCCATGAAAATTTCCTCAATTTCCTGGAAGTAAACTGACATGTGACATACAACAACTCTACATGCCTGTTCTAAAGGTGGAACGAAACTATATCCTAGCAGTGACCACTGAGAAGGCCTGGGATGCTGCATTGTTCATTCGACCAGTCCATATATGGGTAAATGGTTCATCTTTCTTCCTGCCTTTCCATGCCCTGCCCTAGCCCAGCTCTATATAAGAATGAGCCCAGCAGCCTGAGACACAGTTGTTCTGTGTATGACTACATTCCCAAGGCAGTTTATTCCATTTTCCTGACCATTTGCTAACTATTAACTTGTACGTTGTTGCCCTTCATTGGCTCGAATGGAGGGGGAGAATTAGTTACACCATTTGCAGGCAGGTGCTGATGATGTCCCGCCCCTGGGGCCTCTTGCATATATCAATAAGACTGGATCAAGTAAATCCAAAGCAATCTCTGTCCTTCCTTTGCCTGTTTCTGGGGCTACCACCAGGGAATTACCTTTTGCTCCCTGAGCTCCCTGTTCCCTTCTGCCAACAAAGATCTTCTCTTCCAGAATAGAGTGTCAGGGACTGGGCAAAGGAGGAGGAGTGGTGGAGACCACCTTCCCATCCTGTCCCTTCCAGGGAGGAGGAGGAGGAGGGAGACACTATAGATTTCCAATAGTGGTTTGTGGGAGGTCAGAGCTCCGAGCCAGAGGGGGAAAGTTGGGAAATAATGGGAGAAGAGGAGCAGGCAGAGCCAGAGCAGTAGCTGGCTGACACGTTGTCATTAGACAGCAGTCCAGATCCACCACCTCCCAGAACCAGGCAGGCCTTAAAAGTGGGAGAACAAAGAGCTCGAAGGACAGAGGACACTTAGTGGCACCTGTAGAGAAGAAGAAGATGATGATGAATGAGGAAGTGGGAGAGAAGGAGGTGGAGATTCATTCAGGACAACTCCATTATCCAAGAGGCTCTCTCTGGAAAGTTTGAAATAAAAAAGGACTGTAAGAAACTTTTCCTTGCCTTTATACTTTTCTGGGCAACTAGCTGGGAGCCACTGACAGCAGCCTGACATAGAGGCACCTCCACTCCTTCTTAACTTTCTTAAGGCAGCCCACCAACCTGAGGGTTATTACAGTGGTACCTCAGGTTACATACGCTTCAAGTTACATACGCTTCAGGTTACAGACTCCGCTAACCCAGAAATTGTGCTTCAGGTTAAGAACTTTGCTTCAGGATGAGAACAGAAATCGTGCTCTGGCGGTGCAGCGGCAGTAGGAGGCCCCATTAGCTAAAGTGGTGCTTCAGGTTAAGAACGGTTTCAGGTTAAGAACAGACCTCCGGAACGAATTAGGTACTTAACCCGAGGTACCACTGTATTGTTCTTCCCATAAAACAAAAGAAGGACAAGAGGAACAGATTAACAACTAAAAGGCTTTCCATAAATGTTAATACTGCTTTAGTCTAGAACATCGGAGCCAACTGCTAGGAGCTGAGGCCCCTTCACTCCCCATAAAATATTTGAAGGGGCCAGCCCTCCCCCAGTTGATGGGCACTGCCATTCAAATGGTGTCTGTGTGCTGCGTCTTGTGATCAATTATGGGAGCGGGGCTTACTTGCCTCAATATTTTATTCAAGTTAGCATCCCTGGTCTAGAAACAGTGGAGGCAGGTATGCTAGGACGAATGGGGCACAGCCCCACAAAGCTCCACCTGCCCTCAGAAGGTCCCAGTGTTGTGTGTTCTTTCTTACATCTGTCCCTTCCTTCTACCTGTTGTCCCTGGAGGGGAAAGAGAACAAAACCAGAATTGCTTGGCTCTGCCTGTCATTGACTCTGCCGCCACTTACCATTGGTTTTACTGCCTTCTGCCCTACAAATCCTACCAGTCCCAATGGACACCAGCCTCCACTGGTCCAGAATCCAGGATCTGTGATTCCTCAACAATGGCAAACTCTTTAGG
Source organism: Podarcis pityusensis (assembly GCF_964106645.2). Taxonomy (NCBI): domain Eukaryota; kingdom Metazoa; phylum Chordata; class Lepidosauria; order Squamata; family Lacertidae; genus Podarcis; species Podarcis pityusensis. The sequence goes on along the minus strand of NC_138038.1, from coordinate 41,460,744 downwards.
TTCTCCCTTCTTTCCCTAATCTTCTAGTTTTTCTCCATTCTTTTCCTTCTCTTCTCATTTCTTAGAAATTCACATGAAGGAGAATTGTGATGTTAAGAGTATAAAATACTATTTTATTTCTTCCTGCCATCACCACATGGACGAAATGGCAATCAGTGGGGATAGGTTTTGACCTTCCATGAAAGGTCAACCAGAAGATGGAACATGGTCAGCACTAGGTGCCTCTGCACACGAACCTTATTTGACTCCATGATACTTCAACAATCGCCAACTTTAAGTTTTGGGTTCTCTCTTCTTTCTCTAATCTTCCCATTTATGATTTTAAGAACAGAAAATACCGATTTACTTCTTCCTGCTATCACCACATTGACAATGCCAATAAGTAAGGATAAGTTTTTAATTTGCTGCACATTTCCTTCCACTAAAGGTCACCCAGAAGATGGGGGTTGTCACCTACCTTTGCCTTCTTGGTTTCCTGGTCTCCTATTCATTCCCAGCAGGTGAGTGCTTTAACAATTATCTGGAAATTCCCCAGAAATTTTAATTGGGGTTAAGCATTTATAAAAACAAAACTACTTGTCAGATTTCCAGGTGATGGTAACCCAGCTAAGGCTGTTGGAATAAATAACCAGGCAATGGAAGCAGGTCCATTAGGGTGAATAGGGAACTGCCCTACCAACCTCAGTCTGCTCTGAACCACTCCTCATATTCATATTGACAACCAGTCAGGGAGTGGCGCTGCCTGTCATTGACTCTGGATCCACTTACTGTTTGCCTCCCTGCTTTTGTCCCAATTTCATATTGGTGCCATGGGGTACCAGTCACCAATGGAAGCAGGAATGTTTAAATTAGGTTTGCATTCATTAATCTTAAAATTATCTGTGCAAATTTGTAGGTGAAGTAGGATTCCACATTGAAAATTGCATTCTAACAGCTTTTGTCCCCCTTCCCCATCTTTTTCTTCTTTTACTCCTCTCTCCATGCAGTAAAGGCCAGATCCTGTCCCAGGAATTGGCTGAAAGCCCTGGGCAGCTGCTATGCATATTTTGACTCTCAGAAAACTTGGTCTGAAGCTGAGGTAAGAAGCTGTTTCTCACCAACCAAGCTGTCACATCAGGTGCTGTCATGGGTTTCAGATGACATTTTTGTGAGGAGGGCTATCAGTGTGAGCTGTTGGGAGACAAGACCTGGCAGCATCTTGGTATAATCAAAAGAGAGTTGCTCACCCATTGTGTTCAATTAACCTGTTTTCACAGGAGCCAAGAAAGCTTAATTAACAGTCAGGAGAGATGGCCTGGCAAGAAGGTACCATCTCACAAGTGAAAAGATACAAGCTATCTCTGCCCCTTTGTCCCTCCAGCTTCCATGTGAGCAGGAGGGACCTCAGGGCTCACTCAGCTGGGGGGGGGGGGGAGTGGAGCCTTCCCACCCCCAAGCCAAGAACCGCAAACAAGCTGTGTCATCCTCAGCTCTGCAGGGTGTTGGGATGAAAGTGCCTCATCTCTTGCAATGAGAGCTGTGGCCGTTTCACCCCATGCCTTGAGGGCTGGGGCCAATACAGATTGTTGTTTCAACATCATGGTGTATCGCCAGATTGTGATGTTTGGCTGGTGATACATCATGGTGTTGAAAACCTGACATCACCCAGCTATATACAGTTAAGAACAACTATTTCAAATATTAAGATAATAGTTAAATTCAAGGATAAGCTACAAAACCAGATTAAAACACAGGTCAACATTCCACATGCCTGCATAAAGGTAAAGAGACCCCTGACCAGTAGGTCCAGTCGTGACCGACTCTGGGGTTGCGCGCTCATCTCGCTCTATAGGCCGAGGGAGCCGGCGTTTGTCTGCAGACAGCCTCCGGGTCATGTGGCCAGCATGACTAAGCGCTTCTGGCGAACCAGAGCAGCGCACGGAAACGCCGTTTACCTTCCCGCCGGAGCAGTCCCTATTTATCTACTTGCACTTTGACGGGCTTTCGAACTGCTAGGTTGGCAGGAGCAGGGACCAAGCAACTGGAACTCACCCCGTTGCGGGGATTCGAACCGCTGACCTTCTGATCGGCAAGTCCTAGGCTCTGTGGTTTAACCCACAGCGCCACCCGCTTCTGAAAAGAGTGCAGCCAAATCATGACTATGAGCATTCTTCCTGCATTCATCCTAGTTTTTGTGTATGAGCTTCAAGGTGGTTTTCTTGCACCAAGATTGAGTGCTTGAAGCACCTTTAATTGCACTCGTGTGCAGCAGGTCCAGCAGGTTTCTTTAGTTTCCCAGCAGGTCCAGAGGATGGAGAAAGGGGCCTGGCTCCACTCACAGCATTTTCTTCACCCCTTTTTCTCTCTTCCTTCCTCAGCTGCTTTAGTTCCCATTTGAAAAACTTCCAACTCTCCACCACTGGTGTTTTATGATTTTTAAATAATTGTTATTACTTATTTGACAAGTTGTGAACCACTCTGGGAAAGCTTTGTGGGAAAGAGTCTTTGTGTGTGTGTGTGTGTGTGTGTGTGTGTGTGTTAGTAATAGTGGTGGAGCTTATTTACTTGCTTGGCTATTCTCAGAATGAGTGCCTGAGCTATGGCTGTGGGACCCATCTTGCCTCCATCCTCAATGAGAAAGAGTCAGATGCGGTGGCCTATTACATCTATGCAAACCAGAAAAATGCAAGCCAGGTCTGGATTGGGCTGCATGATCCCACTGAGGTGAGTTGCCTTTACTTTCTCAATTTCAGGCCATTGTCACTGAGTAACGGCTTCTTAGCATCACCATTCCATCCTTACCCGAATCGTCTCCCCAGATGACTCCAATATGTGACTTTTCCACAATTTTCTAATAGAATCCTCCTCTAATATTGCTGTGGAAGTGGGGAGATGATTAACATATTCAATCCTCCTGGCAAACTGGGAATAATATCCCCTCACTCACCCAAGTTTAGGATGTTCCACCATTCTCCAGCAGAGAGAATGTTCTTTGAGGAAAATAAGTGGCTCACGTAAATGTAAACTAAGCTTTGAATAATAAAGAAAACTGTAACAAAATAGCAAAATAAGAGGAACTAAATACAACAACATGAGGCTAGTCTGAGGCAAGAAGCGAGAAGATGCAGTTGGTCCCTCTTAACTGATATTCTTAACGGAACACAGACACTGAAGGGAGGGGCTCCGGACTTGTGTCCGGAGCAAAACACACAAGTCCCGCCCACCAGATACCAAGCACTCTACTATTCAAATTAGGTCCCAGTGCTTTTTCCTACAAATACAATTGTACCTTGGTTATTGAACACCTTGTGACTCAAACGTTTTGGCTTCTAAACACCGTAAACCCGGAAGTGAGTTTTCCAGTTTGTAAACGTTCTTTGAAACCCTAACGTCTGATGTGACTTCCGTAGCTTCTGATTGAGTGCAGGAAGCTCCTGCAGCCTATTGGAAGCCACACTTTGGTTTTTGAACGTTTTCGGAAGTTGAACGGGCTTCCGGAAAGGATTCCATTAGAGAACCAAGGTACAACTGTATCTCCATCATAACTTGTAATAGCTTCATAACTGGCCAACTCTCCACGTGATCTTTGCATTGGCCTCCTCGTTTCAAATGAATGTATGATCTGTTCTATCACATTGCTGCAGAAAGGACATTGGAGATGGTTGGATGACGAGATCTACAATTACAAATGCTGGGATTCTCATCGCCCAGACAACTACAAGAATGAAGAATATTGTGTGCATCTGCTAAAGGATGCAGGTAAGCAAGCAATTTGTAGGGACTGATAAAAAAAAGGTTTCATGCCTATCACTCCATCAGTTTCAAGTATTTTAAAGGGTAGTATCTGACTTTAAAAATCAAAATGATCAAACTCAATATACTTTGGATAGTCATTGCTATTGATGGTCCATTCATTTGAAAGGTTTACTCTGGGTATTAGTTGAGTGAATACAGTGGCAGAGCTTCATGCTCTGGCACCAGGGGGGGAGGAGAGCAGGTGGGGGAGGGGCTGGTGCACATCCTGGGGGCAGGGGGCGCCGCTTGTGGGGCTGGGGCGCCCAGCACTGGTGGGGGGAAGCCACGATGGCACCCTGCCCGGATCGCCCTGCCAGGGGCAGGACACTCCCCTCTCACTCCTCTTCCTCTACCAGTGAGTGGATACACTCTCAGCCTGGTGCTTCTCTGTACTAAGGTTCACAAGTCAATATCTCTGGAGATCTGACCAGAAGTGGTCCAACTTATTGATCCTTTAAGGACACTTCCAATCATACCATGAAGCAGAATCTTTTTCTGCAGTCAACCTTCATTCTTCGGTTGCATGTGATCACATATTTTTTTCAGAAAACAGCGGTTGCCAAACTAAGGTCTGGGTTATGCCATCTTATATTCTATCATGTTTCTTAACAAAATGATTATGCTCAAACAGCATTATTATTATTATTATTATTATTATTATTATTATTATTATTTATACCCCACTCATCTGACTGGGTTTCCTCAGCAACTCTGGGTGGCTCCCAACAGAATATTAAAAGCACAATATAACATATAAGACTTTGAAGCCAGGGGATCAGTGAGTGACCTTCATATGTTTCGTTAGTTCTGGGTCACAGCCCTGCTGTGAGTCCTGAAAAGTCCAGACTCACTGGAACAAACTCTGGGGTTGGGGCAAATGTTGAAAATGCTTTTAAATGCTTGTAAATTTTTAATTTTTAATCTGTGGTGTTTAAAATTTGGGTTTTTTGTTTTGTTTTTGCTCTGTCGGGGGGGGGGAATAAATGTTTAGTTGGGCCTGGGTATTAGTTTAACTTTAGTATAATTATAAATTGTTTGTTGTTGTTGTTGTTGTTGCTTTCTACTGCTTTATTGGGTTCATTGTATAGTTTGTATTCTGTTCTGAAGGGGAGAGGGTCAGGGCTGTCTGGGAGTGGGCCCCAGTCAACAGAATGGCTGGGGTGCACTTGGACACCTGATCTCAGTGATCATGGGTAGGAGGAGGAGTTACGCTAAGACCAGACCATGTCATTAACGAGAAGGCAGGTTTAGTTGTTGTTTGAAGACTATCCCTGCCTCTGGGTCTGGTCTTGACCACAAGGATACTGGATTCAACAAGGGAGACCCACATTACCTGAAGGTGCTGCTGTGCAGTGCCAGGTCAATGATTCACAAGACCACTGAGATACACGACAGGATGGAGGACTTGACCTGGCATATGTAACAGAGACTTGACTGGATGAAGAAGATGGGCCTGTCCTTGCCACTGCTTGTCTACCAGGTTTCTCTTACACACAGCAACCCAGCTCATATGGGCGGGGAGGCGAGGTTGCAGTGAGTTTTAGGAAGTCAATAGCTTGCACCAGGCATCCTATTGGGAAGACCCAGTTTTCTGAGTGTGTGTTCTGGAAGTTGGACAACAGGGGCAGTACAGGATTCCTTATGGTGTATTGACCTCCCCACTCTATCAAGGGTTCCCTGCCTGAGCTGCTTCAGGTTGTGGCGGATGTTCTCCTGGAGACACCTAGTTTAGTTTTCCTAGGGGATTTAACATCCATGCCGACACGACCTTACAAGGCGCTGCTTGAGACTTCGTGGGAAAGCATGACCTCCATGGGGATGTCCCTGAATGAATTTCGCCCAACTCATTGTTGCGGACATGCCTTAGACCTGGAGTTCACCTCTATGGATGTGGGTGATCTGACACTAAGTAAAAGTGCAACAAAAGAAGTGCCATGGTCAGATCACTTCCTGGTGCCGCAACCCTTTCCCTCTGCAGGGAGGTGGGACTGATTTGGACCCCCCGCCCACTTAATGGATTCAAATGGTTTCCAGAGTGTAGTAGGGGATGTTTTATCTCATGTTGATGGCCTTTCAGCTGATTCCCCTCTGGCCCGCTGGAATGCAGAGTTAACCAGAGCTATTGACTGTCTGGCTCCAAAGCGCTCTCTCCAACTGCATGGAGCCTGGCAGCCTCATGGTTTTCCCCAGAGCTGAGGGTGATGAAACAATCACTGAGGTGGCAATAGCGCCAGTGGTGGAAATCAGACCAGAAACGGATTAGAGCTCAACGTTGAGCCTACCAAGTGGCAATAGCGACGGTGAAGAGGTCCTTCTTCACTGCCTCTATTGCATCTGCAGAAAACAGCAGCAGGAGACTCTTTTAGGTGGTTCACAATCTTAACAGAACCACCTTCACCATTGGGGCCTGGTAACGACCCCAAGATCTCCTGCAGTGATTTTGCAACTTTTTTGCAGGCAAAGCCGCTCAGATTCGGAAAGAGGTAGACGCCATCATGGGAGCAGGGCTGGGGCAGGAGAGTGCTAGAGTCCTGTCTATTCCAGTTGCATGGGATCAGTTCCAATCTGTTACCTCCGAGGATGTGGACAGGCTGCTTGGATGAGTGAAACTGACCACCTGTCTCCTCGATCCTTGCCCATCCTGGCTCATAAAAGTGAGCCGGGAAGGGCAGGGTGATGGGCTCCGGGGGATAGTGAATGCTTCCCTCTGTGAGCAAGCTTTCCCGGAACCGCTGAAAGAGGCAGTTATTAAATCGCGTCTTTAAAAAACATCTTTGGACATGGCCAATATGGACAACTATCACCCAGTCTCAAATCTTCCATTCTTGGGCAAAGTGACTGAGCAGGTGGTTGCTGAACAACTCCAAGCACGCCTGGAGGATGCGGACCATTTGGATCCCTTCCAATTGGGATTCAGGCCTCATCATGGGACTGAAACTGCCTTGGTCACGCTGGTCAGTGATCTCTGGTGGGCTAGGGACAAAGGTGAAAGCTGTTTCCTAGTTCCGCTGGATCTCTCAGTGGCCTTTGATACCATCAACCATGACATCCTTCTGGACTGTCTAGAGGCGCTAGGAGCTGGGGGCACTGTTATATAGTGGTTCTGCTCCTTCCTCCTGGGCCATGTTCAGAAAGTGGTGGTGGGGGGTGAGTGTTCAGACCCCTGGGCTCTCACTTGTTGGGTGCCTCAGGGTTCTGTCTTCTCCTCCATGCTTTTCAACATCTACATGCAGCCGCTGGGAGAGATCATCAGCGGGTTTGGGCTGGGTGTTCATCGGTATGCGGATGATGCCCAGCTCTACCTCTCTTTCAAATCAGAACCAGTGAAGGCGGTGAAGGTCCTTTTTGAGTGTCTGGAGGCAGTTGGAGGATGGATGGCAGCTAACAGATTGAGGCTGAATCCTGACAAGACAGAAGTACTGTTTTGGGGGGACAGGGGGATGGCAGGTGTGGAGGACTCTCTGGTTCTGAATGGGGTAACTGTGCACCTGAAGGACCAGATGTGCAGCCTGGGACTCATTTTAGACTCACAGCTGTCCATGGAGGCACAGGCCAATTCTGTGTTCAGGGCAGCTGTCTACCAGCTCCATCTGGTATGCAGGCTGAGACCCTATCTGCCTGCAGACTGTCTCGCCAGAGTGGTGCATGCTCTAGTTATCTCCCGCTTGGACTACTGCAATGCGCTCTGTGTGGGGCTACCTTTGAAGATGAGCCAGAAACTACAACTAATGCAGAATGCGGCAGCTAGACTGGTGACTGGGAGTGGCTGCAGAGACCATATAACACTGGTCCTGAAAGACCTACATTGGCTCCCACTACGTTTCTGAGCACAATTCAAAGTGTTGGTGCTGATCTTGAAAGCCCTCAATGGACTCAGCCCAATATACCTGAAGGAGTGTCTCCACCCCCATCGTTCAGCCCGGACACTGAGATCCAGCACCGAGGGCCTTCTGGTGGTTCCCTCACTATTATTAAAGTCTGAATCCATTTTATTCCCCCTACACATTGGGGAAAGGAATAATAGGCAATAAGAAGTAACTTTCCTTATTTCTTGAATTATAATTTTTGTTTTGAATTTCAGGTTTTAAGAAGTGGAATGATGAAAAATGCAACAACAAGTACGCCTTCATCTGCAAGCAATAACTCTAAAGGAGACTTCCCTTCTCCACTGTGTTGGCTGGGAAGCTGCCTTGATATTATATGTATTTCTGCTCTCTCTCATCACTTTCAAAATACCCATTGCTATAGAGATGCCTCTTCAATTTCCCCCTTCCCTTTGAAATTTTCTTGGACCTGCAGCAGAGCATCATCTTAATAAATTCTCTTCCATGCATATTTTCCTTATTGCATTGCTGTTCTGCTTTGTCCATCCATACTTACAAGTACGGCCACCCCACCCATGAGGCAAGGTGAAGTTCTTGCCTCAGACGGCAAGCTGGGATGGGTAGCAGATTGGCCTCCTGCTCTTGTTGACTGTCTCCTCCGTCTCCACCAGCCTGCCCTGCTTGCATCCACATTCCCTCCTATAATGCAAGGACATCATAGATGATAGGAGAGACCTGCCCCTGTTACATGGGTGCATTGTGTATGTGCCCTGAGGGAATGGCGAAGAGAATGATGATGAGGGCATTGGCACTGGAAGACCTTTTCTGGGTGAGTGCCAGCTGCCCACAAGTGGGGACCTGGGGGTGAGTGACAGGGGTGTCATGTGAACTGGAATTGCATGGGGTGGCAGGAGCTGAAGTCACAGGAGGAGAGAAGCTTATCCTGGCTCTGCCTTTACCTCTTCCACAAACCCAAGTGCTCAATCCCTTCCTGAAGCCATTTACTAGGTACTGGAGTCAGGAACATTGGCATGTTGCTGTTAGTTAGGTGAAATATACTCAGAGTCGCAAAGTGATTTCATGCTCTTTATTCAGCTCATAGTGGTGAGGAGGAATGAATGAATGTCCCCTCACAGTATCTGCTTTATATACATTATTTACACAATGGGCTGCACATGATTGGCTAATTCTGGAATTCTACTGTAAGCCAATCAGGTTGTGGATTCACTTCTATCTGGAGCAGGATTGGGTGGTTCCTGCCAACCAATCATACTGCTGCATTGTTCTAGGACCAATCAGACTGCTGCATTCTGAATCCTATTGTTCTAGGACCAATCAGACTGCTTCAGTTTGGATCCTATTCAACTCAGTACATAACACCCCTCCCCTCTAAGTTCCAGTCCTGCCCGGGAGGTCGCATTCATAGTCCTCAAGGTATGCCGGCGGCCTACGTGTGCGTTGTGGCCTGGGGTGTTCCCTGGTCCGGGCTCCGGGTTCTGGCTCGTGTTCCAAGGATGCTGGCTGTGATGCGGCTGTTTGGTCTGGTGCAACCGGCTCGCTCAGTCGTGGTTCTGGTTCCGGTGTCCTTTCGGCCTCACGGGTCCTCTCTGTATTTACTGATTCTGCCTCTCCTGCTGGCCCCTCCTGCTCTATGGGCCTCACTGCCCCGCTGTTCCCTTGGGACTCCTCTGACCTGTCCTCCTCCTGGTTTTCTCCCGGGAATCGTCGCCGTATCTGGTCGCAGTGGCGGCGCCAGCATTGCCCCCCATCCGTTAGCACCTCGTACGACACGGGGCCAGTGACCCTGGTGATTGTGGCGGGTACCCATGCTGGGCCTGCCCCAAAATTCTTTGCGTACACTGGGTCCTGGGCCTCGAAGGTCCGGGGGTTCCTGCCTTCCCCCACCACTACCTCATCCTGAGCTCTATCGGGGTGAAGGCGGTCCAATCTGATTGCAAGGCGCCGACCCATTAGTAGTTCAGCGGGGCTCCGGCCAGTCGTTGAGCTGGGGGTGCTGTGCTGTGCTAGAAGGAATGTGGCAAGGCGGTACTCCCAGTCCCCTTGCGTCATGCGGCGAAGGGTGTCCTTGGTGGTCCGCACCATGCGTTCTGCTTGGCCATTGGTGGCAGGGTGGAACGGCGCCGAACGGATGTGGCGGATGGCGTTCTGCGCTGTGAAGGTTTGGAATTCTCCTGACGTAAATGCAGTCCCGTTGTCTGAGACGAGAGTGTCAGGGAGCCCGTGGGTTGCAAACAGCCTGCGTAGTACCCGGATGGCTGCGGACGTGGAAGTGGACGGTACCAGTGCGACTTCCAGCCATTTGGTGTAGGAGTCCACCACTATGAAGAATGTTTTCCCCTGAAAGGGGCCAGCGAAATCCACATGCAGGCGTGACCATGGTGCTCGGGCGGACTCCCAGGACTGGACTGGGGCCCTTGGGGGATCTGGGCGGGATTCTTGGCAGGCCTGGCAGTGTTTGACCCAGGCCTCTATCTCTCCATCGATCCCCGGCCACCACACATAACTCCTGGCAAGGGCCTTCATTCTTACTACCCCTGGATGTGTCTCGTGTAGGGCTGTGAGGACCCTTTTGCAGAGGGGCTGGGGAACAACGACTCTGCTTCCCCATAACAGGCACCCCTTGTGGGCCGACAGTTCATGTTTGCGGGTTGTGTAGCCGGCGAATTCTGGCCCGGGGCTGCTGCTGGGCCATCCCCTCCACACCCAGTCCAGGACCCGGGAGATGACCCTATCTTTCTTGGAATGGTGTGCAACTTCTTGTGCCTGAATGGGGCGGTCGGGAAGCAGCTCCAGGCTCATAACCTCTTGTGCAGGTGCTGGGTCAGGGCCTGTTTCCGGTAGTGGTAGCCTGCTGAGGGCGTCCACATGGCCCATCGCCTTCCCAGGTCGGTGAATCAGTGCATACTGGTAGCTGGCAAGGAAAATTGACCACCTGAGGACGCGAGGAGACAGCACTTGGGGGGTCTGCTTTTCGGGGGCAAACAAGCCTAGCAACGGCTTGTGGTCAGTCACCACGGTGAAGGGCCGCCCGTACAAGAAATCATGGAATTTTTTTACTCCCTTTACGATTGCCAGACCCTCCTTGTCGATTTGCGAGTAGTTCCGCTCGGTTGTGTTGAGTGTCTGGGAAAAGTACGCCACCGGTACCTCTCTTCCATCCGGGAGTTGGTGCCCCAGGACAGCTCCAATGCCATAGGGTGAGGCGTCGCATGCTAGCACCACCGGCAGCCTCTCGTCGAAGTGTGCCAAGACCGAGTTTGAGACAAGCAAGTCCTTGACTGCCTGGAATGCGGCCTCCTGGCGCTGGCCCCACACCCAAGGGGCCCGCTTGTCCAGGAGTCTGTGTAGGGGCTCCGCTACCGCCGCCTTGTGGGGAAGGAAGGAATGGTAAAAGTTCAATAGTCCCAAGAAGGCCTGAAGTTCAGTCTTGCTCTTGCGCGCTGGGGCATCACAAATGGCCCGTACCTTGTCCCCAGTCGGGTGGACCCCTTCTGCGTCCACCATAAATCCCAGAAAGTCCACCTGAGGCACTCCTAGTAGACATTTTTCCCGCTTCACCTTGAGACCCGCCGTCTGGAAACGGTGCAGAACGGTGCGGAGGCGGTCCTCAAACTCCTCTGGTGTGGGGCCGGCAATCAACACATCATCGAGGAAGGGGGTGACGCCAGGAATCCCTTTAAGGAGAGAGTCCATTATATTCTGGAATATGCCTGGTGCCACGCTGACACCGAATTGCAGCCGCTTTACCCTGAACGCTCCTCTGTGCGTCACAATCGTCTGTGCCTCTGCTGTGGCCTCATCTACTGGCAGCTGTTGATATGCTTGGGCCAGGTCCAGCTTGCCAAAAATTTTCGACCCAGCCAGGGTGGCAAGGACATGGCTGACCACTGGCACTGGGTATGCGTGGGCCGTGAGGGCCTTGTTTATGGTACATTTGTAGTCTGCGCAGATGCGGACCGAACCATTAGGCTTGACGGGTGTGACGATTGGGGTTTCCCAGGGAGCATTAGGCACCGGCTCCAGCACTCCTTGCTCTACGAGTCGGTCCAATTCCTCGTCTATACGGGGTTTCAAGGCGAACGGGACCCGGCGGGCCTTGAGCCTGACCGGTCGTACTGCGGGGTCAAGCTGTAGCGCAATGGGGGGGCCCGTATACTGTCCCAATTTCCCATCGAAAACCCCTGGAAATTCCTTGCATATGGCGTCCACGTCCACTTGTAAGCTAGTGTGGTTCACCCCGGTGACAGCTAGCCCCAGTGGTCCAAACCATGCCAATCCCAGTAAGCTAATGTAGGGGCCCTTGACCACAAGCAAGTCCAGTTGCCGCGTCCGCCCTCGGTATTGCACCCTGAAGGTCCCCACCCCCATTGTGGGGACCTTACGTTTCTGGAAGTCCCGGAGGGTGAATGGGGCCGGCCTGAGTTTGGGACCCCCAGTGGGACACAGTTTCCTTAAGGTCCTTGCCGAGATTATGGATAGAGTTGAACCCGTGTCAAGCTCCATGCGGCATGGGGCCCCCTCTATCTGTACCTCTACATAAATTTTCTCTACGTTGGGGTGGGGCAACTGGTATACCTGGAAGTCCGTGAGCTCCGTCGAGTTGCCTTGGTGCGTTGGGCCCCGGGACCTGGGGCTCTTGGATTGGTCATCTGATGCCTGGTGTCGGGTGGGCCGAGCCCGACACACCCGGGCGATGTGTCCCGATTTTCTGCACTGCCTGCACTCTGCGTTGCGGAAACGGCAGGTCCTCCTCTCGTGACTCTCCCCGCAGCTTGCGCAGTTCCCTCCTTCTCGTCGAGGCAGCTGTGGTCTGTGCGCTGCTTGAGTGCGCTGCTGTACTCGGTGCACCTCCTCCCTGTCGGATCCTGAGTCGTCGGTGAGGTCTTCATGGTGGACCCTCGGTTGGGATGGCAGGCTCGGCCGTGCCTCTTGGGTCGACCTCTCGGCAGCTTCTGTTGCCAGGGCCTCCTCCAGAGCGACCTGGAACGTTAGGTCCTTCTTAGCGTAGAGGCGTCGTTGCAGCTTCTCATCCTTCAGGCCACCGACGAGGCGGTCACGAAGCATGTTCTCCAGCTCTGAGAAGTTGCAGAACCGGGCGGCTTGGCGGAGAGAGGTCACAAACCCAGTTATGGTTTCCCCAGGGGCTTGCCGCTTTGCGTAGAAGGCATTTCGACGAGCCACCACTGAGGGCTGCGGCGAAAAGTGCCCCTTCAGCTGTTCCATTATTGTTTTGTATGGAACAGTAGCGACGTCTTCAGGCGCAAGGAGAGCCCGGACGATTTCAAACGTCTCCTCTCCGCAGACGCTGAAGAATATCGCCCTCTTCTTGGCGTCTTCTTTGTCGGTGACCCCTTTGGCTTCTAGGAGGAAGGTGAAACGGGAGGCGTACGCTTCCCAGTCTCCAGATGCTGGGTTGAATGGCGAGAAGCTGCTGTTGGCTGCCATTCTGAGTTCCTTGTGCCCCGGAGCTGAAGCCTGGATACACGGTGCGAGGCAGCGGTGCGGCAGTTGGCGGTGCTGCGGTGCTGTGTGTGGCAGTCAGCTCAGCGGGATCCCACCCTCGTCGCCAGTGAAATATACTCAGAGTCGCAAAGTGATTTCATGCTCTTTATTCAGCTCATAGTGGTGAGGAGGAATGAATGAATGTCCCCTCACAGTATCTGCTTTATATACATTATTTACACAATGGGCTGCACATGATTGGCTAATTCTGGAATTCTACTGTAAGCCAATCAGGTTGTGGATTCACTTCTATCTGGAGCAGGATTGGGTGGTTCCTGCCAACCAATCATACTGCTGCATTGTTCTAGGACCAATCAGACTGCTGCATTCTGAATCCTATTGTTCTAGGACCAATCAGACTGCTTCAGTTTGGATCCTATTCAACTCAGTACATAACACCAGGATAAGCCTGACTTTCAGCATAGCTGACAAGAAAGGCTGTAGAGGATTGGTTCCTCCTTTGCAAGGTGTGTAGTTCTTGGGCAGGCAGGTGAAGCAGGAAAGAACAGCATCCCCTACCATGTAAAGGAGGCCCATTGTCTTTTAGACTTCTTAACTATGATTCTTGGGGGTGCAATTTTCTCATTTGCTTCAGTTGCCAGTATGCCTTGGGCTGGCCCTGCCTTGGGGACACTTCTTCTACCATCACCGCTGCTCACAACACAGAGAGCATTCATACCTCAAAGTAGCTACAAATCCCATCCTAAAGCAGACTCATTTTCTCAGAGCTCCTCAGCACGGTTTATACTATGACCAGGATTGTGGAAGCCATAAAGTGAGGATAGGGAAAATTACAGGAGGTCCCCACAGCATGTGACTGTTGAGATACCTCCGGGGAGACGGGGGCAATTGGCAGGCCCCCAGCTGGCTCTAGCCCACCGGCCGGGCAAACTCCGGTTCTTGGAACAGCATCAAAACTGTGACTCAAGCCTCAGAGACCTTTAGAGACTGAGCACGCAAGCTAGCAGAGATAAGAACTATTTGCAGCAGAAGTAGAGGACAGAGGCATATGTAAGCACATTTACAAGCATTTATTCAGCATCAGGACAAAGGAAAAAACATGTCTGCTTCCCTTTGTGTCCAAGCAAACGGCATAGGCAAAAGCTATATACAAGGGAAGTTCCCAGCAGACTGTGCTGGAAGTAAACAGGCATGTGACATACAACAACTCTACATGCCTGTTCTAAAGGTGGAACGAAACTATATCCTAGCAGTGACCTTTGACAAGGCCTGGGATGCTGCATTGTTCATTCCACCAGCCCCAGCAAAAAATGCCTAGATCTTCCAGTGCAGCCTGGATAGAAGGAGAAATACTCTTAAGCATTCACAGTTACACACAAAACATTTTGCCAGTCACGATAAACAGAAAATTACAACACATGTGTTTACGTAAGAATTTTAACTTGGTGCACCTGTGAGATGTTTGATGGCTTTATGGTTGTATTTCTGATTCATTTTATATTTTTTGTTTTGTGCAATGGCTACGGTATATCAATAAGCAACAGCCCCGTGGTGACAAGCAGACATGGCAAATGGGGTGGGGCATAGGCATTTCACAAATGTTTTCTCAGTAGGAAGAAAGCATCGTTCTTTCAAGCAAGGTAATTCTGAGTAGCCACCCAATTGCCTTTTATACTGTAAAGGCAGCATACTTGGGGAATGACTGAAATCATGTTGAAGCGGAGGAAAGTGCTTTAACAAACCTATCTCAGTACAGAAGCAGACTCTTGTCCTTTGCCTGATGTCAGGGCTAGCAGCAAATACCACCAGCTTCCCCTGTTCCTTTTCTGCTGCTCTGGGAGGCTCCCCTCCAGAGTCCCAGGTTCCTTCCTCTGATTGCTTAGCAGCAGCAATTATGTGATTAAGGATCCTTAGCAATGATGCTGCCTGTCAAAGGCTCAGATGGTTGCCTCTATGTTCCTTTTATCCCCTCCCACCTGGTGACCCTGTTTGTACTATTTAATTGCCTTTAAATGTATTAAGAGCTGTAACTCAACCAGGATTGCTGTCTTATAGTGGTGACGTTGTACCAGGACTCATGCCTGCAAGCATTCCAGATTCTGGATTTTCCAGAATTTCCAGATTTTCTCTCCCCCCCCTTAAAGTAAATCTCTACCTGCCTAGAAGGAAATCTAGCAGTTTCTCAGACAGACAACTAGCATGCCAGCAATTTGTAACTATTTTTAGGTTTGACTGCAGTGAGCAGCACTGCTGGGGGCAGAGTCCCTTAGGTGCTGTGCTCCTCATTCCCTATGACCACCACCTAAACTTGAGCTGGTGCTCTTGGACCTTGAGTTGCAAAGATGGATGGACTGAGAAGGGTTGCCGCAAATGGCTGCGGAGAGCGAGCCTTGAAGGCTCAATTGTTGAGAGGGGCTAGGGGGAAACACAAGGGTACTGTGCACCCCTAAAGAAAGCTCAAAAGGGAGTTTTGGGTGCAGGGCTTTGGCAGCGCTGAATTGCAAGCTCCCCTGATAACCCCACCACTCTGAAAGGGGAGGTGGGGGGAAAGACAGGGTTAAGCCAAAGGGCAATAATCCATTGCTAACCCCTCCCCCCAACGAGAAGCCTCAGGCTCCGGCTGTAAAGTGGTAACGTCTGTTGAGGGAGGGGGCCCAACCCATTTGCCGTCTTGCCCTGAGCCCCCTAGTCCCACTTCACCTCACCAGGAAGCGAGCTTTGCTTGATTACATTTCAACACTTGCTGGATCCAGGGATTAGAGGGGTCTGGCACCCCACTCCCAACTCATAACATTACTATGTCAAATTGACCTTTGCACCAACTATTTCTTAACAACTATTTCTTAACAAATGCAACTATTTCTTAACAAGGGTGACTTGGCTATAGGGGTGGAATAGGCATTAGAAACCATGCTTTGGGTTTGCATAACTTGCACAAAGAGCTACAGTTTGTCAAGTTCCTTCTTCTGCAGAACAGTTACATTTGCAGGATCCCTTTCACCTTTTGCACCAGGTCATACTTATTATCTACTTGCAAATTTGTTCTACCTCTTTCCTTCTGATTTTATGTGCCTCTCTGCCAGGGGTGCCAGCTTGGGGGTGGGGCTGAGCTCTTTGGGCGCCCCAAATGATTTTTTTGGCTGGGGCGGAGCTCCCATAATATTCAGGGGACAGAGGAGGCTGGGCACCAAGCCGCAGTTCCCATGGCTGGTTTCTCCTCCCCCCCCCCGGATGTTCCTCTTTTCTGTGTGTATTATTTTTATTATTTTTTTCTATTTTACAATTTAGTATATTCATTTAAACAACCTTTCCTAGTTTCCTAGTTCTGCTGGATCTCTCAGCAGCCTTTGACACCATCGACCATAACATCCTTCGGGACCGTCTAGAGGCGCTGGGAGCTGGGGGCACTGTTATACGGTGGTTCCGCTCCTTTCTCCTGGGCCGTGTCCAGAAAGTGGTGTTGGGGAATGAGTGTTCAGACCCCTGGGCTCTCACTTGTGGGGTGCCTCAGGGTTCCGTCCTCTCCCCCATGCTTTTTAATATCTATATGAAGCCGCTGGGAGAGATCATCAGCGGGTTTGGGCTGGGTGTTCATCAGTATGCAGAATACACCCAGCTCTACCTCTCCTTTAAATCAGAACCAGTGAAGGTCCTGTGTGAGTGCCTGGAGGCGGTTGGAGGATGGATGGCGACTAACAGATTGAGGTTGAATCCTGACAAGACTGAAATACTGTTTTTGGGGGACAGGGGGCGGGCGGGTGTGGGGGACTCCCTGGTCCTGAATGGGGTAACTGTGCCCCTGAAGGACCAGGTGCGCAGCCTGGGAGTCATTTTGGACTCACAGCTGTCCATGGAGGCGCAGGTTAATTCTGTGTCCAGGGCGGCTGTCTACCAGCTCCATCTGGTATGCAGTCTGAGACCCTACCCGCTTGTGGACAGTCTTGCCAGAGTGGTGCATGCTCCAGTTATCTCCCACTTGGACTACTGCAATGTGCTCTACGTGGGGCTACCTTTGGTTTTTTTTTAAAAAAATGATATTTATTCCAAATTTAAAGTTACAAAAAAGCGAAAGAAAAACCATACAAAGTACAAAGAAAACTTTAACAAAGTGAAAAATGAAAAGATAAAGTGAACAATAAAATAGAATAAAAAAGAAGTCTTAACAAAATATATAAAAATGCATTAAGTTAAAATAAAACAAAAACAGATTTAACCTTTACATAGCCTTTTCCCTTTACTTATTTCCATGACCCCCTCTCACCTCCCAATTTTGTATTCTAGTTCAAATCGTATTTCCAGCAAATCCTTCTAACCTTATTTTCATTTACGTATTTTAAAATTTAAATAATGTGATTAAACCTCATCTATTTCATGAAATTCATCAACTCGTTTTTACTTAATCCTTTATATCATATCTACCAAAACGACCTAATTTTCTTTTTCCAACCTCTTTCTAACAGTCTTTTATATTGCAGTATTTTTGAAGATATATTTTGAATTTTTTCCAATCTTCTTTCATTGACCCTTCTCCCTGGTCTCGAATTCTGCCAGTCATCTCAGCCAGTTCCATGTAGTCCATCACTTTCATCTACCATTCTTCTCAGGTGGGCAATTCTTGTGTCTTCCAGTACTTCCCGATGAGTATTCTTGCTGCTGTTGTAGCATACATAAAAAATGTTCTATCCTCCCTTCGTACCAATTGGCCGACCATGCCCAGAAGAAAGGCCTCTGGTTTCTTCAGAAAGGCATATTTAAATACCTTTTTCAATTCATTATATATCATTTCCCAGAAAGCCTTAATCCTTGGGCATGTCCACCAAAGGTGAAAAAATGTACCCTCAGTCTCTTTACATTTCCAACATTTACTGTCTGGCAAATGATAGATTTTTGCTAGCTTGACTGGGGTTAAGTACCACCTGTAAATCATTTTCATTATATTTTCTCTTAAGGCATTACAAGCCGTAAATTTCATACCTGTGGTCCATAACTGTTCCCAGTCAGCAAACATAATGTTATGTCCAAAGTCTTATGCCCATTTAATCATAACAGATTTAACCATTTCATCCTGTGTATTCCATTTCAACAGCAAGTTATACATTCTTGATAAGTTCTTAGTTTTAGGATCTAACAATTCTGTTTCCAATTTTGATTTTTCCTCCTGGAAGCCAATATGTGGGGCTACCTTTGAAGGTAACCCGGAAACTGCAATTAATCCAGAATGCGGCAACTAGACTGGTGACCTGGAGTGGCCGCCAGGACCACATAACACTGGTCCTGAGAGATCTGCATTGGCTCCCAGTACATTTCTGAACACAAATCAAAGTGTTGGTGCTGACCTTTAAAGCTCTACTCAGCCTCGGTCCTGTATACTTGAAGGAGCATCTCCACCCCCATCATTCACCCCGGACACTGAGATCCAGCACCGAGGGCCTTCTGGCGGTTCCCTCATTGCGAGAAGTGAGGTTATAGGCAACCAGACAGAGGGCCTTTTCGGTAGTGGTGCCCGCCCTGTGGAATGTTCTCCCTTCACCTGTGAAGGAAATAAGCAGCTATCTTCTTTTTAAAAGACATCTGAAGGCAGCCCTGTTTAGGGAAGTTTTTAATATTTAATGCTGTATTGTTTTTAACACTTGATTGGAAGCAGCCCAGAGTGGCTGGGGAAACTCAGGCAGATGGGTGGTCTATAAATAATAAGTTATTATTATTATTATTATTATTATTATTATTATTATTAACCTGAAAATGTCAATGACTTCCCTTCTCTTTCCATGGTTCATTTTGCATATTACAAATCCCTGCATATTTTACATAAACTAAACCATTCAGTATTCCATTATGACATTCATCAAAACTTGTTTACACTGTTGAATTTATCTGAATGCTGCCAACGCTTTCAAGTGCACAGAATTCTCCACCATACATTCAAGAAACATTTACCAATCTTCTTGTTCTCTTATTTGATAGGTTAGGTCTGCAAGCTGCACATATTCCATCAGTTTAAGTCGCCATTCTTCTTTAGTTGGGACCTTGCTCGTTTTCCAGCCCCTGGCTCCTCCTCTTGGCACAATGCCAAGCATCATGCAGCATGTGAGACACTCAAGACATGATGCCCGTGATATCACTTGTATGGTGTCGGGGGCAGTTGGGACCTCTTTCCCCGACAGCCACAGGAAGAGGAGGAGAAGAAGCCAGGGTTCAGGACACTTGGCCAAGTGATGACACATATACACACACACCAACTATTGCATGCATGATGTCACACATGCACACAATAACCCCCCCCCCCCAATTCTGCTTCGTAAGTTCTGCCCTTGAGAGATGCCTTCTGAGGGGGACGAACTAGATGTCACATTAAACACGGTCCAGACGATTAATATAGTAGCAGGCATAGAGGGTCCCAATTTTCCTCTGGACTTCAGTGCATGCACAGAGAAGAGAGACACCTTCCCTTGTCCACTGCAGTCTCAACAGAAGTTGTTCTGCCAGAGCTGCTATGACTCCTAGAATGGTAGCCAATGAGAGTGGGGAGCAAGGGCAGATTTCCCTCTGGGGTAATAGTTGTTTGGTGGGGTGATGTGGGGCAGGGGGACCTAGACCAAGGGACAAAACTTTGGTTCCAGTTACTACAGGGGCCTGCCATGCTGGTGTTGTACAACACAGCTAATGTGGATGGGACTGGGGTGGGTCAGGGTGGTGTCAGGTTTATGGCTATCTGAATGCAGCAGCAGCAGAGGGGACTTGGCGTTAGGACAAGCATATTAGCAATTGCTCTGAATATTCACGCAATCAAAATGTCGGTGGTTTTCAGTGGAATTTGAAAGCAGCCTTTTCTCTCTAGATCTGTACTCCATATATGGAAACGTGGTTCATATTTCTTCCCTTTTTTTCCACGCCCTTCCCTGGCCAAGTTCCATATAAGAATGGGCACCACAGCCTGAGAACCCAACTTGCCACGGCAGAAAGCAGCATCCATCACCTCAACGGGACGGAGCTTGGGTAAGTTGGAGGTCGGGATGGGTGAATCTGACAGCTTTGGTCTCTTGCAGTCTTCCACATCAGTTGGCATTTTTAAAATTAAAAAAAAAATCAGCATTTCAGTAAATTTCTACTAATTGACACATTTCTGCGAACATTTCTCCTTTTTATAATGCATTTTACATGCTATTTTCATATACATATGCATTTCTACACACTGTTTCCTAGTCCTTGCATTTCTCTTCACATTACTTGGCTGGTGAACTGCACTGCCAACCTGAAGAAACACATGGAAACCAGGTGGATTTCCCTTTGTATGCAAAGTGGAACGTATTTTCCCCACGTTCTTAGTGAAGGTGGCCACCAACTCTGTTCTGACATCATGGCTGCTGTTTCACACTTAGAGTAACGGAAACCAGATTTTTCACATATAAGGAAGCTCAGCCTTTGAGAAAACAGGAGTCTAGCGGCACTCCTTAGATGTTAGAACTCATGGCGATTTGTTCTATGAATATTTCCTCAAAATCATGAAGCAGTTGTCTTCATAGAGATGACTCAGCCAGCCGTAGTCCATCATTTAGTCTCTAGTGTGTCCTAAGGAAACACTACAGAGGAAGGGAACTCTGCAGGTAAGAGGATGGGAACAAAGTTAGGATTGGTTGGCTCTGCCTGTCCTTGACTTTGGCTCCACCTATCACTGGTCTTCCTGCCTTCTGCCCTATCAGCCCCAATGGACACCAGCCTCCACTGGTCCAGAAGAGTCAGTGGTCAGCACTAGGTGCACCTACACACTAACCTTACTTGACTCCATGATACTTCAACAATCGACAACTTTAAGTTTTGGGTTCTCTCTTCTTTCTCTAATCTTCCCATTTATGATTTTAAGAACAGAAAATGCTGGTTTACTTCTTCCTGCTATCACCACATTCGCAATAAGTAAGGATAGGTTTTTAATTTGTTGCACATTTCCTTCCACAAAAGGTCAGCCAGAAGATGGGGGTTGTCACCTACCTTTGCCTTCTTGGTCTCCTGGTCTCCTATTCTTTCCCTGGAGGTGAGTGTTTTAACAATTATCTGGGAATTTCCCAAAAATCTTAATAGGGGCTAAGCATTTATGTAAATAAAAAGTAATTGTTATATTTCCAGGTGATGGTAACCAAGCTAAGGCTGTTGGAATAAATAATCAGGCAATTGAAGCTGGTTCATTAGAGTGAATAGGAAACTGCCCTACCAACCTCAGTCTGCCCTGAACCACTCCTCAGATTCATATTGACAACCAGTCAGGGAGTGGCACTGCCTGTCATTGCCTCTGGATCCACCTTCTGTTGGTCTCCCTGCCTTCTGTCTCACCAATTCAACTGGATACTAACCACCTCTGAAAGCACAAAGGTTTAAATTACCTGTGCTTCCTCATTGGAATAAGCAAAAGTACAAGTAAAGTGAGATTTCACATTAAAAACAGTCTTCTTACAACTTTTGTCCCACCCTCTTTTTCTTCCTTTACTCTTCTTTCCATATAGCAAGGGCCAGATCCTGTCCCAGGGGTTGGCTGAGAGCGCTGGGCAACTGCTATGCATATTTTGATAGCCCAAAGACATGGTCTGCAGCTGAGGTAAGAAGTTGTTTCTCACCAACCAAGCTGTAGCATAAGATATTGTTGTGGGTTGCACATGAGATCTTTTTGAGGAGGGCTATGTATGTGAGTTGTCCTGAGACAATACCTGGCCAACATTTCAGATTGAGTTGCTCACCCAACATGTTCAAGGGATGTGTTTCCATGGGAGCCAAGAAGGCTTAATTAACAGTCAAGACTCCTCAAGGGTGCCAACTTAAATAAAATAAGGGGTGGAGCAGTGGCCAGGTAAGCCCTGCTCTGCACAATCGATCACAAGACATGGCACCCCCCCATTGGAATGGCAATGCCCATCACCTTTGGGAACTGGCCCCCTCAAATATTTTATTGGGGGGCTAAAGGGACCTTGGCCCAAAAGAGTTGGATCCTGTGGTCAGGAGGGATGGCCTGGCCAGAATGTATTCACTCACCATTAGGAAGAGGCAAGTCATCTCTCTTACTGAAAAGAATACAGTGGTACCTCGGGTTAAGTACTTAATTCATTCTGGAGGTCCGTTCTTAACCTGAAACTGTTCTTAACCTGAAGCACCTCTTTAGCTAATGGGGCCTCCTGCTGCTGCCGTGCCGCCGGAGCACAATTTCTGTTCTCATCCTGAAGCAAAGTTCTTAACCTGAGGTACTATTTCTGGGTTAGAGGAGTCTGTAACCTGAAGCGTATGTAACCTGAAGCGTATGTAACCCGAGGTACCACTGTAACGGTTTGCAGTGCCAAAATGGAATGTGGTAGGTTTGTTTGTTTGGTGATTATCTGTGTTGCAGCAGAGGTCAAGCTAATATGAATTCAATATTACAAAGCAAATCCCTCCAGCTCAAAACTCCTTGCATACATTTAAATGCCTATTTTCCTTTTCTGAAACAATCTCAACATTCTGTATGCAAAGGCTTCTGAATTTGGAGTTGTGAGAAAACCTCCTCCAGAGGTCTTATTTCGTGAACCCTCATCCTGATTTGTTTGCACAAAGCTTACACAGAAGTTATGTGATATCCATCTTCACTGAACACTCAGTCTGATTTGCCTGAGGAGAGATTAATATTCATTCTTTCATTCATAAATTTTACAAGACTTATACACTGTTCGGTTTTTATTAAAACCCAAAGTGATTTACAAAAAATAACAATACAATAGCACTGTCAGTAACAAACAGTTAAAAACAAGTATTTGAAACATTCAGGGGGAAAATAGAATCAATGAGAAGTCTAAAAACCAGTTTAAAACATACACCAACATTCTACATGTCTGGATAGGGTTGTCTAAAGAAAATGTTTTTAGAAGGTGCCGAAAAATGTACAGGGAAGTCACAGCAACAAGCATTCATCCTAATTTTCTTTTGGGGTTTTTATCTGTTTCTTTTAAAAAGTAGGTTTCTTGGGCCACAAATTGGTCAAAGTTAGACAGATGGACAAACAGACGGACCACATTCCAAAAGATAGAATAGATTAAGAACTTTGACATTACACATGATTGTTCACAGCTGGATAACTCCAACTGGGTGGGATATCACTTTTGAATTCTTACCTTAGTGTTTCCGAGCACAATTCAAAGTGTTGGTGTTGACTTTAAAGCCCTAAACGGCCTTGGCCCAGTATACCTGAAGGAGCATCTCCACCCCCATCATTTAGCCCAAACACTGAGGTCCAGCTAAAAGGGCCTTCTGGCAGTTCCCTCACTGCAAGTAGTGAGGTTACAGGGAACCAGGCAGAGGGCCTTCTTGGTAGTGGCGCCTGTCCTGTGGAATGCCCTCCCATCAGATGTCAAGGAAATAAACAACTACCTGACATTTAGAAGACATCTGAAGGCAGCCCTGTTTAGGGAAGTTTTTAATGTTTGATGTTTTATCATGTTTTTAATATTTTGTTGGCTTGGGAGGTCCAGTCAGATGGGTGGGATATAAGTAATAAGTTGTTGTTGTTGTTGTTGTTGTTGTTGTTGTTGTTGTTGTTGTTGTTATTGTTTCATCTTTTTGATACATTGTGAACCACTTTGGGTACCATTTTGTGGAAAAGTGACCTACAGTTAAGTGGATGATGATAGTGGTGGCAGAAATACTTTAGTGCCTTCTCTATTCTCAGATTGCATGCCAAAGCTATGGCCGTGGGACCCATCTGGCTTCTATACACACAGAGCAAGAGTCAGCCTTGGTGGCCAATTACATCTCCTCAAAGCAGAGGAGAAAATATGATGTCTGGATTGGTCTCTATGATCCCTATGAGGTGAGTTCCCTTCAATTACTCTATTCCAGGTCATCATCACAGCACAGTGGCTCCTTAGCAATGCCATCCTATCATCTCACAGGCTGCATCCCATAATTATTTCTCCAATATTTTACATAGGGGCCAGGCATGCTGGGTTCCACCCCACATTAGGGGTGCCCACACATGCAACATGTTGCCGCTCCCTGCCAACCCCCCACAGAGAACATTTTGTGGGTGCCTCAGCACCCATGGCCTTGCATAGATGGTGCTTATGGTAGGGGCTTCTTCTCTAATGTCTCCATCATAGCTTGCAAGAGCTTCCTGCTGAGCAACCTCCTCTGAAGATCCTTGCACTGAGCTACAAACCTCCTTGGTCAAATGAGCTGTTCCTTCTCTTTCTTGCAGAAACGAGATTGGAAGTGGCTTGATGATTCAATCTTTAATTACTACAACTGGAACAGAAGGGAGCCAAACAACACTGGCGGCAAGGAGTATTGTGTGGAGCTGAAACGTTGGACAGGTAGGGAAACTATTTGCATGCCTGAGAAAAAAGGCGTTTTCACCTTGAATGCTACATTACCCTCCAATTCCCTATAAATTTCCAACCTTTCTCAGGGTTGCATCTCACTAAATTGCACTGAAAATACCTCTGTCAATAGACCCAAATTAACCATCACTAATTAAAGTCTATTGATTAGAAGGGATCCAATTATGAGTCAGATTTAACCCTCAACCAGGTGTTCGCGTGTAGAAATGTTTACAAATCAATTACTCTGTAGACCTGGCTAGCAGTGGTCCATTCATTCAGCATTTAGCGTCACTGCCCAACACACCAGGAAGCTTCAGCTGTAGCTCATCTGCATAGTTTAGTTGCATGTGTTTTATTTGCATGCATACTCATTTACATATTATATTCTGGAAACAGTGGTTTTTCAAGTGGGCCATGTCATATTATTTTCTACAGCATTTCTCTAAGAAGTGGTTAAAGTCAGATAAAGAAACAAAAGAAGGCGCCACATTAAAAAAGGGTTGCCATACATCCGGATTTTTCCAGACATGCTTGGGAATCAGGGCCTGAAAATGGTGTCTGGGCAGCAAAGCAGCAAAAAGTCTGGGGAAACCTGGACATATGGCAACCAGGTCTATTTTCAAAGGAAAATGCTTCAAACATGCTTTAAAAGCTGAAAATTTGGGGTGGGGTGGTGGAAGGGAGATGTTCACACAAAAAAAAACTCTCAAAAAGAGAAAAAAGCTCAGGCGGGTCCTCACTTGTTCCTGGTGCACCTTGCAATGCGTGCGCGTTTGCCCAGATTTTTAGTATCTGAAATATACCCTAGTCAAATCCAAATCCTAACCCGTACTCCAAACCACATCCATTTGGTTATGTAATAATGGGCAAGAAATAGTAACTTTTGTCATGTCTTGAATTTTAGGTTTTCGAAAGTGGAATGATGAACCTTGTCACCATTTCAATACCTATATCTGCAAACAAGAGATTTAAAGGAGACCACAGCTCCCAACTCTGCCTGCTTAGTGGATCTCTGATCTCATTGCTTCCTCTCCCATCCCTCAAAAACAGCTCTTCTTCATTTTCAAAATAACCTCCTCTATAGAGCTACCTCTTTGGTCTTCCCATTCACTTCGAAGTTTCCTTGTTACTTCTGCAAAATATAATCCTAATAAACTCGCTTATGTGTATTCTCTTTTCACTGAGTCCATCCTTATTGCTCCAGTTCCAAAAAAATATATCTGAAGACTGGGGAAGGGGCAATTCTTGCACTGGAGTTCCCGGAGAAAAGAAGCACATTGTACCTCTGGGGCTCCAGTCCAGCAGTGTCGCTGATACCTGACAAGGCACTCAGGGCAACACGTAGGTGAAACTTTTTATCCCAAACCTAAATTCTTTTCTCAGAGGTGCTCAGCAGAGCTGATACTAAAGCTGGGATTTTGAGAGCTGGGGACAGGGGAAAATGTAAGGGGATCCCAGACTACCTGACCAGTGCCAAATCCTGGGATGCTAAGCCAGACACCCCTGCCCCAATTGCTCACTTGTAGGCCCTTCTCTGTGCCAGACATGAGTGATTTTGTCTGGCTGGAATGTGAACTTGAGCACTGACCTTGATTGTCTGGATGGTGGATAGAGAGATAGGGGTAAAGCAGCCTCTGACCTTTGCCTGGCTCGAAGGCAGTCTACTGTGCAAAGGCGAGAGTCCCCATCATCAACATCATCATCAATTATTATTTAAACCCCGCCCATCTGGGTGGGTTTCTCCAGCCACTCTGGGATGCTCCCAACAGTATATTAAAAACATGATAAAACATCAAACATTAAAAACTTCCCTAAACTGGGCTGCCTTCAGGTGTCTTCTAAAACTCAGAGAGTTGTTTATTTTCTTGACATCTGATGGGAGGGCGTTCCACAGAGAAGGCCCTCTGCCTGGTTCCCTGAAGCTTTGCTTCTCACAGTGAGGGAACCACCAGAAGGCCCTCAGTGCTGGACCTCAATGTCCGGGTTAGACGATGGGGGTGGAGACGCTTCTTCAGGTATACTAGGCCGAGGCTGTTTGGGCTTTAAAGGTCAGCACCAACACTTTGAATTGTGCTTGGAAATGCACTGGAAGCCAATGTAGGTCTTTCTTTCTTTTTTCTTTTTTTTTTAAATGATATTTATTGAGATTTCAAAAAATACAAAAGTTACACAAAAACAAAAAATAGAAAATACAAAAGATTGCACAAAAAAAGATACAAAAATAAAAATAAAAATATAAGAAAGTAGAAAATACAGAAGAAAAATAATAATAAAAAAGAAAAAACATTAGACCTCCTCCTCCTCCCTTCCTTTGTATTCTAGTTATTAATTATCCCAGCAAATCCTTTCCATTCCATATTTCAATAAGAAAATAAAACATAAGAGAGATTCTCAACTAATTTAATCCTATCTTTCTATAATAAAATAAACCTTAAAATTTAAAATTTGGGTCTTAACTTTACCAGCTTCTTGTGTTCATAATGTTCTTTCATAATTCTTTATACATCTTTACTAAAGCCAGGTAATTTCTTCCAACATTTTTCTATCATTCGTTTTTCTATCATTCTATCATTCATCAACTTTATAAAACATTCTATTAGTTAAAAAAAGAAAAAAAGAAAAAAGAGAAAAAAGCATATAAACAAGTCCAATCTTTATCCAACGTCCCTTCCTCCTGGTTCCGGGATTTGTCAGTCCTTATTCCTCAATCTAACCCGGTGACCTTATGTCTGAGGCCCTCAGGTCACTTCCATGGCCCTTCCGCAGCTTTTCTTCATATTTGTGGCTGTAGTCACTTGCTCGTAGTAACTCCAACTTAATAGTGTTTTTAACCCTTCTCATCAAATCAGACCCTTTTCCATGTTCATCGCTGCATTCCATGTAGTATTTAAGAGCATGCTTCAAGGGCCCTCCGAAATTGTGGGCCCCCACAATTCCAAACATGTCGCAGCCTGTTACTGTATTTAAAAAGTCCAGATATCCCGACATAGGGGGGTCAATCCAGCCCCCCATTTCCAAACCACACCAAACTTTCCCTTCCCAGATCTGGTTTTTTCCAAGTTCCATTGTCAAATCCGAAGGATCAAACTCCTGTTGAGACTGTTCTGTCAAGCCACACTCCTGATTTAATGCCACAAACCCCTGTTCTGTCAAAACACACTCCTGGTTTGAGTCCTGGATAGACTCCACATATATTCCCACAGTTTGATCAAAGCCTTCCACTGCCTGTCTAAGATTTCCAGTCGACTTGGCCATCTGGTTCACCTTATCATATAATTCTTCCAGTAGAGTATTTGTTTTATTAAGCAGGCAGACCACAACTTCTGAAAACATTGTTGCGCTCTCCCACGGTTATTTGTAACAACTGTCAAGTCCTTGGCATTAGTTACAGTTTCAAAGGCTCCCCCTAGGGAGAAGACTTATGTTTGTTTTTGCTACATTTCCATGTTACTTGAAATACTTTATCCATATATATTCCTTTAAAATGCGAAAGGGAACAGTAGAGTCACAAAGATTCTCTTCTTTTAACTATCTGTCACACACAGTTATCTTGATTGATTCACGTCAGTCCTGACTTCCCCGCTCCAGGATCAGGACGAAAATAACTTCCTTTTACTGCTTCAAATAGTCCAAAAAAATATTCCCAATTTGAAATGTTGGAATCCACTCTTTTAGAAGCAATTTTCAAAGCTCTAGTGTAAATTGCCTTTGCTTTGTTCTATTTACAAAAGAACGGAAGGGTGACTTCCTGTTTAGCCCTTCCCGCTCCGTACCAAATTCAATCGATTTTTTTCTTTTCTTTTTTATAGTCCAATTCTGTCCTTTTCACTAATCTTCATTTACTGTCCCAATTTGTTCAAATTCTGAGTACTCACGGATATTTGTTTTAAAGTCCGAATTGTCCAGGAAAAAAGGCAGCGCTCTCCGGCAACAGCTATGCGGCTTCACTCCACAAAAGAAGCAGACGACTCGCAGCACAGCGCCACTTCCCCGCTCTGTTCCGGAGCCCGTTGCCGGGTTCCTTTGCAGATTGGGGGGGCGCAAACAGTGCCCGCCGAGTCCCAGGGTCACAGGCTTCACCCGCCTGTGGTTTAAAGGGTCCCCGCTGCGTCGAAGCGGTACTAGACCCGATTTCTGTGGAGCGGTTTCCCTCCGAATTAGAGGGATTCCGCCATTGCCGTTGGCGCCACCTCCGGAAGTCGCCAATGTAGGTCTTTCAGGACTGGTGTTATATAGTCTCGGCAGCCACTCCCAGTCACTAGTCTAGCTGCCACATTCTGGATTAGTTGTAGTTTCCAGGTCACCTTCAAAGGCCCATGTAGCCCCATGTAGACTGCACTGCAGTGGAACTATTCCATCCTCTTTCCCTTCTGGCCGAGCAACCAATGGCATGTTCTACCCAGGAGATCATGTTCAGGACAATTGGTTAATGGTACATTGCAGTGGGCAATGCTTTTTTCCTTAAAAATCTTTAGGAGTACTCTCATTTCCCTACTCATATTGAAATACTGCCCCTCAATGAGGCCAAACTTAGATTTACAAAATGTTTAGGGATATGCGTACCCCCAGGAAAAAGCACTGGCAAGAGGAGATATATAACATTCTTTGTATTGTATACTGTGAAGCATGGTTGGAAATTTTCATGAGGTTAGAGAAAAACCTACCTGGTTAATCATTAACGAAGCTGGGCCTGGACTGTATCTCTGTGGGCTTAGTCACAAGATGATCAGCTCACAGTCACATGAAAGGGATTGCATTTCAGGTCTATGCATATGTTAATTGCAGGCATCCATGTTGGGTGTGGTGCCTTCTTTTAAGTTCTGTGAGCAAAGCTTTCGAACCACATTTTTGGACTGGATAATTTTTATTTCAATGCTGTTTTGTCTGTTTTGTTCTTCCAGTGGCTTCCACGTGTGTCAAATCAACAATCTCAGCAGGTCATCTGTGAGGAAATGTTGCCCTCAGTTTTGGTTTCTCTTGATTTCTCATTTCTCCAAACTTGAGTTCCTCACATTTCCACAACTATTGGGGAAAGGTTTGGGGGGGTTTTTTTGGCTGGGGCAAGGAAATTCACCAGCACTTTCACAAACATTTCTTCTAACGTGCACATGTCGGCATTCAGTGTTTCCCAACCTACAAAGTATTGATCTGAAATATAATATAGTTTTGCACATTATTTTCACCAACACATGTTTTTTAATGTTCTGTCTTCAGTTATATATGCATTACGCTGCTTGGCCACCAATCTGCATTTCAAAAACTGGAGAAGTGCCAAGGTCTGAAGGATGGCTGTTTTACAGCAGTTGTATTATTTTGGAAAGTGCAAATTAGGGAGATATGCTTCAAACATAGTGTGAATTGAATGTCTTCTCCATCCCTTCTGCAGTCAATCCTGCAGTGGTACATGTGGATCTCAATGAAGGTGCAACCAGTGTGGGCTTACTCGGCTCTGCCCTGCTACTTCTCCTCATGCAGTTCAGCACAGGATCTTGTGTGTCTTGTTCAGGATGTGGGTAAGGTTAAACAGGTGTGCCAGTTTTAGTTTCTGTCTGTTTCTCATCCCCCCCATCTTTAATTCAGCTCTCCACATCTGCACATCATTGTTTTTTTAAAAAATATATTTATGTAGATTCATCAGCATTTTAGTGTGAATTTATCTCAATATACAGTGGCCCGTACTTAACCTGAAACTGTTCTTAACCTGAAGCACCGCTTTAGCTAATGGGGCCTCCTGCTGCCACCGCGCCGCCGGAGCATGATTTCTGTTCTCATCCTGAAGCAAAGTTCTTAACCTGAAGCACTATTTCTGGGTTAGCGGAGTCTGTAACCTGAAGCGTATGTAACCTGAAGTACCACTGTAAGCATGTTTTTTAAAAGCAATTTTCCCCAATACAATGCATTTTTACACTAATCTATGAATTTGTATGAACATTAGTTTTGGGATTTTTTTATATACGTTACCTGAGGACAGCATTGCAAAATTCAGAGAAGTGTGAGTTTCAAAGGTTGGCTGTGTTTCAGCTCATGAATTGTTTTTAGAAAGTGTGAGTAGGCCTGGTTTTCATTTTGAACTGAATTGAACTTCTCTCCCATCCTCAGTCTTGGTTAAGCAATAGGCAAACCGGGGGGGGGGGGGATGCTGGGTGGTGGCTGGAGTGATGGAGTGACATCAGGCAGAGGCATAAGACTATAGGCTTATAGAGGTGTAAGAAAAATCTAACCCAGGGAAGCTGCTCAGGGAGATCTTTGGCACTGATGTGTGTCTCTGTCTCTCTCTGTGCTGTGACATTTAGGCATAATAAAACCTGTGACCTGACTATCCTAGTGATTGTGACTATTTATGCAAAAGAGAAGAGAGCTAGGAAAATGGACATGGGGCCATTAGATACACCAAGCCCATGCACGCAAAGTAAAACAACATGGAGGATGTCCAGCTAGTGCTCAGTATTGTCCCTTATTCATGTCTGTTATGTTCAGTTAAAACAAGTCTGTGAAAGGACTGGATAACTTGCTATTGTTGAATTGCCATCTTTTGATATTGCTTAATGCTTCCGATCCTTGAATTTGCATTTGTATGTTAGCAAATACTGATTGTCGGTTCCTCATTTGGAAACACTGACTTTGGGGTGGGGCGGGGAATGTGTGCCTGAGAATATTGAACAGCTTTTTCTTAACTAGAAGCTCTAGGCAGCATTTTCCTGGGGCAGGAATCTGGTTTAAAATTTAGTGTAGCATTCCAGAACATGGTGCTGGTCAGGTTAAATGGGATTCCCTTGCAATTTCCCAGTGTGGTGTAGTGGTTAGGAGTGGTAGTCTCGTAATCTGGTGAACTGGGTTCGCGTCTCCGCTCCTCCACATGCAGCTGCTGGGTGACCTTGGGTCAGTCACGCTTCTCTGAAGTCTCTCAGCCCCACTCACCTCACAGAGTGTTTGTTGTGGGGGAGGAAGGGAAAGGAGAATGTTAGCCGCTTTGAGACTCCTTAGGGTACTGATAAAGTGGGATATCAAATCCAAACTCTTCTTCTTTCCCTGTCCTCATTTTGTGGCTTCTAAAATTCTGGATTTCATATCAACTGCGCTGAGCAGCTCTAAGGAAAGGTGTTTGTTTTGGGGATGAAATTTGTGGTGACCTCTGGATTTGAGTGCCTTGTGTGTTGTGAACAGCAGTACTAGACACAGTGAGAGTTAGACACAGCACCCCCCTGTTCCTGGGACTCTCATGCAAGGAGTGCCTCCTCATCATGAGATTTGTGCTCTGAGAATTGGTGCTGTAAGGACTGATGGGATGAGAAGGACAGAATCATGACAAGAAATATATGCATAAGAGATTATTAGGATTACAATGTATTGAAACCTATCTTGGAAATAATGGATGAGAGTTGATCACTGAGGGATTGGAGAGGAGGTAATGATTCCAGAGAGCTGTCCATCAATCACAGAAGGCACAGTTGGGAATGACAGTTGCTGGCTTAGAGTTTTTTCTTGCAGATGTAGCTGTTGAGTTGGTTGCAGTTTCTATCATTCCATTTCACAAAACTGTAAACGGTTTCTTTAAAAGAGAACAAATGACAGAATTAGGTCCAGAAGTTAGGAGGCACATGAAGAATAAATAGTCCAGATTAATTTTGCTTTCTGATCTTAGATTTTCTACATCCCTTAGTCAACACTTGCCCTATGGTGAGGAGAAAACACAACTCAGACTTTAGCCTGGCAACCAGTTTTTAGAATACAACATGAATGTGATGGTGGTGGTGGTTGCTACAAATTGCATACCACCCTTCATCCAAATATCCCAGGGCAGTTGTCACGTACAATTTACTATGCAGATAGGCTGTAACTGAACCCTTCTACATTGTGGTATGTTGGAAGTGACCCTAAATGCTGAACACATAAATCACTGCTGTTCCAATCTACAGAGTAATTATCTTTGCTGTAAAGAAACAAATACCTGACCAACAGTTGTATCCAACTAACTCATACTCAGAGTAGACTCCTTAAAATCAATGGACTTTCATAAAATACTAACCTGGGTCTGTTGATTTTGTTGGAACTATTTTGAGTATGACTTACAATCCTGAGAGAAGTAGGACATTGATGGAGAAGTGTGTGGCAATGTGGAACTTAACATCTAATTGTTATTTTGTCAGACCTTGCAAATGGTTTCCTTACCTGGAAAATATAGGAGCTCCACACAATGCTCATAAGGGGCCCAGTTGTCTGGTGTGGTTGGGTACCAGGATTTGTAACCTTCATCGAACTTGTAGACTGATCCATCAGGCCACCTCCAACGCCCATTCTGCAAGATTGAGACATTATAGATCATGTAAGTAAGGAAATGAGGAGCTTGGTGTCAATATTATCTGGATATCTTGGTCTGTGGGAAGGTAGTGCCAGCTATGAATGAGTCAGAGGAGGATCTGCATTGAAAATAATATTGATGTAGCATGTGGGGTTCATTCTTGGATATTATTATATACGGAAGGAGTGGTGATGCTAAGAAGCCACTACTCTATGACAATGACTTGGAATAGAGCAAGTGAAGGCAACTCACGTAATGAAGCCCAATCCACACGTTACTTTGTTCTTGCTGGGATGCGGAGATGTGCTTGGCAATCAGGGCTGTCTCATCCACATTAAGGATAGAGGCAAGGTGGGCCCTATGGCCATAGCTATGGCATGCAGTCTAAGAATGGAGAAAGAATGAAAGACGTTTTGCCACAACCGCCATCAGAACATGTTTCTTTATATACCACTTTTACAAAAAGTCATTCCCAAAGTGTCTCACAACACATCAGATAACAACAGTTCAAAAACCATATCTCACTAAAAGGAATGATGCAGAGTTCGTGGAATATCAACATTTTTATTTATTTCTCTGAAATTTGACTTTCAAGAGGCAAGTCTTACTGGTAGACTGTAAGAAATTAGTGTCACATACCATGTTGCCGGGCTTAAACTTTTGTGCACTAATGGCACCTCCAGATCGACAGCATTTCACACGAGGAATTCAAGCACATAACAGGAAGTGTAGGTTTGCATAATTAATCCACTTAAATAAATAAATAAACAAATGTAGGAGCATGTTCTTGTCCCCTCATCTAGGGTGAATGCAGGATGAGTGGTCAATTAAAAGGTCATTTGGAGAAACCCTAAGCCGGTCTTCCAACAAACCCATTTTTTTTTTTATGTAGAAATTTTAGGTGGAAGCATTTTTATGCAGAATGTTGAAAAAGCTGCAAAAGGTTACAGAAAGGGAGTATTACATTTAAATAGAGGCAAGGAAATTTGAACTTGGGAGATTTGCTTTGCAATGCCTAATTTATTTTAATTTCAGCTCGGGAACCCAAATGATCAGCACTGCATCCTTTCACAACACTGCAGACCACACAGCATACACTGTTATGTCACCCTTGCACCGAAAAGTTGCAGGGGTGCAGTACATACGTAATGTTTGGTAAATACCCTTTGGAATTAGGTCACTGGGTGCTTTTTGACATTGTAAAAATACTATTCTGCAAATATATAGGCTGAGCATAGGCAGAGGATCAAACACTCCCATAGACTGCCAATATCTACAGTTCATACATGAGTTCTCTAGGGAGACAGCCAGAGCCATGAAATGTTTTGCGAACCCAGTCTCAGATCTGTTTCAGAACTGCAGTCTATTCTACTTTTCCACACAAAGATTTCTTCCCTCTTCTCCTGGTGGGAGGGGAGAATTTGACATAACTGTCACATTCACAGCTCCCACAGAGATGCTTCACTGGAACATAAAGTGACCAATTCTCTTTTGTGAAGTCTGAGATGCTGGATAGGTATTGTTCCAGGGCAAGGATAGCCCTACTCACAGAATCTGATAGGAACCCAAAAGATGTAAATTATAAACATTAGGGAGAACTTTCTGTCAGCAAGATCTGTTTGACAGTGGAAAGCTGTGGCCTCTCTTTCCTTGGAGGTTTTTAAGCCAAGGTAGGATGGCCATCTGTCATGGATGCTGTGGCGATCACACAGGGTCCCCGGATGTTTGACGGTCTATTGACCCTGTGCCACCACTGAGATTGCCTCTTCGTTGCCACCACCCCGTTTCTCTTTGGGGACACACGGAGTCCAGACAGTTGTTAACATTAACAAATAATCAAGTTTATTTGTATAAGCATGAACAAATAACAACTTCAAACTGATTATTCCAATTATCTATCTGACTCCACCTAACAATTCCTCTCACTCTCTCACCACACAACTTGACCAACCCACAGGCTATTCCTCCCTCTTACTTCTCCAACTCCCAACACTCAACTCTCAACTAACTTCCACACACCTCCGACTCTAACTTTTACTCCTCCCCTTGCATTCTCTCTGGCCAATCACATCACACTCATTTAACCCTTTCCTTATGACCCACCTAGGAGGCAAATGCCACAGATGCTTTAGTTGAGATTTCTACATTGCAAGGGTTTGGACTAAATGACCCTTGAAATACCTTCCAATTCTATGATTCCATGATTCTATTACATTTTGCTTGAGGAGAAATATTTCTTACCTCAGCATCTCTCCATGACAACTTGGTATCAAAATATCCATAGCAATTGCCCTGGTTTTGCAGCCAGCCATCAGGACAGGACAGGGCCTTGGCTATGAGGAGAAAGGAACAAAGTAATAAGATGGTTGTTCTTTATGTGAAATCTTATTTTAGCTACACTGCTAAAAGGGGTGACTGCTTTGAGCAATCAGAGATAATTTTGAAACCAATGAATATAGGCCTAACCTAAACCATTGCTCTAATAGCCTTAGCTGGGTAACCATCGCTTGAAAATATAACAAGCACTATTGATATAATGCCACTTAACCCAGATAAAGATTTCTACAGCTCCTCTCATGCTTTTTTGGTCTCATGGCCTGCCTCAAATATGAGCTATGTAGACTGAAAGGGGCAAGGCAATGTAAAACTGCAGAAAAAGAGACATGCAGGCAGAGGATAAAAGTGTGTCTGGCAGAGTGTGAAAGAAGGAATGTCCCCAAGGAGGGAATAGAGAACTGGCTGGAGACACCGAGGAGAAACAACAGCTGAGGATAAGAAGAGCAGCACAGGTTAAAAGCGTGAAACAGAAAGATAAGGAGGCGGAGGAGGTTATATGCGAGGGAGGTTATATGCAGAGGTAAGGGGAAAAGTGAAGAAAGGAGAGAAATAGATTGAGAAAATAAGAGAAACTTTTTTACTAGGAATTCTAGGTGCAGAAATACCAAAGGAGCAGAAAAGACTATTCATGGCGGGCTTTTTCCCGGGTAGACATTTGTCTGATAACATGAGGAACATAATTGACATTTTGGAGAAACTAGAAGTGAATATAAACACTAAAGCAGTTTTGATATTTGTGGATGCGGAGAAAGCCTTTGACAATATTTCTTGGAGTTTTATGAAGAAGAACCTACAGGGTATGGGGGTAGGCCAAGGCTTTGAAAATGGTATAAGTGCAATTTATTCGGAACAAAAAGCTAAATTAATTGTAAATAATGTGGTGACGGAAGAATTTAAGATTGAAAAAGGGACACGACAAGGTTGCCCAATTTCCCCATTGCTTTTTATTTCGGTCCTGGAGGTTTTGCTGAACATGATTAGAAGGGATCAGTTGGTTAAGGGTATACAGGTTGGAGCTAAACAGTACAAATTGAGAGCATTTGCAGATGACTTAGTATTGACGTTACAGGAGCCAGAATCTAGTACCAAAAGGGTTTTAGAATCGATTCAGAATTTAGTCAAGTTGCAGGATTTAAATTGAATAAGGTAAAAACTAAGGTTTTAGAGAAAAATCTAACACCAATAGAGAGAGAGAGGTTTCAGAATGAGACAGGTTTAACAGTGGTTAAGAAAGTTAAATATTTGGGGATTAACTTGACAGCAAAAAATGGGAACTTATTCAAAGATAACTATGAAAGATGTTGGGCTGAAGTGAAAAAAGACTTAGAAATTTGGTCAAATTTGAAGCTTTCACTCCTGGGTCGTATTGCTGCTGTAAAAATGAATGTATTGCCTAGAATGTTTCAAACATTGCAAATTGTGGACAAAATGGACTGTTTCAAGAGGTGGCAGAGAGATATTTCTAGATTTGTCTGGCAGGGCAAGAAGCCCAGAATAAAATTTAAAATACTAACAGATGCAAAGGATAGAGGTGGATTTGCCCTGCCAGACCTTAAACTTTACTATGAATCAGCAGCTTTCTGCTGGTTGAAAGAATGGCTGCTTCTTGAAAACACTGACATTTTGGATTTAGAAGGTTTTAACAATGTATTTGGATGGCATGCATATCTGTGGTATGACAAGGTCAAAGCGCATAAAGCATTTAAAAACCATATTGTCAGGAAAGCATTGTGTAATGTTTGGATAAGATACAAGGATTTATTGGAAAACAAAACTCCAAGGTGGCTGTCACCAATGGAAGCGAAAGCCTTGAAAAAGCTCAATATGGAGGTCAAATGGCCAAAATATTGGGAAATTTTGGAACAAGATGGAGACAGATTGAAATTGCAGAGTTTTGAAAAACTAAAAAACAAAGTGAGAGACTGGCTTCATTATTATCAGATAATGGAGGCATACAATTTGGATAAGAAAATTGGCTTCCAGGTGGAAAAATCAAAATTAGAAACAGAACTGTTAGAACCCAAAACTAAGAATTTGTCAAGAATGTATAACTTGCTGCTGAAATCGAATACTCAGGATGAAACGGTGAAATCTGCTATGATTAAATGGGCACAAGATGTTGGACATAACATTATGTTCGCTGACTGGGAACAGTTATGGACCACAGGTATGAAGTTTACGGCATGTAATGCCCTAAGAGAGAATATTATGAAAATGATATACAGGTGGTACATAACCCCAGTCAAGCTTGCAAAAATCTACCATTTGCC
Organism: Podarcis pityusensis; assembly: GCF_964106645.2. Classification (NCBI taxonomy): domain Eukaryota; kingdom Metazoa; phylum Chordata; class Lepidosauria; order Squamata; family Lacertidae; genus Podarcis; species Podarcis pityusensis. Next base: position 41,423,426 of record NC_138038.1, on the reverse strand, counting down.
TGATAATAAATGTTGGAAATGTAAAGAAACTGAAGGTACATTTTTTCACCTTTGGTGGACGTGCCCAAAGATTAAGGTTTTCTGGGAGATGATATATAATAAACTAAAAAAGGTATTTAAATATACCTTCTTGAAGAAACCAGAGGCCTTTCTCCTGGGCATAGTCGGCCAATTGGTGTTAAAAAAGGATAGAACTTTCTTTATGTATGCTACAACAGCAGCAAGAATACTCATCGCAAAGTATTGGAAGACACAAGAGCTACCCACACTGGAGGAATGGCAGATGAAAATGATGGACTACATGGAATTGGCGGAAATGACTGGCAGAATCCGTGACCAGGGAAAAGAGTCGTGGAAGAAGATTGGAAGAAATTCAAAGATTATTTACAGAAATATTGCAAAATTAATGAATGTTAGAGTGATGTTGGATTGAAGTTAAGTGGCTTCTAGCTGTACAGGTTTTAAAGTTATAAATATATCAAGATTAAGGATTAGGACTAAAAAGGCTAAAAGAATGGAAAAATTGGTTTTTAATAGGTAAAAACTTAATGTTATAATATATTAAGATTAAGGATTGGGATTAAAAAGGAGGGAAAGAAATTGCTGGACTAACAAACTGAATTGGAATACAAAAGAGGGAGGTATGAGGAGGTCCGGGAAACAAGTAAATGTAAAAGAAGTTATGAAAAGACGGAATTGTTTTTAACTGTTTTTTCTTTTATCTTTTTGTATTTTTGTATTTTGTATTGTGTATTTTTTCTTTTTATTCTTAAATTTTTCTTTTTTATTAATGTGATTCTTTTTTTGTGAAACTTTAATAAATATTATTTAAAAAGAAAAGAAAAAGAAAAGACTATTCATGTATGTGACGACAGCTGCACAAATACTATTGCCCCAGAGATGGAAGGAAGATAAAGTTCCGACCAGAGAAGAATGGTTGATAAAGATGATGGACTACGCTGAAATGGCGAAAATGACTGGGAAGATCAGGAATCAAGAAGATAATACATTTAATAAAGAATGGGGGGGATTTATAAGTTGCCTTGAAGAATACTGCAAACAATTAAAAACATTGGCAGAATTATAACAACACTTGTAACGTAACAAGTGCTATGGTATGAATTGAATTTTAAGAATAAATGGAGAACATTATATGATGCAGGTGGGTAAAGATTAACAATGGAAGCCATGGAGGAGTAGAGGGAAGTCTAAGGATTCAGGGAATCCTATATTTTTATGATTTTGATTTATATTTGAGTGAAAATGTTAAATTTAAAACTGAATTATTATTATTATTATTATTATTATTATTATTATTATTATTATTATTATTATTATTTTAAAAGAGAAAACAAGATAAGCAGAAAGATGGTAAGGGCAAGAATAAGCAATAGCAAAGGAGGATTCTTATTCCAGCAGAGCCCAGATGTGATGGATGGCCAAGATGGCTCTTCAGTCACTGAATGGAGAACCAAAATATTCAAAGAGTGCAATAGGATTGTCATTTGGTGAACACTGCTCTTTCCTTGAGGATATGTTTGAAAGACAATATTATCTTGGAAGCTTTCTCAGAGTAACATTATCTCAAACTTGATATTGCTAAGCAAGCTTGAATTCCTGAATTGTGATAGTAACTAGGATTACAAGCCCAAGAAGGGTTGATATAAAGACTAAGATAGTAAGGGAATATTAATCATAATTCTCTTGTGTCTGCATTCTCGATTGCCTGCCTTAATATGATGACTTAGACTTAAAAAGGGGGAATAAATGAATTAATTATATTTATATGGACACCTGAAGGACTAGGGGTAAATAGTTTGCATTGGGTAATTCTCAAAAATTGGTTAAAATGCTCACCTCCTGGAAAAGAACTGGAGACCAGGACTCCAAGAAGACAACAGGCGAAGGAGGTGACAAATCCCATCTTGCGGTAGACCTTTTGTGGAAGAGGAATGTACAGTGAATTCAACAAATACCTCCACTGATTGCCATTCATCCCAAGTGGTGATGGAAGGAAGGAGGACTTAAACATTGTCTACTCTTAAAATCACAATTCTACTTTATTTGAACTTCTAAGAACTATGAAGATTAGAGAAAGACGAAAGAAACAAAACCTTGATGTTTATCAGTGTTGACAATTCATTGAGCTATAGAATGTTGAGATTAGAAGGGACCTTGGAGATCATATGCTCATTTGAGGAATCTCCAACAATATGCATTTCTATTAACACCTTCCCCAAGTACATCATTTTTGTATGCATTACACAGCTGAAGAAATTCCATGAGAAATTCAACTGTGTTGAAAAATTCAAAGAGATACAAATTTCAAAGGGTGGCTATTTTTCAGCTCTCATATTGTTTCAGATAGTGCAAATTCAATAAGTATGTCTTTAAATGGAATCTGAACTGAATTTCTACCCCAACCCCAACCCCACCTCCAACTTACACAGGTTCAGTCCTTTTGAGGTGTTGGATAACTCTTTCCACAGGCAAGCCTGACTCCCAAGTTGGCTGTCTTAATTATTATATGAAGCTTTGTCAGGTCAGAGGCAGGGGAAAGGAGGAAGGAATTTCAACCTTTTAGACATACATAAAGTACAGATGACAAAGGAAAGGCTGTACTTCAAATACTCATAAAAACACATGATTGGTTGCATGAATGTCCCTAGGTATTTATGTGAAAGGTGATGGAAAAGTAAATATTCTAAATACAATAATAAAAGACTTAACTAGAATCAAAGAACAGGTCTACCATCTGGAGATAAACCCAAATCCAGGAGGGGCACTTCCTTCACCACTTTCTATTTTGAAACTGAAAGGTGTCAGTGAAGGGGAGTGCTGAGTCTGCTCAAATAGCACACCCTCACTTCAGGTAGTGCAAAGTTGACCTGTAACAAGACTGGCCCGCATCCTTCATAAAGGGAGAGACTGCCTTGGAATATTTCCCAGAATCCTCTGCCACATGCAAGACGTTCCCTAGCAGATGAGTCAACGTGGCAAGAATTCCATAAAACCCAAACTGTGGAAACCACTCATGTTATTCATGTTTAAAATTGGGGCTTGGCGAGGTCTAGTTTTTATGTGAAATTGGGAAATATCTGAGGGGAGCTAAACTCCTCCCTCCTCTTTGCTTCCTCATGCTATTTAACTCCCCCCTCCTTGGCTCATTTCTGAGATTGGGATATAAGTACCTGTGGTGATGGAGGGTGGGGAGCTTAGACTGGGGACTGTTCTTCTTCTTCTACTACTACACACACACCCTTGTTTTCTTCTTCTTTAGATGCTATTTTTCCTACCTGGCTTATTTGAGGGCAGCTCCAGCAGAGTGGAAGGCAAGGTTCCATCCAAATGGAAGCTGGAGACACAAACTGGGTTTCTGCAATGCTTTCTTTGGTTGTGCACCTGGTAGCTCTCAGTGGCAGCCATGTTGTCTCCATAATACACTAGGACAGGCATGTCCAACTCTCTACAGACTGCGATCTACTCCCAGTATATAAAGAAAACTGGCAGTGATCTACCGATTGTTGTTGAGCTTTTTTTTAGGGGGGAGTTAGCAGAGTTCTTGAGCTTTTTTGGAGGGGGGCACCACAGTTGTTCAGCTTTCTTTTTAGGGGGGGGGTAACAGTTGTTCAGCTTTTATGGAGACGGATTGCATAACATTGATTGCACAACAGTCCGCTGACCTTCCTCCTTTCCCCACTCTGATGCCAATGCTGGAAATACAACCTTTCAAAGCTGTACTGGCAGAAAAAATGGGACATAGTGCTGGGGGCAGGGTGCGTTATGATCTCTCAGGAACAAACGGGTGATCACTTCTTTTACTCCCACGATTGACCGGGAGCACACCGACAATCTACCTGTTGATCATGGTCATCTGGTTGGACATTGCTGCACTAGGAGTTTCATGAACAGACACGGTCTTCTGTAGAACACCACAAAAACATTGACGTTTCCATGATATATTTTTTGGGGGGGGAGTAGTAATCCCTACCCCCACCCCAAGTGTCCCTTATCCTCTGGGGCATTGTAGAAAAAAGAAGAAGGCTGGTGGCCACTGGGGCCAAAAGACTTTTTAAAATTGGGTATCCTTAAGGATATTAAATGTGGGTACAGGGTTGACAATCTGTTTTACTGAGATGTCAACTGTATTCTAAAATCTGGGTTTACACAACAATGCACACCCCACAGATGCCTTAAACAGTGTTTGATGTCTTGCATGTCTTAATGACCCATCAAGGATAAAAAGAATATAGCCGATGTTTCAAATTGCCTCAAAAGCAGTATTTTTTAATGGATTCCATATTTAGGCAGTACCAGAGGTCCTGCAGCAGGGTACATTCCCCAAATAGAGCTTACCCTTTGGGTCATCGCTTGGGGGAGTTGCAGGGGCAAGACTGTGTCACCCATCCTCAGTTAGAAATGGAATTGTTATTCAGGTCATGGGAGAAAAACAGGTCTGATTCAATGTGCACCTGGGTGAAGGAAGTTTGGTTTTACAGGGTCTCCCTGGGTGGGAGGTAGGGGGAAGGAGAGTATTTATAGAGCTAATATATTTTGATGGTTTCAAGGAAGCATGCTGGGAAGAAAGCAAATAGGCTGGACTAATACATTTAAGAAGGATTGAAACATTTGATCACAATGTGTTCTTTTCCCCTCTTTGTTTAAAGGACTTGGCACCACTTTTATGAGTTACTTACCACTTTTATGGACTTTATACCATCTTGGCAGATGTAGATAGTTAATGTTTTAACTGCTGTTTATGGCTAAGGGTGTTCATCAAATATGGGCTAGACTTACGAATACTGAGGCACACATGGAGGCTATGCCATCAGAGCACCTATAATGCTTCCTTGTTGAAATAGTCAGAGTCTAAAGGTCAGGACCTTTTGGCAGGCTAAAAGCCTGACTGGTAAAGGAAGTAGTGCTAGAACCTTTTGAGATCTCCCTCTACCTGCATGAGGCTTGGGGTCACATCAACCCTGAAAACAATGGAGAATTGTTTCTGAAAGGGTGTATCCTGTTTCATTTTACCAGTACGGAACCGAATTCTGAGTGAGGGGGAAATGGCAAGCTGTGAGAGAAAAGGACAAATCAAAATGCAGAAAATTTGGCATGTTGGGGGGTGGGGTGGTCAAAAAGAGATTGGAACTCAGCAATAGTTCTCACTTCTTCTTTACTTAATTTTCAGGTGGCATAGCAAACCATTCCTAAACAGCACTGTTTTGGACAGCTCTGGAGATACTATTTACCAAATTTGGCATGATAGTTTCTGAGATCAAGGAATGGGGTTTGGTCCATCTTTGGATACCATTGGACACCAACTTGAATCCAAAAGGTGGACTGGGACCTTCAAAATTGCACATATTTTCACACCTCTTGAGATAACCCAACTGTCATGCTGTCACTGAAGGAATCTTCTCCAGAGGGGGATGTGGCACTAGCCCAAGTAAAAGTTCTAGTGGAGCAGGCTCTGTCAATGAACAGTGAGATGGACCAGGGAAGCTAGGACCTTCAGGGATCATAAAAGGTAAAGGTAAAGGGATCCCTGACCATTAGGACCAGTCATGACCGACTCTGGGGTTGCGGCGCTCATCTCGCTTTATTGGCTGAGGGAGCCGGCGTACAGCTTCCGGGTCATGTGGCCAGCATGACTAAGCTGCTTCTGGCGAACCAGAGCAGCGCATGTAAACACTGTTTACCTTCCCGCCGGAGCGGTACCTATTTATCTATTTGCACTTTGATGTGCTTTCGAACTGCTAGGTTGGCAGGGGCAGGGACCGAGCAATGGGAGCTCACCCCATCGCGGGGATTCGAACCGCCGACCTTCTGATCGGCAAGCCCTAGGCTCTGTGGTTTAACCCACAGTGCCACATAGCACCTCCCTATTTCTTTTGATTAGAAGTAGAGTATGCCACCCTCAACCAAACCCCTCAAAACTGCACTGATTTTAACTAATACTGAAGGGTTTGTATATTATAGTTTACTGAACAAGATTAAATAAATATATATATTATTTTTGCTAAGAATTAAGAAACCCCTATCCATTTATCAATCTTTTAATCTTTTGTTTTTTAAGACTTGCTGGGAAATCCTAGATACTGTCTGCTAGTGTCTGCTATATATTTTGGAATGTTGTTCCGCTAGCCACCTGTCCACCAGTCAGACAGCCCTTGAAATGTAATCCCCAAAACTGGCACAATGGTTTCTGAAATGGAGGAACCATTTCTCATCTATGTTTGGAAACTGCCAGACGCCATTTTGAATCAAATGGCAGACCAAGCCATTACGAACTGCCCTAGTCTGGACCCCTGGAGATGTTGTTGTCATCCAAATTTGTGTGACAGTTCCTGAGATGGTAGAGTGAGTGCTGGTCTACTTTGGAAACCATCATATGCAATTTTGAATCAAGATGTTGGACAGAGGTATTCCAAACTGCACTGATTTGAACTCTTTTGAATATATTATCTCCAGGATGAACAGGTTAAATCTGTTATGATACACTGGGGGAGGGACTTGGGGCATAATATCCAACTCTCATCCTGGGAGAGGTTATGGAAAACTGATCTGAAATTTTTGGCATGCTGTACGTTGAAATAAAATTATATGCAAATGATGTACCGTTGGTATTTAACTCATAGTAAGTTAGCAAAAATGTATGAGACAGGTACAAATATCTGCTGGAAATGTAAAGAAAAAGAAGGCACCTTTTATCATATGTGGTGGATGTTTAAGGTAACAAAAGCATTCTGGGAAATGATATATAAAGAATTGGGAAAAAAAAGTTTGAAATAACTTTTATATTAAAAAAAAACCAGAGGCTTTTTTATTAGGAATTGTAGATGCTGAAATTCCAAGGGAGCAGAAAAGGCTTTCTATGTATGCGACGACAGCTGCATGGATGCTGTTAGCCCAGAGATGGAAAGAAGATAAAGTCCCTACCAGAGAAGAATGGCAAATTAAACTGTTGGACTATGCTGAAATGGCAAAACTGACTGGGAAAGCTCAGAAACCAGGAAGACCAAACCTTTAATAAGAAATGGGAAAAATATATATTTTACCTAGAAGACCACTGTAAGCAGCTGAAAACACTAGCAGGACCACAATAACACTTGTAATGTGACGAGAACTATGGATATAATGGAGTTATAAAAAACTTGGTTTATGGGGAAAAGATGCAGTAGAAAAGGGTAACAATAGAACCCACAGAGGGGAAGGTGGTAAGTCCAAAGATTCAGAGGAAGTGGTATGATTATAATGTTAAATTTGTAAAACCAAATAAAATTCATTTTGAAAAAGAAAAGAATATATTATCTCCCATTTTGATTTGATGGTTCCTGGAAAATGCAGAGGTTTTGGCCTATATTTGGATATAACTGGATGTCTTTTTGAATCAATGTGGTGGACTGAATCTTGAAAAAACTGCACTGATGTTGATGTCTTGCTTGATGCCTTGCATGATATAAGCAGCAGTGCAGGGATGATGCTCCTTAGGTACAATGTTCCTGCTTCCCTGGGACTTCCATGAAAGGAGTACAACTCACCCACCCCCGTCATGTTGAGATTTGCAATACTGGAAGTGGAGTTGTAAGTATGGCTGGATGGAGGAGGATAGCAGTGCACTAGGAAGTATATGCCTATGAGAGAATTTATTAAGATTACACAGAGCTGAAGCCACAGGAAAATGACAAAGATGGAGACTGAAGAAGACAACGCTATAGACATGAATGTTTATTTTAGAGTCATTGGAGACAGCTGGTCTTTCTCTTTGAGGGATGTCGGAGGAGAAAATGATACCAGAGGCATCTGACTTCAGTTGAAGCTCCCAGCTGGCACTGTTGGGAACTGTAGGACTGCTTTACAGCTCTTGCTTGCAAATGAAGGTATTCATTTGATCACAGATTCTATCATTCCACTTCCGTAAATCTGAAATTTGAGATAATAGACTCATACATCAGTTTGGCAACCACTGTTTTCTAGATAAAGTATATAAATGAAGATAATTACATGCAACCAACCTATGAAGACTGGATGTAGTCAAAGCCTTCTAACTCATGCTCAACAAATGGATCCCTGCTGATTTGGTGTACAGCTTAATTAATTTGTGAACCTTGGTACAGATAAGCACATGGCTGAGTGTTGTATCCAACCAACTCATCCTCAGAGTAAACTCTTTAAATTTAATGGATTGTAGGCAGTGATGAGGTATGAGTGATGATTGTAGGTAGTGATAAGAGGAACGCGGGTGGCGCTGTAGGTTAAACCACAGAGCCTAGGACTTGCCGAGCAGAAGGTCGGCGGTTCAAATCCCCACGACAGGGTGAGCTCTCATTTCTCGGTCCCTGCTCTTGCCAACCTAGCAGTTCGAAAGCACGTCAAAGTGCAAATAGATAAATAGGTACCGCTCCGGTGGGAAGGTAAACAGCGTTTCCGTGTGCTGCTCTGGTTCGCCAGAAGCTGCTTAGTCATGCTGGCCACATGACCCGGAAGCTGTACGCCGGCTCCCTCAGCCAATAAAGTGAGATGAGCGCCGCAACCCTAGAGTCGGCCACGACTGGACCTAATGGTCAGGGGTCCCTTTACCTTTACCTAGGTAGTGATGACTAAGTACAACTTTGTTAGATACAATCTTGAGAAATTTTGGCAGCGGATGGAGAAGCAGATGGCAATGTAAAATCCAAGATGCAAATGTCTTCTTCTCAACCCTGGAAATGTTTTCCTTACCAGAGACGTGCAGCAACTCCACACAATACTCCACGCCACCCACGTTGTTTGGTTCCCCTGTTTGCCAGCTTCGGTAATTGAAGGTTGATTCGTCAGCCCACCTCCAACGCCCATTCTGCAGGAATGATATGGAAGAGATCATGCAGTCATTTGAAATGAGGAGCTCCGTTAAAAGATCATGTGGAGCATTGAAACAAAATAAAGAAATTCCTTCCAGTAGCACCTTAGAGACCAACTAAGTTTGTTATTGGTTTGTTATGTGGAGCATTGGTCAGAGTGAAGCGATTGGCATTTAGGATGGAGATATTAGAGGACCCCCATAAACATAATGGAGAATTTAAATATTGGATTAATCCTGGGAGATGATTGAGATAAGGACAGAATGGTGGTGTTAAGAAGCCACTATTCAATGATTAGGGGTGCCAACTTGAATAAAATATTGGGAAGGGAGCAGTTAAGCCATGCCCCATATAATCTATCACGCACACAGCATTTGAATGACAGTGCCCAATAATGGGGGGAGGGGCTGGCCCCCTCAAATATTTTAGGGGGGGGAGGGACCTCAGCCCTTAGGAGTTGGCTCCTACGTCACTGACAATGGCCTGAAATAGAATAAGAGAAGACAACTCACCTGACGGGGATCTTGGAGCCCAATCCAGACATTACTTGGATTTTTCTGGTATGTGGTGATGTGCTTGGCGACCAAGGCTGCCTCTTTCTCAGTGAGGATAGAGGCAAGGTGGGTCCCACGACCATAGCTCTGGCACTCAATCTAAAAATGGAAGAAATGAAGGATACCTTGTCACAATTTAATGCCCCACTAGCATGGGCGGGGGATGAATTCAATTCAGTTCCCATTTAAAAGCCAATCCCTCACGATCAAACTGTCCAACAAGAAGAAAAAAAGATAAGGAAGGAAGGAGACTGAAACACAAGCATTTCTTGAAATTCACACTTAAAGAGCATGCATTAGGGGAAAGTATGCATTAAAAGGAATCCATGGGTGAAGACAACATGTACAATGAATCATATGAGGGGAAAGGTACAAAACTGCATAGAAAATTGTGTTTGCTAGGATAAATTTGAACTAAAATGCTGAAGAATTTTCATGAGAAACAAACAAACAAACAAACAAATGACAGATTGCTGCAGAAATGTGAGGAACGGAATTTAAAATTGGAAGAATGAGATATTGCAAGAAAAACACACACCACATATTCGTACCTACCAATACCAAAGTGAAATTCTCAAAATGTGAGGTTCCCTGTGGAACTTGTCAGATGCAATGTTACTAGCCTGACAGCACCTCCAGACTCTGAGTATTTTGCATGAGGAATTGAAGGACATACCAACGTACAATTAGAGGGAATAAAAGTGATCTGCGATTCTAGGGCAATAAATCTACTACAGAAACAATAATTTTTGAGGTTAGGAAAGTGATGGAGAAGTGCTTAGAAAAGTGTGGGATGGATGGATGATTAATAGGATGTTATATAAACACTCATGCAAATTAAGATGAATGTTCATTGTTGTATAATCTCTCTACATTCTAATAGCCACAAGGTTTTTGAAACCAAATAAGGAAACAAAGCTGAATACAAATATCACATTAGGGAGCTGTAAACTGGTCTTCTAACAAACTGAAAATCAGCATTATTTTAATTGTTAATATTGTGAAAGCTTCAGAAAGACGGAACATGTGTTTGGCTATATTTAAGGAAATCTGAGCTTGAAGGATTTCCTTTTTTAAAAAAAATAATTTTTATTAACAGGCCAATCACATCACATTATCCAAATCACATTAGTTCCAAATTATACAGCCACATTTTAAATTTTGTTGGGGGTACCCATACATCAAGCTCCGAATGAGTCCAAACATCACTTATATTGCTGCTTTAATTAAACAGTTCTATCCAGTTCAATCCAGATAGTCCTTTATTACTTTCTTCATCTTCTTGTTGTTATCGTATATTCCTTTCTTTGCGATCTCTGATAATTTTCACAAGCAGATTGGAAACAGGCATCCTCTGTGTGGGTTTTGTACTCTCCAAAAATCATATCGCTCAGGGACAGCCGCTATTCCACGCTTCCATAAAAAAAATTAATCTTCGGTCTGTCCTTTAATTTTCTCAGGCTTGCCAAGTATATCAGGAGGCTCTGTCAGGTGAAGATTACATTCCAACCATCCTTCTCATTCCAATGGTCCTGATTCTCCTCCCCCTGTCCTTCTTTCTCCGGCAAGCCTGTCTTGGCGAGACGCCATTTTTTAACTGCGTCATAAAATTTTCCTCCGTTCTCATTGTTTACCAATCCTCTCTTTAGCTATAATCCATCCCACACAGTTCTTGAATTCCTGCTTGTGGTTAGTAAAACGCAACGATCTTATTTCTTTCTGGGGTGGAGGGTTATTAATATCACATAGTGCAAAGAAAAAAAAGGTTTTTTCCTCCACCCCCCCTTCATTCCAAACATACAGTCTCATAATGGTGGTTCATCAGAAGATTTACTTATCCATCCGTCACTCTGGTCACAGAGATCCATTAGTCAGCAGTCTTATCTCCTGAGTGATGCTTGATGTATGTGCTTTAGCTTCATTCCAATCATATGTTTCCAATTATAATTCCGAGCTAAAGCAAGCCAGCACGCGCTAATTGGAACTGGCGTCAGGAAGAGCTGACCTCATCGAGGGCTCGTGCCAAGTGTCCTGCACCCCCATCTCTCGAATCCGGGGGTGCATTGTGGGCGCCGCTGGCAAGGCAGCCCCCCCATCTCCTGGGGGTGGAGGGGGGTAGGAAGACTGCATACTTCCCATAGCAGCCTCTTAATTACCTCGTATGGGTCAGAGAGATGTTATTGTCGGCCATCTTCCAATGCGCCACCTGGTGGCCCCCCGAGCTTGAAGGATTTCCTTTGGAATATCAAACTGATATTAGCTCAAGCTCTGCAATCCAGGAGGTTAACTTTCCATCCATCTGGCTGCATTCTTTTTTTGACACTCCAGACCACACAACCCACTAGTAAACTATAGGATGTAAACCAGCCTTTCTCAACCTGTGGGTCCCCAGATGTTGTTGAACTACAACTCCCATCACCCCTGGCTAGCAAGGCCAGAGCTCAGGGATGATGGGAGTTGTACATAGCTGTCAACGTTTCCCTTTTTTAAAGGGAAATTCCCTTATTCCGAATAGGATTCCTTGCAAGAAAAGGGAAAAGTTGACAGCTATGGAGTTGTAGTACAACAACATCTGGGGACCCACAGGTTGAGAACTGCTGAAACCAACCCGTTCTCTAAAGCTATGAAGATTTGCAGGAGTGTAGCATTTACCTTGGGTTGGTAAAGCCACTTCCGAGCTGGAGAGGAGGTGGGGTTGTGGGCCCCACACCCTCCTCACATGCGCGGGGGCTGACTCACAGCCCCTGTGAGACTGGGGGAATCCTCGGATGTGTCATCTCCCTGACCAGCCAATCGGCTGGCCAGGGAGGCATGGCCCGGGCTATTTAGGGCCAGCGTAGCCGAGGATTTCTGTCTCTTCTTCGCTCCAGCTGCTCCGGTTTCCCACCCCGCCCACCGGCTCTACGACATTGCTATGGACTTCGGTTGGTCGCCGTCAAGGAGCCTGGCAGGAATTTTTTCCACTTGGCAAATTGGCACCAGCCATTTGGTTTTTCGCCTACCTCGTAGCAAATCATCACAACTTCCTCGGCATTGGCGGTTTTGCATTGGTAAGGGTATTGTTATGCAGATGGGGGGGGAGGAAGCGCCATCACCTTCCCCCAAATCGAAGGGTAGTCCGGTAAAGGATTCCAGGGGGCGTTGCCCTGTCCGAAGCCTATGGAGGTGTGGGCCTAAGGCACGCCCCCGAGTGGTGACCCCGGGGGAGCTCCTAGTTGATGTACATCAGCAGGACGCCCCCTACTGACAGTTAACCCTTGCCGGTCTTCAAGCAACCAGGCTGAAGCCGGTTAGTCGATAGGACCAATGCCTAAGTCAATACCGCTCAATTCCTGCAATCAATAAAGTTGTGGCCTTTTTCGCCCATTAACCTTAAACGCTGTGTCTTGTGTCTTATTTTCCAAGGGGGGGAGGCAGGTACTCGCCAGGCAAATCCCTTTGGAAGTCACAGGAAGCTAAGTGGCCTCTTGTAATATCTGAGTCTATTCACAAATATACATGCTGAGCACAGGTGGAGGGTCAAAACAAACACTTCAATAAGCCCAAGTTTGCATATTCCAAATGATCTCTACAGAGGCAAACAATGTCTGACCCCCCCTTTTTTTAGTCCACATGCCTTTTCCTAAAACTGCACACTATTGTTCTTTTCATGCACAGATGACTTGTTTATTCTCCTGGGTTGGTAAACTACTTCACCTTATAACAAATCAAATCTCTTTTGTTGAGTCTAAGATGCTTCTCATGTACTTTCACATAACATTATGCTTTCGTAGGAGAGGGATGTGCCTTACCTCAGCATCTTCCCATGACATCTTAAAATCAAAATAAGCATAGCAGTTGCCCTGGTTTTGCATCCAGTCCCTGGGACATGAGCTGGTCTTGGCTGTATGGAGAAAGAAGGAAGAAAATAAAGAGGACCAAAAGAACTAAGAGTTTGCTCTTTAGCTATATCATTGGTGATCCCATGAGGAAAACACAGAATATTTTAAAACCCTGCTCTTTTGTCCCAATAGGATTAGCTGGGCTGCTCTCCATTCAAAATCTAAGGAGTACCTTTTAGTGACTGCTTAGCCCTATGTAAGACTTCTGGGTGATTTGGTATAATGCTCACCTCCTGGGAAAGAACTGGAGACCAGAATTCCAAGAAGGTAAAGGCTGAACTTGGTGACGAATCCCATCTTCCTTTGTTTACCTTTGGAAAAGAGTAATGTACCATGAATTCAAGAGGTGCATTCATGGAATGTCATTGATCCAGGGTGGTGATTGAAGGGAGGGGAAAGTATTTTTCTGTGTTTAAAATAACAATTATCTTTTATTTGAACTTTTATTTGAAGATTGGAGGAAGAAGAAAGAATTTAAAGTTTCAAATTGTCAGGGTTGATGAATCATACACACTAATGGGACTTCCACACTAGGAATTTAAATGTGGAATTGCCATTCTTTGCCTGGTAAAAGTGGAGTCAGTTGTAAAAGTGGAGCTGTTGAAATGTAGAAAGCTTTATAGAGAAAGGTTGGAGACCATTGAGCAGGTGACTGTAGAACCCTCCAGCTGGAAGCACCTTAAGTATTGATGAAAAACAACAGCGCTTGCTTTCTGGTATCTGTTTTCTGTATGGCAGGGGTGGCCAACTCCCAAGAGACTGCAATCTACTCACAGAGTTAAAAACTGGCCGTGATCTACCCCCCTTTGGGGGGTTTAGATCAAAGTTGTTGAGCTTCTTTGGAAGGAGCCACTGATCTACCAGTGATCTACCACAGACATCCAGTGAGCTACTGGTAGATCACAATCTACCTGTTGGACGTGCCTGCTATATGGAAAACAATTTACTCCCAAGCAAATGTGATGATTCAAAATCAGGGTTGTTTCAATCTACTTTCTGCATTGTCCAGGCAGCTACACGTAAACAAACGGTTTTGCATATTCCTTATGTCAGAGGTATGTCATGTGGCCCTTTTAGAGGGTGTTGGACTGGAACTATCATCATTCTCAACCATTAGACATACTTTCTGGGACTGATGGGAGTTGGAGTCCAGCAATATTTTGAGGTCTCTGGATTTCCCACCCCCTCCTAATGTAAACTCCAGGATGTCAGCAAGAGTTGTAATTTGAACACACACACCTCTCTTTCTCAAACAATCTTCATCTATTTGGCAGTAATCTGAGCAATCTGGATGTAGTGGCGATCTCCCCTAGATTTGAGTGCATTGGTCTCTTTCTTTTTTAAAAAATGCTTCTCCCTCTCAAAGTCTCCTAGTCATTCCTATCTTCTGAGCATCTATCCTCCTCCTCCCTTTCCAAACCAGCCTCAGAAACAGTGTCTAGTTTAATGTAAAATGCAGGGGGCTTTAGGCCCATTGCTTCCTTAACTGTAGTAACTGTGTAAATTAAGATTTTATATAGTGCAAACAAATAGGAATCCCCATTAATACTTCATCCCTTCTTGAAGCCATAGGTTATGAGAGAGAAGAGCACACCTCCTCTGTAAGAGCATCCTGTAAGAATAGTAATGTACAGTATTGCTCTCAATCACACCATCAACTCATCTTTTTTTTGCATATCTAGCAAAGCAAATAATCATGTTTGAGAAAGTTTGATGTCGTGTGTGTTTATTTCCTGTGGTTTCAACCTGTGATTGGTTGCCTCCTAAATTTGATGGATAGGACATTGGAAAATTCTGCGCCTGTATTGGTTGAGGCACTATTTGGTGATGGTGCCTCTCCTCTGGCAGAGGAGGGTTTGGCTGGAAAATGGCATGGTTAGTTTGGCTGGTATGGGGTAGCCCATTAGCATTATCCATCCAAACAAGGAGATATGGAGGGGCAGAGGCAGGACAGAGGTGGCCTTGTATGTGCTGAATAAAAATCACTGGAATTATCAGAGTGTTTCCCTCCCCCCTCTTTACCGATCTTACACAGCTGGAGAAATTCAATGGGAAATTCAACTGTGTTGAAAAATTCAAAGAGGAACAAATTTCAAAGGGTGGCTGTGTTTCAGCTCTCATATTGTTTCAAATACTGCAAATTCAATAAGTTTGTCTTTAAATGGAAACTGAACTGAATTTCTCTCCACCCCCAACCTCAATTCCAACTTACCCAGGTTCAGTCCTGTTGAGGTGATGGATTCCTCTTTCTACAGGCAAGTCTGTCTCCCAAGCTGGCTGCCTTAATTCTTATATGGAGCTTAGTCAGGTCAGAGGCAGGTGGAAAGGAGGAAGGAATGTTTAAAATTGGGGCTTGGCAAGGTCTAGATTTTAGAAGAAAATGGGAATGACTGAGGGGAGCTAAACTCCTCCCTCTACTTTGCCTCCTCGTGCTATTTACCATATTTTTCGCTCTATAAGACACACCAGACCACAAGATGCACCTAGTTTTTGGAGGAAGAAAACAAGAAAAAATATCTTCTGAATCCCAGAAGCGATTCCTCTTGCTGTTCTGGCTTCTGGGATAGCTGCACAGCCTGCATTCGCTCCATAAGACGGACACACATTCCCCCTTACTTTTTAGGAGGGAAAAAGTCAGTCTTATAGAGCAAAAAATACGGTAATTTCCCCCTCCTTGGCTCAACTGGAATATAAGTAACTGTGGTGATGGAGGGTGGGGAGCTTAAACTGGGGAGTGTTCTACTTCTTCTTCTACTACACCCATGCCCTTGCTTTCTTCTCCCCAACTTCTCAACCCACATAGTATATGTATACTTACTTACCTGCGAGAACTGAATGAGACTTTGATGGAAGAAGGATGTGGACAGATATGTGGGTATAGGGTTTAATGCTAGTGAGAGCCCCCAATACAAAATATAAATCAGTAGCCATAGCATCAGAAATGAGTTTGTGATTGTCTCCAACTTACCCAAGTTTCGTCCTGTGAGGTGATGGATATCGCGTTATGCAGGGGCAAGTTTGTCTCTGAAGCTGCTGCCTCGATTCTTATATAGATCTTGGTGTAGTTGGGGGTTGGGGCAGGGAAGGGGGAAGGATGAAAGTTCAATCACTTGCCATATGTTGAGTAGATATGGATAGGAGAAATAGGTTTCAATTTCCCTGAAATTCCCACAATTAGTCCATTCGCTATACAGTTAGGTTTCTGGTAATGGGTTGGAAAGCAAATACCCTAAACAAAATAAACACACATAATTGACATCAGATAATGCATCTACCATCTGGGGCTTAGTCCATTTCTAGGCGGAGTACTTTTTCGATATGTTTGATTTTAAAATGAAAGGGGAACAGAGTGCACATTCTGCTCAAGGGCACAGACTTCGCATTGTTGATACCCAACAAGAATGGCCAGCTTCCTTCAAAATGGAGTGTTTACATTGGAACATTTCCCAGTATCCTCTGCTACATGAAGGGATTCCATGATAGGCAAATCCACGTGGCAAAGATTTAATGAAGCCACAACTGTGAAAATAGCTTCAAACTAGTTTCCTTTTTTAATCTA
This sequence comes from Podarcis pityusensis, assembly GCF_964106645.2. Taxonomy (NCBI): domain Eukaryota; kingdom Metazoa; phylum Chordata; class Lepidosauria; order Squamata; family Lacertidae; genus Podarcis; species Podarcis pityusensis. Next base: position 41,406,592 of record NC_138038.1, on the reverse strand, counting down.
CATTTAAAAATGGAACTTGGTGAACTCCATTTTTTCCATGAAAATGAAAGAGGATTTCTTTCATTCTTTCAGGGAGAACTGAGATCTCAATCTCTTTGCTGCCCATGCTCTTTTGCTTTATGTTTTCCTCCTCCCTGGTTCAATTCCAGGATTTCCAGGATTCAGTGGCGTAGCGTGGGGGGTGCAGGGGGGGCCGGCCGCACTGGGCACAACATCTGGGGGTTAGGGTTGGGGGCGCAAATCCACGGGTTAGGTGGCGCAAATTACTTGCCTTGCCCTGGGTGCTGACAACCCACGCTACGCCACTGCCAGGATTGTTTTTAAATATGCTGTAAGCCGCCCAGAGTGGCTGGGTTGTTGCTGTTGCTGTTGTTGTTGTGGCTGGGAGAAAATCTAGACAGGGATAAGGGTGGGTTTCAGCTCTCATCACCCCCCACTAGCATCCAGTTTACTCAATTATTTATTATTTGTTGAAATTATATACCGCCTAATACCCAGAGGTCTCAGGGTGGTTCACATAAAAAGATCGCAGTATATATATATATATATATATATATATATATATATATATATGCCATAGCTCAATAATACCTCCCCCCCCAAAGAGCCACATACCCAAGGGTATGGTATGGGATGTTGATCAGATCAACCAAAGGCCTGGTTAAAAGCGAATGTTTTTGCCTGGCACTTAAAGGTTTTTAATGAAAGCGCTAGGTAAACTTCCCTGGGGAGAGCATTCCATAGACGGGGAGCCACTGCAGAGAAGGCCTGTTCTCATGTTGCCACCCTCCAGTCCTCTTGAGGAGGTGACACACGAAGGAGGGCCTCAGAAGATGATCTCATGTTCATATGGAAAGAGGCTGTTCTATCACTAGAATATTATGGAAAGAGGTGGAACTTACTACTCGAGTATTGTGTAGATAGCCCCTGGTATCTGCTACTAAACCTCTGTGGCCGCTGTATTTTTCTGGTGACAGCAATTTCCTCACACACAACCCCTCACAGCACTTGGGTGCTTATGGAAAAAAGACATCCACCAGGGCAGAGATAGGAGTTTTGTTTGTTTGTTTGTTTTGAAGAGCATCTAGCGTGGGTGTAAGTAGGGATGCTGGTCTGAATATCTCTTTTACAGGAACAGAGAAAATATTCTCACAGCATCCAGAAGTCTGAGTTTAAATATGTATGTCCACTGTCAGATTATTTAAATTACACTTGATGCTTTGCATGTTTGTATGGGGATTTTTTTTCTTATTTTTTTTAAAATGATATTTATTAAGGTTTCCAATAAAAAGAACACATCAATAAAAAATTAAAAAGAAAAAAGAAAAATACACAATTCAAAAATACACAATACATAATCCAAAAAAAAAAGACAAAAAAGAAAACAGTTAAAAACAATACCACCTTTTCATCACCATTTTTAAATTTACTTATTTTCTGGACCTCCTCGTACCTCCCTCTTTTGTATTCCAGTTCAATTTGTTTGTCCAGCAGTTTCTTTCCCTCTTCTTTAATCCCAATCCTTAATCTTAATATAATATAACATTAAATTTTTACCTCTTAAAAACCAAATTTCCATTTCCTTTAACTTTTTTTTTTAATCCTAATCCTTAATCTTGATCTATATATAACTTTAAAGCCTGTATAGCTAGAAGCCACTTATTTTCAATCCAACATCACTCTAACATTCTTTAATTTTTTATTAACACACACACACACATCACACGTCTTTTGCTTATAAAGTTTAATCCAGACTTTTTGCAATACAATAAAAAGAAACTATTCTAAACAGAAAATAATAAAAAGAAAAGAACAAAACAAAAGAGGAAAAAGAGGTAGATGAATACAAAGCTCTCTCTCACATATATCCTAATTTTGAGCAATGAAATTCATCTAAAAGATACCTCTATTATTTAAGAACTGTGTGGTTATGGTCTTCCTGGGATCAAGGTCATGTAAGTAACAGTATTTATAGCCTCAGCCTAATGTGTAGCGATTAGCATGTTGTCCTAGGCGCTGGGAAACTACGGTTCAAATCCCCATTCATCCATGGGTCAGATGCCATCTCTCAATCTAAGCTTCTTCACAGAGTTGTTGAGAAAACAATAGCAAGAGAGGGAGAATTATGTGCTCCTTGGATGGCATAGAAGATGGAATATAAAAACAAAGGAAATAACATCTCCTTGCCACAAATTAAGGTCTCTGGCTAATGGCATCTCTTTCACCTTCTCAACTATGGTAATCCTTCTTCCTAACTAACCTCTCTCTACTGTTCATCTCAGGTCTAAGTATAATGATGAAGATTTTAGGGAGGAAGATGCAACCCAGTAAGCCAGCAGTAGAGGCCAAGATGGAGAAGATCTCCACAACCACCATGTATTTCCCTTTGGTGCTCAGATAAGTGGGGACAAAGGACAGCCAAACACTGCAGAAGACCAGCATGCTGAAGGTAATCAACTTGGCTTCATTGAAAGTATCAGGCAACTTCCTGGCAAAGAAAGCCACAGAGAAGCTCACAATGGCCAAAAGACCCATGTAGCCGAGAATAAGGTGGAACATGATGTCGGAGCCTTCATTGCACTGCACTATGATCTGCCCATCCTGGGAGTGCAGGTCAAACTCTGGGAATGGGGGAGAGGATGCCAGCCACCCAAGACAGATGCCAGCTTGAATGAGAGAACAGAAGCTGATAAGGGATCCTGCCAGCCTCTTCCCAAGCCATTTCCTCAGGCTGTTCCCAGGCTTGGTCACCATGAATGCCAAAAGCACAGTGAGGGTTTTGGCTAACACACAGGCAACAGCAATGGAGAAGACGATGCCAAAGACGGTTTGCCTCAAGACACAGGTCACCTTTGTAGGCCTGCCAATGAATAAGAAGGAGCAGAGAAAGCAGAGAAGCAGAGAAGAGAGCAAGGTGCAGGTGATGCCCCAGTTGTTGGCTTTGACAATGGGAGTGTTCCAGTGCAGACCGAAGGTCCCCATCACAACAACTGTGACCAGAGAAAGCAGGAGAGCCAAGGAGGCCAGAATTGCCCCCAAGGGCTCCTCATAGGATAGGTAGCTTATTTTTTTCGGAATACATTGGTCCTGAAAGGCATTTGGGTAGTGATCATCTGGGCATTTCTCACATTGATCTGCATCTGAAAGTGAGAAGCATGCTTTCAGCATTTCTTGAAGCGATAATTATTAATATTATTGATACCGTCTATTATGCGATACACGAAACATATTACTGTGCTGATGAACCAAAGCCTAATTTTTCAACTAAGTGATGGTTCCTCCATGAGCATCTCAACTGTACTAATCAATCCATTCATATTTATTTGTCAGGCTTTGTGTATACTGATTGATTTCAGTGTTTTCCCCTTAAACATGTCTATCTCTGCATCCAGCCCCATGTCTTTGCATTTCAAGGCTTGCAGCCCAAGTGTTTTTATTTTACACTTTCCGTAATTGAGTTTGGGAGTGGATGAAACAGCCAGGTCGCCTGTCATTTGCTCACTGGGAAAATCTATATAGTGGTACCTCGGGTTACATACGCTTCAGGTTACATACACTTCAGGTTAAAGACTCCGCTAACCCAGAAATAGTGCTTCAGGTTAAGAACTTTGCTTCAGGATGAGAACAGAAATTGTATGGTGGCGGCACAGCAGCAGCAGGAGGCCCCATTAGCTAAAGTGGTGCTTCAGGTTAAGAAAGTTTCAGGTTAAGAACGGACCTCCGGAACGAATTAAGTACTTAACCTGAGGTACCACTGTATTTGACAAGAAATAACTTTTCCTAAGGACTGAAACTGTGTGGATACAATAGAGAAAATTGTTCCCTAGTTGTTAATCACAGAAGATAAAAATCTGTTGGCTGCAGGTTCAATGCTGACAAAAAGAGAATCTATGGAGTGCAATCCTAATTATTTCTTCCCAGATGTATGTCATCCTGATTTCAATGGTGGTTACTCCCATGTGGACGTTATTTCACACAATATACTCTTGAATGGCTATCCAAAGGGGAGGAGAGAGGAAAGGACAATATGTATCAGTAACATATAAACACATGTGCTTGACATCTATGACAGAAAATAAGCAGACATAATAAGACTAAGACATGAATGTCTATGCTGGAGAGGAAGATGGGAATTCCAGTTGACTCGGGCTCCTTCACTTACCCTTCTGGACTGAAATCCTCCCTTTAGGGCACTGAACACAGTCATAGCAACAGATTTGCTTTCCCTGCTGTGGAAACATACTCTTTCCAGGGTGGCAACTCTCAACACAGGTGGAAATGGGCAGCATCTAATGGTAATGACAAGCAAGGGATTTTGAATGGAATAAGCTTGCTTCTCTACATAAATCTTATTGTCATCTACATCCGCTTTGAAGTAGAAAGTTCAGAGGACTGAATTTAGAGGATGGCTGTCAAGTATTTGCTCCCTGGGCAAGCATCAGGCCCCCCAATAAAGATGCTTTGTGCTGTCACTTAACCATTTGGCCAGCCCAGCACATGTCTGAATGGCAAAGAGAAGCTAGTGCCAACCTTTTCCCTCTTGATCAATTGTTTCCTCATAACCCAATGCTGATTCCCTCCTGGAGGGAGAGGAGAGCTGAAATAAGGAGCCGGCAGCAGATGCTGCTTCTCCTTCTTACCAAATGTATTTGAACTTTCAGATTAAACTATACAATGCAGGTAGGTATTACTTACATTGCTAATACATCTTACAGATTTTTATCTAAGATAAATACTGTTACAACTGACAGCAGCACAGCAGAACATTCCTGCTGCTTTGTTTAGATTGCTCATAACTGCCATAGCTGTAGAAATTTACATAACTATTCCCTCTTATAATATGTGTGTTTTTTGTGGGGGGCCATTGGGTTTTTTATTTTCATTATGTATTATGTATGTATTCTTTATGTATTTTGTGGTTTTATATGTTGATTTTATTCTGTGAACTGCCCTGAGACCTCCAGTTATATGGCAGTGTATAAACTCATTCATTCATTCATTCATTCATTCCATCCATCAATCAATCAGTCAATTTCGTCTGGCATATGACAGCACTGCATACTATAGCCTTCTGAGCATCAGCCCTTTCCTTAGCCTTTTGGATGCTTTCATCCCACACTTTATGGCCAAGCCTGCATGGAGTTTGGCCTCACCAACAGCCTGATGGAGACCAACATCGTGGGACAGGATATCACCGGCACTCCATCCATCAACATTAGTGACCACACACTTCAGGTGGTAGATGATTTTCTTTCTACCTGGCTCCACATGGTGGGACAGAGTCTGAAACAAAGATTGTTGCCAACAACGCATTTTGGAACACAACAGTCCCTTTTCAAGAGCTTTAAACACTTGCCAATTCCTCACTCAGAAAGACCTTGTTCTTAACCCTAAGCTCCCAATTAGCTTCAAACTAGTTCTGGATCAACAAATTTGAACAAAGTAACAAAGATAGTAATTGATCACTGAGTACTAGAGCTTTCCTCCTCACACTTCTCCTTTGTAGCCATCTGTGTTTTCCTGGATCCCCTGATCTTCTCATTAAAGATGATGATGTATGGTGATTAAACCAAAAAAATAGTCCCACCCACCTGCTTGAACTTGGGATTCCATGCGATGGCACTTCCATCCACTGTGAACTCTTTTCCTGGGGGGGCCTGAGGGTCCACCCTCCCCACTCGGACTCTCTGGAAGGACTCATTGGGAAATGTGACCAAGTTGAGGAGATCATAGCCACCTGCCTGCTGCCCCTTCTCATCCAAAGAGATTTCTTCCCCAGCACTGTTGTTGAAGTGGATGTTCTTCAGGAAGGAATGAAGCTAGATTGCAAGAGAAAAAATACACAAACATTGTCTGCTAATACGCTCTCTCTTTTCCATTTGGCAGGTGGACCTTTGGCTTTTTACTACCATTCATCAGTATGTTCTGGGATGCTGAAAGCTGCCTTACTGTGAGTGAAATCATTGCTCTATATAGCCCAGTCATTTCTACACAGATTGTTATTGGCTCTCTAGGGTTTCAGAGTCTTTCCCAGCATGATCTTGAGATGCTGGGGGTTGAACATGGGACCTTCTGAAGGAAAGCAGATGTTCTGCCATTGAGCTGTAAGCCTTTCCAGTTCCAAGACTAAGAGACATGACTTGGTAGGCTTTTCGACTTGCCATGGATTCTGGGTAATTAAAAAACCTCCCCCATTAACACCTGAAACTGCCTTGTGCTGAGTCAAACCATTGTTCTCTGTAGCCCAGAGCTGTCTACTCTGAATTGCCACAGTTCTGTTTGGCATACAACCCAGGTTTCAACCCAGTTCTTATAACAGAGGACACCCCTCTCCCTTGTGCAGCCCCAAGTAGGAGAATCCTGGATGGATTAATTTAAAGAGCTTTGAATGTGTAGCTTCCAAAGCATGTGGCCTTTAACTAAGATCAAGTCCCTCCCAATGATAGAGCTCAGCAGTGAAAATCCCCAAGCCCTCTCCTCCACGCCAAGGCTCAGCTGTGAAACATATGAACCACTAATAATAACTCCTGTGCTTCTAACACTGAGGAGAGTAGTTGACAGTACCTGCCAGGGCTTAACTTTTTGCTGTCTCCGTTTCTCACCCAGTACTTTCTGTTTGGCTCTTGAGGAATACATGCTATGGAGAGCATGTGCTACTGCATGGACGCCATTGTAGATGGTGTAGCTCTGGCTGGACATTTCCATTTCAAACACGGGTCCAGTGAGTTTCTCCAGCTTCTCCCTCCCAGTGCAGGGTTCATAAGTTGTTTCAAGATCTGGGAATGAACAGAGGAATGCACTGGCCCAGAACTGCTGGATGAAATAAAGATTTGGCTGCCATGGATTTATGGTCTGTAGAAAGTCCTGAAACCCTGGAACTGGATTTGAATGGAGTGTAAATGACAAAGTGCCATTGAAGGATTTTGAAGGAAATTTGCCTCCAGCCAGCACTGCAGTGAAATCCCATTGAGCTGTTGTAATCCACACCCTCTCCAGAGGGTACATAGAGAAAACCTCACGGGAGACTAAAACCAGTCTCAAAGCCTCTAGAGACTGACTGTCTCCATAGACAAGAATCACATTCATTTGCCTCTGTGTGAGAGCAAACATGATTGGTCTCAATTTTTGTTGAAGTAGCTCATTAGGTAAAAATACTGTCACCAGTGGGATCACCAGTGTCCAAGAAATGCAGAGATTTTTCTGGGAAAGCCTTGGTCTGAGAGTACGAAGGAAGATTTCTCCACTGTCATCATCTGAAACAAGGAGGCCAATCCAGTTCCACCCAAACTTCCTGAGTAGCCAAACAATGCCATCATACTGAGCTTCTTCATTGGGGACCATTTGGAAGAAGGAAGGGAAGCGCCTTTGGTCACTCAGCCCTGGATCCAAGGAGCCATAGCTGAGCTAAAGGGAAAGGCATTCTATTTTTAAGAATCCAAAGACCATCTATTTGTTCCTAGAAAGAATACTTCTGTATTGTGGTAGTTATCCAACTGGTCTTACTTTTGTAAGTATACACCCCTGGCATTAGTAAGTCTCAAACTAGGAGAAGTTTCTAAGCAGGAAGCTGGATGCTCCTATGATTACATGATTTGTGGCATGGCCAGGTTTGGAAGAACCAGAGCTTGGATTATTAGTATTATGGGTTTACCCCCCCCCCCCAATCCCAATGCAAATTGAGACGGCAGTGTTGGCAACACATAGCTAGGAGGCTTTAACATAATCATGTACCCATACCAAGTCTAATGTAGGACACAAGTGTAGAAAACATAATGTAATGGGATTGAAAGCTAACCTGGATGCTTTTGGGGGGTTTTCTGTGTATGTCTGCCCTTGTGGTTGTATCTATGTGTCTACACACATACCTGTGGAATCTTGTAGGTGTTTAATATATTGGCCATCTGAAGGGAGTTTTGGGAGGTGAGCCCTCCAACGACGGCAATTAATTTATCTTCCCCATTACAGTGGTAATTGGGGGGATTTCGTTGTCCCATGAAAAGAAGAGCAAGAGTGTTCCAACAAGTTTGCGAAGGATTAAAAGCATTCTCATAAAATGTTGATCCTAGTGTGATGTTGTATAAGAATTTGGCATTCTTGTTGATCTCTTGCATAGCAAAGATGAAAGCAAGAACATGCTGGTAGTTTTTTGGGAGGACTCTGCAATGAGACAAAGAATGACTGCAAACATGGCAGAAAAGAAACAACTGTGTTGAAGTTTTCATTTTGATTTGATTCATGCATGTATTTAACTTGGATGTTTCAGCCTACAGGACAAGAACATTCCATTCAAACTAATATACTACAGCAGTCTCCTAAGATATTATGATTAGATGTTCAGTATGTAAATGGTAGATTCAAGGAGATCCATTGTTGTGCTGTGGATGAATTGGTGGTGTTGAATATTGGAAACCCAGAAACAAAAAGCAGTTAACCTACCAAGTTCAGTCAGGCTCTAATTCTTTCCCCACTTAACTAGGTTCAAAATCACCAACACAGTGAGATTTAATATTGAGTAAATCTGCTGCTTTGTCCACCACCTCCCTTCCATTTCTGAACCATGAAGTATTCATGAGAATGTGTTCTCAATTCAACCTGGGAAACAACTCTTTAGTATACCAGTGTGCTTTAACACACAATGTCTTTTTAGCAGCTCCTGAATCTAAGCCTTATAGATATGCTTTCCTTTGAAAAACCCCAAAAAAACTACTTGGGAAGCTAAACCTTCCTCCTCTTTTTTTATTCAATGAGATTCACTTCCCATATAATCGTCCATGGGATTATAGGGTGTGATCACACAACCTTCCATTGGAAATTGCTTATTCCCATGTAAACATGTGTTAAGGAAAGCTCTCCTTGATCCCAAATATTTGAGAGGAAGCATCCCATTGGGCTCTGTGGAACTGCCTTTCACGCAAATCTGATTTAAGCTGCAATATGGCTGCAGCCACTTACCTGGGAGTAAGCACCACTAAGCTCAGTGGTGATTACTTCGAATAGGTATGTATAGATTTGCCCTGTCAGGCTAAAAGCTGAAGCATGTTTGGGGTGTGGAGCGAAGCCCTTGGAACTGAACAAGGCTTACTTGCAAGAAAATTTTGGCACAGGGATGGGTTGCAACATCTATGGGTTGAAGTAGCTTGAAAACTTCAGCTGGGTTGTGGATGGGACTCATATGGGCAAAAAGCAGGGGCAATCTAGTAGCCACACTTAAGCACTTTGGAATCCCCATGGATTTCAACAGGATTTGGGCCCTGTACCCACTGAACACAATGAAGGGACTTGTTTTCAAGTTAATGTGTCCCTACTGCTGGGCTTTGCACTTTGAGGGAAAAGGAGGGAACTGCAGTTTATCAGGCTCAAAATGAAAAGGTGATTTTTTTGGTATCATCTTAAAGAATATCAAGTTGTAGGTAGTTCCACTTCAGTGTAACAATACAGAAACACCACAATTAACTGGGGTGGGGGCAGTAGAATAGCATTTCAAGCAAGTCCAAATTTGTATTGAAGTACTACTTAATTCTTTCCACAAGAATGAATATCTTACTTGAAAGACAACTATGAAAAACATTTTTAACACTGTGGTATAGAGGGTCACATGTGGTGCCCTAGACTGATGATGTCGAGTTTATTTCTGCTAACTCAAGTGGTGGGACAAAAATCTGAATGAGCCCTGTGAAGGCTGACTGGAGAACCGAAGACAGAAGCCGATGCAGTTGTTTATTTCATCAAGTCTTGAGTAATCTGTGGACCCAACAGAAAATTCCCTGTAAATAAGTAACTACTTACTGAGCAGATAATGAAGAGATTTGTGGGCGCTCCATAAATTTCTGCATTCTGAAGTTTGCTAGCGTAATGGATATAAATTCACCGATGATCATGGCTGCTGGAGGACCATATGAATTGGTTTGAATTGTTTCTCTCAATCTGCAAGAGCTCAAATGCTTGTTAGAAGAACAATGCATCAGCAACAGCAGGAAAAGCAGGTGGTACACTAACCATTCTTGGGCTGATCTGGAAGCCATCATGTTTACCTATAGTCACTAACAGCATTTCAGTCTTGGCTGAAGTTATAAGGAAACTTGGATAGATGGAGGCATGTACCTGCCTGAAATCTACCTCCCTAACTGAATTTATGTAAGTTGATAGGACAGGTTCCTATATAGACTACAACACAGGACCATCACATTTGGAAAGGGCTGTTTCTGTGGCTTATATTGTGCCTGACATCTGATTTGCCATGGGACATTTAAAAGTAGTGATGCTGATCAATAATTATAAAAATTACAGGGTGAAGTATTTGTTTTGCTAAGGTCCTCAGGTCTCAGAACAAGCAAAGTTCTTACCCTTTAAAATATGGCTCTTTTGGGGGTGGGTCGGGGCGTTATTGCAGTATTGTTTTTATTTTGAATTTATATATTGTGATCTTTTTTGTGAACCACCCTAAAACCTCTGGGTATATGGTGGTATATAAATTCAATAAATGAAATGAAATGGCTTCTTAGAAGGGGGTCCAGGAGGGCACAATGACTGCTCCCCACATTAACTGGGGGGTGGCTTTTGCGTGGTCGTGAGCAGCCTCCCCCAGGACTATGAATCTCCTGGCTAGGTAGCTTGGCTTCGCTGCTCCCCCCCCCCCCACTGAGCTGGATACCTTGAGGTTCCCGCCTAGCCTCAACAATTAGCCAATTACGGTCAGGGGGCCGTTGCCAAAAGGGGATCTCAAAAAATGGTCAGGGGGATACCTCCTGCAGAGACACATCTGACCTTTGGGTTGATGTTCTATTGATAACAATACCACTTGAAGATTTCTCTCTCTCTGTTTCCAACAAACTTCCAAGCCGACTTGGAAGCTTGATTCCCATGTGGGTCTGAATATCCCCATAAACATTCAAGGGGTATATTTGTCCCCCAAAGAAGGGAGTTTACATTCTCCATTATATTTACTCCCAGCCTCAAAGCACCCACAGAGCCACAAACGGCAAGATGACTATTTATTATGCAGCCTGTGGAATGTGCTCAGAAGCAGCCCTGGGGTTGTGGTGCCTGATCACATGATGACAACTGGCTGTGTCTATAAACATGAACTCTGCACACTGGGACAGAACTGAGTGGGGAACCAGAGTTGCGAAAGTGTTGGGGGAAGCATTCCAAGCTGCTAGACATTAATGCTGAACCATATGCGCTCTATATTGTGAATACCCTATGGGTGGGGGTTAAATGGAAGGAGAAAATCTAGACATTTTGGGGATAGGGAAATGGAAAAAAGGAGAAAGGCAGTGGTGACAGCTCCCCACCCTAATATTTGACTGCTATACCTTTCTTGCTGAAACCTGGTTTTGCTGCAGTCGTGAGCATCAAAAAACCTCCTATCCATCTCCCAGCAGACACCATGCCCCCCCGATGATTCACTTGGAATAACCATATGCCACCGTGTAATATAATTCCTGGCAGGAAATGGTTGTAGCCTACCTGCTCTCCTAAAACGTGTTGCAGACACTGAGCACCAGTTGGATCTAGCCAGGACCTCAACTTTTATTGCCAATGAATCTTCCAGGTACTCTGGTATGTCTATGGTATGTCTAGCTAAACTTGAAGCCCCTAAGCGCCGGAAGGCCTTTACCTTGGCTCGATGTCATGCCCTCCCTTCAGCTGTCCTTGAAGGCCAATACAGGAAGATTGCTTACCTGGAGAGACAATGCGCCTGTGACTCTGGATAAATGGAAACAACAGAGCATGTGCTTCTCCATTATCTTTATTATAGAGACATTTGTACCAGCCTCATCTTACCACTACTGCACAGGACAATTCTATACCTTCCTGCCACTTTCAGATACCAATCATGCTACAACATACGTTGCCGGATTCTGCACAGCATTGCTCAAAATTGGTCGGATGATGACCTGTGTCACAAACTAGATATAATGAACACTCGTATTAGAGTGCTCTGTAGACTGACAGCTATAGTCTTATATATACTAACCTTTTACTCTCTTTCACTCTTGGTTCCTAACCCTTCTTTTAGACTCTCTTATTTTCTTTTGGATTCTGATAGACTTTTATATATACTTTCTGTTTTAACTCCTTTTAAAAAACGTTTTTTTGATTTTAAATGATTGTACCCTTCCCTCCTTACGCTGGTCTATGACTGTAATAAAGATTTGATTTGGTTGTAGCCTACTACCCATGTGGGCAGAAACATGAAAGAAAATCTCGGACAGTGCAGTACTGCATTCCACATTCCCTCCCTTGGATGCAATAGCAAAAAGAAAAGGAAATGAAATTAAACACACATTAAATGTTATGCAACTTTCTCCTCAGTTTCATAGTGACAGACATTGCTGGCTTAACAGAATCAAAGCAGGTTTGTTTGCCACTATGGTTTAAGGGTGCTTTGTTTGTTTGTTTGTTTGTTTTAATTGCAGTAAAGCAGAGCTGGACAGAATGGCAGCAAAGGGGGGTTTTCAGTGGAGTTGCAAGGGATGGCATAATTGTTAAAAAGCTGAATATTTGGATCTGGGCGTTGGAAATCTTACGCTGTGACGATGATGCTTTCGTCAAAGTGCACAGGCTCATTATTCTGATTACAGGCAATGACAATGTATCTGGACGATCTGTTATCGGAGTACTCTCAAGGTGGGCGAGTTGAGCCGCCTTTGTGCTTGCAGGTGGTGACAGTGATGGGGCGGAGAGCAATCCTCAGCCCGTTCCCATAATCCTCTCCTCCAGATTCAGTGCACACAGATTTGATGTTATTCTTGGTGCCGTGGATGAAGGTGTTCACTTCCTTGCATGGTCTGTCCAGTCCGCGTCTTCTCATCATGTCGTCACAATACTTCTTTCCATGGCTGCTCTTGGGATTATCGTAGTGCTGCCTTAGGAACTTCTCATAGGGGGTTTCACAATAGGCTCCCAGTGCCAGAACAGACACCAGAAAGGTGAGGAGCACAAGGCCAGATCCCTTGAAAGGCATCATCGTGGGTGACCGCTGCCTGAAAGAGATACCTGGGGGGAAAGTAAAGTGGGTGTGTAAATGCTTTCTTTCTGTTTGCCACCAGAGGGTGCTTTGTGAAACAGCTTGGAGTTCAAATGAATGCTGTACTGTATATCCTTGCAAATTCTTATCTGCAAATGTTGTGGTGGATGCTATCTAGTCATGATCACATAACCATGTGAATATTGATACAAACCAGTCACCATGCATCATTCTTGTTTGTAAAACCCAATAAAAAAATCAATATAAAAGAAGGAGCTTGGACCATTGTTGAGGGTCAGGGAGGCAAAGAAGATAGGATATTTGTACAAGCTCAGTTAAGTTTCTGGCTGAAGTGAGATGTGAGCAAGGGACTCACTGGTATGAATCTGAGCTCCAGACTAGCACTGAGAGACCAGGGTTCAAATCCCCACTCAGCTGTGAAGCTCATTGGGAAACCCTGTGTCAGTCTTAGTCTCTTACCCTAGCCTGCCTCACAGGATTGATGAGAGGATTGACTGAAGGAGGAGAATGATGGATGATGCCTTGAGCTCCTTGGTGAAAAGGTGGGGTATAAATCAATCAATCATCAATCAATCAATCAATCAATCAATCAATCAATATATCCATCCATCCATCCATCCATCCATCCATCCATCCATCCATCTCCCTTTTGTATAAACTCCCTTAAAATCCTTCTGAAAGTCTTCACCAAGTGCCACCAGTAGCTCAACAAGAGAACGGGATATAAGATTTATTTCTTAACCTTTAGGTTAAAGTGCTGTACACCTGGGAACACCATGAACTTTAAGTAGATGGGTTGGTGTTGCAGCGTCGGTAGATTTAAACAATTGTTCCAATTGTTATTTTGCCTGCTATAATCTTTTCGCATAGACTTTTACATAAATGCATCTTAAGCTCCCCCCCCCCCCTTTTCTAGTAGGATTTAGTAAGAGCTAAACTGGAGTCACTTTTACATGTGCAATTTGTGCACACAACAGCTCCCTCATCTTGTGGTTTAACGTTGTATGTTCACCCCTCTTAAAAATATATACTCCCCTAATAATAACTGCATGCTTTATATTCTGCTTATGCTTCCCAGGCACGTAATGTTCTCTGACATTTCCCTTTTTCTAAGATTCCTCTGTGTGGAATGTGCTTTGAATTTCCTTGGTGTAGATTATTACTCCCATCCAGGCCCATGAGAGGGTGGGGGGCAGCCAAGTACTGCAACTATGAGTTGGGCCATAGGGAAAGCCCCATGGAGGCCATGCTTTCCACAAAGTCCCAAGTGCCCCTTGTTAGGTCGTGTCAGCATGGATGTTAAAATCCCCTAGAACAACCAAACTAGCTGTCTCCAGGAGAACATCTGCCATGACCTGAAGCAGCTCAGGCAGGGAATCCTTGGTACAGTAGGGAGGTTGGTACACCAAAAGGAATCCTGTACTGCCTCTATTGCTCAGCTTCCAGAACATGCACTCTTCCTCTGTAGTGTTTCCTTAGGACACTCTAGAGACAAAATGATGGACTATGGCTAGCTGAGTCATCTCTATGAAGATAACTGCTGCATGATTTTGAGGAAATATTCATGGAACAAATCACCATGACTTCTAGCATCTAAGGAGTGCCGATAGGCTCCTATTTTCTCAACGGCTGAGCTTCCTTATATGTGAAAAATCTGATTTCAGTTCCTCTAAGTATGAAACAGCAGCCACAATGTCAGAACAGAGGTGGTGGCCACCTTCAACTAGGAACGTGGGGAAAATATGTTCCACTTTGCATCCAAAGGGAAATCCACCTGATTTGCATGTATTTCTCCAGATTGGCAGTGCAGTTCACCAGCCAAGTAATGTGAATTGAAATGCAAGGACTAGGATACAGTGTGTAGAAATGCATATTGTCAGAGTTGCTTCCAGATCCTAGCTCACAGAGGATCACGCTAGCCAGCGATCATTAAATAAAAGTCTTTATTGAGTTACAGTTTCCATTCTCAAGCTGCTACGTGCAACCCTACGTCTAATGGTTAGATCGGCGAAGCTCCGTCTGAGTCTCCGCCCCTTGTACACCAACTTAATATCCTAGCCCTGCTCCACCTTTTCCGCCTGACTGTTCTTCTCTGGGTCCCTCTGCCCCCCGGGGTCTCTTCCTTCCGGGATTCCTCTGACGCTGACCCCCCTGACTCTTCTCCCTCCTTTCGGCGGGCTTTAGGACCTGGCTCCCTTTCCGGGCTGCCTACTGCGCCACCTTCCTGTGCATTTGAACTTGGCACGCGCGCCCAACCTTCCACCTTCCGTCTGACCGTTTCTTCGCTCCCCGATGGAGGTGTGGCCACTCCTGACTCGTGCCCTCCCCCCTGTTGTGAGCTGCCAGCGCTTGATCCCTGGCGCCCTTCCTCTTCCCTGCTCTCTGGCGGTGACGCTTGTCCCGATTTCCAACTGCTCCCCTCTGAGTCCCCTCTGGCTCTACCTTCCTGGGGTGTCCCCCTAGGCTCCCCCCTTGCCCTGGCCACTGGTGCTCCTTTCTGTGAATCTTCTGATTCACTGGAAAGACTCGGAGATCTCGGGTCGTCGTCATCACTCATCTTTTCTTCTGCCTCCTCCCCCTCGCTCTCTGTTTCCTCCCTTGCCCTTGCCTCTGCTCCTGAACCCCTGACACATATGAATATTCATTGGTTTTAAATAAAAAAAATCCTTCCAGTAGCACCTTAAAGACCAACTAAGTTAGTTCTTGGTATGAGCTTTCGTGTGCATGCACACTTCTTCAGATACCATGCACACGAAAGCTCATACCAAGAACTAACTTAGTTGGTCTTTAAGGTGCTACTGGAAGGAATTTTTTTATTTTGACTATGGCAGACCAACACGGCTACCTATCTGTCATTGGTTTTAAAATTATCTTTGATTGCTCAAAGCAGTCAACCCTTTTAGCAGTATAGCTAAAATGAGATTTCAGATGAAGAACAACCTTCTTACTGCTTTGTTCCTTTCTCCTCAGAGCCAAGGCCCTGTCCTGTCCTGATGGTTGGCTGCAAAATCAGGGCAACTGCTATGGATATTTTGATACCAAGTTGTCATGGAAAGATGCTGAGGTAAGAAATGTTTCTCCTCAACCAGGATGTAATAGAATCATGGAATCATGGAATTGGAGGGTATTCTAAGGGTCATCTAGTCCAAACCCTTGCAATGTAGAAATCTCAACTAAAGCATCCATGACAGATGGCCATCCTACCTTGGCTTAAAAACCTCCAAGGAAAGAGAGGCCACAGCTTTCCACTGTTAAACAGATCTTGCTGACAGAAAGTTCTCTCTAATGTTTATAATTTACATCTTTTGGGCTCCTGTCAGATTTCTGTGAGTAGGGCTATCCTTGCCCTGGAACAATACTTGTCCAGCACCTCAGACTTAACAAAAGAGAGTTGGTCACTTTATGTTCCAGTGAAGCGTCTCCGTGGGAGCTGAGAATGTGACAATTATGCCAAATCCTCCCCTCCCACCAGGAGAAGAGGGAAGTAGTCGGGTGCAGTGCTGATAATTTGGGTTCCAGAGCTCAAGTTAAAATAAATTAGGCATTGCAAGCAAATCTCCCAAGTTCAAATTTCCTTGTCTCTATTTAAATGTAATACAGTGGTACCTCAGGTTAAGAACTTAATTTGTTCCGGGGGTCCGTTCTTAACCTGAAACTGTTCTTAACCTGAAGTACCACTTTAGCTAATGGGGCCTCCCGCTGCCACCGCACTGCTGGAGCATGATTTCTGTTCTCATCCTGAAGCAAAGTTCTTAAACCGAGGTACTATTTCTGGGTTAGTGGTTTCTGTAACCTGAAGTGTCTGTAACCTGAAGCGTCTGTAACCCAAGGTACCACTGTACTCCCTTTCTGTAACTTTTTGCAGCTTTTTCAACATTCCACATAAAAATGCTTCCACCTACATAAAATAAATTGGGTTTGTAGGAAGACCGGCTTAGGGTTTCTCCAGATGACCTTTTAATTGACCACTCACCCTGCATTCACCCTAGATGAGGGGACAAGAACATGCTCCTACATTTGTTCATTTATTTATTTAAGTGGATTAATTATGCAAACCTACACTTCCTGTTATGTGCTTGAATTCCTCGTGTGAAATGCTGTCGATCTGGAGGTGCCATTAGTGCACAAAAGTTTAAGCCTGGCAACTTGGTATGTAGCACTAATTGATCACAGTCTTCCAGTAAGACTTGCCTCCTGAAAGTCAAATTTCAGAAAAATAAATAAAAACGTTGATAATTCCACAAACTTGCTCACATTTGGAAAGCTCCAACTCTGCATCATTCCTTTTAGTGAGATATGGTTTTTGAACTGTTGTTATTTGATGTGTTGTGAGACACTACGGGAATGACTTTTTGGAAAAAAGAAAAGAAACAGGTTCTGTTGGCGGTTGTGGCAAAACGTCTTTCATTCTTTCTCCATTCTTAGACTGCATGCCATAGCTATGGCCATAGGGCCCACCTTGCCTCTATCCTTAATGTGGATGAGACAGCCCTGACTGCCAAGCACATCTCCGCGTCCCAGCAAGAAGGAAGTAACGTGTGGATTGGGCTTCATTACGTGAGTTGCTTTCACTTGCTCTATTCCAAGTCATTGTCATAGAGTAGTGGCTTCTTAGCACCACCACTCCTTCCATATATAATAATACCCAAGAATGAACCCCACATGCTACATCAATATTATTTTCCATGCAGATCCTCCTCTGTCTCATTCATAGCTGGCACTGCCTTCCCACAGACCAAGATATCCAGATAATATTGACACCAGGCTTCTCATTTCCTTACTTACATGATCTATAATTTCTATATCTTGCAGAATGGGTGTTGGAGGTGGCCTGATGGATCAGTCTACAGGTTTAAGAGTGGTTACAAATCCTGGTACCCAACCACACCAGACGACTGGGCCCCTTATGAGCATTGTGTGGAGCTCCTATATTTTCCAGGTAAGGAAACCATTTGCAAGGTCTGACAAAATAACAATTAGATGTTGAGTTCCACATTGCCACACACTTCTCCATCAATGTCCTACTTCTCTCAGGATTGTAAGTCATACTCAAAATAGTTCCATCAAAATCAACAGACCCAGGTTAGTATTTTATGAAAGTCCATTGATTTTAAGGAGTCTACTCTGAGTATGAGTTAGTTGGATACAACTGTCAGTCAGGTATTTGTATTTCAATATGAGTAGGGAAATGAGAGTACTCCTAAACATTTTAAAGAAAAAAAGCACTGCCCATTGGCAATGTGCATTAACCAATTTTCTCCCAGGAAAGACGCGTGGCTCGGGCATGCTGCAGGCCCTATGGTGAGTGCTGCCTGGCATTTGGTCACCCCCCTCAGTGGTGACACCTGGGGCGCACCGCCTCCACCGCACCCCCTTGCTCTGTCCCTGCGTAGCCCACTAGCAATAGTAAAAAAAAAAAAAGGAGATATGGAGATGGCAGAGGCAGGACAGAGGTGGCCTTGCATGTGCTGAATGAAAATCACTGGAATTATCAGGGTGTGTCCCGTCCCGTCCCCCCAGTGATCTTAACCCATCTTACACAGCTGGAGAAATTCAATGGGAAATTCAACTGTGTTGAAAAATTCAAAGAGAGACAAATTTTAGAGGGTGGCTGTGTTTCAGCTCTCATTTTGTTTCAGATGGTGCAAATTCAATAAGTTTGCCTTTAAATGGAAACTGAACTGAATTTCTCCCCAACCCCAACTCCAGCTTCCCCAGGTGCTGTCCTGTTGAAGTGATGGATTCCTCTTTCTACAACTCTGTCTCCCAATTCTGGCTGCCTTAATTCTTATATGGAGCTTAGGCCAGAGACAGGGGAAAGGAGGAAGGAATTTCAGCCTTTTAGACATATATAGAGTACAGATGAAGAAAGAAAGGATGTACTTCAAATACTCATAAAAACACATGATTTGGTTGCATGAATGTATTTGTGTGGAAGGTGATGGGAAAATAAATATTCTAAATACAATAAAAAGACTTAACTCAAAGAACAAGTCCAGAATCAAAGAACAGGTCTACCATCTGGAGATACTGTAAAACCAAATCCAGGAGGGGCACTTCCTTCACCGCTTTCTATTTTGAAAAAGGAAAGGTCCCAGCGAAATGGGGTGCTGAGTCTGCTCCAAGGGCACACCCTCACTTCAGGTAGTGCATAGTTAGCCTGCAACAAGACTGACCTTCCATCCTTCAGAAATGGAGAGACTGCCTTGGAATATTTCCCAGAATCCTCTACCACATGCAAGACTGAGTCATAGCAGAAGAGTCAATGTGGCAAGAATTCCATAAAACCGAAACTGTGGAAATCACTTGCGTTATTCATTTTTTTAAATTGGGGGTTGATGAGGTCTAGATTTTAGAAGAAAGTGGGAAATGACTGAGGGGAGCTAAACTCCTCCCCCCTCTTTGCCTCCTCATGCTATTTAACTTCCCCCTCCTTGGCTCAACTGGAATATAAGTAACTGTGGTGATGGAGGGTGGGGAGCTTAAATGGGGAGTGTTCTACTTCTTCTACTACACCCATGCCCTTGCTTTCTAATTCTTAACTTCTCAACCCACAAACCCGCATAATATATGTATACTCACTTACCTGCGAGAACTGAATGGGACTTTGCTGGAAGAAGGATGTGGACAGATATGTGGGTATAGAGTATATTGCTAGTGAGAGCCCCCAATACAAAATATAAATCAGTAGCCATAGAATCATAAGTAAGTTTGTGATTGTCTCCAACTTACCCAAGTTTTGTTCTGTGAGGTGATGGATATTGCTTTATGCCGGGGCAGGTTTGTCTCTGAAGCTGCTGCCTCAATTCTTATATAGATCTTGGTGAGGTTGGGGGTTGGGGCAGGGAAGGGAGAAGGATGAAAGTTCAATCACTTGCCATATGTTGAGTAGATATGGATAGGATAAATATGTTTCAATTTCCCTGGAATTCCCTCCAGTGTGGACTTAATTTACATGTTGAGTAGATATTGATAGGATAAATATGTTTCAATTTCCCTGGAATTCCCTCCAGTGTGGACTTAATTTATGGTTATGACCACTATACAGTTATGTTTCTGACAATAGGTTGGAAAGCAAATACCCTAAATAAAAAATAAGTACACATAATTAACATCAGATAATGCATCTAACACCTGGAGCTTAGTCCATATCTAGGCGGAGTACTTTGTTCGATATGTTTGATATTAAAATGAAAGGGGAACAGAGTGCACCTTTTGCTCAAGGGCACAGACTCACTTTGCATTGTTGATACCCAACAAGAATGGCCAGCTTCCTTCAAAATGGAGTCGTTACACTAGAACATTTCCCAGAATCCTCTGCTACACGCAGGGATTCCGTGACAGGCAAATCCACATGGCAAAGAAGCCACAACTGTGAAAATAGCTTCTGTAAATTCAAGCTAGGTATACACACACACACTTAAAAATGGAGCTTGGTGAGGTCCATTTTTCCCCATGAAAATAAAAAAGGCTGAAGGGGGAACTGAGATTTCAATCTCTTTGCTGTCCATGCTGTTTTGCTTTAGGTTTCCCCCCTCCCTGGTTCAATTCCAGGATTTACAGGCTTGTTTTTAGATATCCTATAAGCCACCCACTCTGGCTGGGATGTTGTTATGATTGTGATTGTGATTATTATGGCTGGGAGAAAAACTAGACAGGGGTGAGGGTGGGTTTCAGCTCCCATCACCCCCCATTAGCACCCAGTTGACTCAACTACTAGAGGATGGTGTAGCTAGTCCCTGATATTGGCTACTAAAACTTTGTAGCCGCTGCATTTTTCTGGTGACAGCAATTTCCTCACACACAACCCCCCACAACACTTGGGTTATTATGGAAGGATGACACTCACTTGTGCAGAGATGGTTTATATATATGTATAAAGAGTATCTAGTGTGTGTGTGTAAGTAGGGCTGCTGGTCTGAATATCTTTTACAGGAACACAGAAAATATTCGCACAGCATCCAGAAGTCTGAGTTTAAACATGTATGTCCACTGCCAGATGATTTATATTACGCTTGATGCTTTGCATGTTTGTATGGTCCATTGGGGATTTTTTTCTTAAAACACACACACACACACACACACACACACGTGTCACACGTCTTTTTTTGTATAAGGTTTTATTCAGACATTTCACAATGCACTAAAAAGAAACTATTCTAAACAGAAAATAATAAAAAGAAAAGAACAAAACAAAAGAAGAAAAAGAGGTAGATGAATACAAAGCTCTCTCTCACATATATCCTAATTTTGAGCAATGAAATTCGTTTAAAAGATACCTCTGTTATTTAAGAACTGTGTGGTTATGGTCTTCCTGGGATCAAGGTCATGTCCCACCAACTTCTAATTTATTTTGGTAAGCAGAATGGTAAACTAGCACGAATTAATAAGAGCTCAAATGATTTTGATGTCCCATTTTTCAATCACTCAGCAGCTACTCCATTTTCAATCCTGCTGCAAATTGCTTCCACATAGCATTCCATTTGGACTACACCCTGGTGAAGCAGACCCCTGTAAGTAACAGTATTTCACATTGTGCTCTCCTTAGTTTGTGTTCTGGGGGTATAGAAAGGTAGGCCAAAAAACAAAGATTAAGTCAACAAAACAACATACATAAAAATCTCTCAGTCTAACCTACCTCACAGAGTTGTTGTGAAGGCAATACAGAGAGAGGAGAGCCATGGATACCACCATGAACACTTGGATGACATAGAATAGGGGTTTCCAAACATGGGTCTCCGGCTGTTGTTGGACTACAATTCCAAACATCCATAACTAGCAAGTGTAGTTTTCAAGGATGGTCGGAATTGTAGTCCCAAAACAGCTGGAGACTTGGGAAATGCTGGCATAAGGAGAAAAAGATAAAAGCAAAGGAAATAGCATCTCCTTGTCAGAACATAAGGTCCCTGGCTAACGGCATCTCTTTCACCCTCTCAACTATGGTCACCCTTCTTCCTTACTAACCTCTCTTTACTGTTCATCTCAGGCCTAAATATAATGATGTAGATTTTGGTGAGGAAGATGCAACCCAATAAGCCAGCAGTAGAGGCCAAGATGGAGAAGATCTCCACAGCCACCATGTATTTCCCTTTGGTGCTCAGATAAGTGGGGACAAAGGACAGCCAAACACTGCAGAAGACCAGCATGCTGAAGGTAATCATCTTGGCTTCATTGAAAGTATCAGGCAACTTCCTGGCAAAGAAAGCCACAGAGAAGCTCACAATGGCCAAAAGACCCATGTAGCCGAGAATAAGGTGGAACATGATGTCGGAGCCTTCATTGCACTGCACTATGATCTGCCCATCCTGGGAGTGCAGGTCAAACTCTGGGAATGGGGGAGAGGATGCCAGCCACCCAAGACAGATGCCAGCTTGAATGAGAGAGCAGAAGCTGATAAGGGATCCTGCCAGCCTCTTCCCAAGCCATTTCCTCAGGCTGTTCCCAGGCTTGGTCACCATGAATGCCAAAACCACAGTGAGGGTTTTAGCTAACACACAAGCAACAGCAATGGAGAAGACGATGCCAAAGACGGTTTGCCTCAAGACACAGGTCACCTTTGTAGGCCTGCCAATGAATAAGAAGGAGCAGAGAAAGCAGAGAAGCAGAGAAGAGAGCAAGGTGCAGGTGATGCCCCAGTTGTTGGCTTTGACAATGGGAGTGTTCCAGTGCAGACCGAAGGTCCCCATCACAACAACTGTGACCAGAGAAAGCAGGAGAGCCAAGGAGGCCAGAATTGCCGCCAAGGGCTCCTCATAGGATAGGTAGCTTATTTTTTTTGGAATACATTGGTCCTGAAAGGCATTTGGGTAGTGATCATCTGGGCATTTCTCACATTGATCTGCATCTGAAAGTGAGAAGCATGCTTTTAGCATTTCTTGAAGCAATAATTATTAATAATATTGGTACTGTCTATTATGTTGTACGCGGAACATATTACTGAGCTGATTGACCAAAGCCTAATTTTTCAACTAAGTGGTGGTTCCTCTCTGAACATCTCAGGTGTACTAATCAATCTAGTCATATTTATATGTCATGGTTGCAGTATACAGATTGATTTCAGTGTTTCCCCCTTAAACATGTCTATCTCTGCATCCAGCCCCATGTTTTTGCATTTCTAAGCTTGTGGCTCAGTGTTTCTTTTTTACACTTTCCGTAATGGAACTTGGGAGTGCATGAAACAACCAGGTAGCCTGTCATCAGGAAAATCTATATTTGACAAGAAATAACTGTTCCTAATGATTGAAACTGTGTGGATACAATAGAGGAGATAATTTACTATTTGTTAATAACAGAAGATGAAAATTTGTTGGCTGCAGTTTCAATGGTGAGAAAAGGGAATCTATGGCATGCAATCTTAACCATTTTTACCCAGATGTATGCCATGCTGATTTCAATGGGTCTTACTCCCATGTGGATGTAATTTCACACAAGATATGCCTGAATAGGTGTGCAAAAGGTAGGGGAGAGGAAAGGAGAATATGTGTCAATAATATAAACACATGTGCTTGGGATCCATGACAGAAAATAAGCAGACACAGTAAGACTGAAACATGAATGTCTGTGGTGGAGAGGAAGATGGGAATTAGAGGTGACTTGGGTTCCTTCACTTACCCTTCTGGACTGAAATCCTCCCTTTAGGGCACTGAACACAATCATAGCAACAGATTTGCTTTCCCTGCTGGGCAAACATACTCTGTCCAGGGTGGCAGCTCTCAACACAGGTGGAAATGGGCAGCATCTAATGGTAATGACAAGCAAGGGATTTTGAATCGAATAAGCTTGCTTCTCTACATAACTCTTATTGTCATCTATGTCTGCTTTGCAGCAGAAAAGTCACAGGACTGAAATTAGAGAATGGCTGTCAAGCATTTGCTCCCTGGGCAAGCATCAGGCCCCCCGATAAAGATGCTTTGTGCTGTCACTTAACATTTGGCCAGCCCAGCACATGTCTGAATGGCAAAGAGAAGCTAGTGCCAACCTTCTACTTCTTGATAGATTGATTCCTCATAACCCAATGCTGATTCCCTCCTAGAGACACTCTTTTGAAGTTTAAATAAGAATAAATTTTTATTTAGTGTACATGACATTGCAGATTAAAATATATAATGCATGTAGGTGTTGCTTACATTGCTAATATATCTAACATAGATTTTTATCTAAGATAAATACTGTTACAGACTGACAGCAGCACAAGAGAACATTCCTGCTGCTCTAACTGTTTAGACTGCTCATAATTGCCATAACTGTACAAACTGACATAACTATGCCCTTTTAAAATGTGTTTTTTATATGTCGGTTTTAATCTCTGAATATCCCTGAGACTTCCGGGTATTGGGCGGTATATAAATTCAATCAATCCATCAGTTAATTGCCTCAGACATGTGACAGCACAGGGTTTTATAACCTTCTGAGCACCAGGACTTTCCTTAGCATTTTGGATGCTTTCATCCCACACATTATGGCTCAGCATGCATGGAGTTCGGCGTCACCATCAGCCTGATGTAGACCAACATCCTGGGACAGGATATCACCAGCACTCCATCCATCAACATTAGTGACCACACACTTCAGGTGGTGGATAATTTTCTTTCTACCTGGGCTCCGCATGGCAGAGATTGTTGGCAACAATGCATTTTAGAGCACAACAGTCCCTTTTCAAGAGCTTTAAACACTTGCCAATTCCCCACTCAGAAAGACCTTGTTCTTTATTCCTGATCTCTGAATTAGCTTCAAACTAGCTCTGGATCAACAACGTAAGAAAAACAGTGTTTCATCAGTGAGTTACAGAGCTTCTCTCCTCACACTTCTCCTTTGTAGCCATTTCTGCTTTTCTGGATCCCCTTATCTTCTCATAAAAGATGATGATGATGATTAAAACAAAAAAAATGGTCACACCCACCTGCTTGAACTTGGGATTCCATGCGATGGCACTTCCATCCACTGTGAACTCTTCTCCTGGGAGGGCCTGAGGGTCCATTCTCCCCACTCGGACTCTCTGGAAGGACTCATTGGGAAATGTGACCAAGTTGAGGAGATCATAGCCACCTGCCTGCTGCCCCTTCTCATCAAAAGAGATTTCTTCCCCAGCACTGTTGTTGAAGTGGATGTTCTTCAGGAAGGAGTGAAGCTAGATTGCAAGAGAAAAAACATAACAAACCTTGGAGGCTACTATGCTCTCTCTCTTGTGTTTGCCAAGTGAATCTTTGGATTTTTACTATTACTCATCAGTATGTTCTAGGATGCTGAAAGCTGCCTTACTGTGAGTGAAATCATTGCTCTATATAGCTCACTCATTTCTACACAGGTTGTTATTGGCTCTCTAGGGTTTCAGAGTCTTTCCCATCATGATCTTGAGATGCTGGGGGTTGAACATGGGACTTTTTGAATGAAAGCAGATGCTCTGCAATTGATCTGTAAGCCTTTCCAGTTTCAATATTATGAAACATGGCTTGGTATGTTTTTAACTTGGCATAGATACCAGGTACTTCAAAAAACTCCCCATTAACATATGCAACTGCCTTGTGCTGAGTTAAACCATTGTTCTCTGTAGCCCAGAACTGTCTACTCTGAATTGCCACAGTTCTATTCGGCATACACCTGTGGTTTCAACCCATTTCTAATACCAGAGGACACTCCTGGCCCTTGC
Source organism: Podarcis pityusensis (assembly GCF_964106645.2). NCBI lineage: Eukaryota > Metazoa > Chordata > Lepidosauria > Squamata > Lacertidae > Podarcis > Podarcis pityusensis. The sequence continues at coordinate 41,380,952 of NC_138038.1, read as the reverse complement.
ACAGTCCCAAGTAGGAGAATCCTGGGATGGATTAATTTAAAGAGCTTTGAATGTGCAGCATGCAATGCATGTGGCCTTTTACTGAGATAAAGTCCCTCCCAATGATAGAGCTCACCAATGAAAATCCCCAAGGCCTCTCCTCCATGCCAGGGCTCATCTGTGAAACATATGAACAGTAATAATAACTCCTGTGCTTCTAATACTGAGGAGAGTAGTTGACAGTACCTGCCAGGGTTTAACTTTCTGCTGCATCCATTTCTCAGCCAGTACTTTCTGTTTGGCTCTTGAGGAATACATGCTATGGAGAGCATGTGCTACTGCATGGACGCCATTGTAGATGGTGTAGCTCTGGCTGGACATTTCCATTTCAAACACGGGTCCAGTGAGTTTCTCCAGCTTCTCCCTTCCAGTGCAGTGTTCGTAAGTTGTTTCAAGTAGATCTGGGAATAAACAGAGGAATGCACTGGCCCAGAACTGCTGGATGAAATAAAGATTTGGCTGCCATGGATTTATGGTCTGTAGAAAGTCCTGAAACCCTGGAACTGGATTTGAATGGAGTGTAAATGACAAAGTGCCATTGAAGGATTTTGAAGGAAATTTGCCTCTAACCAGCACTGCAGTGAAATCCCATTGAGCTGTTGTAATCCACACCCTCTCCAGAGGGTACATAAAGGAAACCTCACAGGAGACTAAAACCAGTCTCAAAGCCTCTAGAGATTGACTGTCTCCGTAGACAAGAATCACATTCATTTGCCTCTGTGTGAGAGCAAACATGATTGGTCTCAATTTTTGTTGAAGTAGCTCATTAGGTAAAAAATTTGTCACTAGTGGGATCACCAGTGTCCAAGAAATACAAAGATTATTCTGGGAAAGCCTTGGTCTGAGAGTACGAAGGAAAGTTTCTCCACTGTCATCATCTGAAACAAGGAGGCCAATCCAGTTCCACCCAAACTTCCTGAGTAGCCAAACAATGCCATCATACTGAGCTTCTTCATTGGGGACCATTTGGAAGAAGGAAGGGAAGCGCCTTTGGTCACTCAGCCCTGGATCCAAGGAGCCATAGCTGAGCTAAAGGGAAAGGCAATATATTTTTAGGAATCCGAAAACCATCCATTTGTTCATAGAAAGAATACTTCATTATTGTGGTGGTTGACCACCTGGTCTTACTTTTCTAAGTATACACCCGTGGCATTATTAAGTCTCCAACTAGGAGAAGTTTCTAAGCAGGAAGCTGGATGCTCCTATGATTACATGATTTGTGGCATGGCCAGGTTTGGAGAACCAGAGCTTGGATTATTAGTACTTTGGGTTTATCCCCCCCCCCAAATCCCAATGCTACTTGAGACGGCAGTGTTGGCAACACATAGCTAGGAGGCTTGAACATAATCATGTACCTATACCAAGTCTAACGTAGGACATATGTGTAGAAAACATAATGTAATGGGATTGAAAGCTAACCTGGATGCTTTTTGAGGTTTTCTGTGTATGTCTGTCCTTGTGGTTGTATCTATGTGTCTACACACATACCTGTGGAATCTTGTAGGTGTTTAATATATTGGCCATCTGAAGGGAGTTTTGGGAGGTGAGCCCTCCAACGACGGCAATTAATTTATCTTCCCCATTACAGTGGTAATTGGGGGGATTTCGTTGTCCCATGAAAAGAAGAGCAAGAGTGTTCCAACAAGTTTGCGAAGGATTAAAAGCATTCTCATAAAATGTTGATCCCAGTGTGATGTTGGATAAGACTTTGGCATTCTTGTTGATCTCTTGCATGGCAAAGATGAAGGCAAGAACATGCTGGTAGTTTTTCGGGATCATTCTGCAATGAGACAAAGAATGACTGCAAACATGACAGAAGAGAAACAACTGTGTTGAAGTTTTCATTTTGATTCATGCATGTCTTTAACTTGGATGTTTCAGCCTACACGACAAGAACATTTCATTCAAACTAATGATACTACAGCAGTCTCCTAAGATATTATGATTAGATGTTCAGTATGGAAATAGTAGATTCAAGGAGATCCATTGCTGTGCTGTGGATGAATTGGTGGGGTTGGATATTGGAAACTCAGAAACAAAAAGCAGTTAACCTGCCAAGTTCAGTCAGGCTCTATTTCTTTCCCCACTTAACTAGTGTCAAAATCACCAACACAGTGGGATTTAATACTGAGTAAATCATTGCATGTTCCCAACATTCCCTTTGCCTCTTTCTTCTACGCAATGTTCATGGCTTCCTCTTGTTCTGCTGCTTTGTCCATCACCTCCCTTCCATTTCTGAACCATGAAGTATTCATGGGAATGTGTTCTCAATTCAACCTGGGAAACAACTCTTTAGTATACCAGTGTGCTTTAACACACAATGTCTTTTTAGCAGCCCTTGAATCTAAGCCTTATAGATATGCTTTCCTTTTTTAAAAAAAACCTAAAAACAACTTGGGAAGCAAAATCTTCATCTTCTTTTTTTATTCAATGGGATTCGCTTCCCATATAATCGTGCGTGGGATTATAGGGTGTGATCACACAACCTTCCATTGGAAATTGCTTATTCCCATGTAAACATGTGTTAAGGAAAGCTCTTCTGGATCCCAAATATTTGAGAGGAAGCATCCCATTGGGCTCTGTGGAACTGCCTTTCACACAAATCTGATTTAAGCTGCAATATGGCTGCAGCCACTTACCTGGGAATAAACACCACTAAGTTCAGTGGTGATTACTTCGAGTAGGTAAGCCTAGATTTGCCCTGTCAGACTAAAAGCTGATGCATGTTTGGGGTGTGGAGCAAAGCCCATGGAACTGAACAAGGCTTACTTGCAAGAAAATTTTGGCACAGGGATGGGTTGCAACATCTATGGCTTGCAACATCTATGGGTTGAAGTAGTTTGAAAACTTCAGCTGGGTTGTGGATGGGGCTCATATGGGCAAAAAGCAGGGGCAATCTAGTAGCCACACTTAAGCACTTTGGAATACCCATAGATTTCAACAGGATTCTGGCCCTGTACCCACTGAACACAATGAAGGGACTTGTTTTCAAGTTAATGTGTCCCTACTGCTGGGCTTTGCACTTTGAGGGAAAAGGAGGGAACTGCAGCTTATCAGACTCAAAATGAAAAGGTGATTTTTTTGGTAAAAAAAGAATATCAAGTTGTAGGTATCATCTAAAAGAATATCAAATTGTAGGTAGTTCCACTTCAGTGTAGCAATACAGAAACACAACAATGAACTGTGGTGGTGGTGGTGGGGGGGGAGTAGAATAGCATTTCAAGCAAGTCCAAATTTGTATTGAAGTACTTCTTAATTCTTTCCACAAGAATGAATATCCTACCTGAAAGACAACTCTGAAAAATATTGTTAACCTTGTGGTGTAGAGGGATTTGATTAGGTTGCATATGGTGCCTTAGACTGATGATGTTTATTTCTGCTAACTCAAGTGGTGGGACAAAAATCTGAATGTTCCCTGTGAAGGCTGACAGGAGAACCGAAGACAGAAGCCGATGCAGTCGTGTATTTCATCAAGTCATGAATAATCAGTGGACAGAACAGAAAATTTCCCAATCAAAAAGTAACTACTTAAAAAGGTAAAGATAAAGGACCCCTGACAGTTAAGTACAGTCGTGAACGACCCTGGGGTTGCAGCGCTCATCTCGCTTTACTGGCCAAGGGAGCTGGCGTTTGTCCGCAGACAGTTTTTGCGGGTCATGTGGCCAGCATGACTAAGCTGCTTCTGGCGAAACCAGAGCAGCGCACGGAAACGCTGTTTACCTTCCCGCTGGAGTGGTACCTATTTATCTACCTGCACTTTGACATGCTTTCGAACGGCTAGGTTGTCAGGAGCAGGGACCGAGCAACGGGAGTAACCTTCCGATTGCCAAGCCCTAGGCTCAGTGGTTTAGACCACAGCGCCACCCACATCCCTAACTACTTACTGAGAACTACTTACTAAGTAACTACTTACTGAGCAGATAATGAAGAGGATTGTGGGCGCTCCATAAATTTCTGCATTTTGAAGTTTGCTAGCGTAATGGATATAAATTCACCGATGACCATGTCTGCTGGAGGACCATACGAATTGGTTTGAATTGTTTTTTCCAATCTGCAATAGCTCAAAATCTTGCTAGAAGAATAATGCATCAGCAACAGCAGGAAAAGCAGGTGGCGTGCTAACCATTCTTGGGCTGAACTGGAAGCCATCATGTTTACCTATAGTCACTAACAGCATTTCAGTCTTGGCTGAAGTTATAAGGAAACTTGGCTCCATGGAGGCATGTACCTGCCTCAAATCTGCGTCCCTAACTGGATTCATGTAAGTTGATAGGACAGGTGCCTATATAGACTACAATACAGGACCATCACATTTGGAAAGGGCTGTTTCTGTGGCTTATATTGTGCCTGGCATCTGATTTGCCATGGGACATTTAAAAGTAGTGATTCTGATCAATAATTATAAAAATTACAGGGTGAGATATTTGTTTTGCTAAGGTCCTCAAGTCTCAGAACAAGCAAAGTTATTATGCTAATGAGATTTCTGCTATAGCCCAAGATCTTCTCTCTTGTGAAGCAGTGCCTTGGACAGTGGGCATAACTTTCTGAATGGAGAGAATTTGACACAAGTGCAGGGTAAAAAAGAGGCTTGTTTTCTGTGAACTGCCCTGAGACCTCTGGGTATAGGGTGGTATATAAACTCAATAAATAAAAATAATAAAATAATGTACATATCCCTTCTTCTGATTCAGACCATTCACCCTTCTATCCAATTACTGTCTGCTCTGAATAGCATTTATGCTCCATGGCACATCAAAAGGGTCTTTTTCCCATGCAACTTGAGCTTTATTAACTTCAGATGTTAGTACAGTCGTACGAGTTACAAATGCCTCGGGTTACAAATGCTTCAGGTTACAAACTCTGCTACCCTGGAAGAGTTACCTCAAGTTGAGAACTTTTCCCTATTATGAGAACAGAAATAATGTGCCAGCAGCACAGAAGCAGCAAGAGGCCCCATTAGCGAAAGGACGCCTCTAGTTAAGAACAGTTTCAGGTTATAACTAGAGGTACCACTGTAATTAAACTTTGTCCTTATGTATCTGAAGCTGAGACTGGTTGGGGCAGTCCAGTCCGATGGGCGTCATATAAATAATACATTATTATTATTGTGCGCTCTGCTACTGAGCAATATCCCTTCAGTGTAACCTGGATGGTTAAACACTCCGTCATAACAGCAGACCAGATATCTCTTCTCTTCTTCTGCCTTCCTCAGATGCCATCCCACATGCGATTTTTGTCTATCCCCACAGAAGCCTAAGTATCTTTTGCATTAGGTTTCCTGATATTATTGGACGGCAACGCCCATCATCTCTGGCTGCTGCCAATGCTTGCTGGGGATGAAGGGCATTGTATTCCAACAACTTCTGGGGATGAAGCGGTGAAGAACAATGATCTGTTCCATGGACACTACTGTCCTGGGACCTTCTACTTGTTTTCATTTCAGGATACCAAACCTGAGCCAAAGGTATGATGTACAATGCCATCAGAGCTATTGGGACAGAACATGGTCACTGCAGATGGTGGATTTGAATGTCACTTGGGATGGGTGAACAGAAGACACACAGATTTAATATACTAGATTTGATTTTTAAGCAAATTCTTAAATTTGTTGCAAGCAGATTTTTAGAATTACCAGGTTAGGTAATGGTCCATTAAGGAAACAAAAGGAGAGGCTCTGAACTCTTGGGTAGTTAGAAAGACAAATATAGTGATGAGTGTTGAGAAATTGGACTGGGATTCTTTCTTCAAAAAGCTGAACTGTATTCTTTTATCTTCCTGCATACAAATCAGTATTTCACTTTTAAAAATCCAAACTTAGTTCACAGAGCTCTTGGAGAGCATGACATATAAGACCCAAATCAAGAATAAAGTCACATGCTGTTATTTTCTTTAAAAGACACCCATAAAGACAGTGATCCATTTTGCTGCTTCTGCTGGGAGGGCATTCCACAGGGCGGGCACCACTACAAAAAATGCTTTCTGCCTGGTTCCCTGTAACTTCACTTTGCAGTGAGGGAACTGCCAGAAGGCCTTCAGAGACGGACCTCAGTGTCCACGGTGAATGATGCAGGTGGAGACACTCCTTCCGGTATGCAGGTCTTGAAACCCTCCAATCGTGTTGAATTGTCTTCTTCTAAAATTGCCTAAAGCTGTTGATCTTTGAATTTGCATTCCTCTGTTCCCAAAGGCTCATTGTTTGTTGTGAATTTGGAAACATTTGATTTTGAGGAGAGATATGTGCCTGCGAATGTTCAATAGTTTTATATTAACTTTGAAGGCAGGGTATAGCCGCAATAAGCACTGTATCTTCCCTTCCCACATATTATTCTGAGACCTACACAGACTGCACTGGAAATTATAGACAGCTTTTTCTAGGGGAAGGGTTTTGGTATAAAACTTATGTTCCCCCCTCTTTTGGAGTTGCACATTTACCACACTAAGCTCCCCTTGAAAAAGAGGAGAGATGGTCTCTCTCATTATGGAGGCGTGTGGGCAACCATGTGAGGGCATTTGGCCCTATAGGGGGAAGTGGAGACCAGGACATTTAAGCTTCTTCCACCCCACACTCTCCCATCTTTTCTTTGAGACACCCATCCTCCCACCCTTTGTTGTGTGAGCCTTTATAGGGGGACTGAGTAAGAACCTATTTTTGGAGGGGTGACACTAATTGGACCATGCATTCTCCTTTTTGTCTCTTTCACACTCTTGGGTGTTATCTGTGTTCAGGTAGCATATTGCAAGCCTTGTGCATTACTCCCAACAGGAACATGAGCCAATTTCCTGATGAAAACCACCCCCCCAACCCCCAACCCAAGCTGTGTTTTACAGAACAAAAAACTATTTTTAAAAAAGAATATCTGATCAGAGACAGTGTCTATTATGTTCATAATTTTGAATATTCCAGTTCTTGTGGGGAAAAAAGTGTTTTGTTATGCAGGAGTTCGTTAAAGATTTGCCTAATTCACTCTGAAAAGAACAAGCTTCTCTGATGTCCTGCTTTCACTCGTAAAGAGCTTCTGAGCTCTTCATAGGCAGAACGTAGGCACAGAGACACACATTTTGCTTTTGATAGAATGAACTTTATTGAGAGAATAGCCATTAAGAGAAAGCAACAGAATGCGTAGTTAGAAGCCTGGAGAGTGCACTGAATCCTCTCGCTTTCCAGGCTTCAGGAAGCTATCCGCAAGCCTTAGGAGCATGGCGGGAGTGCCCGCCGGGCTCCCAAGGCTTGCGGACAGCAGCCTGCAGCCCGAAGCCCGAAGCAACTGTGTTGAAAAATTCAAAGAGAGACAAATTTCAAAGGGTGGCTGTCATATTGTTTCAGACACTGCAAATTCAGTAAGTTTGCCTTTAAATGGAAACTGAACTGAATTTCTCCCCAACCCCAACTCCAGCTTACCCAGGTGCAGTTCTGTTGAAGTGATGGAGTCCTCTTTCTACAACTCTGTCTCCCAAGTTGGCTGCCTTAATTCTTATACGGAGCTTAGTCAGGTCAGAGACAGGGGAAAGGAGGAAGGAATTTCAGCCTTTTAGACATATATAGAGTACAGATGAAGAAAGAAAGGATGTACTGTATTTTTCGCCCCATAGGATGCACTGCCCTATAGGACGCACCTAGTGTTTTTTGGGGGGGAATAAAGGAAAAAAATTATTCCCCCCCCAGGCGCGGGGCTGGGGCGGGGGAAACCCGAGCTTCCACCGACCCCAGCCCCCAGAACAGGCAGCTCTGGGAGCTTGCGGGGCTGGGGGAGGGGGAAGCCCGAGCTTCCCCCTCCCCCAGAACGGGTCCCAGAGCGATGCAGAAGCTGCCCGCAGCTTCGGCATCGCTCTGGCAGCTTGCGGGGCTGGGGGAGGTGGAAGCCCAAGCTTCCCCCTCCCCCAGCCCCCAGAACGGAGCCCGGGAAGGCAGGTAGCTCTGTGCGACCCTCCGGAGGCCGGTGCGGCTTTGCGCCGGGCTCCGGAGGGTTGCGCAGAGCTTCCTGAAGCCTGGAGAGCGAGACCCTCTTTTCACGTCCTATAGGGTGAAAAATACATTTATATGCCATAAATAAAAATAAGCACACATAATTAATATCAGATAATGCATCTAACACCTGGAGCTTAGTCCATATCTAGGCGGAGTCCTTTGTTCAATATGTTTGATATTAAAATGAAAGGGGAACAGAGTGCACCTTTTGCTCAAGGGCACAGACTCACTTTGCATTGTTGATACCCAACAAGAATGGCCAGCTTCCTTCAAAATGGAGTGTTTACACTGGAACATTTCCCAGTATCCTCTGTTACATGAAGGGATTCCATGACAGACAAATCCACGTGGCAAAGAAGCCACAACTGTGAAAATAGCTTCTGTAAATTCAAGCTAGGTATATATACCATATTTTTCACTCTATAGGATGCACCGGACCATAGGATGCACCGGATCATAGGAGGGGGAGAACAGAGAAAACATATTTTTTTTCCTTGTCCTCCCCCTCTAAAACAAGGTGCATTCAAGGTGCATTCACCCAAAGCCTCCAGAGCGCAGCGGGAGGCTTCAGGCGGCTACCTTGGAAGCCTGGAGAGTGAGAGGGGTCGGTGCACACTGACCCCTCTCGCTCTCCAGGCTTCAGTGAAGGCAACCCAAAGCCTCTGGAGCGCGGGGGGAGTTTCCTCTGGGCTCCGGAGGCTTCAGGTTCCTTTCAACCTGATCTTTCCTTTCCCACCACCGCCAGCCTCAAAGATCCCTGAAGCCTTTGGAGCACAGCGCGAGGTCCCGCTGTGCTCCAAAGGCTACAGGGATAGCTTTGCGCAGCCACCCCCAAGCTAGAATAGCGAGACAGAGCGCTCTACAGTGCTCCATCTCCCTGTTCTGGCTTTGGGCTTAGCCGCGCAGCCTGCATTCGCTCTATAGGACGCACACACATTTCCCCTTAATTTTTGGAGGGGAAAAAGTGTGTCCTATAGAGTGAAAAATACGGTATATATCTACATTTAAAAATGGAGCTTAGTGAGGTCCATTTTCTTCCATGAAAATAAAAGATGCTGAAGGGGGAACTGAGATTTCAGTCTCTTTGCTGTCCATACTCTTTTGCCTTAGGTTTTTCCTCTCCCTGGTTCAGTTCCAGGATTTCCAGGCTTGCTTTTAGATATGCCAAGTACCGCGACTATGAGTTGGGCCAAACTTATTCAGGGAAAGCCCCATGGAGGCCATGTTTTCCACAAAGTCCCAAGCAGCCCCTTGTAAGGTCGTGTCAGCATGGATGTTAAAATCCCCTAGAACAACCAAACTAGGTGTCTCCAGGAGAATATCTGCCATGACCTGAAGCAGCTCGGCCAGGGAATCCTTGGTACAGTGGGGAGGTTGGTACACCAAAAGGAATCCTGTACTGCCTCTATTGCTCAGCTTCCAGAACATGCACTTATCCTCTGTAGTGTTTCCTTAGGACACTCTAGAGACAAAATGATGGACTATGGCTGGCTGAGTCATCTCTATGAAGACAACTGCTTCATGATTTTGAGGAAATATTCATGGAACAAATCACCATGACTTTTAGCATCTAAGGAGTGCCGATAGGCACTTATTTTCTCAAAGGCTGAGCTTCCTTATAAGTGAAAAATCTGATTTCAGTTCCTCTAAATATGAAACAGCAGCCACAATGTCAGAAGAGAGGTGGTGACCACCTTCAACTAGGAACGTGGGGAAAATACGTTCCACTTTGCATTGTAGAAATGCATATGAATATTCATTGGTTTCAAAATTATCTTTTATTGCTCAAAGCAGTCAACCCTTTTAGCAGTATAGCTAAAATGAAATTTCACATGAAGAACAACCTTCTTACTGCTTTGTTCCTTTCTCCTCAGAGCCAAGGCCCTGTCGTGTCCTGGTGGTTGGCTGCAAAACCAGGGCAACTGCTATGGATATTTTGATACCAAGTTGTCATGGAAAGATGCTGAGGTAAGAAATGTTTCTCCTCAACCAAGATGTAATAGAATCATGGAATCATGGAATTGGAAGGCATTCTAAGGGTCATCTAGTCCAAACCCTTGCAATGTAGAAATCTCAACTAAAGCATCCATGACAGATGGCCATCCTACCTTGGCTTAAAAACCTCCAAGGAAAGAGAGGCCACAACTTTCCACTGTCAAAGAGATCTTGCTGACAGAAAGTTCTCTCTAATGTTTCTAATTTACATCTTTTGGGCTCCTATCAGATTTCTGTGAGTAGGGCTATCCTTGCCCTGGAACAATACTTGTCCAGCATCTCAGACTTAACAAAAGAGAGTTGGTCACTTTATGTTCCAGTGAAGCATCTCCGTGGGAGCTGAGAATGTGACAATTATGCCAAATCCTCCTCTCCCACCAGGAGAAGAGGGAAGTAATCTTTCTGTGGGAAAGTAGAATAGACTGCAGTTCTGAAATAGATCTGAGACTGGGTTCGCAAAACATTTCATGGCTCTGGCTGTCTCCCTAGAGAACTCATGTATGAACTGCAGATTTTGGCAGTTTTTGATCCTTTGCCAGCTTGGCAGTGTTTGATCCTTTGCCGGCTTAGGGTTTCCGGCTTAGGGTTGATCCTTTGCCGGCTTAGGTTTGATCCTTTGGCAGTGTTTGATCCTTTGCCAGCTTAGGGTTTCTCCAGATGACCTTTTAATTGACCACTTATCTTGCATTCACCCTAGATGAGGGGGCAAGAACATGCTCCTACATTTGTTCATTTATTTATTTAAATGGATTAATTGTGCAAACCTACACTTCCTGTTATGTGCTTGAATTCCTCGTGTGAAATGCTGTCGATCTGGATAGTAAATTGTATGTGACAACTGCCCTGGGATATTTGGGTGAAGGGTGGTATGCAATTTGTAACAACAACAACCATCACATTCATGTTGTATTCTGAAAACAGTGGTTGCCAGGCTAAAATCTGAGTCGTGTATACTCCTCACCACAGCATTTTTATAAGAAATGGTTAAGCTGTGATCAGATCAGAAAGCAAAATTAATCTGGACTATTTATTCTTCATGTGCCTCCTAACTTCTGGACCTAATGCTGTCATTTGTTCTCTTTTAAAGAAACCGTTTACAGTTTTGCGAAATGGAATGATAGAAACTGCAACCAACTCAACAGCTACATCTGCAAGAAAAAACTCTAAGACAGCAACTGTCATTCCCAACTGTGCCTTCTGTGATTGATGGACAGCTCTCTGGAATCATTACCTCCAGCCAGATTCCAGCCAGACAAAATCACTCATGTCTGGCACAGAGAAGGGCCTACAGGTGAGCAATTGGTGCAGAGGTGTCTGGCTTAGCATCCCAGGATTTGGCACTGGTCAGGTAGTCTGGGATCCCCTTACATTTTCCCCTGTCCCCAGCTCTCAAAATCCCAGCTTTAGTATCAGCTCTGCTGAGCACCTCTGAGAAAAGAATTTAGGTTTGGGATAAAAAGTTTCACCTACAGGTTTCACCTACAAGGCACTCCTGAGTGCCTTGTCAGGTATCGGCGACAGTGCTGGACTGGAGCCCCAGAGGTACAATGTGCTTCTTTTCCCTGGGAACTCCAGTGCAGGAATTGCCCCTTCCCCCGTCTTCAGATATATGGTATTGGAACTGGAGCAATAAGGATGGACTCAGTGAAAAGAGAATACACATAAGCGAGTTTATTAGGATTATATTTTGCAGAAGTAACAAGGAAACTTCCAAGTGAATGGGAAGACCAAAGAGGTAGCTCTATAGAGGAGGTTATTTTGAAAATGAAGAAGAGCTGTTTTTCCCCCTTTGAGGGATGGGAGAGGAAGGAATGAGATCACAGACACATCCACTAAGCAGGCAGAGTTGGGAACTCCAGTCTCCTTTAAAGCTCTTGTTTGCAGATATAGGTACACAAAAGGTTACAAGGTTTATCATTCCACTTTCGAAAACCTAAAATTCAAGACATGACAAAAGTTACTATTTCCTGCCCATTATTACATAACCAAATGGATGTGGTTTGGAGTACGGGTTAGGAATTGGATTTGACTAGGGTATATTTCAGGTACTAAAAATCTGGACAAACTTGTTGAGCTCTTTTCTTTTCTTTTTGCTTGGGCCTTGCACCGCCTCCCTCCCTGAACCCTGTTCAGGCCCCTATTCAAGGTAAGCGGCTTTGGGACACTCACCAACTGGGCTTCCTCCTGACTTGCACTGAGCCTGGGGTTCTTGGCTCTGTGCACATGCCATCCATCTGGGCAAATGCTCACGCAGGTCATGCCCAGTTAACTTTCAGCCTCACTTCAAATTGAAATTGCAAGGTGCACCAGGAACAAGTGAGGGCCGGCCTGAGCTTTTTTCTTTTTTTGAGCTTTCCCCCCCAAACATCTCCCTTCCACCCCCCACCCCAAAATTCCAGCTTTTAAAGCATGTTTGAAACATTTTCCTTTGAAAATAGTCCTGGTTGCCATATGTCCAGGTTTTCCCAGACATTTTGCTGCTTTGCTGCCCAGACGCCATTTTCAGGCCCTGATTCCCGAACATGTCTGGGAAAATCCGGACGTACGGCAACCCTAGATTGGGTAGGATGGACTGATCCAGAACTGACCAACCCCATGTGGATTGCCCATCCAACTGTTGCCTGACTTCAACCTCATAAGTGTGCTCCTGATTCAAAATTTGCAGCTGAAATCAGGTCTTTTTTAAAGTGATGCCTTCTTTTGTTTCTTTATCTGACTTTAACCACTTCTTAGAGAAATGCTGTAGAAAATAATATGACATGGCCCACTTGAAAAACCACTGTTTCCAGAATATAATATGTAAATGAGTATGCATGCAATAAAACACATGCAACTAAACTATGCAGATGAGTTACAGCTGAAGCCTCCTGGTATGTTGGACAGTGACACTAAATGCTGAATGAATGGACCACTGCTAGCCAGGTCTACAGAGTAATTGATTTGTAAACATTTCTACAAGCGAACACCTGGTTGAAGGTTAAATATGACTCATAATTGGATCCCTTAAAATCAATAGACTTTAATTAGTGATGGTTGACAGATGTACTGTATTTTCAGAGCAATTTAGTGAGATGCAACCCTGAAAAGTTGGAAATTTAGAGGGAATTGGAGGGTAATGTAGCATTCAAGGTGAAAATGCCTTTTTTCTCAGGCATGCAAATAGTTTCCCTACCTGTCCTATGCAGCAGCTCCACACAATACTCCTTGCCGCCTTTATAGTTGTTTGGCTCCCCTCTGTTCCAGTTGTTGTAATTAAAGACTGAATCATCAAGCCACTTCCAATCTCGGTTCTGCAGGAAAGAGAAGGAACAGCTCATTTGACCAAGGAGGTTTGTAGCTCAGTGCAAGGATCTTCAGAGGAGGTTGCTCAGCAGGAAGCTCCTGCAAGCTATGATGGAGACATTAGAGAAGAAGCCCCTACCATAAGCACCATCTATGCAGGGCCATGGGTGCTGAGGCACCCACAAAATGTTCTCTGTGGGGGGCTGGCAGGGAGAGGCAATGTGTTGCATGTGTGGGCACCCCTAATGTGGGGTGGAACCCAACACGCCTGGCCCCTATGTAAAATAATGGAGAAGTAATTATGGCATACAGCCTAGGAGATGATTGAGATAAGGATGGGATGGCATTGCTAAGGAGCCACTGTGCTGTGCTGTGATGATGACCTGGAATAGAGTAATTGAAGGGAACTCACCTGATCGCGATCATGGAGCCCAATCCAGACATTATGTTCTTTCTTCTGCTTTGAGGAGATATGATTGGCCACCAAGGCTGACTCTTGCTCTGTGAGTATAGAAGCGAGATGGGTCCCACGGCCTTGGCTCTGGCATGCAATCTGAGAATAGAGAAGGCACTAAAGTCATTCTGCCACCATGATCATCATTCACTTAACTGTAAGTCACTTTCCCACAAAATCGTGCCCAAAGTGGTTCACAATGTATCAAAAAGATAATAATAATAATAATAATAATAATAATAATAATAATAATAATATATCCTGCCCATGTGGCCGGGCCTCCCAAGCCACTCTGGGCAGCTCCCAACAAAATATTCCCTGTACCTTCACTTCTCACAGTGAGGGAACTGCCAGAAGGCCCTCGGAGCTGGACCTCAGTGTCTGGGCTGAACGATGGGGGTGGAGATGCTTCTTCAGGTATACTGGGCTGAGGCCATTTAGGGCACTTTGAATTGTACTCGGAAACATACTAAGGTAAGAATTCAAAAGTGATATCCCACCCAGTTGGAGTTATCCAACTGTGAACAATCATGTGTAATGTCAAAGTTCTTAATTTATTCTATATTTTGGAATGTGGTTGTTACTGACAGTGTTTTTGTATTGTTATTTTTTGTAAATCACTTTGCGTTTTAATAAAACCAAACAGTGTATAAACAGTTTATAAATCTTGTAAAATTTATGAATGAAAGAATGAATACTAATCTCACCTCAGGCAAATCAGACTGAGTGTTCAATGAAGAATGGATATCACATAACTTCTGTGTAAGCTTTGTGCAAACAAATCAGGCTGAGGGTTTACAAAATAAGTCCTCTGGGGGAGACCAAATTTGGTTTTCTCACAACTCCAAATTCAGATGCCTTTGCATACAGAATGTTGAGATTGTTTTAGAAAAGGAAAATAGGCATTTAAATGTATGCAAGTAGTTTTGAGCTGAAGGGATTTGCTTTGTAATATTGAATTCATATTAACTTAACCTCTGCTGCAACACAGATAATCACCAAACAAACTAACCTACCACATTCCATTTTGGCACTGCAGACCATTATTCTTTTTAGTAAGAGAGATGACTTGCCTCTTCCTAATGGTGAGTGGATACATTCTGGCCAGGCCATCCCTCCTGACCACAGGATCCAACTCTTTTGGGCCGAGGTCCCTTTAGCCCCCCAATAAAATATTTGAGGGGGCGGGTTCCCAAAGGTGATGGGCATTGCCATTCCAATGGGGTGTGTGTGTGTGCCATGTCTTGTGATCGATTGTGCAGAGCAGGGCTTACCTGGCCACTGCTCCACCCCTTATTTTATTTAAGTTGGCACCCTTGAGGAGTCTTGACTGTTAATTAAGCCTTCTTGGCTCCCATGGAAACACATCCCTTGAACATGTTGGGTGAGCAACTCAATCTGAAATGTTGGCCAGGTATTGTCTCAGGACAACCCACATACATAGCCCTCCTCAAAAAGATCTCATGCGCAACCCACAACAATATCTTATGCTACAGCTTGGTTGGTGAGAAACAACTTCTTACCTCAGCTTCGGACCATGACTTTGGGCTATCAAAATATGCATAGCAGTTGCCCAGCGCTCTCAGCCAACCCCTGGGACAGGATCTGGCCCTTGCTGTATGGAAAGAAGAGTAAAGGAAGAAAAAGAGGGTGGGACAAAAGTTGTAAGAAGACTGTTTTTAATGTGAGATCTCACTTTACTTGTACTTTTGCTTATTCCAGTGAGGAAGCACAGGTAATTTAAACCTTTGTGCTTTCAGAGGTGGTTAGTGTCCAGTTGATTTGGTGAGACAGAAGGCAGGGAGACCAACAGAAGGTGCATCCAGAGGCAATGACAGGCAGTGCCAGTCCCTGACTGGTTGTCAATATGAATCTGAGGAGTGGTTCAGGGCAGACTGAGGTTGGTAGGGCAGTTTCCTATTCACTCTAATGAACCAGCTTCAATTGCCTGATTATTTATTCCAACAGCCTTAGCTTGGTTACCATCACTTGGAAATCTAACAAGTACTTTTGTTTACATCAATGCTGAGCCCCTATTAAGATTTCTGGGAAATTCCCAGATAATTGTTAAAACACTCACCTCCAGGGAACGAATAGGAGACCAGGAGACCAAGAAGGCAAAGGTAGGTGACAACCCCCATCTTCTGGTTGACCTTTTGTGGAAGGAAATGTGCAGCAAATTAAAAACATCCTTACTTATTGCGAATGTGGTGATAGCAGGAAGAAGAAAACCAGCATTTTCTGTTCTTGAAATCATAAATGGGAAGATTAGAGAAAGAAGAGAGAACCCAAAACCTAAAGTTGGCGATTGTTGAAGTATCATGGAGTCAAGTAAGGTTAGTGTGCAGATGCACCTAGTGCTGACCACTGACTCTTCTGGGCATGTGTGTAGTAGAAGAAGTAGAACACTCCCCAGTTTAAGCTCCCCACCCTTCATCACCACAGTTACTTATATTCCAGTTGAGCCAAGGAGGGAGAAGTTAAATAGCATGAGGAGGCAAAGAGCAGGGAGGAGTTTAGCTCCCCTCAGTCATTTCCCATTTTCTTCTAAAATCTAGACCTCGCTAAGCCCCAATTTTTAAAAATGAATAATGCAAATGATTTCCACAGTTTCGGTTTTATGGAATTCTTGCCACATTGACTCATCTGCTATGACTCAGTCTTGCATGTGGTAGAGGATTCTGGGAAATATTCCAAGGCAGTCTCTCCATTTCGGAAGGATGCAGGACAGTCTTGCTTTCTTCTCCACAACTTCTCAACCCACAAACCCACATAGTATATGTATACTCACTTACCTGTGAGAACTGAATGGGACTTTGCTGGAAGAAGGATGTGGACAGATATGTGGGTATAGGGTATAATGCTAGTGAGAGCCCCCAAAACAAAATATAAACCAGTAGCCATAGCATCAGAAGTGAGTTTGTGATTGCCTCCAACTTACCCAAGTTTCGTCCTGTGAGGTGATGGATATCGCGTTATGCAGGGGCAAGTTTGTCTCTGAAGCTGCTGCCTCGATTCTTATATAGATCTTGGTGAAGTTGGGGGTTGGGGCAGGGAAGGGGGAAGGATGAAAGTTCAATCACTTGCCATATGTTGAGTAGATATGGATAGGATAAATATGTTTCAATTTCCCTGGAATTCTCTCCAGTGTGGACTTAATTTACATGTTGAGTAGATATTGATAGGATAAATATGTTTCAATTTCCCTGGAATTCCCTCCAGTGTGGACTTAATTTATGGTTATGACCACTATACAGTTATGTTTCTGACAATGGGTTGGAAAGCAAATACCCTAAATAAAAAATAAGTACACATAATTAACATCAGATAATGCATCTGCCTTCTGGAGCTTAGTCCATATCTAGGCGGAGTACTTTGTTCGATATGTTTGATATTAAAATGAAAGGGGAACAGAGTGCACCTTTTGCTCAAGGGCACAGACTCACTTTGCATTGTTGATACCCAACAAGAATGGCCAGCTTCCTTCAAAATGGAGTCGTTACACTAGAACATTTCCCAGAATCCTCTGCTACATGAAGGGATTCTTTGACAGGCAAATCCACATAGCAAAGAAGCCACAACTGTGAAAATAGCTTCTGTAAATTCAAGCTAGGTACACACACACACACACACACACACACACACATTTTCCCCCATGAAAATAAAAGATGCTGAAGGGGGAACTGAGATTTCAATCTCTTTGCTGTCCATGCTCTTTTGCTTTAGGTTTTCCCCCTCACTGGTTCAATTCCAGGATTTCCAGGCTTGTTTTTAGATATGCTATAAGGCAGAGTTTCCCAAACTGGGGTCTCCAGCTGTTTTTGGACTACAGCTCCCATCATCCCTCGCTAGCAAAACCAGTGGTCAGGGATGATGGGATTTGTAGTTCAAAAACAGCTAGAGACCCACGTTTGGGAAACACTGCTATAAGGCACCCACTCTGGCTGGGATGTTGTTATGATTGTGATTGTGATTATTATGGCTGGGAGAAAAGCTAGACAGGGGTGAGGGTGGGTTTCAGCTCCCATCTCCCCCCACTAGCATCCAGTTGACTCAGCTACTAGAGGATTGTGTAGATAGTCCCTGATATCAGCTACTAAAACTTTGTGGCTGCTGTATTTTTCTGGTGACAGCAATTTCCTCACACACAACCCCCCACAACATCTGGGTCCTTATGGAAGGATGGCACTCACTTGTGCAGAGATAGTATAGAGAGAGAGAGAGAGAGAGAGAGAGAGAGAGAGAGAGAGAGAGAGAGAATGCTTTTGAATTTTGGTGCTGGAGGAGACTCTTGAAAGTCCCATGGACTGCAAGAAGATCAAACCTATCCATTCTGAAGGAAATCAGCCCTGAGTGCTCACTGGATCATGAAGCTGAGGCTCCAATACTTTGGCCACCTCATGTGAAGAGAAGACTCCCTGGAAAAGACCCTGATGTTGGGAAAGATGGAGGGCACAAGGAGAAGGGGATGACAGAGGACGAGATGGTTGGACAGTGTTCTCGAAGCTACAAACATGAGTCTGACCAAACTGCGGGAGGCAGTGGAAGACAGGAGTGCCTGGTGTGCTCTGGTCCATGGGGTCACGAAGAGTCGGACACGACTAAACGACTAAACAACAACAACAAAAGAGTATCTAGTGTGTGTGTGAGTAGGGCTGCTGGTCTGAATATCTTTTACAGGAACACAGAAAATATTCTCACAGCATCCAGAAGTCTGAGTTTAAACATGTATGTCCACTGCCAGATGATTTATATTACGCTTGATGCTTTGCATGTTTGTATGGTCCATTGGGGATTTTTTTCTTGAAATATATACACACACACACTTACGCACACACGTGTCACACATCTTTTTTGTATAAGGTTTTATTCAGACATTTCACAATACAATAAAAAGAAACTATTCTAAACAGAAAATAATAAAAAGAACAAAACAAAAGAGGAAAAAGAGCCAGATGAATACAAAGCTCTCTCACACATATATCCTAACTTTGAGCAATGAAATTCGTTTAAAAGATACCTCTATTATTTAGGAACTGTGTGGTTATGGTCTTCCTGGGATCAAGGTCATGTCCCACCAACTTCTAATTTATTTTGGTAAGCAGAATGGTTAACTAGCACGAATTAATAAGAGCTCAAATGATTTTGATGTCCTATTTTTCAATCACTCAGCAGCTACTCCATTTTCAATCCTGCTGCAAATTGCTTCCACATAATATTCCATTTGGACTACACCCTGGTGAAGCAGACCCCTGTAAGTAACAGTATTTCACATTGTGCTCTCCTTAGTTTGTGTTCTGGGGGTATAGAAAGGTAGGCCAAAAAACAAAGATTAAGTCAACAAAACAACATACATAAAAATCTCTCAGTCTAACCTACCTCACAGAGTTGTTGTGAAGGCAATACAGAGAGAGGAGAGCCATGTATGCCACCATGAACACTTGGATGGCATAGAATAGGGGTTTCCAAACATGGGTCTCCGGCTGTTGTTGGACTACAATTCCAAACGTCCATAGCTGGCAAGGCTAGTTGTCAAGGATGGTGGGAATTGTAGTCCAAAAACAGCTGAAGACCAAAGTTTGGGAAATGCTGGCATAAGGAGAAAAAGGTAAAAGCAAAGGAAATAGCATCTACACATTGCTTCCACATAACATTCCATTTGGACAACACCCTGGTGAAGCAGACCCCTGTAAGTAACAGTATTATAGCCTCAGCCTAATGTGTAGTGATTAGAGTGTTGTCCTAGGCGCTGGGAAACTACGGTTCAAATCCCCATTCAGCCATGGGTCAGATGCCATTTCTCAATCTAAGCTTCTTCACAGAGTTGTTGAGAAAACAATAGCAAGAGAGGGGGAATTATGTGCTCCTTGGATGGCATAGAAGACGGAATATAATATAAAAACAAAGGAAATAGCATCTCCTTGTCAGAACATAAGGTCCCTGGCTAACGGCATCTCTTTCACCCTCTCAACTATGGTCATCCTTCTTCCTTACTAACCTCTCTCTACTGTTCATCTCAGGCCTAAATATAATGATGTAGATTTTGGGGAGGAAGATGCAACCCAGTAAGCCAGCAGTAGAGGCCAAGATGGAGAAGATCTCCACAGCCACCATGTATTTCCCTTTGGTGCTCAGATAAGTGGGGACAAAGGACAGCCAAACACTGCAGAAGACCAGCATGCTGAAGGTAATCATCTTGGCTTCATTGAAAGTATCAGGCAACTTCCTGGCAAAGAAAGCCACAGAGAAGCTCACAATGGCCAAAAGACCCATGTAGCCGAGAATAAGGTGGAACATGATGTCGGAGCCTTCATTGCACTGCACTATGATCTGCCCATCCTGGGAGTGCAGGTCAAACTCTGGGAATGGGGGAGAGGATGCCAGCCACCCAAGACAGATGCCAGCTTGAATGAGAGAGCAGAAGCTGATAAGGGATCCTGCCAGCCTCTTCCCAAGCCATTTCCTCAGGCTGTTCCCAGGCTTGGTCACCATGAATGCCAAAACCACAGTGAGGGTTTTGGCTAACACACAAGCAACAGCAATGGAGAAGACGATGCCAAAGACGGTTTGCCTCAAGACACAGGTCACCTTTGTAGGCCTGCCAAGGAATAAGAAGGAGCAGAGAAAGCAGAGAAGCAGAGAAGAGAGCAAGGTGCAGGTGATGCCCCAGTTGTTGGCTTTGACAATGGGAGTGTTCCAGTGCAGACCGAAGGTCCCCATCACAACAACTGTGACCAGAGAAAGCAGGAGAGCCAAGGAGGCCAGAATTGCCGCCAAGGGCTCCTCATAGGATAGGTAGCTTATTTTTTTTGGAATACATTGGTCCTGAAAGGCATTTGGGTAGTGATCATCGGGGCATTTCTCACAGTGATCTGCATCTGAAAGTGAGAAGCATGCTTTTAGTATTTCTTGAAGCAATAATTAATAATATTATTGGTAGTGTCTATTATGCTGTACGCAGAACATATTACTCAACTGAGGAACCAAAGCCTAATTTTTCAACTAAGTGATGGTTCCTCCATGAGCATCTCAACTGTAGTAATCAATCCATTCATATTTATTTGTCATGGTTGCATTATACAGATTGATTTCAGTGTTTCCCCCTTAAACATGTCTATCTCTGCATCCAGCCCCATGTTTTTGCATTTCTAAGCTTGTGGCTCAGTGTTTCTTTTTTACACTTTCCGTAATGGAACTTGGGAGTGCATGAAACAGCTGGGTAGCCTGTCATCAGGAAAATCTATATTTGACAAGAAATAACTGTTCCTAATGATTGAAACTGTGTGGATACAACAGAGGAGATAATTTACTATTTGTTAATAACAGAAGATGAAAATGTGTTGGCTGCAGTTTCAATGGTGAGAAAAGGGAATCTATGGCATGCAATCTTAATGATTTCTACCCAAATGTATGCCATGCTGATTTCAATGGTGCTTACTCCCATGTGGATGTAATTGCACATAGGATATGCCTGAATAGGCGTGCAAAAGGTAGGGGAGAGGAAAGGAGAATATGTGTCAATAACATAAACACATGTGCTTGGGATCCATGACAGAAAATAAGCAGACATAATAAGACTGAAACATGAATGTCTGTGTTGGAGAGGAAGATGGGAATTCCAGTTGACTTGGGTTCCTTCACTTACCCTTCTGGACTGAAATCCTCCCTTTAGGGCACTGAACACAGTCATAGCAACAGATTTGCTTTCCCTGCTGGGCAAACATACTCTGTCCAGGGTGGCAGCTCTCAACACAGGTGGAAATGGGCAGCATCTAATGGTAATGACAAGCAAGGGATTTTGAATCGAATAAGCTTGCTTCTCTACATAACTCTTATTGTCATCTATGTCTGCTTTGCAGCAGAAAAGTCACAGGACTGAAATTAGAGGATGGCTGTCAAGAATTTGCTCCCTGGGCAAGCATCAGGCCCCCTGATAAAGATGCTTTGTGCTGTGACTTAACCATTTGTCCAGCCCAGCACATGTCTGAATGGCAAAGAGAAGCTAGTGCCAACCTTCTACATCTTGATAGATTGATTCCTCATAACCCAATGCTGATTTCCTCCTAGAGACGCTCTCTTTTAAAGTTTAAATAAGAATAAATTTTTATTTAGTGTACTTGAAGTTGCAGATTAATATATATAATGCATGTAGGTGTTACTTACATTGCTAATATATCTAACATAGATTTTAATCTAAGATAAATACTGTTACAGACTGACAGCAGCACATGAGAACATTCCTGCTGCTCTAACTGTTTAGACTGCTCATATTTGCCATAACTGTACAAACTGACATAACTATGCCCTTTTAAAATGTGTTTTTTATATATCGGTTTTAATCTCTGAACATCCCTGAGACTTCTGGGTATTGGGCGGTATATAAATTCAATCAATCCATCAGTTAATTGCCTCAGATATGTGACAGCACAGGGTTTTATAACCTTCTGAGCACCAGGACTTTCCTTAGCATTTTGGATGCTTTCATCCCACACATTATGGCTCAGCCTGATGTAGACCAACATCCTGGGACAGGATATTTCCAGCACTCCATCCATCAACATTAGTGACCACACACTTCAGGTGGTGGATAATTTTCTTTCTACCTGGGCTCCGAATGGCAGAGATTGTTGGCAACAACGCATTTTACAGCACAACAGTCCCTTTTCAAGAGCTTTAAACACTTGCCAATTCCTCACTCAGAAAGACCTTGTTCTTTATTCCTGTTCTCTGAATTAGCTTCAGACTAGCTCTGGATCAACAAAGCAACAAAAACAGTATTTCATCAGTGAGTACCAGAGGTTCTCTCCTCACACTTCTCCTTTGTAGCCATTTCTGTTTTCCTGGATCCCCTGATCTTCTCATAAAAGATAATGTTGATGGATGATGATTAAAACAAGAAATAGTCCCGCCCACCTTCTTGAACTTGGGATTCCATGCGATGGCACTTCCATCCACTGTGAACTCTTTTCCTGGGGGGGCCTGAGGGTCCACCCTCCCCACTCGGACTCTCTGGAAGGTCTCATTGGGAAATGTGACCAAGTTGAGGAGATCATAGCCACCTGCCTGCTGCCCCTTCTCATCCAAAGAGATTTCTTCCCCAGCACTGTTGTTGAAGTGGATGTTTTTCAGGAACGAGTGAAGCTAGATTGCAAGAGGAAAAAAGACACAGACCTTGTAGGCTAATACACTCTCTCTTTTCCCTTTGACAAGTGGACCTTTGGCTTTTTACTACCATTCATCAGTATGTTATAGGACACTGAAAGCTGCCTTACAGTGAGTGAAATCATTGCCCTAAATAGCTCAGTCACTGATTGTTATTGGCTCTCTAGGGTTTCAGAGTCTTTCCCAGCATGATCTTGAGATGCTGGGGGTTGAACATGGGACTTTTTGAATGAAAGCAGATGCTCTGCAATTGAGCTGTAAGCCTTTCCAGTTTCAATATTAGCAGACATGACTTGGTATGTTTTTAACTTGGCATAGATTCTGGGTAATTCAAAAACCTCCTCCATTAACATATGCAACTGCCTTGTGCTGAGTTAAACCATTGTTCTCTGCAGCCCAGAACTGTCTGCTCTGAATTGCCACAGTTCTATACGGCATACATCTGTGGTTTCAACCCATTTCTGATACCAGAGGACACTCCTGGCCCTTGCACAGTCCCAAGTAGGAGAATCCTGGGATGGATTAATTTCAAGAGCTTTGAATGTGCAGCATGCAATGCATGTGGCCTTTAACTGAGATCAAGTCCCTCCCAATGATAGAGCTCACCACTGAAAATCCCCAAAGCCTCTCCTCCATGCCAGGGCTCAGCTGTGAAACATATGAACAGTAATAATAACTCCTGTGCTTCTAACATTGGGGAGATTAGTTGACAGTACCTGCCAGGGCTGAACTTTCGGCTGCATCCATCTCTCACCCAGTACTTTCTGTTTGGCTCTTGAGGAATACATGCTATGGAGAGCATGTGCTACTGCATGGACGCCATTGTAGATGGTGTAGCTCTGGCTGGACATTTCCATTTCAAACACGGGTCCAGTGAGTTTCTCCAGCTTCTCCCTCCCAGTGCAGGGTTCCTGAGTTGTCACAATTCGATTGTTATCTGGAAATGAACAGAGGAATGCACTGGCCCAGAACTGCTGGATGAAATAAAGATTTGGCTGCCATGGATTTATGGTCTGTAGAAAGTCCTGAAACCCTGGAACTGGATTTGAATGGAGTGTAAATGACAAAGTGCTATTGAAGGATTTTGAAGGAAAATTGCCTCCAACCAGCACTGCAGTGAAATCCCATTGAGCTGTTGTAATCCACACCCTCTCCAGAGGGTACATAGACAAAACCTCATAGGAGACTAAAATCAGTCTCAAACCTTCTAGAGACTGACTGTCTCCATAGACAAGAATCACATTCATTTGCCTCTGTGTGAGAACAAACATTATTGGTCTCAATTTTTGTTGAAGTAGCTCATTACGTAAAAAATTTGTCACTAGTGGGATCACCAATGTCCAAGAAATGCAGAGATTTTTCTGGGAAAGCCTTGGTCTCAGAGTACGAAGGAAGGTTTCTCCACTGTCATCATCTGAAACAAGGAGGCCAATCCAGTTCCACCCAAACTTCCTGAGTAGCCAGACAATGCCATCATACTGAGCTTCTTCATTGGGGACCATTTGGAAGAAGGAAGGGAAGCGCCTTTGGTCACTCAGCACTGGATCCAAGGAGCCATAGCTGAGCTAAAGGGAAAGGCATTCTATTTTTAAGAATCCAAAGACCATCTATTTGTTCCTAGAAAGAATACTTCTGTATTGTGGTAGTTATCCACCTGGTCTTACTTTTGTAAGTATACACCCCTGGCATTAGTAAGTCTCAAACTAGGAGAAGTTTCTAAGCAGGAAGCTGGATGCTCCTATGATTACATGATTTGTGGCATGGCCAGGTTTGGAAGAACCAGAGCTTGGATTATTAGTATTATGGGTTTACCCCCCCCCCCCAAATCCCAATGCAAATTGAGACGGCAGTGTTGGCAACACATAGCTAGGAGGCTTTAACATAATCATGTACCCATACCAAGTCTAATGTAGGACTCAAGTGTAGAAAACATAATGTAATGGGATTGAAAGCTAACCTGGATGCTTTTGGGGGGTTTTCTGTGTATGTCTGCCCTTGTGGTTGTATCTATGTGTCTACACACATACCTGTGGAATCTTGTAGGTGTTTAATATATTGGCCATCTGAAGGGAGTTTTGGGAGGTGAGCCCTCCAACGACGGCAATTAATTTATCTTCCCCATTACAGTGGTAATTGGGGGGATTTCGTTGTCCCATGAAAAGAAGAGCAAGAGTGTTCCGACAAGTTTGCAAAGGATTAAAAGCATTCTCATAAAATGTTGATCCCAGTGTGATGTTGGATAAGAATTTGGCATTCTTGTTGATCTCTTGCATAGCAAAGATGAAAGCAAGAACATGCTGGTAGTTTTTTGGGAGGACTCTGCAATGAGACAAAGAATGACTGCAAACATGGCAGAAAAGAAACAACTGTGTTGAAGTTTTCATTTTGATTCATGCATGTATTTAACTTGGATGTTTCAGCCTACAGGACAAGAACATTCCATTCAAACTAATATACTACAGCAGTCTCCTAAGATATTATGATTAGAAGTTCAGTATGTAAATGGTATATTCAAGGAGATCCATTGTTGTGCTGTGGATGAATTGGTGGTGTTGGATATTGGAAATTCAGAAA
Organism: Podarcis pityusensis; assembly: GCF_964106645.2. NCBI lineage: Eukaryota > Metazoa > Chordata > Lepidosauria > Squamata > Lacertidae > Podarcis > Podarcis pityusensis. Next base: position 41,355,480 of record NC_138038.1, on the reverse strand, counting down.
CAAAAAGCAGTTAACCTGCCAAGTTCAGTCAGGCTCTAATTCTTTCCCCACTTAACTAGGTTCAAAATCACCAACATAGTGGGATTTAATATTGAGTAAATCAGATTGCAATGTTCATGCCTACCTCTTGTTCTGCTGCTTTGTCCATCACCTCCCTTCCATTTCTGAACCATGAAGTATTCATGGGAATGTGTTCTCAATTCAACCTGGGAAACAACTCTTTAGTATACCAGTGTGCTTTAACACACAATGTCTTTTTAGCAGCCCTTGAATCTAAGCCTTATAGATATGCTTTCCTTTGAAAAAACCCCAAAAAACTACTTGGGAAGCTAAACCTTCCTCCTCTTTTTTTATTCAATGGGATTCACTTCCCATATACTCGTCCATGGGATTATAGGGTGTGATCACACAACCTTCCATTGGAAATTGCTTATTCCCATGTAAACATGTGTTAAGGAAAGCTCCCCTTGATCCCAAATATTTGAGAGGAAGCATCCCATTGGACTCTGTGGAACTGCCTTTCATGCAAATCTGATTTAAGCTGCAATATGGCTGCAGCCACTTACCTGGGAGTAAGCAGCACTAAGGTCAGTGGTGATTACTTCGAATAGGTATGCATAGATTTGCCCTGTCAGGCTAAAAGCTGAAGCATGTTTGGGGTGTGGAGCAAAGCCCTTGGAACAGAACAAGGCTTACTTGCAAGAAAATTTTGGCACAGGGATGGGTTGCAACATCTATGGGTTGAAGTAGCTTGTAAACTTCAGCTGGGTTGTGGATGGGACACATATGGGCAAAAAGCAGGGCCAATCTAGTAGCCACACTTAAGCACTTTGGAATCCCCATGGATTTCAACAGGATTTGGGCCCTGTACCCACTGAACACAATGAAGGGACTTGTTTTCAAGTTAATGTGTCCCTACTGCTGGGCTTTGCTCTTTGAGGGAAAAGGAGGGAACTGCAGTTTATCAGGCTCAAAATGAAAAGGTGATTTTTTTGGTATCATCTTAAAGAATATCAAGTTGTAGGTAGTTCCACGTCAGTGTAGCAATACAGAAACACCACAATTAACTGGGGTGGGGGCAGTAGAATAGCATTTCAAGCAAGTCCAAATTTGTACTGAAGTACTCCTTAATTCTTTCCACAAGAATGAATATCTTACTTGAAAGACAACTATGAAAAACATTTTTAACACTGTGGTATAGAGGGTCACATGTGGTACCTTGGACTGATGATGTCGAGTTTATTTCTGCTAACTCAAGTGGTGGGACAAAAATCTGAATGTGCCCTGTGAAGGCTGACAGGAGAACCGAAGACAGAAGCCGATGCAGTTGTTTATTTCATCAAGTCTTGAGTAATCTGTGGACCCAACAGAAAATTCCCTGTAAATAAGTAACTACTTACTGAGCAGATAATGAAGAGATTTGTGGGCGCTCCATAAATTTCTGCATTTTGAAGTTTGCTAGCGTAATGGATATAAATTCACCGATGATCATGGCTGCCGGAGGACCATATGAATTGGTTTGAATTGTTTCTCTCAATCTGCAAGAGCTCAAATGCTTGTTAGAAGAACAATGCATCAGCAACAGCAGGAAAAGCAGGTGGTACACTAACCATTCTTGGGCTGATCTGGAAGCCATCATGTTTACCTATAGTCACTAACAGCATTTCAGTCTTGGCTGAAGTTATAAGGAAACTTGGATAGATGGAGGCATGTACCTGCCTGAAATCTACCTCCCTAACTGAATTTATGTAAGTTGATAGGACAGGTTCCTATATAGACTACAACACAGGACCATCACATTTGGAAAGGGCTGTTTCTGTGGCTTATATTGTGCCTGACATCTGATTTGCCATGGGACATTTAAAAGTAGTGATGCTGATCAATAATTATAAAAATTACAGGGTGAAGTATTTGTTTTGCTAAGGTCCTCAGGTCTCAGAACAAGCAAAGTTCTTACCCTTTAAAATATGGCTCTTTTGGGGGTGGGTCGGGGCGTTATTGCAGTATTGTTTTTATTTTGAATTTATATATTGTGATCTTTTTTGTGAACCACCCTGAAACCTCTGGGTATATGGTGGTATATAAATTCAATAAATGAAATGAAATGGCTTCTTAGAAGGGGGTCCAGGAGGGCACAATGACTGCTCCCCACATTAACTGGGGGGTGGCTTTTGCGTGGTCGCGCGGAGCCTCCCCCAGGACTATGAGTCTCCTGGCTAGGTAGCTTGGCTTCGCTGCTCCCCCCCCCCCCACTGAGCTGGATACCTTGAGGTTCCCGCCTAGCCTCAACAATTAGCCAATTACGGTCAGGGGGCCGTTGCCAAAAGGGGATCTCAAAAAATGGTCAGGGGGATACCTCCTGCAGAGACACATCTGACCTTTGGGTTGATGTTCTATTGATAACAATACCACTTGAAGATTTCTCTCTCTCTGTTTCCAACAAACTTCCAAGCCGACTTGGAAGCTTGATTCCCATGTGGGTCTGAATATCCCCATAAACATTCAAGGGGTATATTTGTCCCCCAAAGAAGGGAGTTTACATTCTCCATTATATTTACTCCCAGCCTCAAAGCACCCACAGAGCCACAAATGGCAAGATGACTATTATGCAGCCTGTGGAATGTGCTCAGAAGCAGCCCTGGGGCTGTGGTGCCTGATCACATGATGACAACTGGCTGTGTCCATAAACATGAATTCTGCACACTGGGACAGAACTGAGTGGGGAACCAGAGTTGCGAAAGTGTTGGGGGAAGCATTCCAAGCTGCCAGACATTAATGCTGAACCATATGCGCTCTATATTGTGAATACCCTATGGGTGGGGGTTAAATGGAAGGAGAAAATCTAGACATTTGGGGGATAGGGAAATGGAAGAAAGGAGAAAGGCAGTGGTGACAGCTCCCCACCCTAATATTTGACTGCTATACCTTTCTTGCTGAAACCTGGTTTTGCTGCAGTCGTGAGCATCAAAAAACCTCCTATCCATCTCCCAGCAGACACCATGCCCCCCCCGATGATTCACTTGGAATAACCATATGCCACCGTGTAGTATAATTCCTGGCAGGAAATGGTTGTAGCCTACCTGCTCTCCTAACACGTGTTGCAGACACTGAGCACCAGTTGGATCTAGCCAGGACCTCAACTTTTATTGCCAATGAATCTTCCAGGTACTCTGGTATGTCTATGGTATGTCTAGCTAAACTTGAAGCCCCTAAGCGCCGGAAGGCCTTTACCTTGGCTCGATGTCATGCCCTCCCTTCAGCTGTCCTTGAAGGCCAATACAGGAAGATTGCTTACCTGGAGAGACAATGCGCCTGTGACTCTGGATAAATGGAAACAACAGAGCATGTGCTTCTCCATTATCTTTATTATAGAGACATTTGTACCAGCTTCATCTTACCACTACTGCATAAGTACCCAGGGTGCACAGGACAATTCTATACCTTCCTGCCACTTTCAGATACCAATCATGCTACAACATACGTTGCCGGATTCTGCACAGCATTGCTCAAAATTAGTCGGATGATGACCTGTGTCACAAACTAGATATAATGAACACTCGTATTAGAGTGCTCTGTAGACTGACAGCTATAGTCTTATATATACTAACCTTTTACTCTCTTTCACTCTTGGTTCCTAACCCTTCTTTTAGACTCTCTTATTTTCTTTTGTATTCTGATAGACTTTTATATATACTTTCTGTTTTAACTCCTTTTAAAAAACGTTTTTTGATTTTAAATGATTGTACCCTTCCCTCCTTACGCTGGTCTATGACTGTAATAAAGATTTGATTTGGTTGTAGCTTACTACCCATGTGGATGGAAACATGAAAGAAAATCTCGGACAGTGCAGTACTGCATTCCACATTCCCTCCCTTGGATGCAATAAGATAAAGAAAAGGAAATTAAACACACATCAAATGTTATGCAACTTTCTCCGCAGTTTAATAGTGACAGACATTGCTGGCTTAACAGAATCAAAGCAGGTTTCTTTGCCACAATGGTTTAAGGGTGTTTGTTTGTTTGTTTGTTTGTTTTAATTGCAGTAAAGCAGAGCTGGACAGAGTGGCAGCAAAGGGGGGTTTTCAGTGGAGTTGCAAGGGATGGCATAATTGTTAAAAAGCTGAATATTTGGATCTGGGCGTTGGAAATCTTACGCTGTGATGATGATGCTTTCGTCAAAGTGCACAGGCTCATTATTCTGATTACAGGCAATGACGATGTATCTGGAGGATTTGTTATCAGAGTACTTGCAAGGTGGGCGAGTTGAGCCGCCTTTGTGCTTGCAGGTGGTGACAGTGATGGGGCGGAGAGCAATCCTCAGCCCGTTCCCATAATACTCCCCTCCAGATTCAGTGCACACAGATTTGATGTTATTCTTGGTGCCGTGGATGAAGGTGTTCACTTCCTTGCATTGTCTGTCCAGTCCGCGTCTTCTCATCATGTCGTCACAATACTTCTTTCCATGGCTGCTCTTGGGATTATCGTAGTGCTGCCTTAGGAACTTCTCATAGGGGGTTTCACAATAGGCTCCCAGTGCCAGAACAGACAGCAAAAGGTGAGGAGCACAAGGCCAGATCCCTTGAAAGGCATCATCGTGGGTGACCGCTGCCTGAAAGAGATACCTGGGGGGAAAGTAAAGTGGGTGTGTAAATGCTTTCTTTCTACACAGATGGGTAGCCGTGTTGGTCTGCCATAGTCGAAGTAAAAAATTCCTTCCTGTAGCACCTTAAAGACCAACTAAGTTAGTTCTTGGTATAAGCTTTCGTGTGCATGCACACTTCTTCAGATACCTGAAGAAGTATCTGAAGTATCTGAAGAAGTATCTAGTATCTGAAGAAGTGTGCATGCACACGAAAGCTTATACCAAGAACTAACTTAGTTGGTCTTTAAGGTGCTACAGGAAGGAATTTTTTACTGCTTTCTTTCTGTTTGCCACCAGAGGGTGCTTTGTGAAACAGCTTGGAGTTCAAATGAATGCTGTACTGTATATCCTTGCAAATTCTTATCTGCAAATGTTGTGGTGGATGTTATCTAGTCATGATCACATAACCATGTGAATATTGATACAAACCAGTCACCATGCATCATTCTTGTTTTTAAAACCCAATAAAAAAATCAATATAAAAGAAGAAGCTTGGACCATTGTTGAGGGTCAGGGAGAGGAGGCAAAGAAGATAGGATATTTGTACAAGCTCAGTTAAGTTTCTGGCTGAAGTGAGATGTGAGCAAGGGACTCACTGGTATGAATCTGAGCTCCAGACTAGCACTGAGAGACCAGGGTTCAAATCCCCACTCAGCTGTGAAGCTCATTGGGAAACCCTGTGTCAGTCTTAGTCTCTTACCCTAGCCTGCCTCACAGGATTGATGAGAGGATTGACTGAAGGAGGAGAATGATGGATGATGCCTTGAGCTCCTTGGTGAAAAGGTGGGGTATAAATCAATCAATCATCAATCAATCAATCAATCAATCAATCAATCAATCAATCAATATATCCATCCATCCATCCATCCATCCATCCATCCATCCATCCATCCATCTCCCTTTTGTATAAACTCCCTTAAAATCCTTCTGAAAGTCTTCACCAAGTGCCACCAGTAGCTCAACAAGAGAACGGGATATAAGATTTATTTCTTAACCTTTAGGTTAAAGTGCTGTACACCTGGGAACACCATGAACTTTAAGTAGATGGGTTGGTGTTGCAGCGTCGGTAGATTTAAACAATTGTTCCAATTGTTATTTTGCCTGCTATAATCTCTTGCCTGCTATAATCTTTTCGCATAGACTTTTACATAAATGCATCTTAAGCTCCCCCCCCCCTTTTCTAGTAGGATTTAGTAAGAGCTAAACTGGAGTCACTTTTACATGTGCAATTTGTGCACACAACAGCTCCCTCATCTTGTGGTTTAACGTTGTATGTTCACCCCTCTTAAAAATGTATATTCCCCTAATAATAACTGCTTGCTTTATATGCTGCTTATGCTTCCAGGCATGTAATGTTTTCTGACATTTCCCTTTTTCTAAGATTCCTCTGTGTGGAATGTGCTTTGAATTTCCTTGGTGTAGATTATTACTCCCATCCAGGCCCATGAGAGGGTGGGGGGCAGCCAAGTACTGCAACTATGAGTTGGGCCATAGGGAAAGCCCCATGGAGGCCATGCTTTCCACAAAGTCCCAAGTGCCCCTTGTAAGGTCGTGTCAGCATGGATGTTAAAATCCCCTTGGACAACCAAACTAGGTGTCTCCAGGAGAACATCCGCCATGACCTGAAGCAGCTCAGGCAGGGAATCCTTGGTACAGTAGGGAGGTTGGTACACCAAAAGGAATCCTGTACTGCCTCTATTGCTCAGCTTCCAGAACATGCACTTATCCTCTGTAGTGTTTCCTTAGGACACTCTAGAGACAAAATGATGGACTATGGCTAGCTGAGTCATCTCTATGAAGATAACTGCTGCATGATTTTGAGGAAATATTCATAGAACAAATCGCCATGAGTTCTAGCATCTAAGGAGTGCCGCTAGACTCCTGTTTTCTCAAAGGCTGAGCTTCCTTATATGTGAAAAATCTGGTTTCCGTTACTCTAAGTATGAAACAGCAGCCACAATGTCAGAACAGAGGTGGTGGCCACCTTCAACTAGGAATGTGGGGAAAATATGTTCCACTTTGCATCCAAAGGGAAATCCACCTGATTTGCATGTATTTCTCCAGATTGGCAGTGCAGTTCACCAGCCAAGTAATGTGAATTGAAATGCAAGGACTAGGATACAGTGTGTAGAAATGCATATTGTCAGAGTTGCTTCCAGATCCTAGCTCACAGAGGATCACGCTAGCCAGCGATCATTAAATAAAAGTCTTTATTGAGTTACAGTTTCCATTCTCAAGCTGCTACGTGCAACCCTACGTCTAATGGTTAGATCGGCGAAGCTCCGTCTGAGTCTCCGCCCCTTGTACACCAACTTAATATCCTAGCCCTGCCTTACCTTTTCCGCCTGACTGTTCTTCTCTGGGTCCCTCTGCCCCCCGGGGTCTCTTCCTTCCGGGATTCCTCTGACGCTGACCCCCCTGACTCTTCTCCCTCCTTTCGGCGGGCTTTAGGACCTGGCTCCCTTTCCGGGCTGCCTACTGCGCCACCTTCCTGTGCATTTGAACTTGGCACGCGCGCCCAACCTTCCACCTTCCGTCTGACCGTTTCTTCGCTCCCCGATGGAGGTGTGGCCACTCCTGACTCGTGCCCTCCCCCCTGTTGTGAGCTGCCAGCGCTTGATCCCTGGCGCCCTTCCTCTTCCCTGCTCTCTGGCGGTGACGCTTGTCCCGATTTCCAACTGCTCCCCTCTGAGTCCCCTCTGGCTCTACCTTCCTGGGGTGTCCCCCTAGGCTCCCCCCTTGCCCTGGCCACTGGTGCTCCTTTCTGTGAATCTTCTGATTCACTGGAAAGACTCGGAGATCTCGGGTCGTCGTCATCACTCATCTTTTCTTCTGCCTCCTCCCCCTCGCTCTCTGTTTCCTCCCTTGCCCTTGCCTCTGCTCCTGAACCCCTGACACATATGAATATTCATTGGTTTTAAATAAAAAAAATCCTTCCAGTAGCACCTTAAAGACCAACTAAGTTAGTTCTTGGTATGAGCTTTCGTGTGCATGCACACTTCTTCAGATACCATGCACACGAAAGCTCATACCAAGAACTAACTTAGTTGGTCTTTAAGGTGCTACTGGAAGGAATTTTTTTATTTTGACTATGGCAGACCAACACGGCTACCTATCTGTCATTGGTTTTAAAATTATCTTTGATTGCTCAAAGCAGTCAACCCTTTTAGCAGTATAGCTAAAATGAGATTTCAGATGAAGAACAACCTTCTTACTGCTTTGTTCCTTTCTCCTCAGAGCCAAGGCCCTGTCCTGTCCTGATGGTTGGCTGCAAAATCAGGGCAACTGCTATGGATATTTTGATACCAAGTTGTCATGGAAAGATGCTGAGGTAAGAAATGTTTCTCCTCAACCAGGATGTAATAGAATCATGGAATCATGGAATTGGAGGGTATTCTAAGGGTCATCTAGTCCAAACCCTTGCAATGTAGAAATCTCAACTAAAGCATCCATGACAGATGGCCATCCTACCTTGGCTTAAAAACCTCCAAGGAAAGAGAGGCCACAGCTTTCCACTGTTAAACAGATCTTGCTGACAGAAAGTTCTCTCTAATGTTTATAATTTACATATTTTGGGCTCCTGTCAGATTTCTGTGAGTAGGGCTATCCTTGCCCTGGAACAATACTTGTCCAGCACCTCAGACTTAACAAAAGAGAGTTGGTCACTTTATGTTCCAGTGAAGCGTCTCCGTGGGAGCTGAGAATGTGACAATTATGCCAAATCCTCCCCTCCCACCAGGAGAAGAGGGAAGTAGTCGGGTGCAGTGCTGATAATTTGGGTTCCAGAGCTCAAGTTAAAATAAATTAGGCATTGCAAGCAAATCTCCCAAGTTCAAATTTCCTTGTCTCTATTTAAATGTAATACAGTGGTACCTCAGGTTAAGAACTTAATTTGTTCCGGGGGTCCGTTCTTAACCTGAAACTGTTCTTAACCTGAAGTACCACTTTAGCTAATGGGGCCTCCCGCTGCCACTGCACTGCTGGAGCATGATTTCTGTTCTCATCCTGAAGCAAAGTTCTTAAACCGAGGTACTATTTCTGGGTTAGTGGTTTCTGTAACCTGAAGTGTCTGTAACCTGAAGCGTCTGTAACCCAAGGTACCACTGTACTCCCTTTCTGTAACTTTTTGCAGCTTTTTCAACATTCCACATAAAAATGCTTCCACCTACATAAAATAAATTGGGTTTGTAGGAAGACCGGCTTAGGGTTTCTCCAGATGACCTTTTAATTGACCACTCACCCTGCATTCACCCTAGATGAGGGGACAAGAACATGCTCCTACATTTGTTCATTTATTTATTTAAGTGGATTAATTATGCAAACCTACACTTCCTGTTATGTGCTTGAATTCCTCGTGTGAAATGCTGTCGATCTGGAGGTGCCATTAGTGCACAAAAGTTTAAGCCTGGCAACTTGGTATGTAGCACTAATTGATCACAGTCTTCCAGTAAGACTTGCCTCCTGAAAGTCAAATTTCAGAAAAATAAATAAAAACGTTGATAATTCCACAAACTTGCTCACATTTGGAAAGCTCCAACTCTGCATCATTCCTTTTAGTGAGATATGGTTTTTGAACTGTTGTTATTTGATGTGTTGTGAGACACTACGGGAATGACTTTTTGGAAAAAAGGAAAGAATCAGGTTCTGTTGGCGGTTGTGGCAAAACGTCTTTCATTCTTTCTCCATTCTTAGACTGCATGCCATAGCTATGGCCATAGGGCCCACCTTGCCTCTATCCTTAATGTGGATGAGACAGCCCTGACTGCCAAGCACATCTCCGCGTCCCAGCAAGAAGGAAGTAACGTGTGGATTGGGCTTCATTACGTGAGTTGCTTTCACTTGCTCTATTCCAAGTCATTGTCATAGAGTAGTGGCTTCTTAGCACCACCACTCCTTCCATATATAATAATACCCAAGAATGAACCCCACATGCTACATCAATATTATTTTCCATGCAGATCCTCCTCTGTCTCATTCATAGCTGGCACTGCCTTCCCACAGACCAAGATATCCAGATAATATTGACACCAGGCTTCTCATTTCCTTACTTACATGATCTATAATTTCTATATCTTGCAGAATGGGTGTTGGAGGTGGCCTGATGGATCAGTCTACAGGTTTAAGAGTGGTTACAAATCCTGGTACCCAACCACACCAGACGACTGGGCCCCTTATGAGCATTGTGTGGAGCTCCTATATTTTCCAGGTAAGGAAACCATTTGCAAGGTCTGACAAAATAACAATTAGATGTTGAGTTCCACATTGCCACACACTTCTCCATCAATGTCCTACTTCTCTCAGGATTGTAAGTCATACTCAAAATAGTTCCATCAAAATCAACAGACCCAGGTTAGTATTTTATGAAAGTCCATTGATTTTAAGGAGTCTACTCTGAGTATGAGTTAGTTGGATACAACTGTCAGTCAGGTATTTGTATTTCAATATGAGTAGGGAAATGAGAGTACTCCTAAACATTTTAAAGAAAAAAAGCACTGCCCATTGGCAATGTGCATTAACCAATTTTCTCCCAGGAAAGACGCGTGGCTCGGGCATGCTGCAGGCCCTATGGTGAGTGCTGCCTGGCATTTGGTCACCCCCCTCAGTGGTGACACCTGGGGCGCACCGCCTCCACCGCACCCCCTTGCTCTGTCCCTGCGTAGCCCACTAGCAATAGTAAAAAAAAAAAAAGGAGATATGGAGATGGCAGAGGCAGGACAGAGGTGGCTTTGCATGTGCTGAATGAAAATCACTGGAATTATCAGGGTGTGTCCCGTCCCGTCCCCCCAGTGATCTTAACCCATCTTACACAGCTGGAGAAATTCAATGGGAAATTCAACTGTGTTGAAAAATTCAAAGAGAGACAAATTTTAGAGGGTGGCTGTGTTTCAGCTCTCATATTGTTTCAGATGGTGCAAATTCAATAAGTTTGCCTTTAAATGGAAACTGAACTGAATTTCTCCCCAACCCCAACTCCAGCTTCCCCAGGTGCTGTCCTGTTGAAGTGATGGATTCCTCTTTCTACAACTCTGTCTCCCAATTCTGGCTGCCTTAATTCTTATATGGAGCTTAGGCCAGAGACAGGGGAAAGGAGGAAGGAATTTCAGCCTTTTAGACATATATAGAGTACAGATGAAGAAAGAAAGGATGTACTTCAAATACTCATAAAAACACATGATTTGGTTGCATGAATGTATTTGTGTGGAAGGTGATGGGAAAATAAATATTCTAAATACAATAAAAAGACTTAACTCAAAGAACAAGTCCAGAATCAAAGAACAGGTCTACCATCTGGAGATACTGTAAAACCAAATCCAGGAGGGGCACTTCCTTCACCGCTTTCTATTTTGAAAAAGGAAAGGTCCCAGCGAAATGGGGTGCTGAGTCTGCTCCAAGGGCACACCCTCACTTCAGGTAGTGCATAGTTAGCCTGCAACAAGACTGACCTTCCATCCTTCAGAAATGGAGAGACTGCCTTGGAATATTTCCCAGAATCCTCTACCACATGCAAGACTGAGTCATAGCAGAAGAGTCAATGTGGCAAGAATTCCATAAAACCGAAACTGTGGAAATCACTTGCGTTATTCATTTTTTTAAATTGGGGGTTGATGAGGTCTAGATTTTAGAAGAAAGTGGGAAATGACTGAGGGGAGCTAAACTCCTCCCCCCTCTTTGCCTCCTCATGCTATTTAACTTCCCCCTCCTTGGCTCAACTGGAATATAAGTAACTGTGGTGATGGAGGGTGGGGAGCTTAAATGGGGAGTGTTCTACTTCTTCTACTACACCCATGCCCTTGCTTTCTAATTCTTAACTTCTCAACCCACAAACCCGCATAATATATGTATACTCACTTACCTGCGAGAACTGAATGGGACTTTGCTGGAAGAAGGATGTGGACAGATATGTGGGTATAGAGTATATTGCTAGTGAGAGCCCCCAATACAAAATATAAATCAGTAGCCATAGAATCATAAGTAAGTTTGTGATTGTCTCCAACTTACCCAAGTTTTGTTCTGTGAGGTGATGGATATTGCTTTATGCCGGGGCAGGTTTGTCTCTGAAGCTGCTGCCTCAATTCTTATATAGATCTTGGTGAGGTTGGGGGTTGGGGCAGGGAAGGGAGAAGGATGAAAGTTCAATCACTTGCCATATGTTGAGTAGATATGGATAGGATAAATATGTTTCAATTTCCCTGGAATTCCCTCCAGTGTGGACTTAATTTACATGTTGAGTAGATATTGATAGGATAAATATGTTTCAATTTCCCTGGAATTCCCTCCAGTGTGGACTTAATTTATGGTTATGACCACTATACAGTTATGTTTCTGACAATGGGTTGGAAAGCAAATACCCTAAATAAAAAATAAGTACACATAATTAACATCAGATAATGCATCTGCCTTCTGGAGCTTAGTCCATATCTAGGCGGAGTACTTTGTTCGATATGTTTGATATTAAAATGAAAGGGGAACAGAGTGCACCTTTTGCTCAAGGGCACAGACTCACTTTGCATTGTTGATACCCAACAAGAATGGCCAGCTTCCTTCAAAATGGAGTCGTTACACTAGAACATTTCCCAGAATCCTCTGCTACACGAAGGGATTCCGTGACAGGCAAATCCACATGGCAAAGAAGCCACAACTGTGAAAATAGCTTCTGTAAATTCAAGCTAGGTATACACACACACACTTAAAAATGGAGCTTGGTGAGGTCCATTTTTCCCCATGAAAATAAAAAAGGCTGAAGGGGGAACTGAGATTTCAATCTCTTTGCTGTCCATGCTGTTTTGCTTTAGGTTTCCCCCCTCCCTGGTTCAATTCCAGGATTTACAGGCTTGTTTTTAGATATCCTATAAGCCACCCACTCTGGCTGGGATGTTGTTATGATTGTGATTGTGATTATTATGGCTGGGAGAAAAACTAGACAGGGGTGAGGGTGGGTTTCAGCTCCCATCACCCCCCATTAGCACCCAGTTGACTCAACTACTAGAGGATGGTGTAGCTAGTCCCTGATATTGGCTACTAAAACTTTGTAGCCGCTGCATTTTTCTGGTGACAGCAATTTCCTCACACACAACCCCCCACAACACTTGGGTTATTATGGAAGGATGACACTCACTTGTGCAGAGATGGTTTATATATATGTATAAAGAGTATCTAGTGTGTGTGTGTAAGTAGGGCTGCTGGTCTGAATATCTTTTACAGGAACACAGAAAATATTCTCACAGCATCCAGAAGTCTGAGTTTAAACATGTATGTCCACTGCCAGATGATTTATATTACGCTTGATGCTTTGCATGTTTGTATGGTCCATTGGGGATTTTTTTCTTGAAATATATACACACACACACTTACGCACACACGTGTCACACATCTTTTTTGTATAAGGTTTTATTCAGACATTTCACAATACAATAAAAAGAAACTATTCTAAACAGAAAATAATAAAAAGAACAAAACAAAAGAGGAAAAAGAGCCAGATGAATACAAAGCTCTCTCACACATATATCCTAACTTTGAGCAATGAAATTCGTTTAAAAGATACCTCTATTATTTAGGAACTGTGTGGTTATGGTCTTCCTGGGATCAAGGTCATGTCCCACCAACTTCTAATTTATTTTGGTAAGCAGAATGGTTAACTAGCACGAATTAATAAGAGCTCAAATGATTTTGATGTCCTATTTTTCAATCACTCAGCAGCTACTCCATTTTCAATCCTGCTGCAAATTGCTTCCACATAATATTCCATTTGGACTACACCCTGGTGAAGCAGACCCCTGTAAGTAACAGTATTTCACATTGTGCTCTCCTTAGTTTGTGTTCTGGGGGTATAGAAAGGTAGGCCAAAAAACAAAGATTAAGTCAACAAAACAACATACATAAAAATCTCTCAGTCTAACCTACCTCACAGAGTTGTTGTGAAGGCAATACAGAGAGAGGAGAGCCATGTATGCCACCATGAACACTTGGATGGCATAGAATAGGGGTTTCCAAACATGGGTCTCCGGCTGTTGTTGGACTACAATTCCAAACGTCCATAGCTGGCAAGGCTAGTTGTCAAGGATGGTGGGAATTGTAGTCCAAAAACAGCTGAAGACCAAAGTTTGGGAAATGCTGGCATAAGGAGAAAAAGGTAAAAGCAAAGGAAATAGCATCTACACATTGCTTCCACATAACATTCCATTTGGACAACACCCTGGTGAAGCAGACCCCTGTAAGTAACAGTATTATAGCCTCAGCCTAATGTGTAGTGATTAGAGTGTTGTCCTAGGCGCTGGGAAACTACGGTTCAAATCCCCATTCAGCCATGGGTCAGATGCCATTTCTCAATCTAAGCTTCTTCACAGAGTTGTTGAGAAAACGATAGCAAGAGAGGGAGAATTATGTGCTCCTTGGATGGCATAGAAGACGGAATATAATATAAAAACAAAGGAAATAGCATCTCCTTGTCAGAACATAAGGTCCCTGGCTAACGGCATCTCTTTCACCCTCTCAACTATGGTCATCCTTCTTCCTTACTAACCTCTCTCTACTGTTCATCTCAGGCCTAAATATAATGATGTAGATTTTGGGGAGGAAGATGCAACCCAGTAAGCCAGCAGTAGAGGCCAAGATGGAGAAGATCTCCACAGCCACCATGTATTTCCCTTTGGTGCTCAGATAAGTGGGGACAAAGGACAGCCAAACACTGCAGAAGACCAGCATGCTGAAGGTAATCATCTTGGCTTCATTGAAAGTATCAGGCAACTTCCTGGCAAAGAAAGCCACAGAGAAGCTCACAATGGCCAAAAGACCCATGTAGCCGAGAATAAGGTGGAACATGATGTCGGAGCCTTCATTGCACTGCACTATGATCTGCCCATCCTGGGAGTGCAGGTCAAACTCTGGGAATGGGGGAGAGGATGCCAGCCACCCAAGACAGATGCCAGCTTGAATGAGAGAGCAGAAGCTGATAAGGGATCCTGCCAGCCTCTTCCCAAGCCATTTCCTCAGGCTGTTCCCAGGCTTGGTCACCATGAATGCCAAAACCACAGTGAGGGTTTTGGCTAACACACAAGCAACAGCAATGGAGAAGACGATGCCAAAGACGGTTTGCCTCAAGACACAGGTCACCTTTGTAGGCCTGCCAAGGAATAAGAAGGAGCAGAGAAAGCAGAGAAGCAGAGAAGAGAGCAAGGTGCAGGTGATGCCCCAGTTGTTGGCTTTGACAATGGGAGTGTTCCAGTGCAGACCGAAGGTCCCCATCACAACAACTGTGACCAGAGAAAGCAGGAGAGCCAAGGAGGCCAGAATTGCCGCCAAGGGCTCCTCATAGGATAGGTAGCTTATTTTTTTTGGAATACATTGGTCCTGAAAGGCATTTGGGTAGTGATCATCGGGGCATTTCTCACAGTGATCTGCATCTGAAAGTGAGAAGCATGCTTTTAGTATTTCTTGAAGCAATAATTAATAATATTATTGGTAGTGTCTATTATGCTGTACGCAGAACATATTACTCAACTGAGGAACCAAAGCCTAATTTTTCAACTAAGTGATGGTTCCTCCATGAGCATCTCAACTGTAGTAATCAATCCATTCATATTTATTTGTCATGGTTGCATTATACAGATTGATTTCAGTGTTTCCCCCTTAAACATGTCTATCTCTGCATCCAGCCCCATGTTTTTGCATTTCTAAGCTTGTGGCTCAGTGTTTCTTTTTTACACTTTCCGTAATGGAACTTGGGAGTGCATGAAACAGCTGGGTAGCCTGTCATCAGGAAAATCTATATTTGACAAGAAATAACTGTTCCTAATGATTGAAACTGTGTGGATACAACAGAGGAGATAATTTACTATTTGTTAATAACAGAAGATGAAAATGTGTTGGCTGCAGTTTCAATGGTGAGAAAAGGGAATCTATGGCATGCAATCTTAATGATTTCTACCCAAATGTATGCCATGCTGATTTCAATGGTGCTTACTCCCATGTGGATGTAATTGCACATAGGATATGCCTGAATAGGCGTGCAAAAGGTAGGGGAGAGGAAAGGAGAATATGTGTCAATAACATAAACACATGTGCTTGGGATCCATGACAGAAAATAAGCAGACATAATAAGACTGAAACATGAATGTCTGTGTTGGAGAGGAAGATGGGAATTCCAGTTGACTTGGGTTCCTTCACTTACCCTTCTGGACTGAAATCCTCCCTTTAGGGCACTGAACACAGTCATAGCAACAGATTTGCTTTCCCTGCTGGGCAAACATACTCTGTCCAGGGTGGCAGCTCTCAACACAGGTGGAAATGGGCAGCATCTAATGGTAATGACAAGCAAGGGATTTTGAATCGAATAAGCTTGCTTCTCTACATAACTCTTATTGTCATCTATGTCTGCTTTGCAGCAGAAAAGTCACAGGACTGAAATTAGAGAATGGCTGTCAAGCATTTGCTCCCTGGGCAAGCATCAGGCCCCCCGATAAAGATGCTTTGTGCTGTCACTTAACATTTGTCCAGCCCAGCACATGTCTGAATGGCAAAGAGAAGCTAGTGCCAACCTTCTACTTCTTGATAGATTGATTCCTCATAACCCAATGCTGATTCCCTCCTAGAGACACTCTTTTGAAGTTTAAATAAGAATAAATTATTATTTAGTGTACATGACATTGCAGATTAAAATATATAATGCATGTAGGTGTTGCTTACATTGCTAATATATCTAACATAGATTTTTATCTAAGATAAATACTGTTACAGACTGACAGCAGCACAAGAGAACATTCCTGCTGCTCTAACTGTTTAGACTGCTCATAATTGCCATAACTGTACAAACTGACATAACTATGCCCTTTTAAAATGTGTTTTTTATATGTCGGTTTTAATCTCTGAATATCCCTGAGACTTCCGGGTATTGGGCGGTATATAAATTCAATCAATCCATCAGTTAATTGCCTCAGACATGTGACAGCACAGGGTTTTATAACCTTCTGAGCACCAGGACTTTCCTTAGCATTTTGGATGCTTTCATCCCACACATTATGGCTCAGCATGCATGGAGTTCGGCGTCACCATCAGCCTGATGTAGACCAACATCCTGGGACAGGATATCACCAGCACTCCATCCATCAACATTAGTGACCACACACTTCAGGTGGTGGATAATTTTCTTTCTACCTGGGCTCCGCATGGCAGAGATTGTTGGCAACAATGCATTTTAGAGCACAACAGTCCCTTTTCAAGAGCTTTAAACACTTGCCAATTCCCCACTCAGAAAGACCTTGTTCTTTATTCCTGATCTCTGAATTAGCTTCAAACTAGCTCTGGATCAACAACGTAAGAAAAACAGTGTTTCATCAGTGAGTTACAGAGCTTCTCTCCTCACACTTCTCCTTTGTAGCCATTTCTGCTTTTCTGGATCCCCTTATCTTCTCATAAAAGATGATGATGATGATTAAAACAAAAAAAATGGTCACACCCACCTGCTTGAACTTGGGATTCCATGCGATGGCACTTCCATCCACTGTGAACTCTTCTCCTGGGAGGGCCTGAGGGTCCATTCTCCCCACTCGGACTCTCTGGAAGGACTCATTGGGAAATGTGACCAAGTTGAGGAGATCATAGCCACCTGCCTGCTGCCCCTTCTCATCCAAAGAGATTTCTTCCCCAGCACTGTTGTTGAAGTGGATGTTCTTCAGGAAGGAGTGAAGCTAGATTGCAAGAGAAAAAACATAACAAACCTTGGAGGCTACTATGCTCTCTCTCTTGTGTTTGCCAAGTGAATCTTTGGATTTTTACTATTACTCATCAGTATGTTCTAGGATGCTGAAAGCTGCCTTACTGTGAGTGAAATCATTGCTCTATATAGCTCACTCATTTCTACACAGGTTGTTATTGGCTCTCTAGGGTTTCAGAGTCTTTCCCATCATGATCTTGAGATGCTGGGGGTTGAACATGGGACTTTTTGAATGAAAGCAGATGCTCTGCAATTGATCTGTAAGCCTTTCCAGTTTCAATATTATGAAACATGGCTTGGTATGTTTTTAACTTGGCATAGATACCAGGTACTTCAAAAAACTCCCCATTAACATATGCAACTGCCTTGTGCTGAGTTAAACCATTGTTCTCTGTAGCCCAGAACTGTCTACTCTGAATTGCCACAGTTCTATTCGGCATACACCTGTGGTTTCAACCCATTTCTAATACCAGAGGACACTCCTGGCCCTTGCACAGTCCCAAGTAGGAGAATCCTGGGATGGATTAATTTAAAGAGCTTTGAATGTGCAGCATGCAATGCATGTGGCCTTTAACTGAGATCAAGTCCCTCCCAATGATAGAGCTCACCAATGAAAATCCCCAAGGCCTCTCCTCCATGCCAGGGCTCATCTGTGAAACATATGAACAGTAATAATAACTCCTGTGCTTCTAATACTGAGGAGAGTAGTTGACAGTACCTGCCAGGGTTTAACTTTCTGCTGCATCCATTTCTCAGCCAGTACTTTCTGTTTGGCTCTTGAGGAATACATGCTATGGAGAGCATGTGCTACTGCATGGACGCCATTGTAGATGGTGTAGCTCTGGCTGGACATTTCCATTTCAAACACGGGTCCAGTGAGTTTCTCCAGCTTCTCCCTTCCAGTGCAGTGTTCGTAAGTTGTTTCAAGTAGATCTGGGAATAAACAGAGGAATGCACTGGCCCAGAACTGCTGGATGAAATAAAGATTTGGCTGCCATGGATTTATGGTCTGTAGAAAGTCCTGAAACCCTGGAACTGGATTTGAATGGAGTGTAAATGACAAAGTGCCATTGAAGGATTTTGAAGGAAATTTGCCTCTAACCAGCACTGCAGTGAAATCCCATTGAGCTGTTGTAATCCACACCCTCTCCAGAGGGTACATAAAGGAAACCTCACAGGAGACTAAAACCAGTCTCAAAGCCTCTAGAGATTGACTGTCTCCGTAGACAAGAATCACATTCATTTGCCTCTGTGTGAGAGCAAACATGATTGGTCTCAATTTTTGTTGAAGTAGCTCATTAGGTAAAAAAATTGTCACTAGTGGGATCACCAGTGTCCAAGAAATACAAAGATTATTCTGGGAAAGCCTTGGTCTGAGAGTACGAAGGAAGGTTTCTCCACTGTCATCATCTGAAACAAGGAGGCCAATCCAGTTCCACCCAAACTTCCTGAGTAGCCAAACAATGCCATCATACTGAGCTTCTTCATTGGGGACCATTTGGAAGAAGGAAGGGAAGCGCCTTTGGTCACTCAGCCCTGGATCCAAGGAGCCATAGCTGAGCTAAAGGGAAAGGCAATATATTTTTAGGAATCCGAAAACCATCCATTTGTTCATAGAAAGAATACTTCATTATTGTGGTGGTTGACCACCTGGTCTTACTTTTCTAAGTATACACCCGTGGCATTATTAAGTCTCCAACTAGGAGAAGTTTCTAAGCAGGAAGCTGGATGCTCCTATGATTACATGATTTGTGGCATGGCCAGGTTTGGAGAACCAGAGCTTGGATTATTAGTACTTTGGGTTTATCCCCCCCCCCCCAAATCCCAATGCTACTTGAGACGGCAGTGTTGGCAACACATAGCTAGGAGGCTTGAACATAATCATGTACCTATACCAAGTCTAACGTAGGACATATGTGTAGAAAACATAATGTAATGGGATTGAAAGCTAACCTGGATGCTTTTTGAGGTTTTCTGTGTATGTCTGTCCTTGTGGTTGTATCTATGTGTCTACACACATACCTGTGGAATCTTGTAGGTGTTTAATATATTGGCCATCTGAAGGGAGTTTTGGGAGGTGAGCCCTCCAACAACGGCAATTAATTTATCTTCCCCATTACAGTGGTAATTGGGGGGATTTCGTTGTCCCATGAAAAGAAGAGCAAGAGTGTTCCAACAAGTTTGCGAAGGATTAAAAGCATTCTCATAAAATGTTGATCCCAGTGTGATGTTGGATAAGACTTTGGCATTCTTGTTGATCTCTTGCATGGCAAAGATGAAGGCAAGAACATGCTGGTAGTTTTTCGGGATCATTCTGCAATGAGACAAAGAATGACTGCAAACATGACAGAAGAGAAACAACTGTGTTGAAGTTTTCATTTTGATTCATGCATGTCTTTAACTTGGATGTTTCAGCCTACACGACAAGAACATTTCATTCAAACTAATGATACTACAGCAGTCTCCTAAGATATTATGATTAGATGTTCAGTATGGAAATAGTAGATTCAAGGAGATCCATTGCTGTGCTGTGGATGAATTGGTGGGGTTGGATATTGGAAACTCAGAAACAAAAAGCAGTTAACCTGCCAAGTTCAGTCAGGCTCTATTTCTTTCCCCACTTAACTAGTGTCAAAATCACCAACACAGTGGGATTTAATACTGAGTAAATCATTGCATGTTCCCAACATTCCCTTTGCCTCTTTCTTCTACGCAATGTTCATGGCTTCCTCTTGTTCTGCTGCTTTGTCCATCACCTCCCTTCCATTTCTGAACCATGAAGTATTCATGGGAATGTGTTCTCAATTCAACCTGGGAAACAACTCTTTAGTATACCAGTGTGCTTTAACACACAATGTCTTTTTAGCAGCCCTTGAATCTAAGCCTTATAGATATGCTTTCCTTTTTTAAAAAAAAACCTAAAAACAACTTGGGAAGCAAAATCTTCATCTTCTTTTTTTATTCAATGGGATTCGCTTCCCATATAATCGTGCGTGGGATTATAGGGTGTGATCACACAACCTTCCATTGGAAATTGCTTATTCCCATGTAAACATGTGTTAAGGAAAGCTCTTCTGGATCCCAAATATTTGAGAGGAAGCATCCCATTGGGCTCTGTGGAACTGCCTTTCACACAAATCTGATTTAAGCTGCAATATGGCTGCAGCCACTTACCTGGGAATAAACACCACTAAGTTCAGTGGTGATTACTTCGAGTAGGTAAGCCTAGATTTGCCCTGTCAGACTAAAAGCTGATGCATGTTTGGGGTGTGGAGCAAAGCCCATGGAACTGAACAAGGCTTACTTGCAAGAAAATTTTGGCACAGGGATGGGTTGCAACATCTATGGCTTGCAATATCTATGGGTTGAAGTAGTTTGAAAACTTCAGCTGGGTTGTGGATGGGGCTCATATGGGCAAAAAGCAGGGGCAATCTAGTAGCCACACTTAAGCACTTTGGAATACCCATAGATTTCAACAGGATTCTGGCCCTGTACCCACTGAACACAATGAAGGGACTTGTTTTCAAGTTAATGTGTCCCTACTGCTGGGCTTTGCACTTTGAGGGAAAAGGAGGGAACTGCAGCTTATCAGACTCAAAATGAAAAGGTGATTTTTTTGGTAAAAAAAGAATATCAAGTTGTAGGTATCATCTAAAAGAATATCAAATTGTAGGTAGTTCCACTTCAGTGTAGCAATACAGAAACACAACAATGAACTGTGGTGGTGGTGGTGGGGGGGGAGTAGAATAGCATTTCAAGCAAGTCCAAATTTGTATTGAAGTACTTCTTAATTCTTTCCACAAGAATGAATATCCTACCTGAAAGACAACTCTGAAAAATATTGTTAACCTTGTGGTGTAGAGGGATTTGATTAGGTTGCATATGGTGCCTTAGACTGATGATGTTTATTTCTGCTAACTCAAGTGGTGGGACAAAAATCTGAATGTTCCCTGTGAAGGCTGACAGGAGAACCGAAGACAGAAGCCGATGCAGTCGTGTATTTCATCAAGTCATGAATAATCAGTGGACAGAACAGAAAATTTCCCAATCAAAAAGTAACTACTTAAAAAGGTAAAGATAAAGGACCCCTGACAGTTAAGTACAGTCGTGAACGACCCTGGGGTTGCAGCGCTCATCTCGCTTTACTGGCCAAGGGAGCTGGCGTTTGTCCGCAGACAGTTTTTGCGGGTCATGTGGCCAGCATGACTAAGCTGCTTCTGGCGAAACCAGAGCAGCGCACGGAAACGCTGTTTACCTTCCCGCTGGAGTGGTACCTATTTATCTACCTGCACTTTGACATGCTTTCGAACGGCTAGGTTGTCAGGAGCAGGGACCGAGCAACGGGAGTAACCTTCCGATTGCCAAGCCCTAGGCTCAGTGGTTTAGACCACAGCGCCACCCACACCCCTAACTACTTACTGAGAACTACTTACTAAGTAACTACTTACTGAGCAGATAATGAAGAGGATTGTGGGCGCTCCATAAATTTCTGCATTTTGAAGTTTGCTAGCGTAATGGATATAAATTCACCGATGACCATGTCTGCTGGAGGACCATACGAATTGGTTTGAATTGTTTTTTCCAATCTGCAATAGCTCAAAATCTTGCTAGAAGAATAATGCATCAGCAACAGCAGGAAAAGCAGGTGGCGTGCTAACCATTCTTGGGCTGAACTGGAAGCCATCATGTTTACCTATAGTCACTAACAGCATTTCAGTCTTGGCTGAAGTTATAAGGAAACTTGGCTCCATGGAGGCATGTACCTGCCTCAAATCTGCGTCCCTAACTGGATTCATGTAAGTTGATAGGACAGGTGCCTATATAGACTACAATACAGGACCATCACATTTGGAAAGGGCTGTTTCTGTGGCTTATATTGTGCCTGGCATCTGATTTGCCATGGGACATTTAAAAGTAGTGATTCTGATCAATAATTATAAAAATTACAGGGTGAGATATTTGTTTTGCTAAGGTCCTCAAGTCTCAGAACAAGCAAAGTTATTATGCTAATGAGATTTCTGCTATAGCCCAAGATCTTCTCTCTTGTGAAGCAGTGCCTTGGACAGTGGGCATAACTTTCTGAATGGAGAGAATTTGACACAAGTGCAGGGTAAAAAAGAGGCTTGTTTTCTGTGAACTGCCCTGAGACCTCTGGGTATAGGGTGGTATATAAACTCAATAAATAAAAATAATAAAATAATGTACATATCCCTTCTTCTGATTCAGACCATTCACCCTTCTATCCAATTACTGTCTGCTCTGAATAGCATTTATGCTCCATGGCACATCAAAAGGGTCTTTTTCCCATGCAACTTGAGCTTTATTAACTTCAGATGTTAGTACAGTCGTACGAGTTACAAATGCCTCGGGTTACAAATGCTTCAGGTTACAAACTCTGCTACCCTGGAAGAGTTACCTCAAGTTGAGAACTTTTCCCTATTATGAGAACAGAAATAATGTGCCAGCAGCACAGAAGCAGCAAGAGGCCCCATTAGCGAAAGGACGCCTCTAGTTAAGAACAGTTTCAGGTTATAACTAGAGGTACCACTGTAATTAAACTTTGTCCTTATGTATCTGAAGCTGAGACTGGTTGGGGCAGTCCAGTCCGATGGGCGTCATATAAATAATAAATTATTATTATTGTGCGCTCTGCTACTGAGCAATATCCCTTCAGTGTAACCTGGATGGTTAAACACTCCGTCATAACAGCAGACCAGATATCTCTTCTCTTCTTCTGCCTTCCTCAGATGCCATCCCACATGCGATTTTTGTCTATCCCCACAGAAGCCTAAGTATCTTTTGCATTAGGTTTCCTGATATTATTGGACGGCAACGCCCATCATCTCTGGCTGCTGCCAATGCTTGCTGGGGATGAAGGGCATTGTATTCCAACAACTTCTGGGGATGAAGCGGTGAAGAACAATGATCTGTTCCATGGACACTACTGTCCTGGGACCTTCTACTTGTTTTCATTTCAGGATACCAAACCTGAGCCAAAGGTATGATGTACAATGCCATCAGAGCTATTGGGACAGAACATGGTCACTGCAGATGGTGGATTTGAATGTCACTTGGGATGGGTGAACAGAAGACACACAGATTTAATATACTAGATTTGATTTTTAAGCAAATTCTTAAATTTGTTGCAAGCAGATTTTTAGAATTACCAGGTTAGGTAATGGTCCATTAAGGAAACAAAAGGAGAGGCTCTGAACTCTTGGGTAGTTAGAAAGACAAATATAGTGATGAGTGTTGAGAAATTGGACTGGGATTCTTTCTTCAAAAAGCTGAACTGTATTCTTTTATCTTCCTGCATACAAATCAGTATTTCACTTTTAAAAATCCAAACTTAGTTCACAGAGCTCTTGGAGAGCATGACATATAAGACCCAAATCAAGAATAAAGTCACATGCTGTTATTTTCTTTAAAAGACACCCATAAAGACAGTGATCCATTTTGCTGCTTCTGCTGGGAGGGCATTCCACAGGGCGGGCACCACTACAAAAAATGCTTTCTGCCTGGTTCCCTGTAACTTCACTTTGCAGTGAGGGAACTGCCAGAAGGCCTTCAGAGACGGACCTCAGTGTCCACGGTGAATGATGCAGGTGGAGACACTCCTTCCGGTATGCAGGTCTTGAAACCCTCCAATCGTGTTGAATTGTCTTCTTCTAAAATTGCCTAAAGCTGTTGATCTTTGAATTTGCATTCCTCTGTTCCCAAAGGCTCATTGTTTGTTGTGAATTTGGAAACATTTGATTTTGAGGAGAGATATGTGCCTGCGAATGTTCAATAGTTTTATATTAACTTTGAAGGCAGGGTATAGCCGCAATAAGCACTGTATCTTCCCTTCCCACATATTATTCTGAGACCTACACAGACTGCACTGGAAATTATAGACAGCTTTTTCTAGGGGAAGGGTTTTGGTATAAAACTTATGTTCCCCCCTCTTTTGGAGTTGCACATTTACCACACTAAGCTCCCCTTGAAAAAGAGGAGAGATGGTCTCTCTCATTATGGAGGCGTGTGGGCAACCATGTGAGGGCATTTGGCCCTATAGGGGGAAGTGGAGACCAGGACATTTAAGCTTCTTCCACCCCACACTCTCCCATCTTTTCTTTGAGACACCCATCCTCCCACCCTTTGTTGTGTGAGCCTTTATAGGGGGACTGAGTAAGAACCTATTTTTGGAGGGGTGACACTAATTGGACCATGCATTCTCCTTTTTGTCTCTTTCACACTCTTGGGTGTTATCTGTGTTCAGGTAGCATATTGCAAGCCTTGTGCATTACTCCCAACAGGAACATGAGCCAATTTCCTGATGAAAACCACCCCCCCAACCCCCAACCCAAGCTGTGTTTTACAGAACAAAAAACTATTTTTAAAAAAGAATATCTGATCAGAGACAGTGTCTATTATGTTCATAATTTTGAATATTCCGGTTCTTGTGGGGAAAAAAGTGTTTTGTTATGCAGGAGTTCGTTAAAGATTTGCCTAATTCACTCTGAAAAGAACAAGCTTCTCTGATGTCCTGCTTTCACTCGTAAAGAGCTTCTGAGCTCTTCATAGGCAGAACGTAGGCACAGAGACACACATTTTGCTTTTGATAGAATGAACTTTATTGAGAGAATAGCCATTAAGAGAAAGCAACAGAATGCGTAGTTAGAAGCCTGGAGAGTGCACTGAATCCTCTCGCTTTCCAGGCTTCAGGAAGCTATCCGCAAGCCTTAGGAGCATGGCGGGAGTGCCCGCCGGGCTCCCAAGGCTTGCGGACAGCAGCCTGCAGCCCGAAGCCCGAAGCAACTGTGTTGAAAAATTCAAAGAGAGACAAATTTCAAAGGGTGGCTGTCATATTGTTTCAGACACTGCAAATTCAGTAAGTTTGCCTTTAAATGGAAACTGAACTGAATTTCTCCCCAACCCCAACTCCAGCTTACCCAGGTGCAGTTCTGTTGAAGTGATGGAGTCCTCTTTCTACAACTCTGTCTCCCAAGTTGGCTGCCTTAATTCTTATACGGAGCTTAGTCAGGTCAGAGACAGGGGAAAGGAGGAAGGAATTTCAGCCTTTTAGACATATATAGAGTACAGATGAAGAAAGAAAGGATGTACTGTATTTTTCGCCCCATAGGATGCACTGCCCTATAGGACGCACCTAGTGTTTTTTGGGGGGGAATAAAGGAAAAAAATTATTCCCCCCCCAGGCGCGGGGCTGGGGCGGGGGAAACCCGAGCTTCCACCGACCCCAGCCCCCAGAACAGGCAGCTCTGGGAGCTTGCGGGGCTGGGGGAGGGGGAAGCCCGAGCTTCCCCCTCCCCCAGAACGGGTCCCAGAGCGATGCAGAAGCTGCCCGCAGCTTCGGCATCGCTCTGGCAGCTTGCGGGGCTGGGGGAGGTGGAAGCCCAAGCTTCCCCCTCCCCCAGCCCCCAGAACGGAGCCCGGGAAGGCAGGTAGCTCTGTGCGACCCTCCGGAGGCCGGTGCGGCTTTGCGCCGGGCTCCGGAGGGTTGCGCAGAGCTTCCTGAAGCCTGGAGAGCGAGACCCTCTTTTCACGTCCTATAGGGTGAAAAATACATTTATATGCCATAAATAAAAATAAGCACACATAATTAATATCAGATAATGCATCTAACACCTGGAGCTTAGTCCATATCTAGGCGGAGTCCTTTGTTCAATATGTTTGATATTAAAATGAAAGGGGAACAGAGTGCACCTTTTGCTCAAGGGCACAGACTCACTTTGCATTGTTGATACCCAACAAGAATGGCCAGCTTCCTTCAAAATGGAGTGTTTACACTGGAACATTTCCCAGTATCCTCTGTTACATGAAGGGATTCCATGACAGACAAATCCACGTGGCAAAGAAGCCACAACTGTGAAAATAGCTTCTGTAAATTCAAGCTAGGTATATATACCATATTTTTCACTCTATAGGATGCACCGGACCATAGGATGCACCGGATCATAGGAGGGGGAGAACAGAGAAAACATATTTTTTTTCCTTGTCCTCCCCCTCTAAAACAAGGTGCATTCAAGGTGCATTCACCCAAAGCCTCCAGAGCGCAGCGGGAGGCTTCAGGCGGCTACCTTGGAAGCCTGGAGAGTGAGAGGGGTCGGTGCACACTGACCCCTCTCGCTCTCCAGGCTTCAGTGAAGGCAACCCAAAGCCTCTGGAGCGCGGGGGGAGTTTCCTCTGGGCTCCGGAGGCTTCAGGTTCCTTTCAACCTGATCTTTCCTTTCCCACCACCGCCAGCCTCAAAGATCCCTGAAGCCTTTGGAGCACAGCGCGAGGTCCCGCTGTGCTCCAAAGGCTACAGGGATAGCTTTGCGCAGCCACCCCCAAGCTAGAATAGCGAGACAGAGCGCTCTACAGTGCTCCATCTCCCTGTTCTGGCTTTGGGCTTAGCCGCGCAGCCTGCATTCGCTCTATAGGACGCACACACATTTCCCCTTAATTTTTGGAGGGGAAAAAGTGTGTCCTATAGAGTGAAAAATACGGTATATATCTACATTTAAAAATGGAGCTTAGTGAGGTCCATTTTCTTCCATGAAAATAAAAGATGCTGAAGGGGGAACTGAGATTTCAGTCTCTTTGCTGTCCATACTCTTTTGCCTTAGGTTTTTCCTCTCCCTGGTTCAGTTCCAGGATTTCCAGGCTTGCTTTTAGATATGCCAAGTACCGCGACTATGAGTTGGGCCAAACTTATTCAGGGAAAGCCCCATGGAGGCCATGTTTTCCACAAAGTCCCAAGCAGCCCCTTGTAAGGTCGTGTCAGCATGGATGTTAAAATCCCCTAGAACAACCAAACTAGGTGTCTCCAGGAGAATATCTGCCATGACCTGAAGCAGCTCGGCCAGGGAATCCTTGGTACAGTGGGGAGGTTGGTACACCAAAAGGAATCCTGTACTGCCTCTATTGCTCAGCTTCCAGAACATGCACTTATCCTCTGTAGTGTTTCCTTAGGACACTCTAGAGACAAAATGATGGACTATGGCTGGCTGAGTCATCTCTATGAAGACAACTGCTTCATGATTTTGAGGAAATATTCATGGAACAAATCACCATGACTTTTAGCATCTAAGGAGTGCCGATAGGCACTTATTTTCTCAAAGGCTGAGCTTCCTTATAAGTGAAAAATCTGATTTCAGTTCCTCTAAATATGAAACAGCAGCCATAATGTCAGAAGAGAGGTGGTGACCACCTTCAACTAGGAACGTGGGGAAAATACGTTCTACTTTGCATTGTAGAAATGCATATGAATATTCATTGGTTTCAAAATTATCTTTTATTGCTCAAAGCAGTCAACCCTTTTAGCAGTATAGCTAAAATGAAATTTCACATGAAGAACAACCTTCTTACTGCTTTGTTCCTTTCTCCTCAGAGCCAAGGCCCTGTCGTGTCCTGGTGGTTGGCTGCAAAACCAGGGCAACTGCTATGGATATTTTGATACCAAGTTGTCATGGAAAGATGCTGAGGTAAGAAATGTTTCTCCTCAACCAAGATGTAATAGAATCATGGAATCATGGAATTGGAAGGCATTCTAAGGGTCATCTAGTCCAAACCCTTGCAATGTAGAAATCTCAACTAAAGCATCCATGACAGATGGCCATCCTACCTTGGCTTAAAAACCTCCAAGGAAAGAGAGGCCACAACTTTCCACTGTCAAAGAGATCTTGCTGACAGAAAGTTCTCTCTAATGTTTCTAATTTACATCTTTTGGGCTCCTATCAGATTTCTCTGAGTAGGGCTATCCTTGCCCTGGAACAATACTTGTCCAGCATCTCAGACTTAACAAAAGAGAGTTGGTCACTTTATGTTCCAGTGAAGCATCTCCGTGGGAGCTGAGAATGTGACAATTATGCCAAATCCTCCTCTCCCACCAGGAGAAGAGGGAAGTAATCTTTCTGTGGGAAAGTAGAATAGACTGCAGTTCTGAAATAGATCTGAGACTGGGTTCGCAAAACATTTCATGGCTCTGGCTGTCTCCCTAGAGAACTCATGTATGAACTGCAGATTTTGGCAGTTTTTGATCCTTTGCCAGCTTGGCAGTGTTTGATCCTTTGCCGGCTTAGGGTTTCCGGCTTAGGGTTGATCCTTTGCCGGCTTAGGTTTGATCCTTTGGCAGTGTTTGATCCTTTGCCAGCTTAGGGTTTCTCCAGATGACCTTTTAATTGACCACTTATCTTGCATTCACCCTAGATGAGGGGGCAAGAACATGCTCCTACATTTGTTCATTTATTTATTTAAATGGATTAATTGTGCAAACCTACACTTCCTGTTATGTGCTTGAATTCCTCGTGTGAAATGCTGTCGATCTGGATAGTAAATTGTATGTGACAACTGCCCTGGGATATTTGGGTGAAGGGTGGTATGCAATTTGTAACAACAACAACCATCACATTCATGTTGTATTCTGAAAACAGTGGTTGCCAGGCTAAAATCTGAGTCGTGTATACTCCTCACCACAGCATTTTTATAAGAAATGGTTAAGCTGTGATCAGATCAGAAAGCAAAATTAATCTGGACTATTTATTCTTCATGTGCCTCCTAACTTCTGGACCTAATGCTGTCATTTGTTCTCTTTTAAAGAAACCGTTTACAGTTTTGCGAAATGGAATGATAGAAACTGCAACCAACTCAACAGCTACATCTGCAAGAAAAAATTCTAAGACAGCAACTGTCATTCCCAACTGTGCCTTCTGTGATTGATGGACAGCTCTCTGGAATCATTACCTCCAGCCAGATTCCAGCCAGACAAAATCACTCATGTCTGGCACAGAGAAGGGCCTACAGGTGAGCAATTGGTGCAGAGGTGTCTGGTTTAGCATCCCAGGATTTGGCACTGGTCAGGTAGTCTGGGATCCCCTTACATTTTCCCCTGTCCCCAGCTCTCAAAATCCCAGCTTTAGTATCAGCTCTGCTGAGCACCTCTGAGAAAAGAATTTAGGTTTGGGATAAAAAGTTTCACCTACAGGTTTCACCTACAAGGCACTCCTGAGTGCCTTGTCAGGTATCGGCGACAGTGCTGGACTGGAGCCCCAGAGGTACAATGTGCTTCTTTTCCCTGGGAACTCCAGTGCAGGAATTGCCCCTTCCCCCGTCTTCAGATATATGGTATTGGAACTGGAGCAATAAGGATGGACTCAGTGAAAAGAGAATACACATAAGCGAGTTTATTAGGATTATATTTTGCAGAAGTAACAAGGAAACTTCCAAGTGAATGGGAAGACCAAAGAGGTAGCTCTATAGAGGAGGTTATTTTGAAAATGAAGAAGAGCTGTTTTTCCCCCTTTGAGGGATGGGAGAGGAAGGAATGAGATCACAGACACATCCACTAAGCAGGCAGAGTTGGGAACTCCAGTCTCCTTTAAAGCTCTTGTTTGCAGATATAGGTACACAAAAGGTTACAAGGTTTATCATTCCACTTTCGAAAACCTAAAATTCAAGACATGACAAAAGTTACTATTTCCTGCCCATTATTACATAACCAAATGGATGTGGTTTGGAGTACGGGTTAGGAATTGGATTTGACTAGGGTATATTTCAGGTACTAAAAATCTGGACAAACTTGTTGAGCTCTTTTCTTTTCTTTTTGCTTGGGCCTTGCACCGCCTCCCTCCCTGAACCCTGTTCAGGCCCCTATTCAAGGTAAGCGGCTTTGGGACACTCACCAACTGGGCTTCCTCCTGACTTGCACTGAGCCTGGGGTTCTTGGCTCTGTGCACATGCCATCCATCTGGGCAAATGCTCACGCAGGTCATGCCCAGTTAACTTTCAGCCTCACTTCAAATTGAAATTGCAAGGTGCACCAGGAACAAGTGAGGGCCGGCCTGAGCTTTTTTCTTTTTTTGAGCTTTCCCCCCCAAACATCTCCCTTCCACCCCCCACCCCAAAATTCCAGCTTTTAAAGCATGTTTGAAACATTTTCCTTTGAAAATAGTCCTGGTTGCCATATGTCCAGGTTTTCCCAGACATTTTGCTGCTTTGCTGCCCAGACGCCATTTTCAGGCCCTGATTCCCGAACATGTCTGGGAAAATCCGGACGTACGGCAACCCTAGATTGGGTAGGATGGACTGATCCAGAACTGACCAACCCCATGTGGATTGCCCATCCAACTGTTGCCTGACTTCAACCTCATAAGTGTGCTCCTGATTCAAAATTTGCAGCTGAAATCAGGTCTTTTTTAAAGTGATGCCTTCTTTTGTTTCTTTATCTGACTTTAACCACTTCTTAGAGAAATGCTGTAGAAAATAATATGACATGGCCCACTTGAAAAACCACTGTTTCCAGAATATAATATGTAAATGAGTATGCATGCAATAAAACACATGCAACTAAACTATGCAGATGAGTTACAGCTGAAGCCTCCTGGTATGTTGGACAGTGACACTAAATGCTGAATGAATGGACCACTGCTAGCCAGGTCTACAGAGTAATTGATTTGTAAACATTTCTACAAGCGAACACCTGGTTGAAGGTTAAATATGACTCATAATTGGATCCCTTAAAATCAATAGACTTTAATTAGTGATGGTTGACAGATGTACTGTATTTTCAGAGCAATTTAGTGAGATGCAACCCTGAAAAGTTGGAAATTTAGAGGGAATTGGAGGGTAATGTAGCATTCAAGGTGAAAATGCCTTTTTTCTCAGGCATGCAAATAGTTTCCCTACCTGTCCTATGCAGCAGCTCCACACAATACTCCTTGCCGCCTTTATAGTTGTTTGGCTCCCCTCTGTTCCAGTTGTTGTAATTAAAGACTGAATCATCAAGCCACTTCCAATCTCGGTTCTGCAGGAAAGAGAAGGAACAGCTCATTTGACCAAGGAGGTTTGTAGCTCAGTGCAAGGATCTTCAGAGGAGGTTGCTCAGCAGGAAGCTCCTGCAAGCTATGATGGAGACATTAGAGAAGAAGCCCCTACCATAAGCACCATCTATGCAGGGCCATGGGTGCTGAGGCACCCACAAAATGTTCTCTGTGGGGGGCTGGCAGGGAGAGGCAATGTGTTGCATGTGTGGGCACCCCTAATGTGGGGTGGAACCCAACACGCCTGGCCCCTATGTAAAATAATGGAGAAGTAATTATGGCATACAGCCTAGGAGATGATTGAGATAAGGATGGGATGGCATTGCTAAGGAGCCACTGTGCTGTGCTGTGATGATGACCTGGAATAGAGTAATTGAAGGGAACTCACCTGATCGCGATCATGGAGCCCAATCCAGACATTATGTTCTTTCTTCTGCTTTGAGGAGATATGATTGGCCACCAAGGCTGACTCTTGCTCTGTGAGTATAGAAGCGAGATGGGTCCCACGGCCTTGGCTCTGGCATGCAATCTGAGAATAGAGAAGGCACTAAAGTCATTCTGCCACCATGATCATCATTCACTTAACTGTAAGTCACTTTCCCACAAAATCGTGCCCAAAGTGGTTCACAATGTATCAAAAAGATAATAATAATAATAATAATAATAATAATAATAATAATAATAATAATAATAATATATCCTGCCCATGTGGCCGGGCCTCCCAAGCCACTCTGGGCAGCTCCCAACAAAATATTCCCTGTACCTTCACTTCTCACAGTGAGGGAACTGCCAGAAGGCCCTCGGAGCTGGACCTCAGTGTCTGGGCTGAACGATGGGGGTGGAGATGCTTCTTCAGGTATACTGGGCTGAGGCCATTTAGGGCACTTTGAATTGTACTCGGAAACATACTAAGGTAAGAATTCAAAAGTGATATCCCACCCAGTTGGAGTTATCCAACTGTGAACAATCATGTGTAATGTCAAAGTTCTTAATTTATTCTATATTTTGGAATGTGGTTGTTACTGACAGTGTTTTTGTATTGTTATTTTTTGTAAATCACTTTGCGTTTTAATAAAACCAAACAGTGTATAAACAGTTTATAAATCTTGTAAAATTTATGAATGAAAGAATGAATACTAATCTCACCTCAGGCAAATCAGACTGAGTGTTCAATGAAGAATGGATATCACATAACTTCTGTGTAAGCTTTGTGCAAACAAATCAGGCTGAGGGTTTACAAAATAAGTCCTCTGGGGGAGACCAAATTTGGTTTTCTCACAACTCCAAATTCAGATGCCTTTGCATACAGAATGTTGAGATTGTTTTAGAAAAGGAAAATAGGCATTTAAATGTATGCAAGTAGTTTTGAGCTGAAGGGATTTGCTTTGTAATATTGAATTCATATTAACTTAACCTCTGCTGCAACACAGATAATCACCAAACAAACTAACCTACCACATTCCATTTTGGCACTGCAGACCATTATTCTTTTTAGTAAGAGAGATGACTTGCCTCTTCCTAATGGTGAGTGGATACATTCTGGCCAGGCCATCCCTCCTGACCACAGGATCCAACTCTTTTGGGCCGAGGTCCCTTTAGCCCCCCAATAAAATATTTGAGGGGGCGGGTTCCCAAAGGTGATGGGCATTGCCATTCCAATGGGGTGTGTGTGTGTGCCATGTCTTGTGATCGATTGTGCAGAGCAGGGCTTACCTGGCCACTGCTCCACCCCTTATTTTATTTAAGTTGGCACCCTTGAGGAGTCATGACTGTTAATTAAGCCTTCTTGGCTCCCATGGAAACACATCCCTTGAACATGTTGGGTGAGCAACTCAATCTGAAATGTTGGCCAGGTATTGTCTCAGGACAACCCACATACATAGCCCTCCTCAAAAAGATCTCATGCGCAACCCACAACAATATCTTATGCTACAGCTTGGTTGGTGAGAAACAACTTCTTACCTCAGCTTCGGACCATGACTTTGGGCTATCAAAATATGCATAGCAGTTGCCCAGCGCTCTCAGCCAACCCCTGGGACAGGATCTGGCCCTTGCTGTATGGAAAGAAGAGTAAAGGAAGAAAAAGAGGGTGGGACAAAAGTTGTAAGAAGACTGTTTTTAATGTGAGATCTCACTTTACTTGTACTTTTGCTTATTCCAGTGAGGAAGCACAGGTAATTTAAACCTTTGTGCTTTCAGAGGTGGTTAGTGTCCAGTTGATTTGGTGAGACAGAAGGCAGGGAGACCAACAGAAGGTGCATCCAGAGGCAATGACAGGCAGTGCCAGTCCCTGACTGGTTGTCAATATGAATCTGAGGAGTGGTTCAGGGCAGACTGAGGTTGGTAGGGCAGTTTCCTATTCACTCTAATGAACCAGCTTCAATTGCCTGATTATTTATTCCAACAGCCTTAGCTTGGTTACCATCACTTGGAAATCTAACAAGTACTTTTGTTTACATCAATGCTGAGCCCCTATTAAGATTTCTGGGAAATTCCCAGATAATTGTTAAAACACTCACCTCCAGGGAACGAATAGGAGACCAGGAGACCAAGAAGGCAAAGGTAGGTGACAACCCCCATCTTCTGGTTGACCTTTTGTGGAAGGAAATGTGCAGCAAATTAAAAACATCCTTACTTATTGCGAATGTGGTGATAGCAGGAAGAAGAAAACCAGCATTTTCTGTTCTTGAAATCATAAATGGGAAGATTAGAGAAAGAAGAGAGAACCCAAAACCTAAAGTTGGCGATTGTTGAAGTATCATGGAGTCAAGTAAGGTTAGTGTGCAGATGCACCTAGTGCTGACCACTGACTCTTCTGGGCATGTGTGTAGTAGAAGAAGTAGAACACTCCCCAGTTTAAGCTCCCCACCCTTCATCACCACAGTTACTTATATTCCAGTTGAGCCAAGGAGGGAGAAGTTAAATAGCATGAGGAGGCAAAGAGCAGGGAGGAGTTTAGCTCCCCTCAGTCATTTCCCATTTTCTTCTAAAATCTAGACCTCGCTAAGCCCCAATTTTTAAAAATGAATAATGCAAATGATTTCCACAGTTTCGGTTTTATGGAATTCTTGCCACATTGACTCATCTGCTATGACTCAGTCTTGCATGTGGTAGAGGATTCTGGGAAATATTCCAAGGCAGTCTCTCCATTTCGGAAGGATGCAGGACAGTCTTGCTTTCTTCTCCACAACTTCTCAACCCACAAACCCACATAGTATATGTATACTCACTTACCTGTGAGAACTGAATGGGACTTTGCTGGAAGAAGGATGTGGACAGATATGTGGGTATAGGGTATAATGCTAGTGAGAGCCCCCAAAACAAAATATAAACCAGTAGCCATAGCATCAGAAGTGAGTTTGTGATTGCCTCCAACTTACCCAAGTTTCGTCCTGTGAGGTGATGGATATCGCGTTATGCAGGGGCAAGTTTGTCTCTGAAGCTGCTGCCTCGATTCTTATATAGATCTTGGTGAAGTTGGGGGTTGGGGCAGGGAAGGGGGAAGGATGAAAGTTCAATCACTTGCCATATGTTGAGTAGATATGGATAGGATAAATATGTTTCAATTTCCCTGGAATTCTCTCCAGTGTGGACTTAATTTACATGTTGAGTAGATATTGATAGGATAAATATGTTTCAATTTCCCTGGAATTCCCTCCAGTGTGGACTTAATTTATGGTTATGACCACTATACAGTTATGTTTCTGACAATGGGTTGGAAAGCAAATACCCTAAATAAAAAATAAGCACACATAATTAACATCAGATAATGCATCTACCTTCTGGAGCTTAGTCCATATCTAGGCGGAGTACTTTGTTCGATATGTTTGATATTAAAATGAAAGGGGAACAGAGTGCACCTTTTGCTCAAGGGCACAGACTCACTTTGCATTGTTGATACCCAACAAGAATGGCCAGCTTCCTTCAAAATGGAATGTTTACACTGGAACATTTCCCAGAATCCTCTGCTACATGAAGGGATTCTTTGACAGGCAAATCCACATAGCAAAGAAGCCACAACTGTGAAAATAGCTTCTGTAAATTCAAGCTAGGTACACACACACACACACACATTTTCCCCCATGAAAATAAAAGATGCTGAAGGGGGAACTGAGATTTCAATCTCTTTGCTGTCCATGCTGTTTTGCTTTAGGTTTTCCCCCTCACTGGTTCAATTCCAGGATTTCCAGGCTTGTTTTTAGATATGCTATAAGGCAGAGTTTCCCAAACTGGGGTCTCCAGCTGTTTTTGGACTACAGCTCCCATCATCCCTCGCTAGCAAAACCAGTGGTCAGGGATGATGGGATTTGTAGTTCAAAAACAGCTAGAGACCCACGTTTGGGAAACACTGCTATAAGGCACCCACTCTGGCTGGGATGTTGTTATGATTGTGATTGTGATTATTATGGCTGGGAGAAAAGCTAGACAGGGGTGAGGGTGGGTTTCAGCTCCCATCTCCCCCCACTAGCATCCAGTTGACTCAGCTACTAGAGGATTGTGTAGATAGTCCCTGATATCAGCTACTAAAACTTTGTGGCTGCTGTATTTTTCTGGTGACAGCAATTTCCTCACACACAACCCCCCACAACATCTGGGTCCTTATGGAAGGATGGCACTCACTTGTGCAGAGATAGTATAGAGAGAGAGAGAGAGAGAGAGAGAGAGAGAGAGAGAGAGAATGCTTTTGAATTTTGGTGCTGGAGGAGACTCTTGAAAGTCCCATGGACTGCAAGAAGATCAAACCTATCCATTCTGAAGGAAATCAGCCCTGAGTGCTCACTGGATCATGAAGCTGAGGCTCCAATACTTTGGCCACCTCATGTGAAGAGAAGACTCCCTGGAAAAGACCCTGATGTTGGGAAAGATGGAGGGCACAAGGAGAAGGGGATGAAAGAGGACGAGATGGTTGGACAGTGTTCTCGAAGCTACAAACATGAGTCTGACCAAACTGCGGGAGGCAGTGGAAGACAGGAGTGCCTGGTGTGCTCTGGTCCATGGGGTCACGAAGAGTCGGACACGACTAAACGACTAAACAACAACAACAAAAGAGTATCTAGTGTGTGTGTGAGTAGGGCTGCTGGTCTGAATATCTTTTACAGGAACACAGAAAATATTCTCACAGCATCCAGAAGTCTGAGTTTAAACATGTATGTCCACTGCCAGATGATTTATATTACGCTTGATGCTTTGCATGTTTGTATGGTCCATTGGGGATTTTTTTCTTGAAATATATACACACACACACTTACGCACACACGTGTCACACATCTTTTTTGTATAAGGTTTTATTCAGACATTTCACAATACAATAAAAAGAAACTATTCTAAACAGAAAATAATAAAAAGAACAAAACAAAAGAGGAAAAAGAGCCAGATGAATACAAAGCTCTCTCACACATATATCCTAACTTTGAGCAATGAAATTCGTTTAAAAGATACCTCTATTATTTAGGAACTGTGTGGTTATGGTCTTCCTGGGATCAAGGTCATGTCCCACCAACTTCTAATTTATTTTGGTAAGCAGAATGGTTAACTAGCACGAATTAATAAGAGCTCAAATGATTTTGATGTCCTATTTTTCAATCACTCAGCAGCTACTCCATTTTCAATCCTGCTGCAAATTGCTTCCACATAATATTCCATTTGGACTACACCCTGGTGAAGCAGACCCCTGTAAGTAACAGTATTTCACATTGTGCTCTCCTTAGTTTGTGTTCTGGGGGTATAGAAAGGTAGGCCAAAAAACAAAGATTAAGTCAACAAAACAACATACATAAAAATCTCTCAGTCTAACCTACCTCACAGAGTTGTTGTGAAGGCAATACAGAGAGAGGAGAGCCATGTATGCCACCATGAACACTTGGATGGCATAGAATAGGGGTTTCCAAACATGGGTCTCCGGCTGTTGTTGGACTACAATTCCAAACGTCCATAGCTGGCAAGGCTAGTTGTCAAGGATGGTGGGAATTGTAGTCCAAAAACAGCTGAAGACCAAAGTTTGGGAAATGCTGGCATAAGGAGAAAAAGGTAAAAGCAAAGGAAATAGCATCTACACATTGCTTCCACATAACATTCCATTTGGACAACACCCTGGTGAAGCAGACCCCTGTAAGTAACAGTATTATAGCCTCAGCCTAATGTGTAGTGATTAGAGTGTTGTCCTAGGCGCTGGGAAACTACGGTTCAAATCCCCATTCAGCCATGGGTCAGATGCCATTTCTCAATCTAAGCTTCTTCACAGAGTTGCTGAGAAAACAATAGCAAGAGAGGGAGAATTATGTGCTCCTTGGATGGCATAGAAGACGGAATATAATATAAAAACAAAGGAAATAGCATCTCCTTGTCAGAACATAAGGTCCCTGGCTAACGGCATCTCTTTCACCCTCTCAACTATGGTCATCCTTCTTCCTTACTAACCTCTCTCTACTGTTCATCTCAGGCCTAAATATAATGATGTAGATTTTGGGGAGGAAGATGCAACCCAGTAAGCCAGCAGTAGAGGCCAAGATGGAGAAGATCTCCACAGCCACCATGTATTTCCCTTTGGTGCTCAGATAAGTGGGGACAAAGGACAGCCAAACACTGCAGAAGACCAGCATGCTGAAGGTAATCATCTTGGCTTCATTGAAAGTATCAGGCAACTTCCTGGCAAAGAAAGCCACAGAGAAGCTCACAATGGCCAAAAGACCCATGTAGCCGAGAATAAGGTGGAACATGATGTCGGAGCCTTCATTGCACTGCACTATGATCTGCCCATCCTGGGAGTGCAGGTCAAACTCTGGGAATGGGGGAGAGGATGCCAGCCACCCAAGACAGATGCCAGCTTGAATGAGAGAGCAGAAGCTGATAAGGGATCCTGCCAGCCTCTTCCCAAGCCATTTCCTCAGGCTGTTCCCAGGCTTGGTCACCATGAATGCCAAAACCACAGTGAGGGTTTTGGCTAACACACAAGCAACAGCAATGGAGAAGACGATGCCAAAGACGGTTTGCCTCAAGACACAGGTCACCTTTGTAGGCCTGCCAAGGAATAAGAAGGAGCAGAGAAAGCAGAGAAGCAGAGAAGAGAGCAAGGTGCAGGTGATGCCCCAGTTGTTGGCTTTGACAATGGGAGTGTTCCAGTGCAGACCGAAGGTCCCCATCACAACAACTGTGACCAGAGAAAGCAGGAGAGCCAAGGAGGCCAGAATTGCCGCCAAGGGCTCCTCATAGGATAGGTAGCTTATTTTTTTTGGAATACATTGGTCCTGAAAGGCATTTGGGTAGTGATCATCGGGGCATTTCTCACAGTGATCTGCATCTGAAAGTGAGAAGCATGCTTTTAGTATTTCTTGAAGCAATAATTAATAATATTATTGGTAGTGTCTATTATGCTGTACGCAGAACATATTACTCAACTGAGGAACCAAAGCCTAATTTTTCAACTAAGTGATGGTTCCTCCATGAGCATCTCAACTGTAGTAATCAATCCATTCATATTTATTTGTCATGGTTGCATTATACAGATTGATTTCAGTGTTTCCCCCTTAAACATGTCTATCTCTGCATCCAGCCCCATGTTTTTGCATTTCTAAGCTTGTGGCTCAGTGTTTCTTTTTTACACTTTCCGTAATGGAACTTGGGAGTGCATGAAACAGCTGGGTAGCCTGTCATCAGGAAAATCTATATTTGACAAGAAATAACTGTTCCTAATGATTGAAACTGTGTGGATACAACAGAGGAGATAATTTACTATTTGTTAATAACAGAAGATGAAAATGTGTTGGCTGCAGTTTCAATGGTGAGAAAAGGGAATCTATGGCATGCAATCTTAATGATTTCTACCCAAATGTATGCCATGCTGATTTCAATGGTGCTTACTCCCATGTGGATGTAATTGCACATAGGATATGCCTGAATAGGCGTGCAAAAGGTAGGGGAGAGGAAAGGAGAATATGTGTCAATAACATAAACACATGTGCTTGGGATCCATGACAGAAAATAAGCAGACATAATAAGACTGAAACATGAATGTCTGTGTTGGAGAGGAAGATGGGAATTCCAGTTGACTTGGGTTCCTTCACTTACCCTTCTGGACTGAAATCCTCCCTTTAGGGCACTGAACACAGTCATAGCAACAGATTTGCTTTCCCTGCTGGGCAAACATACTCTGTCCAGGGTGGCAGCTCTCAACACAGGTGGAAATGGGCAGCATCTAATGGTAATGACAAGCAAGGGATTTTGAATCGAATAAGCTTGCTTCTCTACATAACTCTTATTGTCATCTATGTCTGCTTTGCAGCAGAAAAGTCACAGGACTGAAATTAGAGGATGGCTGTCAAGAATTTGCTCCCTGGGCAAGCATCAGGCCCCCTGATAAAGATGCTTTGTGCTGTGACTTAACCATTTGTCCAGCCCAGCACATGTCTGAATGGCAAAGAGAAGCTAGTGCCAACCTTCTACATCTTGATAGATTGATTCCTCATAACCCAATGCTGATTTCCTCCTAGAGACGCTCTCTTTTAAAGTTTAAATAAGAATAAATTTTTATTTAGTGTACTTGAAGTTGCAGATTAATATATATAATGCATGTAGGTGTTACTTACATTGCTAATATATCTAACATAGATTTTTATCTAAGATAAATACTGTTACAGACTGACAGCAGCACATGAGAACATTCCTGCTGCTCTAACTGTTTAGACTGCTCATATTTGCCATAACTGTACAAACTGACATAACTATGCCCTTTTAAAATGTGTTTTTTATATATCGGTTTTAATCTCTGAACATCCCTGAGACTTCTGGGTATTGGGCGGTATATAAATTCAATCAATCCATCAGTTAATTGCCTCAGATATGTGACAGCACAGGGTTTTATAACCTTCTGAGCACCAGGACTTTCCTTAGCATTTTGGATGCTTTCATCCCACACATTATGGCTCAGCCTGATGTAGACCAACATCCTGGGACAGGATATTTCCAGCACTCCATCCATCAACATTAGTGACCACACACTTCAGGTGGTGGATAATTTTCTTTCTACCTGGGCTCCGAATGGCAGAGATTGTTGGCAACAACGCATTTTACAGCACAACAGTCCCTTTTCAAGAGCTTTAAACACTTGCCAATTCCTCACTCAGAAAGACCTTGTTCTTTATTCCTGTTCTCTGAATTAGCTTCAGACTAGCTCTGGATCAACAAAGCAACAAAAACAGTATTTCATCAGTGAGTACCAGAGGTTCTCTCCTCACACTTCTCCTTTGTAGCCATTTCTGTTTTCCTGGATCCCCTGATCTTCTCATAAAAGATAATGTTGATGGATGATGATTAAAACAAGAAATAGTCCCGCCCACCTTCTTGAACTTGGGATTCCATGCGATGGCACTTCCATCCACTGTGAACTCTTTTCCTGGGGGGGCCTGAGGGTCCACCCTCCCCACTCGGACTCTCTGGAAGGTCTCATTGGGAAATGTGACCAAGTTGAGGAGATCATAGCCACCTGCCTGCTGCCCCTTCTCATCCAAAGAGATTTCTTCCCCAGCACTGTTGTTGAAGTGGATGTTTTTCAGGAACGAGTGAAGCTAGATTGCAAGAGGAAAAAAGACACAGACCTTGTAGGCTAATACACTCTCTCTTTTCCCTTTGAC
Organism: Podarcis pityusensis; assembly: GCF_964106645.2. NCBI lineage: Eukaryota > Metazoa > Chordata > Lepidosauria > Squamata > Lacertidae > Podarcis > Podarcis pityusensis. Next base: position 41,314,701 of record NC_138038.1, on the reverse strand, counting down.
AAGTGGACCTTTGGCTTTTTACTACCATTCATCAGTATGTTATAGGACACTGAAAGCTGCCTTACAGTGAGTGAAATCATTGCCCTAAATAGCTCAGTCACTGATTGTTATTGGCTCTCTAGGGTTTCAGAGTCTTTCCCATCATGATCTTGAGATGCTGGGGGTTGAACATGGGACTTTTTGAATGAAAGCAGATGCTCTGCAATTGAGCTGTAAGCCTTTCCAGTTTCAATATTAGCAGACATGACTTGGTATGTTTTTAACTTGGCATAGATTCTGGGTAATTCAAAAACCTCCTCCATTAACATATGCAACTGCCTTGTGCTGAGTTAAACCATTGTTCTCTGCAGCCCAGAACTGTCTGCTCTGAATTGCCACAGTTCTATACGGCATACATCTGTGGTTTCAACCCATTTCTGATACCAGAGGACACTCCTGGCCCTTGCACAGTCCCAAGTAGGAGAATCCTGGGATGGATTAATTTCAAGAGCTTTGAATGTGCAGCATGCAATGCATGTGGCCTTTAACTGAGATCAAGTCCCTCCCAATGATAGAGCTCACCACTGAAAATCCCCAAAGCCTCTCCTCCATGCCAGGGCTCAGCTGTGAAACATATGAACAGTAATAATAACTCCTGTGCTTCTAATACTGAGGAGAGTAGTTGACAGTACCTGCCAGGGCTGAACTTTCGGCTGCATCCATCTCTCACCCAGTACTTTCTGTTTGGCTCTTGAGGAATACATGCTATGGAGAGCATGTGCTACTGCATGGACGGCATTGTAGATGGTGTAGCTCTGGCTGGACATTTCCATTTCAAACACGGGTCCAGTGAGTTTCTCCAGCTTCTCCCTCCCAGTGCAGGGTTCCTGAGTTGTCACAATTCGATTGTTATCTGGAAATGAACAGAGGAATGCACTGGCCCAGAACTGCTGGATGAAATAAAGATTTGGCTGCCATGGATTTATGGTCTGTAGAAAGTCCTGAAACCCTGGAACTGGATTTGAATGGAGTGTAAATGACAAAGTGCCATTGAAGGATTTTGAAGGAAAATTGCCTCCAACCAGCACTGCAGTGAAATCCCATTGAGCTGTTGTAATCCACACCCTCTCCAGAGGGTACATAGACAAAACCTCACAGGAGACTAAAATCAGTCTCAAACCTTCTAGAGACTGACTGTCTCCATAGACAAGAATCACATTCATTTGCCTCTGTGTGAGAACAAACATTATTGGTCTCAATTTTTGTTGAAGTAGCTCATTACGTAAAAAATTTGTCACTAGTGGGATCACCAATGTCCAAGAAATGCAGAGATTTTTCTGGGAAAGCCTTGGTCTCAGAGTACGAAGGAAGGTTTCTCCACTGTCATCATCTGAAACAAGGAGGCCAATCCAGTTCCACCCAAACTTCCTGAGTAGCCAGACAATGCCATCATACTGAGCTTCTTCATTGGGGACCATTTGGAAGAAGGAAGGGAAGCGCCTTTGGTCACTCAGCACTGGATCCAAGGAGCCATAGCTGAGCTAAAGGGAAAGGCATTCTATTTTTAAGAATCCAAAGACCATCTATTTGTTCCTAGAAAGAATACTTCTGTATTGTGGTAGTTATCCACCTGGTCTTACTTTTGTAAGTATACACCCCTGGCATTAGTAAGTCTCAAACTAGGAGAAGTTTCTAAGCAGGAAGCTGGATGCTCCTATGATTACATGATTTGTGGCATGGCCAGGTTTGGAAGAACCAGAGCTTGGATTATTAGTATTATGGGTTTACCCCCCCCCCCCCAAATCCCAATGCAAATTGAGACGGCAGTGTTGGCAACACATAGCTAGGAGGCTTTAACATAATCATGTACCCATACCAAGTCTAATGTAGGACTCAAGTGTAGAAAACATAATGTAATGGGATTGAAAGCTAACCTGGATGCTTTTGGGGGGTTTTCTGTGTATGTCTGCCCTTGTGGTTGTATCTATGTGTCTACACACATACCTGTGGAATCTTGTAGGTGTTTAATATATTGGCCATCTGAAGGGAGTTTTGGGAGGTGAGCCCTCCAACGACGGCAATTAATTTATCTTCCCCATTACAGTGGTAATTGGGGGGATTTCGTTGTCCCATGAAAAGAAGAGCAAGAGTGTTCCGACAAGTTTGCAAAGGATTAAAAGCATTCTCATAAAATGTTGATCCCAGTGTGATGTTGGATAAGAATTTGGCATTCTTGTTGATCTCTTGCATAGCAAAGATGAAAGCAAGAACATGCTGGTAGTTTTTTGGGAGGACTCTGCAATGAGACAAAGAATGACTGCAAACATGGCAGAAAAGAAACAACTGTGTTGAAGTTTTCATTTTGATTCATGCATGTATTTAACTTGGATGTTTCAGCCTACAGGACAAGAACATTCCATTCAAACTAATATACTACAGCAGTCTCCTAAGATATTATGATTAGAAGTTCAGTATGTAAATGGTATATTCAAGGAGATCCATTGTTGTGCTGTGGATGAATTGGTGGTGTTGGATATTGGAAATTCAGAAACAAAAAGCAGTTAACCTGCCAAGTTCAGTCAGGCTCTAATTCTTTCCCCACTTAACTAGGTTCAAAATCACCAACATAGTGGGATTTAATATTGAGTAAATCAGATTGCAATGTTCATGCCTACCTCTTGTTCTGCTGCTTTGTCCATCACCTCCCTTCCATTTCTGAACCATGAAGTATTCATGGGAATGTGTTCTCAATTCAACCTGGGAAACAACTCTTTAGTATACCAGTGTGCTTTAACACACAATGTCTTTTTAGCAGCCCTTGAATCTAAGCCTTATAGATATGCTTTCCTTTAAAAAAATCCCCAAAAACTACTTGGGAAGCTAAACCTTCCTCCTCTTTTTTTATTCAATGGGATTCACTTCCCATATACTCGTCCATGGGATTATAGGGTGTGATCACACAACCTTCCATTGGAAATTGCTTATTCCCATGTAAACATGTGTTAAGGAAAGCTCCCCTTGATCCCAAATATTTGAGAGGAAGCATCCCATTGGACTCTGTGGAACTGCCTTTCATGCAAATCTGATTTAAGCTGCAATATGGCTGCAGCCACTTACCTGGGAGTAAGCAGCACTAAGGTCAGTGGTGATTACTTCGAATAGGTATGCATAGATTTGCCCTGTCAGGCTAAAAGCTGAAGCATGTTTGGGGTGTGGAGCAAAGCCCTTGGAACAGAACAAGGCTTACTTGCAAGAAAATTTTGGCACAGGGATGGGTTGCAACATCTATGGGTTGAAGTAGCTTGTAAACTTCAGCTGGGTTGTGGATGGGACACATATGGGCAAAAAGCAGGGCCAATCTAGTAGCCACACTTAAGCACTTTGGAATCCCCATGGATTTCAACAGGATTTGGGCCCTGTACCCACTGAACACAATGAAGGGACTTGTTTTCAAGTTAATGTGTCCCTACTGCTGGGCTTTGCTCTTTGAGGGAAAAGGAGGGAACTGCAGTTTATCAGGCTCAAAATGAAAAGGTGATTTTTTTGGTATCATCTTAAAGAATATCAAGTTGTAGGTAGTTCCACGTCAGTGTAGCAATACAGAAACACCACAATTAACTGGGGTGGGGGCAGTAGAATAGCATTTCAAGCAAGTCCAAATTTGTACTGAAGTACTCCTTAATTCTTTCCACAAGAATGAATATCTTACTTGAAAGACAACTATGAAAAACATTTTTAACACTGTGGTATAGAGGGTCACATGTGGTACCTTGGACTGATGATGTCGAGTTTATTTCTGCTAACTCAAGTGGTGGGACAAAAATCTGAATGTGCCCTGTGAAGGCTGACAGGAGAACCGAAGACAGAAGCCGATGCAGTTGTTTATTTCATCAAGTCTTGAGTAATCTGTGGACCCAACAGAAAATTCCCTGTAAATAAGTAACTACTTACTGAGCAGATAATGAAGAGATTTGTGGGCGCTCCATAAATTTCTGCATTTTGAAGTTTGCTAGCGTAATGGATATAAATTCACCGATGATCATGGCTGCCGGAGGACCATATGAATTGGTTTGAATTGTTTCTCTCAATCTGCAAGAGCTCAAATGCTTGTTAGAAGAACAATGCATCAGCAACAGCAGGAAAAGCAGGTGGTACACTAACCATTCTTGGGCTGATCTGGAAGCCATCATGTTTACCTATAGTCACTAACAGCATTTCAGTCTTGGCTGAAGTTATAAGGAAACTTGGATAGATGGAGGCATGTACCTGCCTGAAATCTACCTCCCTAACTGAATTTATGTAAGTTGATAGGACAGGTTCCTATATAGACTACAACACAGGACCATCACATTTGGAAAGGGCTGTTTCTGTGGCTTATATTGTGCCTGACATCTGATTTGCCATGGGACATTTAAAAGTAGTGATGCTGATCAATAATTATAAAAATTACAGGGTGAAGTATTTGTTTTGCTAAGGTCCTCAGGTCTCAGAACAAGCAAAGTTCTTACCCTTTAAAATATGGCTCTTTTGGGGGTGGGTCGGGGCGTTATTGCAGTATTGTTTTTATTTTGAATTTATATATTGTGATCTTTTTTGTGAACCACCCTGAAACCTCTGGGTATATGGTGGTATATAAATTCAATAAATGAAATGAAATGGCTTCTTAGAAGGGGGTCCAGGAGGGCACAATGACTGCTCCCCACATTAACTGGGGGGTGGCTTTTGCGTGGTCGCGCGGAGCCTCCCCCAGGACTATGAGTCTCCTGGCTAGGTAGCTTGGCTTCGCTGCTCCCCCCCCCCCACTGAGCTGGATACCTTGAGGTTCCCGCCTAGCCTCAACAATTAGCCAATTACGGTCAGGGGGCCGTTGCCAAAAGGGGATCTCAAAAAATGGTCAGGGGGATACCTCCTGCAGAGACACATCTGACCTTTGGGTTGATGTTCTATTGATAACAATACCACTTGAAGATTTCTCTCTCTCTGTTTCCAACAAACTTCCAAGCCGACTTGGAAGCTTGATTCCCATGTGGGTCTGAATATCCCCATAAACATTCAAGGGGTATATTTGTCCCCCAAAGAAGGGAGTTTACATTCTCCATTATATTTACTCCCAGCCTCAAAGCACCCACAGAGCCACAAATGGCAAGATGACTATTATGCAGCCTGTGGAATGTGCTCAGAAGCAGCCCTGGGGCTGTGGTGCCTGATCACATGATGACAACTGGCTGTGTCCATAAACATGAATTCTGCACACTGGGACAGAACTGAGTGGGGAACCAGAGTTGCGAAAGTGTTGGGGGAAGCATTCCAAGCTGCCAGACATTAATGCTGAACCATATGCGCTCTATATTGTGAATACCCTATGGGTGGGGGTTAAATGGAAGGAGAAAATCTAGACATTTGGGGGATAGGGAAATGGAAGAAAGGAGAAAGGCAGTGGTGACAGCTCCCCACCCTAATATTTGACTGCTATACCTTTCTTGCTGAAACCTGGTTTTGCTGCAGTCGTGAGCATCAAAAAACCTCCTATCCATCTCCCAGCAGACACCATGCCCCCCCCGATGATTCACTTGGAATAACCATATGCCACCGTGTAGTATAATTCCTGGCAGGAAATGGTTGTAGCCTACCTGCTCTCCTAACACGTGTTGCAGACACTGAGCACCAGTTGGATCTAGCCAGGACCTCAACTTTTATTGCCAATGAATCTTCCAGGTACTCTGGTATGTCTATGGTATGTCTAGCTAAACTTGAAGCCCCTAAGCGCCGGAAGGCCTTTACCTTGGCTCGATGTCATGCCCTCCCTTCAGCTGTCCTTGAAGGCCAATACAGGAAGATTGCTTACCTGGAGAGACAATGCGCCTGTGACTCTGGATAAATGGAAACAACAGAGCATGTGCTTCTCCATTATCTTTATTATAGAGACATTTGTACCAGCTTCATCTTACCACTACTGCATAAGTACCCAGGGTGCACAGGACAATTCTATACCTTCCTGCCACTTTCAGATACCAATCATGCTACAACATACGTTGCCGGATTCTGCACAGCATTGCTCAAAATTAGTCGGATGATGACCTGTGTCACAAACTAGATATAATGAACACTCGTATTAGAGTGCTCTGTAGACTGACAGCTATAGTCTTATATATACTAACCTTTTACTCTCTTTCACTCTTGGTTCCTAACCCTTCTTTTAGACTCTCTTATTTTCTTTTGTATTCTGATAGACTTTTATATATACTTTCTGTTTTAACTCCTTTTAAAAAACGTTTTTTGATTTTAAATGATTGTACCCTTCCCTCCTTACGCTGGTCTATGACTGTAATAAAGATTTGATTTGGTTGTAGCTTACTACCCATGTGGATGGAAACATGAAAGAAAATCTCGGACAGTGCAGTACTGCATTCCACATTCCCTCCCTTGGATGCAATAAGATAAAGAAAAGGAAATTAAACACACATCAAATGTTATGCAACTTTCTCCGCAGTTTAATAGTGACAGACATTGCTGGCTTAACAGAATCAAAGCAGGTTTCTTTGCCACAATGGTTTAAGGGTGTTTGTTTGTTTGTTTGTTTGTTTTAATTGCAGTAAAGCAGAGCTGGACAGAGTGGCAGCAAAGGGGGGTTTTCAGTGGAGTTGCAAGGGATGGCATAATTGTTAAAAAGCTGAATATTTGGATCTGGGCGTTGGAAATCTTACGCTGTGACGATGATGCTTTCGTCAAAGTGCACAGGCTCATTATTCTGATTACAGGCAATGGCGATGTATCTGGAGGATTTGTTATCAGAGTACTTGCAAGGTGGGCGAGTTGAGCCGCCTTTGTGCTTGCAGGTGGTGACAGTGATGGGGCGGAGAGCAATCCTCAGCCCGTTCCCATAATCCTCCCCTCCAGATTCAGTGCACACAGATTTGATGTTATTCTTGGTGCCGTGGATGAAGGTGTTCACTTCCTTGCATGGTCTGTCCAGTCCGCGTCTTCTCATCATGTCGTCACAATACTTCTTTCCATGGCTGCTCTTGGGATTATCGTAGTGCTGCCTTAGGAACTTCTCATAGGGGGTTTCACAATAGGCTCCCAGTGCCAGAACAGACAGCAAAAGGTGAGGAGCACAAGGCCAGATCCCTTGAAAGGCATCATCGTGGGTGACCGCTGCCTGAAAGAGATACCTGGGGGGAAAGTAAAGTGGGTGTGTAAATGCTTTCTTTCTGTTTGCCACCAGAGGGTGCTTTGTGAAACAGCTTGGAGTTCAAATGAATGCTGTACTGTATATCCTTGCAAATTCTTATCTGCAAATGTTGTGGTGGATGTTATCTAGTCATGATCACATAACCATGTGAATATTGATACAAACCAGTCACCATGCATCATTCTTGTTTGTAAAACCCAATAAAAAAATCAATATAAAAGAAGGAGCTTGGACCATTGTTGAGGGTCAGGGAGAGGAGGCAAAGAAGATAGGATATTTGTACAAGCTCAGTTAAGTTTCTGGCTGAAGTGAGATGTGAGCAAGGGACTCACTGGTATGAATCTGAGCTCCAGACTAGCACTGAGAGACCAGGGTTCAAATCCCCACTCAGCCGTGAAGCTCATTGGGAAACCCTGTGTCAGTCTTAGTCTCTTACCCTAGCCTGCCTCACAGGATTGATGAGAGGATTGACTGAAGGAGGAGAATGATGGATGATGCCTTGAGCTCCTTGGTGAAAAGGTGGGGTATAAATCAATCAATCATCAATCAATCAATCAATCAATCAATCAATCAATATATCCATCCATCCATCCATCCATCCATCCATCCATCCATCTCCCTTTTGTATAAACTCCCTTAAAATCCTTCTGAAAGTCTTCACCAAGTGCCACCAGTAGCTCAAGAAGAGAACGGGATATAAGATTTATTTCTTAACCTTTAGGTTAAAGTGCTGTATACCTGGGAACACCATGAACTTTAAGTAGATGGGTTTGTGTTGCAGCGTCGGTAGATTTAAACAATTGTTCCAATTGTTATTTTGCCTGCTATAATCTCTTGCCTGCTATAATCTTTTCGCATAGACTTTTACATAAATGCATCTTAAGCTCCCCCCCTTTTCTAGTAGGATTTAGTAAGAGCTAAACTGGAGTCACTTTTACATGTGCAATTTGTGCACACAACAGCTCCCTCATCTTGTGGTTTAACGTTGTATGTTCACCCCTCTTAAAAATATATATTCCCCTAATAATAACTGCTTGCTTTATATGCTGCTTATGCTTCCAGGCATGTAATGTTTTCTGACATTTCCCTTTTTCTAAGATTCCTCTGTGTGGAATGTGCTTTGAATTTCCTTGGTGTAGATTATTACTCCCATCCAGGCCCATGAGAGGGTGGGGGGCAGCCAAGTACTGCAACTATGAGTTGGGCCATAGGGAAAGCCCCATGGAGGCCATGCTTTCCACAAAGTCCCAAGTGCCCCTTGTTAGGTCGTGTCAGCATGGATGTTAAAATCCCCTAGAACAACCAAACTAGGTGTCTCCAGGAGAACATCTGCCATGACCTGAAGCAGCTCAGGCAGGGAATCCTTGGTACAGTAGGGAGGTTGGTACACCAAAAGGAATCCTGTACTGCCTCTATTGCTCAGCTTCCAGAACATGCACTCTTCCTCTGTAGTGTTTCCTTAGGACACTCTAGAGACAAAATGATGGACTATGGCTAGCTGAGTCATCTCTATGAAGATAACTGCTGCATGATTTTGAGGAAATATTCATAGAACAAATCGCCATGAGTTCTAGCATCTAAGGAGTGCCGCTAGACTCCTGTTTTCTCAAAGGCTGAGCTTCCTTATATGTGAAAAATCTGGTTTCCGTTACTCTAAGTGTGAAACAGCAGCCATGATGTCAGAACAGAGTTGGTGGCCACCTTCACTAAGAACGTGGGGAAAATATGTTCCACTTTGCATACAAAGGGAAATCCACCTGGTTTGCATGTGTTTCTTCAGGTTGGCAGTGCAGTTCACCAGCCAAGTAATGTGAAGAGAAATGCAAGGACTAGGAAACAGTGTGTAGAAATGCATATGTATATGAAAATAGCATGTAAAATGCATTATAAAAAGGAGAAATGTTCGCAGAAATGTGTCAATTAGTAGAAATTTACTAAAATGCTGATTTTTTTTTAAAATTTTAAAAATGCCAACTGATGTGGAAGACTGCAAGAGACCAAAGCTGTCAGATTCACCCATCCCGACCTCCAACTTACCCAAGCTCCGTCCCGTTGAGGTGATGGATGCTGCTTTCTGCCGTGGCAAGTTGGGTTCTCAGGTTGTGGTGCCCATTCTTATATAGAACTTGGCCAGGGAAGGGCGTGAAAAAAAGGGAAGAAATATGAACCACGTTTCCATATATGGAGTACAGATCAAGAGAGAAAAGGCCGCTTTCAAATTCCACTGAAAACCACCGACATTTTGATTGCGTGAATATTCAGAGCAATTGCTAATACGCTTGTCCTAATGCCAAGTCCCCTCTGCTGCTGCTGCATTCAGATAGCCACAAACCTGACACCACCCTGACTCACCCCAGTCCCATCCACATTAGCTGTGTTGTACAACACCAGCATGGCAGGCCCCTGTAGTAACTGGAACCAAAGTTTTGTCCCTTGGTCTAGCCCTGATTAAGCTCTGCTCCCCCTGCCCCACATCACCTCACGAAACAACTATTACCCCAGAGGGAAATCTGTCCTTGCTCCCCACTCTCATTGGCTACCATTCTAGGAGTCATAGCAGCTCTGGCAGAACAACTTCTGTTGAGACTGCAGTGGACAAGGGAAGGTGTCTCTCTTCTCTGTGCATGCACTGAAGTCCAGAGGAAAATTGGGACCCTCTATGCCTGCTACTATATTAATTGTCTGGACCATGTTTAATGTGACATCTAGTTCGTCCCCCTCAGAAGGCATCTCTCAAGGGCAGAACTTACGAAGCAGAATTGGGGGGGGGGGTTGTTGTGTGCATGTGTGACATCACGCATGCAATAGTTGGTGTGTGTGTATATGTGACATCACTTGGCCAAGTGTCCTGAACCCTGGCTTCTTCTCCTCCTCTTCCTGTGGCTGTTGGGGAAAGAGGTCCCAACTGCCCCCGACACCATACAAGTGATATCACGGGCATCATGTCTTGAGTGTCTCACATGCTGCATGATGCTTGGCATTGTGCCAAGAGGAGGAGCCAGGGGCTGGAAAACAAGCAAGGTCCCAACTAAAGAAGAATGGCGACTTAAACTGATGGAATATGTGCAGCTTGCAGACCTAACCTATCAAATAAGAGAACAGGAAGATTGGTAAATGTTTCTTGAATGTATGGTGGAGAATTCTGTGCCCTTGAAAGCGTTGGCAGCATTCAGATAAATTCAACAGTGTAAACAAGTTTTGATGGATGTCATAATGGAATACTGAATGGTTTAGTTTATGTAAAATATGCAGGGATTTGTAATATGCAAAATGAACCATGGAAAGAGAAGGGAAGTCATTGACATTTTCAGGTTAATAATAATAATAATAATAATAATAATAACAACTTATTATTTATACCCCGCCCATCTGCCTGAGTTTCCCCAGCCACTCTGGGCTGCTTCCAATCAAGTGTTAAAAACAATACAGCATTAAATATTAAAAACTTCCCTAAAAAGGGCTGCCTTCAGATGTCTTTTAAAAAGAAGATAGCTGCTTATTTCCTTCACAGGTGAAGGGAGGACATTCCACAGGGCGGGCACCACTACCGAAAAGGCCCTCTGTCTGGTTGCCTATAACCTCGCTTCTCGCAATGAGGGAACCGCCAGAAGGCCCTCGGTGCTGGATCTCAGTGTCCGGGGTGAATGATGGGGGTGGAGATGCTCCTTCAAGTATACAGGACCGAGGCCGAGTAGAGCTTTAAAGGTCAGCACCAACACTTTGATTTGTGCTCGGAAACGTACTGGGAGCCAATGCAGATCTCTCAGGACCAGTGTTATGTGGTCCTGGCGGCCACTCCAGGTCACCAGTCTAGCTGCCGCATTCTGGATTAATTGCAGTTTCCGGGTCACCTTCAAAGGTAGCCCCACACAGAGCGCATTGCAGTAGTCCAAGCGGGAGATAACTGGAGCATGCACCACTCTGGCAAGACTGTGCACAAGCAGGTAGGGTCTCACACTGCATACCAGATGGAGCTGGTAGACAGCCACCCTGGACATAGAATTAACCTGCGCCTCCATGGACAGCTGTAAGTCCAAAATGACTCCCAGGCTGCGCACCTGGTCCTTCAGGGGCACAGTTACCCCATTCAGGACCAGGGAGTCCCCCACACCCGCCTGCCCCCTGTCCCCCAAAAACAGTATTTCAGTCTTGTCAGGATTCAACCTCAATCTGTTAGTCGCCATCCATCCTCCAACCGCCTCCAGGCACTCACACAGGACCTTCACCGCCTTCACTGGTTCTGATTTAAAGGAGAGGTAGAGCTGGGTGTATTCTGCATACTGATGAACACCCAGCCCAAACCCGCTGATGATCTCTCCCAGCGGCTTCATATAGATATTAAAAAGCATGGGGGAGAGGACGGAACCCTGAGGCACCCCACAAGTGAGAGCCCAGGGGTCTGAACACTCATCCCCCAACACCACTTTCTGGACACGGCCCAGGAGAAAGGAGCGGAACCACCGTATAACAGTGCCCCCAGCTCCCAGCGCCTCTAGACAGTCCAGAAGGATGTTATGGTCGATGGTGTCAAAGGCTGCTGAGAGATCCAGCAGAACTAGGAAACTAGGAAACTAGGAAAGATTGTTTAAATGAATATACTAAATTGTAAAATAGAAAAAAATAATAAAAATAATACACACAGAAAAGAGGAACATCCAGGGGGGGAAGAGGAGAAACCAGCCATGGGAACTGCGGCTTGGTGCCCAGCCTCCTCTGTCCCCTGAATATTATGGGAGCTCCGCCCCAGCCAAAAAAATCATTTGGGGCGCCCAAAGAGCTCAGCCCCACCCCCAAGCTGGCACCCCTGGCAGAGAGGCACATAAAATCAGAAGGAAAGAGGTAGAACAAATTTGCCAGTAGATAATAAGTATGACCTGGTGTAAAAGGTGAAAGGGATCCTGCAAATGTAACTGTTCTGCAGAAGAAGGAACTTGACAAACTGTAGCTCTTTGTGCAAGTTATGCAAACCCAAAGCATGGTTTCTAATGCCTATTCCACCCCTATAGCCAAGTCACCCTTGTTAAGAAATAGTTGCATTTGTTAAGAAATAGTTGTTAAGAAATAGTTGGTGCAAAGGTCAATTTGACATAGTAATGTTATGAGTTGGGAGTGGGGTGCCAGACCCCTCTAATCCCTGGATCCAGCAAGTGTTGAAATGTAATCAAGCAAAGCTCGCTTCCTGGTGAGGTGAAGTGGGACTAGGGGGCTCAGGGCAAGACGGCAAATGGGTTGGACCCCTCCCTCAACAGACGTTACCACTTTACAGCCGGAGCCTGAGGCTTCTCGTTGGGGGGAGGGGTAGGCAATGGATTATTGCCCTTTGGCTTAACCCTGTCTTTCCCCCCACCTCCCCTTTCAGAGTGGTGGGGTTATCAGGGGAGCTCGCAATTCGGCGCTGCCAAAGCCCTGCACCCAAAACTCCCTTTTGAGTTTTCTTTAGGGGTGCACAGTACCCTTGTGTTTCCCCCTAGCCCCTCTCAACAATTGAGCCTTCAAGGCTCGCTCTCCGCAGCCATTTGCGGCAACCCGTGACTATGACCTTCTCAGTCCATCCATCTTTGCAACTCAAGGTCCAAGAGCACCAACTCAAGTTTAGGTGGTGGTCATAGGGAATGAGGAGCACAGCACCTAAGGGACTCTGCCCCCAGCAGTGCTGCTCACTGCAGTCAAACCTAAAAATAGTTACAAATTGCTGGCATGCTAGTTGTCTGTCTGAGAAACTGCTAGATTTCCTTCTAGGCAGGTAGAGATTTACTTTAAGGGGGGGGGGGGAGAGAAAATCTGGAAATTCTGGAAAATCCAGAATCTGGAATGCTTGCAGGCATGAGTCCTGGTACAACGTCACCACTATAAGACAGCAATCCGTACCATTCTGGTTGAGTTACAGCTCTTAATACATTTAAAGGCAATTAAATAGTACAAACAGGGTCACCAGGTGGGAGGGGATAAAAGGAACATAGAGGCAACCATCTGAGCCTTTGACAGGCAGCATCATTGCTAAGGATCCTTAATCACATAATTGCTGCTGCTAAGCAATCAGAGGAAGGAACCTGGGACTCTGGAGGGGAGACTCCCAGAGCAGCAGAAAAGGAACAGGGGAAGCTGGTGGTATTTGCTGCTAGCCCTGACATCAGGCAAAGGACAAGAGTCTGCTTCTGTACTGAGATAGGTTTGTTAAAGCACTTTCCTCCGCTTCAACATAATTTCAGTCATTCCCCAAGTATGCTGCCTTTACAGTATAAAAGGCAATTGGGTGGCTACTCAGAATTACCTTGCTTGAAAGAACGATGCTTTCTTCCTACTGAGAAAACATTTGTGAAATGCCTATGCCCCACCCCATTTGCCATGTCTGCTTGTCACCACGGGGCTGTTGCTTATTGATATACCGTAGCCATTGCACAAAACAAAAAATATAAAATGAATCAGAAATACAACCATAAAGCCATCAAACATCTCACAGGTGCACCAAGTTAAAATTCTTACGTAAACACATGTGTTGTAATTTTCTGTTTATCGTGATTGGCAAAATGTTTTGTGTGTAACTGTGAATGCTTAAGAGTATTTCTCCTTCTATCCAGGCTGCACTGGAAGATCTAGGCATTTTTTGCTGGGGCTGGTGGAATGAACAATGCAGCATCCCAGGCCTTCTCAGTGGTCACTGCTAGGATATAGTTTCGTTCCACCTTTAGAACAGGCATGTAGAGTTGTTGTATGTCACATGCCTGTTTACTTCCAGCACAGTCTGCTGGGAACTTCCCTTGTATATAGCTTTTGCCTATGCCGTTTGCTTGGACACAAAGGGAAGCAGACATGTTTTTTCCTTTGTCCTGATGCTGAATAAATGCTTGTAAATGTGCTTACATATGCCTCTGTCCTCTACTTCTGCTGCAAATAGTTCTTATCTCTGCTAGCTTGCGTGCTCAGTCTCTAAAGGTCTCTGAGGCTTGAGTCACAGTTTTGATGCTGTTCCAAGAACCAGAGTTTGCCCGGCTGCCGGCCGGTGGGCTAGAGCCAGCTGGGGGCCTGCCAATTGCCCCCGTCTCCCCGGATGTATCCCAACAGTCACATGCTGTGGGGTCCTCTTGTAATTTTCCCTATCCTCACTTTATGGCTTCCACAATTCTGGTCATAGTATAAACCGTGCTGAGGAGCTCTGAGAAAATGAGTCTGCTTTAGGATGGGATTTGTAGCTACTTTGAGGTATGAATGCTCTCTGTGTTGTGAGCAGCGGTGATGGTAGAAGAAGTGTCCCCAAGGCAGGGCCAGCCCAAGGCATACTGGCAACTGAAGCAAATGAGAAAATTGCACCCCCAAGAATCATAGTTAAGAAGTCTAAAAGACAATGGGCCTCCTTTACATGGTAGGGGATGCTGTTCTTTCCTGCTTCACCTGCCTGCCCAAGAACTACACACCTTGCAAAGGAGGAACCAATCCTCTACAGCCTTTCTTGTCAGCTATGCTGAAAGTCAGGCTTATCCTAACTAACAGCAACATGCCAATGTTCCTGACTCCAGTACCTAGTAAATGGCTTCAGGAAGGGATTGAGCACTTGGGTTTGTGGAAGAGGTAAAGGCAGAGCCAGGATAAGCTTCTCTCCTCCTGTGGCTTCAGCTCCTGCCACCCCATGCAATTCCAGTTCACATGACACCCCTGTCACTCACCCCCAGGTCCCCACTTGTGGGCAGCTGGCACTCACCCAGAAAAGGTCTTCCAGTGCCAATGCCCTCATCATCATTCTCTTCGCCATTCCCTCAGGGCACATACACAATGCACCCATGTAACAGGGGCAGGTCTCTCCTATCATCTATGATGTCCTTGCATTATAGGAGGGAATGTGGATGCAAGCAGGGCAGGCTGGTGGAGACGGAGGAGACAGTCAACAAGAGCAGGAGGCCAATCTGCTACCCATCCCAGCTTGCCGTCTGAGGCAAGAACTTCACCTTGCCTCATGGGTGGGGTGGCCGTGCTTGTAAGTATGGATGGACAAAGCAGAACAGCAATGCAATAAGGAAAATATGCATGGAAGAGAATTTATTAAGATGATGCTCTGCTGCAGGTCCAAGAAAATTTCAAAGGGAAGGGGGAAATTGAAGAGGCATCTCTATAGCAATGGCTATTTTGAAAGTGATGAGAGAGAGCAGAAATACATATAATGTCAAGGCAGCTTCCCAGCCAACACAGTGGAGAAGGAAAGTCTCATTTAGAGTTATTGCTTGCAGATGAAGGCGTACATGTTGTTGCATTTTACATCATTCCACTTCTTAAAACCTGAAATTCAAAACAAAAATTATAATTCAAGAAATAAGGAAAGTTACTTCTTATTGCCTATTATTCCTTTCCCCAATGTGTAGGGGGAATAAAATGGATTCAGACTTTAATAATAGTGAGGGAACCACCAGAAGGCCCTCAGAGCTGGACCTCTGTGCCCAGGTTGAACAATGGGGGTGGAGACACTCCTTCAGGTATACTGGGCTGAGTCCATTGAGGGCTTTCAAGATCAGCACCAACACTTTGAATTGTGCTCAGAAACGTAGTGGGAGCCAATGTAGGTCTTTCAGGACCGGTGTTATATGGTCTCTGCAGCCACTCCCAGTCACCAGTCTAGCTGCCGCATTCTGCATTAGTTGTAGTTTCTGGCTCACCTTCAAAGGTAGCCCCACACAGAGCGCATTGCAGTAGTCCAAGCGAGAAATAACTAGAGCATGCACCACTCTGGCGAGACAGTCTGCAGGCAGGTAGGGTCTCAGCCTGCATACCAGATGGAGCTGGTAGACAGCTGCCCTGAACACAGAATTGGCCTGTGCCTCCACGGACAGCTGTGAGTCTAAAATGAGTCCCAGGCTGCACATCTGGTCCTTCAGGTGCACAGTTACCCCATTCAGAACCAGAGAGTCCTCCACACCTGCCATCCCCCTGTCCCCCCAAAACAGTTCTTCTGTCTTGTCAGGATTCAGCCTCAATCTGTTAGCTGCCATCCATCCTGCAACTGCCTCCAGACACTCAAAAAGGACCTTCACCGCCTTCACTGGTTCTGATTTGAAAGAGAGGTAGAGCTGGGCATCATCCGCATACTGATGAACACCCAGCCCAAACCCGCTGATGATCTCTCCCAGCGGCTGCATGTAGATGTTGAAAAGCATGGGGGAGAGGACAGAACCCTGAGGCACCCCACAAGTGAGAGCCCAGGGGTCTGAACACTCATCCCCCCCACCACCACTTTCTGAACATGGCCCAGGAGGAAGGAGCAGAACCACTATATAACAGTGCCCCCAGCTCCTAGCGCCTCTAGACAGTCCAGAAGGATGTCATGGTTGAAGGTATCAAAGGCCGCTGAGAGATCCAGCAGAACTAGGAAACAGCTTTCACCTTTGTCCCTAGCCCACCAGAGATCATTGACCAGCATGACCAAGGCAGTTTCAGTCCCATGATGAGGCCTGAATCCCAATTGGAAGGGATCCAAATGGTCCGCATCCTCCAGGCGTGCTTGGAGTTGTTCAGCAACCACCCGCTCAGTCACTTTGCCGAAGAATGGAAGATTTGAGACTGGGTGATAGTTGTCCATATTGGCCATGTCCAAAGATGTTTTTTAAAGACGCGGTTTAATAACTGCCTCTTTCAGCGGTTCCAGGAAAGCTTGCTCACAGAGGGAAGCATTCACTATCCCCCGGAGCCCATCACCCTGCCCTTCCCGGCTCACTTTTATGAGCCAGGATGGGCAAGGATCGAGGAGACAGGTGGTCAGTTTCACTCATCCAAGCAGCCTGTCCACATCCTCGGAGGTAACAGATTGGAACTGATCCCATGCAACTGGAATAGACAGGACTCTAGCACTCTCCTGCCCCAGCCCTGCTCCCATGATGGCGTCTACCTCTTTCCGAATCTGAGCGGCTTTGCCTGCAAAAAAGTTGCAAAATCATTGCAGGAGATCTTGGGGTCGTTACCAGGCCCCAATGGTGAAGGTGGTTCTGTTAAGATTGTGAACCACCTGAAAGAGTCTCCTGCTGCTGTTTTCTGCAGATGCAATAGCGGCAGTGAAGAAGGACCTCTTCACCGTCGCTATTGCCACTTGGTAGGCTCAACGTTGAGCTCTAACCTGTTTCTGGTCTGATTTCCACCACTGGCGCTATTGCCACCTCAGTGATTGTTTCATCACCCTCAGCTCTGGGGAAAACCATGAGGCTGCCAGGCTCCATGCAGTTGGAGAGAGCGCTTTGGAGCCAGACAGTCGATAGCTCTGGTTAACTCTGCATTCCAGCGGGCCAGAGGGGAATCAGCTGAAAGGCCATCAACATGAGATAAAACATCCCCTACTACACTCTGGAAACCATTTGAATCCATTAAGTGGGGGGGGGGTCCAAATCAGTCCCACCTCCCTGCAGAGGGAAAGGGTTGCGGCACCAGGAAGTGATCTGACCATGGCACTTCTTTTGTTGCGCTTTTACTTAGTGTCAGATCACCCACATCCATGGAGTGAACTCCAGGTCTAAGGCATGTCCGCAACAATGAGTTGGGCGAAATTCATTCAGGGACATCCCCATGGAGGTCATGCTTTCCCACGAAGTCCCAAGCAGCGCCTTGTAAGGTCGTGTCAGCATGGATGTTAAATCCCCTAGGAAAACCAAACTAGGTGTCTCCAGGAGAACATCCGCCACGACCTGAAGCAGCTCAGGCAGGGAATCCTTGATAGAGTGGGGAGGTCAGTACAACAAAAGGAATCCTGTACTGCCCCTGTTGTCCAACTTCCAGAACACACACTCAGAAAACTGGGTCTTCCCAATAGGACGCCTGGTGCAAGCTATTGACTTCCTAAAACTCACTGCAACCTCGCCTCCTCGCCCATATGAGCTGGGTTGCTGTGTGTAAGAGAAACCTGGTAGACAAGCAGTGGCAAGGACAGGCCCATCTTCTTCATCCAGTCAAGTCTCTGTTACATATGCCAGGTCAAGTCCTCCATCCTGTCGTGTATCTCAGTGGTCTTGTGAATCATTGACCTGGCACTGCACAGCAGCACCTTCAGGTAATGTGGGTCTCCCTTGTTGAATCCAGTATCCTTGTGGTCAAGACCAGACCCAGAGGCAGGGATAGTCTTCAAACAACAACTAAACCTGCCTTCTCGTTAATGACATGGTCTGGTCTTAGCGTAACTCCTCCTCCTACCCATGATCACTGAGATCAGGTGTCCAAGTGCACCCCAGCCATTCTGTTGACTGGGGCCCACTCCCAGACAGCCCTGACCCTCTCCCCTTCAGAACAGAATACAAACTATACAATGAATCCAATAAAGCAGTAGAAAGCAACAACAACAACAACAACAACAACAACAACAACAGCAGCAACAACAACAACAACAAACAATTTATAATTATACTAAAGTTAAACGAATTCCCAGGCCCAACTAAACGTTTATTCCCCCCCCCCGAGAGAGCAAAAACAAAACAAAAAACCCAAATTTTAAACACCACAGATTAAAAATTTAAAATTTAAAAGCATTTAAAAGCATTTTCAACATTTGCCCCAACCCCAGAGTTTGTTCCAGTGAGTCTGGACTTTTCAGGACTCACAGCAGGGCTGTGACCCAGAACTAACGAAACATATGAAGGTCACTCACTGATCACCTGGCTTCAAAGTCTTATATGTTATATTGTGCTTTTAATATTCTGTTGGGAGCCACCCAGAGTTGCTGAGGAAACCCAGTCAGATGAGTGGGGTATAAATAATAATAATAATAATAATAATAATAATAATAATAATAATAATAATAATAATGCTGTTTGAGCCTAATCATTTTGTTAAGAAACATGATAGAATATAAGATGGCATAACCCAGACCTTAGTTTGGCAACCGCTGTTTTCTGAAAAAAATATGTGATCACATGCAACCGAAGAATGAAGGTTGACTGCAGAAAAAAATTCTGCTTCATGGTATGATTGGAAGTGTCCTTAAAGGATCAATAAGTTGGACCACTTCTGGTCAGATCTCCAGAGATATTGACTTGTGAACCTTAGTACAGAGAAGCACCAGGCTGAGAGTGTATCCACTCACTGGCAGAGGAAGAGGAGTGAGAGGGGAGTGTCCTGCCCCTGGCAGGGCGATCCGGGCAGGGTGCCATCGTGGCTTCCCCCCACCAGTGCTGGGCGCCCCAGCCCCACAAGCGGCGCCCCCTGCCCCCAGGATGTGCACCAGCCCCTGCCCCACCTGCCCTCCGCCCCCCCTGGTGCCAGAGCATGAAGCTCTGCCACTGTATTCACTCAACTAATACCCAGAGTAAACCTTTCAAATGAATGGACCATCAATAGCAATGACTATCCAAAGTATATTGAGTTTGATCATTTTGATTTTTAAAGTCAGATACTACCCTTTAAAATACTTGAAACTGATGGAGTGATAGGCATGAAACCTTTTTTTTATCAGTCCCTACAAATTGCTTGCTTACCTGCGTCCTTTAGCAGATGCACACAATATTCTTCATTCTTGTAG
Source organism: Podarcis pityusensis (assembly GCF_964106645.2). NCBI lineage: Eukaryota > Metazoa > Chordata > Lepidosauria > Squamata > Lacertidae > Podarcis > Podarcis pityusensis. Next base: position 41,295,052 of record NC_138038.1, on the reverse strand, counting down.
TTGTCTGGGCGATGAGAATCCCAGCATTTGTAATTGTAGATCTCGTCATCCAACCATCTCCAATGTCCTTTCTGCAGCAATGTGATAAAACAGATGATACATTCATTTGAAACGATGAGGCCAATGCAAAGATCACGTGGAGAGTTGGCCAGTTATGAAGCTATTACAAGTTATGATGGAGATACAGTTGTATCTTGGTTCTCTAATGGAATCCTTTCCGGAAGCCCGTTCAACTTCCGAAAACGTTCAAAAACCAAAGTGTGGCTTCCAATAGGCTGCAGGAGCTTCCTGCACTCAATCAGAAGCTACGGAAGTCATATCAGACGTTAGGGTTTCAAAGAACGTTTACAAACTGGAAAACTCACTTCCGGGTTTACGGTGTTTAGAAGCCAAAACGTTTGAGTCACAAGGTGTTTGAGAACCAAGGTACGATTGTATTTGTAGGAAAAAACACTGGGACCTAATTTGAATAGTAGAGTGCTTGGTATCTGGTGGGTGGGGCTTGTGTGTTTTGCTCTGGAATCAGCCCCTCCCTTCAGTGTCTGTGTTCCGTTAAGGATATCAGTTAAGAGGGACCAACTGCATCTTCTCGCTTCTTGCCTCAGACTAGCCTCATGTTGTTGTATTTAGTTTCTCTTATTTTGTTATTTTGTTACAGTTTTCTTTATTATTCAAAGCTTAGTTTACATTTACGTGAGCCACTTATTTTCCTCAAAGAACATTCTCTCTGCTGGAGAATGGTGGAACATCCTAAACTTGGGTGAGTGAGGGGATATTATTCCCAGTTTGCCAGGAGGATTGAATATGTTAATCATCTCCCCACTTCCACAGCAATATTAGAGGAGGATTCTATTAGAAAATTGTGGAAAAGTCACATATTGGAGTCATCTGGGGAGACGATTCGCGTAAGGATGGAATGGTGATGCTAAGAAGCCGTTACTCAGTGACAATGGCCTGAAATTGAGAAAGTAAAGGCAACTCACCTCAGTGGGATCATGCAGCCCAATCCAGACCTGGCTTGCCTTTTTCTGGTTTGCAGAGATGTAATTGGCCACCGCATCTGACTCTTTCTCATTGAGGATGGAGGCAAGATGGGTCCCACAGCCAAAGCTCAGGCACTCATTCTGAGAATAGCCAAGCAAGTAAATAAGCTCCACCACTATTACTAACACACACACACACACACACACACACACACACTCTTTCCCACAAAGCTTTCCCAGAGTGGCTCACAACTTGTCAAATAAGTAATAACAATTATTTAAAAATCATAAAACACCAGTGGTGGAGAGTTGGAAGTTTTTCAAATGGGAACTAAAGCAGCTGAGGAAGGAAGAGAGAAAAAGGGGTGAAGAAAATGCTGTGAGTGGAGCCAGGCCCCTTTCTCCATCCTCTGGACCTGCTGGGAAACTAAAGAAACCTGCTGGACCTGCTGCACACGAGTGCAGTTAAAGGTGCTTCAAGCACTCAATCTTGGTGCAAGAAAACCACCTTGAAGCTCATACACAAAATCTAGGATGAATGCAGGAAGAATGCTCATAGTCATGATTTGGCTGCACTCTTTTCAGAAGAGGGTGGCGCTGTGGGTTAAACCACAGAGCCTAGGACTTGCCGATCAGAAGGTCAGCGTTCGAATCCCCGCAACGGGGTGAGCTCCTGTTCCTTGGTCCCTGCTCCTGCCAACCTAGCAGTTCGAAAGCCCGTCAAAGGGCAAGTAGATAAGTAAGGACCGCTCCGGCGGGAAGGTAAACGGCGTTTCCGTGCGCTGCTCTGGTTTGCCAGAAGCGCTTAGTCATGCTGGCCACATGACCCGGAGGCTGTCTGCAGACAAACGCCGGCTCCCTCGGCCTATAGAGCGAGATGAGCGCTCAACCCCAGAGTTGGGTGATGTCAGGTTTTCAACACCATGATTTATCACCAGCCAAACATCACAATCTGGCGATACACCATGATGTTGAAACAACAATCTGTATTGGCCCCAGCCCTCAAGGCATGGGGTGAAACGGCCACAGCTCTCATTGCAAGAGATGAGGCACTTTCATCCCAACACCCTGCAGAGCTGAGGATGACACAGCTTGGTTGCCATTCTTGGCTTGGGGGTGGGAAGGCTCCACTCCCCCCCCCAGCTGAGTGAGCCCTGCGGTCCCTCCTGCTCACATGGAAGCTGGAGGGACAAAGGGGCAGAGATAGCTTGTATCTTTTCACTTGTGAGATGGTACCTTCTTGCCAGGCCATCTCTCCTGACTGTTAATTAAGCTTTCTTGGCTCCTGTGGAAACAGGTTAATTGAACACAATGGGTGAGCAACTCTCTTTTGATTATACCAAGATGCTGCCAGGTATTGTCTCGCAACAGCTCACACTGATAGCCCTCCTCACAAAAATGTCATCTGAAACCCATCACAGCACCTGATGTGACAGCTTGGTTGGTGAGAAACAGCTTCTTACCTCAGCTTCAGACCAAGTTTTCTGAGAGTCAAAATATGCATAGCAGCTGCCCTGGGCTTTCAGCCAATTCCTGGGACAGGATCTGGCCTTTACTGTATGGAGAGAGGAGTAAAAGAAGAAAAAGATGGGGGAGGGGGACAAAAGCTGTTAGAATGCAATTTTCAATGTGGAATCCTACTTCACCTACAAATTTGCACAGATAATTTTAAGATTAATGAATGCAGACCTAATTTAAACATTCCTGCTTCCATTGGTGACTGGTACCCCATGGCACCAATATGAAATTGGGACAGAAAGCAGGGAGGCAAACAGTAAGTGGATCCAGAGTCAATGACAGGCAGCGCCACTCCCTGACTGGTTGTCAATATGAATATGAGGAGTGGTTCAGAGCAGATTGAGGTTGGTAGGGCAGTTCCCTATTCACCCTAATGGACCTGCTTCCATTGCCTGGTTATTTATTCCAACAGCCTTAGCTGGGTTACCATCACCTGGAAATCTGAGAAGTAGTTTTGTTTTTATAAATGCTTAACCCCAATTAAAATTTCTGGGGAATTCCCAGATAATTGTTAAAGCACTCACCTGCTGGGAATGAATAGGAGACCAGGAAACCAAAAAGGAAAAGGTAGGTGACAACCCCCATCTTCTGGTTGACCTTCAGTGGAAGGAAATGTGCAGCAAATTAAAAACTTATCCTTACTTATTGGTATTGTCAATGTGGTGATAGCAGGAAGAAGTAAATTGGTATTTTCTGTTCTTAAAATCATAAATGGAAAGATTAGAGAAAGAAGAGAGAACCCAAAACTTAAAGTTGGCGATTGTTGAAGTATCATGGAGTCAAATAAGGTTGACCCCCAATTTTTTAAAAAAATGAATAAAATTGGGGTTTGACGAGACTTCCGGGTTGGCGCCTCCAGGCTATGGCGGAGTTCCTCCGATCGGGAGGAATTTGCTCCGTGGAAATTAGGGTGGAAATCACTTGCGTTATTCATTTTTTAAAATTGGGGGTTGACGAGGTCTAGATTTTAGAAGAAAATGGGAAATGACTGAGGGGAGCTAAACACTTCCCCCTCTTTGCCTCCTCATGCTATTTAACTCCCCCCTCCTTGGCTCAACTGGAATATAAGTAACTGTGGTGATGGAGGGTGGGGAGCTTAAATGGGGAGTGTTCTACTTCTTCTACTACACCCATGCCCTTGCTTTCTAATTCTTAACTTCTCAACCCACAAACCCACATAATATATGTATACTCACTTACCTGTGAGAACTGAATGGGACTTTGCTGGAAGAAGGATGTGGACAGATATGTGGGTATAGAGTATATTGCTAGTGAGAGCCCCCAATACAAAATATAAATCAGTAGCCATAGAATCATAAGTAAGTTTGTGATTGTCTCCAACTTACCCAAGTTTTGTCCTGTGAGGTGATGGATATTGCTTTATGCAGGGGCAGGTTTGTCTCTGAAGCTGCTGCCTCAATTCTTATATGGATCTTGGTGAGGTTGGGGGTTGGGGCAGGGAAGGGAAGGGAGAAGGATGAAAGTTCAATCACTTGCCATATGTTGAGTAGATATGGATAGGATAAATATGTTTCAATTTCCCTGGAATCCCCTCCAGTGTGGGCTTAATTTACATGTTGAGTAGATATTGATAGGATAAATATGTTTCAATTTCCCTGGAATTCCCTCCAGTGTGGACTTAATTTATGGTTATGACCATATACAGTTATGTTTCTGACAATGGGTTGGAAAGCAAATACCCTAAATAAAAAATAAGCACACATAATTAACATCAAATAATGCATCTGCCTTCTGGAGCTTAGTCCATATCTAGGCGGAGTACTTTGTTCGATATGTTTGATATTAAAATGAAAGGGGAAAAGAGTGCACCTTTTGCTCAAGGGCACAGACTCACTTTGCATTGTTGATACCCAACAAGAATGGCCAGCTTCCTTCAAAATGGAATGTTTACACTGGAACATTTCCCAGAATCCTCTGCTACACGAAGGGATTCCGTGATAGGCAAATCCACATGGCAAAGAAGCCACAACTGTGAAAATAGCTTCTGTAAATTCAAGCTGGGTACACACACACACACACACACACACACACACACATTTAAAAATGGAGCTTGGTGAGGTCCATTTTTTCCCATGAAAATAAAAAAGGCTGAAGGGGGAACTGAGATTTCAATCTCTTTGCTGTCCATGCTGTTTTGCTTTAGGTTTTCCCCCTCCCTGGTTCAATTCCAGGATTTCCAGGCTTGTTTTTAGATATCCTATAAGCCACCCAGATTGGCTGGGATGTTGTTATGATTGTGATTGTGATTATTATGGCTGGGAGAAAAACTAGACAGGGGTGAGGGTGGGTTTCAGCTCCCATCTCCCCCCATGAGCATCCAGTTGACCCAACTACTAGAGGATTGTGTAGATAGTCCCTGATATCAGCTACTAAAACTTTGTGGCTGCTGTATTTTTCTGGTGACAGCAATTTCCTCACACACAACCCCCCACAACATCTGGGTCCTTATGGAAAGATGGCACTCACTTGTGCAGAGATGGTTTATATATATGTATAAAGAGTATCTAGTGTGTGTGTAAGTAGGGCTGCTGGTCTGAATATCTTTTACAGGAACACAGAAAATATTCTCACAGCATCCAGAAGTCTGAGTTTAAACATGTATGTCCACTGCCAGATGATTTATATTACGCTTGATGCTTTGCATGTTTGTATGGTCCATTGGGGATTTCTTTCTTAAAACACACACACACACACAAATACACACACACACACACACGCATGTCACACGTCTTTTTTTGTATAAGGTTTTATTCAGACATTTCACAATACAATAAAAAGAAACTATTCTAAACAGAAAATAATAAAAAGAACAAAACAAAAGAGGAAAAAGAGGTAGATGAATACAAAGCTCTCTCTCACATATATCCTAACTTTGAGCAATGAAATTCATTTAAAAGATACCTCTATTATTTAAGAACTGTGTGGTTATGGTCTTCCTGGGATCAAGGTCATGTCCCACCAACTTCTAATTTATTCTGGAAAGCAGAATGGTTAACTAGCACGAATTAACAAGAGCTCAAATGATTTTGATGTCCTATTTTTCAATCACTCGGCTGCTATTCCATTTTCAATCCTGCTGCAAATTGCTTCCACATAACATTCCATTTGGACTACACCCTGGTGAAGCAGACCCCTGTAAGTAACAGTATTTCACATTGTGCTCTTCTTAGTTTGTGTTCTGGGGGTATAGAAAGGTAGGCCAAAAAACAAAGATTAAGTCAACAAAAAAAAATACATAAAAATCTCTCAGTCTAACCTACCTCACAGAGTTGTTGTGAAGGCAATACAGAGAGAGGAGAGCCATGTATGCCACCATGAACACTTGGATGGCATAGAATAGGGGTTTCCAAACTTGGGTCTCCGGCTGTTGTTGGACTACAATTCCAAACATCCATAGCTGGCAAGGCTAGTTGTCAAGGATGGTGGGAATTGTCGTCCGAAAACAGCTGGAGACCAAAGTTTGGGAATTGCTGGCATAAGGAGAAAAAGATAAAAGCAAAGGAAATAGCATCTTCTTGCCACAACATAAGGTCCCTGGCTAATGGCATCTCTTTCACCTTCTCAGCTATGGTCACCCTTCTTCTTTACTAGCTTCTCTTTACTGTTCATCTCAGGCCTAAATATAATGATGTAGATTTTGGGGAGGAAGATGCAACCCAGTAAACCAGCAGTAGAGGCCAAGATGGAGAAGATCTCCACAGCCACCATGTATTTCCTTTTGGTGCTCAGATAAGTGGGGACAAAGGACAGCCAAACACTGCAGAAGACCAGCATGCTGAAGGTAATCAACTTGGCTTCATTGAAAGTATCAGGCAACTTCCTGGCAAAGAAAGCCACAGAGAAGCTCACAATGGCCAAAAGACCCATGTAGCCGAGAATAAGGTGGAACATGATGTCGGAGCCTTCATTGCACTGCACTATGATCTGCCCATCCTGGGAGTGCAGGTCAAACTCTGGGAATGGGGGAGAGGATGCCAGCCACCCAAGACAGATGCCAGCTTGGAATATCCTTGAGGACTTCCGGGTTAGCGCGATCGGCTAATGGCGGATTCCCTCCGAGCTCCGGAGGGAATCGGCTTGACAGGGGCTGGGTCTTGCCGTGCCGGCGACACGGGGACCCTCAAAAACCACGGGCATAGGAGCCCGTGGACATGATGACTCGGCGGGCATCGTTAGCGCCCTCCCGACTCGCGAAGGAGCCTTTTTAAAGGCTACGGAACGGGTGCCGGGGAGTGGCGTGGTGCTGTGAGTCTTCTGCTTCCCCTGCCGAGCGAAGCCGCATGCCATTTGTCGGAGAGCGCTGACTTCTTCCTATTAAAATTTGGACTTAAAATCAAGAACAACAACCCGTGAGTAATTGGGAAATTGGATTACAAATAATTTGATTATGAATTTGGCACGAGCGGGGGAGGTGAAAAAAAGGGAAGTCCGCCCCCCCCTTATTGTAAACAGTTTGAAGCAAGGAGCTGTCAACTAAGGTTGCGTGAAGAATTGGGGTAATTCAATAAAAGATATAAATTCCACAGATTTAAAGGACTAAGCTAATGTGCCGGAGGACAAAAGTTTAATTATTTGGACTAAGTACCACCTTTCTCAAGCCCGGGAGTAACCCGTGAAAAGAGCCTGCAGAGGATTTATAGAAAACTTTTGACAGCTGTCAAATTAGCTGTCAAAGCCGGAAAAATCAAAGCTTAAATTCTAACCGGCTATACTGCTACAAAATATTGAAAGTAAAAAAAGACTGATACAAATAAACCTGACTTTTGGATCGGAAGGGAAAAGAATACTAAGTAACTAGAATCCCTCTAGAGGGGATTCTTGGATATTACAAGAATGGAACTAGGTCGGGAAATACGAGCTGACTTGCAAGAGCTTATTTTTCTCATGGGAAAGCTGCAAGAGAGGATCGAGCAAGGCCATGTTTTGTCTACAAGTCCTACGAAACCGAAGTCAACAGAAAATATACCTACTGAGTTGGAAAGGGACTTGATGCTCAAAACACAGGCAGCTGGACAAGAAAAGAAACCAAAGATTAAGACATCAGCTGAACAGGAGGAGCAGAAAGAAGGGGTGGCTGAAAAGTTACAGAAGATAAAAGAGAGCCGGAGACCTGCCAAGAAGAATTCCAATTCGACTAAGATGAAAACTGGATTATTTGGGACATATAGACTTAAGAAACAGAGTTGGAGCTCCACCTCTAAACAAGTAGGCCTTGCTGGAAGAAATATGGTTAACATGGAGAAGGTACTTCCCCGACCTGGGGTGTTCAATATGAAAGATTTTCGAAGAAGCCGGCGGAAAGGGACTGAGAGAGATTCGAGAGCCTCGGACGTAAGGTCACCAGGCTAAAAAGATGGACTAATTGGACTTTGGTTTGGGATTGAAACCGGGAAGAGAAGGGTGGGGTTTAGAAGTCCAAAGGGGGCCTGATTTTTATTTTGCAGTGTAAAACTATATGCTCTTTATTATTATAAGAATGGGGAATCTGTGGATGGGAATTAGGGACAATCTTAGGGAAGGTATTTTATTATTTTTTTTATATCTCTTTTTTTTTCTTTTTCTCTTTTTATGTATGATTAAGGTATATATTCTAAAAATTGCTAAATAATCTAAATTAATGGATAATAATGAATTAAGGTTTAAAATTATTATAAAGAATCATATTAATAATTTATGGTTAAGTAAATTAATAAATTATGATTAGGACATTAAGGATAAAAACTTGCTTGAATAAACAATCGGAGTTGGAATACAATAAGGGGAGGCGTGGGGAAGTCATGAAAAGAAGTTATTGAAAATGAGACTTAAAAGGTGGAATTTTTTATGTTGTGTTTTGTGTTATTTTTTTGTGTTTTTGTTTTGTTTTTTGTAACCTTTTGAAACTTTAATAAAGATTATTTTTTAAAAAAAAAAGACAGATGCCAGCTTGAATGAGAGAGCAGAAGCTGATAAGGGATCCTGCCAGCCTCTTCCCAAGCCATTTCCTCAGGCTGGTCCCAGGCTTGGTCACCATGAATGCCAAAACCACAGTGAGGGTTTTGGCTAACACACAAGCAACAGCAATGGAGAAGACGATGCCAAAGACGGTTTGCCTCAAGACACAGGTCACCTTTGTAGGCCTGCCAATGAATAAGAAGGAGCAGAGAAAGCAGAGAAGCAGAGAAGAGAGCAAGGTGCAGGTGATGCCCCAGTTGTTGGCTTTGACAATGGGAGTGTTCCAGTGCAGACCGAAGGTCCCCATCACAACAACTGTGATCAGAGAAAGCAGGAGAGCCAAGGAGGCCAGAATTGCCCCCAAGGGCTCCTCATAGGCTAGGTAGCTTATTTTTTTAGGAATACATTGGTCCTGAAAGGTATTTGGGTAGTGATCATCTTGGCATTTCTCACAGTGATCTGCATCTGAAAGTGAGAAGCATGCTTTCAGCATTTCTTGAAACGATAATTATTAATATTATTGATACCGTCTATTATGCGGTACAAAAAACGTATAACTGAGCTGATGAACCAAAGCCTAGTTTTTCAACTAAGTGATGGTTCCTCTCTGAACATCTCAGCTGTATTAATCAATCGATTCATATTTATTTTTCATCGTTGCAGTATACAGATTGATTTCAGTGTTTCCCCCTTAAACATGTCTATCTCTGCATCCAGCCCCATGTTTTTGCATTTCTAAGCTTGTGGCTCAGTGTTTCTTTTTTACACTTTCCGTAATGAAACTTGGGAGTGCATGAAACAGCCAAGTAGCCTGTCATCAGGAAAATCTATATTTGACAAGAAATAACTGTTCCTAATGATTGAAACTGTGTGGATACAACAGAGGAGATAATTTACTATTTGTTAATAACAGAAGATGAAAATGTATTGGCTGCAGTTTCAATGGTGAGAAAAGGGAATCTATGGCATGCAATCTTAACGATTTCTACCCAAATGTATGCCATGCTGATTTCAATGGTGCTTACTCCCATGTGGATGTAATTGCACATAGGATATGCCTGAATAGGCGTGCAAAAGGTAGGGGAGAGGAAAGGAGAATATGTGTCAATAACATAAACACATGTGCTTGGGATCCATGACAGAAAATAAGCAGACATAATAAGACTGAAACATGAATGTCTGGGTTGGGTAGGAAGATGGGAATTCCAGTTGACTTGGGTTCCTTCACTTACCCTTCTGGACTGAAATCCTTCCTTTAGGGCACTGAACACAGTCATAGCAACAGATTTGCTTTCCCTGCTGGGCAAACATACTCTGTCCAGGGTGGCAGCTCTCAACACAGGTGGAAATGGGCAGCATCTAATGGTAATGACAAGCAAGGGATTTTGAATGGAATAAGCTTGCTTCTCTACATAACTCTTATTGTCATCTATGTCTGCTTTGCAGCAGAAAAGTCACAGGACTGAAATTAGAGGATGGCTGTCAAGAATTTGCTCCCTGGGCAAGCATCAGGCCCCCTGATAAAGATGCTTTGTGCTGTGACTTAACCATTTGTCCAGCCCAGCACATGTCTGAATGGCAAAGAGAAGCTAGTGCCAACCTTCTACATCTTGATAGATTGATTCCTCATAACCCAATGCTGATTTCCTCCTAGAGACGCTCTCTTTTAAAGTTTAAATAAGAATAATTTTTTATTTAGTGTACTTGAAGTTGCAGATTAATATATATAATGCATGTAGGTGTTACTTACATTGCTAATATATCTAACATAGATTTTTATCTAAGATAAATACTGTTACAGACTGACAGCAGCACAAGAGAACATTCCTGCTGCTCTAACTGTTTAGACTGCTCATATTTGCCATAACTGTACAAACTGACATAACTATGCCCTTTTAAAATGTGTTTTTTATATGTCGGTTTTAATCTCTGAACATCCCTGAGACTTCCGGGTATTGGGCGGTATATAAATTCAATCAATCCATCAGTTAATTGCCTCAGATATGTGACAGCACAGGGTTTTATAACCTTTTGAGCACCAGGACTTTCCTTAGCATTTTAGATGCTTTCATCCCACACATTATGGCTCAGCCTGCATGGAGTTTGGCCTAACCATCAGCCTAATGTAGACCAACATCCTGGGACAGGATATCACCAGCACTCCATCCATCAACATTAGTGACCACACACTTCTGGTGGTGGATAATTTTCTTTCTACCTGGGCTCCGCATGGCAGAGATTGTTGGCACAACAGTCCCTTTTCAAGAGCTTTAAACACTTGCCAATTCCTCACTCAGAAAGACCTTGTTCTTTAATCCTGATCTCTGAATTAGCTTCAAACTAGCTCTGGATCAACAAAGTAACAAAAACAGTATTTCATCAGTGAGTACCAGAGCTTCTCTCCTCACATTTCTCCTTTGTAACCATTTCTGTTTTTCCAGATCCCCTGATCTTCTCATAAAAGATGATGATGATGATTAAAACAAAAAAATGGTCACAACCACCTGCTTGAACTTGGGATTCCATGCGATGACACTTCCATCCACTGTGAACTCTTTCCCTGAGGGGGCCTGAGGGTCCACCCTCCCCACTCGGACTCTCTGGAAGGTCTCATTGGGAAATGTGACCAAGTTGAGGAGATCATAGCCACCTGCCTGCTGCCCCTTCTCATCCAAAGAGATTTCTTCCCCAGCACTGTTGTTGAAGTGGATGTTCTTCAGGAAGGAGTGAAGCTAGATTGCAAGGGAAAAAACACAACAAACCTTGGAGGCTAATATGCTCTCTCTCTTGTGTTTGCCAAGTGAACCTTTGGATTTTTACTATTACTCATCAGTATGTTATAGGACACTGAAAGCTGCCTTACAGTGAATGAAATCATTGCTCTATATAGCTCAGTCACTGATTGTTATTGGCTCTCTAGGGTTTCAGAGTCTTTCCCAGCATGATCTTGAGATTCTGGGGGTTGAACATGGGACCTTTTTGAATGAAAGCAGATGCTGTGCTATTGAGCTGTAAGCCTTTTCAGTTTCAATATTAAGAAACATGGCTTGGTATGTTTTTAACTTGGCATAGATACCAGGTAGTTTAAAAAAAACAACCCATTAACATATGCAACTGTCTTGTGCTGAGTTAAACCATTGTTCTCTGTAGCCCAGAACTGTCTACTCTAAATTGCCATAGTTCTATTTGGCATACATCTGTGGTTTCAACCCATTTCTAATACCAGAGGACACTCCTGGCCCTTGCACAGTCCCAAGTAGGAGAATCCTGGGATGGATTAATTTAAAGAGCTTTAATGTGCAGCATGCAAAGCATGTGGCCTTTAACTGAGATAAACTCCCTCCCAATGATAGAGCTCACCACTGAAAATCCCCAAGGCCTCTCCTCCATGCCAGGGCTCAGCTGTGAAACATATGAACAGTAATAATAACTCCTGTGCTGGAAGCACTGAGGAGAGTAGTTGACAGTACCTGCCAGGGTTTAACTTTCTGCTGCATCCATTTCTCAGTCAGTACTTTCTGTTTGGCTCTTGAGGAATACATGCTATGGAGAGCATGTGCTACTGCATGGACGCCATTGTAGATGGTGTAGCTCTGGCTGGACATTTCCATTTCAAACACGGGTCCAGTGAGTTTCTCCAGCTTCTCCCTTCCAGTGCAGTGTTCGTAAGTTGTTTCAAGTAGATCTGGGAATAAACAGAGGAATGCACTGGCCCAGAACTGCTGGATGAAATAAAGATTTGGCTGCCATGGATTTATGGTCTGTAGAAAGTCCTGAAACCCTGGAACTGGATTTGAATGGAGTGTAAATGACAAAGTGCCATTGAAGGATTTTGAAGGGAATTTGCCTCCAACCAGCACTGCAGTGAAAACCCATTGAGCTGTTGTAAACCACACCCTCTCCACTGGGTACATAAAGAAAACCTCACAGGAGACTAAAACCAGTCTCAAAGCTTCTAGGGACTGGCTGTCTCCGTAGACAAGAATCACATTCATTTCCCTCCTTGTGAGAACAAACATGATTGGTCTCAATTTTTGTTGAAGTAGCTCATTAGGTAAAAATTTTGTCACTAGTGGGATCACCAATGTCCAAGAAATGCAGAGATTTTTCTGGGAAAGCCTTAGTCTGAGAGTATGAAGGAAGATTTCTCCACTGTCATCATCTGAAACAAGGAGGCCAATCCAGTTCCACCCAAACTTCCTGAGTAGCCAGACAATGCCATCATACTGAGCTTCTTCATTGGGGACCATTTGGAAGAAGGAAGGGAAGCGCCCTTGGTCACTCAGCCCTGGATCCAAGGAGCCATAGCTGAGCTAAAGGGAAAGGATTTATATTTTTAAGAATCCAAAGACCATCCATTTCTTCAAAGAAAGAATACTTCTCTATTGTTGTGGTTTACCACCTGCTCTTACTTTTCTAAGTATACACCACTGACATTATTACACCTCAGGTTAGGAGAAGGTTCTAAGCAGGAGGCTGCATGCTCCTGTGATTATAAGCTCTGCGGCATGAACAGGTTTGGAAGAATCAGAGATTGAATGATTAGTATTATGGATTTATTTGCCCCCCGGCCCCCGCTGAAATCCCAATTGTAATTGAGATGGCAGTGTAGGCAACACATTGCTAGGAGGCTTTAACACAGTGAAAGTACCCATATCAAGTCTAATGTAGGACACAAGTGTAGAAAACATAATGTAATGGGACTGAAAGCTAACCTGGATGCTTTTTGGGGTTTTCTGTGTATGTCTGCCCTTGTGGTTGTATCTATGTATCTACACACATACCTGTGGAATCTTGTAGGTGTTTAATATATTGGCCATCTGAAGGGAGTTTTGGGAGGTGAGCCCTCCAACGACGGCAATTAATTTATCTTCCCCATTACATTGGTAATTGGGGGGATTTTGTTGTCCCATGAAAAGAAGAGCAAGAGTGTTCCAACAAGTTAGCAAAGGATTAAAAGCATTCTCATAAAATGTTGATCCCAATGTGATGTTGGATAAGACTTTGGCATTCTTGTTGATCTCTTGCATGGCAAAGACAAAGGCAAGAACATGCTGGTAGTTTTTCGGGATCACACTGCAATGAGACAAAGAATGACTGCAACACTGACAGAAGAGAAACAACTGTATTGAAGTTTTCCTTTTGATTCATGCATGTCTTTAACTTGGATGTTTCAGGCTACAGGACAATAACATTTTATTCAAACAAATGATACTACAGCAGTCTCCTAAGATATTATGATTAGATGTTCAGTATGTGAATGGTAGATTCAAGGAGATCCATTGTTGTGCTCTGGATGATGATGATGATGATAATAATAATAATAATTATTATTATTATTATTATTATTATTATTATTATTATTTATAATTTATACCCTGCCCATCTGGCTGAGTCTCCCCAGCCACTCTGGGCGGCTCCCAATCAAGTATTAAAAACAATGCAGCGTTAAATATTATAAACTTCCCTGAACAGGGCTGCCTTCAGATGTCTTTTAAAGATAGGATAGCTACTTATTTCCTTCACATTTGAAGAGAGGGTGTTTCACAGGGCAGGCGCCACCACAGAGAAAGCCCTCTGTCTGGTTCCCTGTAACCTTACTTCTCGCAATGAGGGAACCGCCAGAAGGCTCTCGGCGCTGGATCTCAGTGTCCGGGCTGAACGATGGGGGTGGAGACACTCCTTTAGGTATACAGGACCGAGGCCGTTTAGGGCTTTAAAGGTCAGCACCAACACTTTGAATTGTGCTCGGAAACGAACTGAATGAATTGGTGGGGTTGCATATTGGAAACCCAGAAACAAAAAGCAGTTAACCTGCCAAGTTCAGTCAGGCTCTAATTCTTTCCCCACTGTCAGGCTAGGTTCAAAATCACCAACACAGTGGGATTTAATACTGAGTAAATCATTGCATGTTCCCAACATTCCCTTTGCCTCTTTCTTATACACAATGTTCATGCCTACCTCTTGTTCTGCTGCTTTGTCCATCACCTCCCTTCCATTTCTGAACCATGAAGTATTCATGGGAATGTGTTCTCAATTCAACCTGGGAAACAACTCTTTAGTATACCAGTGTGCTTTAACACACAATGTCTTTTTAGCAGCTCCTGAATCTAAGCCTTATAGATATGCTTTCCTTTGAAAAAAAACCCAAAAACTACTTGGGAAGCTAAACCTTCCTCCTCTTTTTTTATTCAATGGGATTCATTTCCCATATAATCGTGCAAGGGATTATAGGGTGTGATCACACAACCCTCCATTGGAAATTGCTTATTCCCATGTAAACATGTGTTAAGGAAAGCTCTCCTTGATCCCAAATATTTGAGAGGAAGCATCCCATTGGGCTCTGTGGAACTGCCTTTCACGCAAATCTGATTTAAGCTGCAATATGGCTGCAGCCATTTACCTGGGAGTAAGCACCACTAAGCTCAGTGGTGATTACTTCGAGTAGGTATGCGTAGATTTGCCCTGTCAGGCTAAAAGCTGATGCATGTTTGGGGTGTGAATATCAAGTTGTAGGTAGTTCCATTTCCGTGTAGCAATACAGAAACACCACAATTAACTGTGGGGGGGGGGGGGGGGGAGTAGAATAGCATTTCAAGCAAGTCCAAATTTGTATTGAAGGACTATGAATATGTACTTCTTAAGTCTTTTCACAAGAATGAATATCCTACCGGAAAGACACTCTGAAAAATATTGTTAACATTGTGGTGTAGAGGGATTTGATTAGGTTGCATATGGTGCCTTAGACTGATGATGTTTATTTCTGCTAACTCAAGTGGTGGGACAAAAATCTGAATGTTCCCTGTGAAGGCTGACAGGAGAACTGAAGACAGAAGCCGATGCAGTCGTTTATTTCATCAAGTCATGAATAATCAGTGGACCCAACAGAAAATTTCCCAATCAATAAGTAACTACTTAAAAAGGTAAAGATAAAGGACCCCTGACAGTTAAGTCCAGTCGTGAACGACTCTGGGGTTGCAGCGCTTATCTCGCTTTACTGGCGGAGGGAACTGGCGTTTGTCCACAGACAGTTTTTGCGGGTCATGTGGCCAGCATGACTAAGCTGCTTCTGGCGAAACCAGAGCAGCGCACGGAAACGCTGTTTACCTTCCCGCCGGAGTGGTACCTATTTATCTACCTGCACTTTGACATGCTTTTGAACGGCTAGGTTGGCAGCAGCAGGGACCGAGCAACGGGACTGACCTTCCGATTGGCAAGCCCTAGGCTCAGTGGTTTAGACCACAGCGCCACCCACATCCCTAACTACTTACTGAGAACTACTTACTAAGTAACTACTTACTGAGCAGATAATGAAGAGGATTGTGGGCGCTCCATAAATTTCTGCATTTTGAAGTTTGCTAGTGTAATGGATATAAATTCACCGATGATCATGTCTGCTGGAGGACCATACGAATTGGTTTGAATTGTTTTTTCCAATCTGCAATAGCTCAAACTCTTGCTAGAAGAATAATGCATTAGCAACAGCAGGAAAAGCAGGTGGTGTGCTAACCATTCCTGGACTGAACTGGAAGCCATCATGTTTACCTATAGTCACTAACAGCATTTCAGTCTTGGCTGAAGTTATAAGGAAACTTGGCTCCATGGAGGCATGTACCTGCCTCAAATCTACCTCCCTAACTGGATTCATGTAAGTTGATAGGACAGGCACCTATACAGATTACAACACAGGACCATCACATTTGGAAAGGGCTGCTTCTGTGGCTTATATTGTGCCTGGCATCTGATTTACCATGGGACATTTAAAAGTAGTGATGCTGATCAATAATTATAAAAATTACAGGGTGAGATATTTGTTTTGCTAAGGTCCTCAAGTCTCAGAACAAGCAAAGTTATTATGCTAATGAGATTTCTGCTATAGCCCAAGATCTTCTCCCTTGTGAAGCAGTGACTTGGACAGTGGGCATAACTTTCTGAATGGAGACAATTTGACACAAGTGCAGGGTAAAGAAAGATGCTTGTTTTCTGTGAACTGCCCTGAGACTTCTGGGTATATGGTGGTATATAAACTCAATAAATAATAATAATAAAATAAAATAATGTACATATCCCTTCTTCTGATTCAGACCATTAGCCCTTCTATCCAATTACTGTCTACTCTGAATAGCAATTATGCTCCATGGCACATCAAAGAGGTCTTTCTCCCATGCAACTTGAGCTTTATTAACTTCAGATGTTAGTACATAATTAACTTTGTCCTTATGTAGCCAAAGCTGAGAGTGGTTGGGACAACCCAGTCAGATGGGCATCATATAAATAATAAATTATGATGATGATGATAAGCTCTGCTACTGAGCAATATCCTTTCACTGTAACCTGGATGGTTAAACACTCCGTCATAACAGCAGACCAGATATCTCTTCTCTTCTTCTGCCTCCCTCAGATGCCATCCCACATGTGATTTTTGTCTATCCCCACAGAAGCCTAAGGATCTCTTGATATTATGGGATGGCAACTCCCATCATCTCTGGCTGCTGCCAATGCTTGCTGGTGATGAAGGGCAGGCACCACTACAAAGAATGCTCTCTGCCTGGTTCCCTGTAATTTCACTTTGCAGTGAGGGAACTGCCAGAAGGCCTTCAGAGATGGACCTCAGTGTCCATGGTGAATGATGCAGGTGAAGGCACTCCTTCCGGTATGTTGGGCTGAAATAAGCGACAGACGAATGGCAAGGTGTCATACGGGAGGCATCTCTCGAGCATGTCTCGGAGAGTTCCTTTTATTGAATATTACAGCATTACCACATATGTGCTTGTTGCTGATTGGTTAACATGAATACAATGCAAAGGTTAAATATAGGTATTAATCATCAATAGATTGAAGGTTGGGAAAGGGAACACAGAATTGGACCGGCGTGAAACCTCCTTATTAAACTATTAACTATTGATTGAGTATCAAGACTTAAACTATTACTAATGATTGATATTGCATGACATGAAAGAACATAACAATCGCGTTCCGTAGATGTGGTCAACAATGCGTTAAGAACAGGTCAGGGTACTGAACTCAATGTGAACTGATCAGAACATTCCCAGACCCATGCGCAGAGGCAAAAACTTCCCAGCACCGGTATTCAGCGCTGTACAAGGTCTTGAAACCCTCCAATAGTGCTGAATTGTCTTCTTCTAAAATTGCCTAAAGCTGTTGATCTTTGAATTTGCATTCCCCTGCTACCAAAAGCTCATTGCTTGTTGTGAATTTGGAAACATTTGATTTTGAGGGGAAATATGTGCCTGAGAATGTTCAAAAGTTTTATATTAACTTTGTAGGCAGGGAATAGCCACAATAAGCACTGTATCTTCCCTTCCCACATATTATTCTGAGACCTACACAGGTTGCACTGGAAGTTATAGACAGCTTTTTCTAGGGGAAGGGTTCTGGTCTAAAACTTATGTTCCCCCCTCTTTTGGAGTAGCACATTTACCACACTAAGTTCCCTTTGAAAAAGAGGAGAGATGGTCTCTCCCATATGGAGGCTTGTGGGCAACCATGTGAGGGCATTTTGCCCTATAGAGGGAAGTGGAGACCAGGATATTTAAGCTTCTTCCAACCCACACTCTCCCCTCTTTTCTTTGAGACACCCATCCTCCCACCCTTTGTAGTGTGAGCCTTTATAGTGTGAGTAAGAACCTATTTTTGGAGGGGTGACACTAATTGGCCCATGTATTCTCCTTTTTGCCTCTTTCAAACTCTTGGATGTTATCTGTGTGACTGTATAGTGGTGTTTTTGTTTGAATTGGGTTCATTGGCATTTGGTCCAGGTGAGTGAGTAGATTTAGGAAACAATCAATTTAATATCAGAGCCAGTGTGGGGTTTGGCTTGCAAGGCACATTGGGATGAATGTCAGCCAGCTGAGCCACAGTGTGAATGCTGGGTCCATACACTGGGAGCACACAGTGGCACGTGGGGGACAGAAGAGTTTCCTTGAACCTTGCTGCATGACCAAAGCATGACTCTGGCAGTTGGCTCAAGAAATGGGAGTGTTTAGATCCATTAATCCAGCTCATCTGGCCAGAACTAATTGGTTCTGTTAATTTGTTCTAATTACATTGATTAGCCTTCTTTTGGCGTGCTGGAAATTGGTCTAGCACCCCACAACATAGGTAGCGTGTGGTCTTGCATTTTTTAGTGCCAGGATGCCCCTGTTTGGGTATAGTTTTCTCCCTTCCCTGGGGAGGGAATTTCAAGGATTGCCCCTGCTTGAGATTAGTGGTCTTTGAAGAGGAGCTGTTAGCCTGGATGGGCAGAGAAGGACAGCAGTGCAGACACAAGAATTGCCTACCCGAGAAGAATGGCAGAGAAAAGTGATAGACTATATGGAACTGGCTGAGATGACCGGCAGAATTCGAGATCAGGAAGAAGGGTCGATGGAAGAAGATTGGAAAAAATTTAAAATATATCTTCAGAAATACTGTAATATAAAAGAATGTTAGAAAAGGTTGGAGAAGAATATTAGACCGTATTGGCAGACAGAGTATAATGGAATAAGTAAATATGAAGTGTAAAATAAAGATAGAGGAGAATTAAATACTTTCGAATGTTAAAATAAGTAAATGAAAAGAAGGTTAGAAGGATTTGCTGGAGATACGATTTAAACTAGAATACAAAGCAGAGAGGTGAGAGGAAGTCACGGAAATAAGTAAATGGGAAAACGGTTTTAAAGGTTTAATTTGATTTTTTGTTACCTTTTTATGGTGATTTTCTGTCTTTTGTATTTTTCTTTTGTATTGTTTGTTTTTTGTATAAGATGTATGTGATTTGTTTTTCTTTTTCTACTTTTTTCTTTTTCTGTAATTTCTAAAATTGGAATAAATATTCATAAAAAAAAAAAAGAGAAGGACAGCAGTGCACCAGGAAATACATGCATGGAAGCAAGTTTATTGAGGTTAAGGGAAAAACTGAAGATAATCTCTATAGGGATGTTTATTTTGAAAGTGATGATTGACAACTGGACATTTATGTTGAGGGATGGGGGAGGAGGGAATGATATCAGAAAGGCATCTGATGTCAAGGCAACTTCCTAGCAGACATAGTTTCGAAGTACCATCTCCTTCAGAGTTCTTGTTTGCAGATGAAGTTGTTCTGAACGCTGCAGGCTCCATCATTCCACTGCTGAAAACCTAAAATTCAAGACAAAAGATATAATTGAAGACATAACAAAAATTACTTGCCCAGTTGTTTATTGCCTCAATGCATGTAGCTTAGAGTAGGAATAAGGAATTGGAACCAGATTGCAGGCTTGACCCCTAGCTGACCAATAATTTACAGGCCATTCACCTACAACACTTCAAAGTGTTACGTGCTCTTTAAGCCTAACCATTTCTTAAAGAAACATAGCAGAAAAACGATGGGATGATCCAAACCATAGTATGTGTGGCAACCACTGTTTTCTGGATAAAATATGCAAGTGATGATAATCACATGCAGTCAAAGTATGACGACTGACTGTAGAAAAACCATGCACCTTGTGGTGTGATTGAAAGTGACCCTAAATGACTGGCAATGGGACCACTGCTGGCCTGGGCTACAGATATATTAAATTGTGAACCTTGAAACAGAGAAGCACCAGGCTGAGGGTTGCATCCACCCAACTCATACTTGGAGTCAAAAGGTAAAAGGTAAAGGACTCCTGGATGGTTAAGCCCAGTCAAAGGTGACTATGGGGTGTAGCGCTTATCTCTCTTCAGGCCGAGGGAGCCGACGTTTGTCCACAGACAGCTTTCCGGGTCATGTAGGCAGCATGTCTAAACTGCTTCTGGCACAACGGGACACTGTGATGGAAGCCAGAGTGCACAGAAATGCCATTTAACTTCCCATCACAGTGGTACCTATTTATCTACTTGCACTGGTATGCTTTTGAGCTGCTAGAGTCGACCCAGATTGCATTGATTTTGATGGTTCTAGTTTTAAAGTGAGATCATAGAACTGTAGAGCTGGAAAGGTCCCTGTGGATCATCTAGTCCAACCCCCTGCAATACAAGAATATGCAGCTGTCCCATACGGGGATTGAATCTGCAACTTTGGGGTTATCAGCACCATGCTCTAACCCACTGAGCAATTCCCCCCATAGAAATCCTGGAAATTGATGAAGAGAATAGAATATACTCAATTCTTTATATTAGTCCCTGCAAATGGCTTCCTTACCTGTGTGAGATAGCAGTTCCACACAATACTCTGTGCGGCCTGCGTTGTCTGGCTGATGCGGATACCAGTTTTGGTAATTGTAGGTTGATTCATCAGCCCACCTCCAACGCCCATTCTGCGTGAAAGAGATGGAATAGATCATGCAATCATTTGTAATGAGGAGCGCCAAGATCATGGGTATTGCCAGTTATGGTTGAGATATTAGAGAAGGAACCCCATAGAAAAGAATCAAAAAGTAGTGTATGAGATTCATCCTGGGTGATTTTCAAGATAATGGTGGAATGATGATTCTAAGAGCTCACTTCTCTGTGACAATGACCTGAGTAAGTGAAGGCAACTCACCTCACGGGGATCATGGAGCCCAATCCAGACCTGACTTGGGTTTTTCTGGTATGTGGCAATGTGCTTGGCCACCAAGGCTGCCTCTTTCTCAGTGAGAATGGAGGCAAGATGGGTCCCACGGCCATAGCTCTGGCATTCAATCTAAGAATGGAGAAGAGATTAAAGATGATTTGCCAGCATTATCATATTCCACCAGTACAGATCAGGGAGAAATTCAACACAGAAATCCCATAACAGAAACTACGATAGAGATATCAAATTTTTCAAAAGTAGGGTGTCCATGACTTGACTTTTGAAAAACAGGGGGTCCACAGTACTTAGCTAATTGGAAACCGCAGCTCCAAGGGAACCAGAAATCTGATAGGAATTTCACAAACATACATACAATTATTGTTTGGTAGGTGAGGCAAGCTTCTTACCTCAGCTTCATACCATGACATCTTATAATCGAAATATGCATAGCAGTTGCCCTGGTTTTGCATCCAGTCCCTGGGGCAGGAGCTGGCCTTGGCTGTAAGGTGAGAGGAGAAAGAAGTAGAAAGGGAGGACCAAAGCAGTAAGAAGCTTGCTCTTTGTGAATACAATTGGGGATTCCATTGAATATTTTAAACTTAAAGATACTGTTTTAAAAATCCTGCTCCTTTGTCTTAATAGCATGAGCTGGGCTACTCTCCATTGAAAATCTAAGAAGTACTTTTTAATGACTGCTTAACTCCAAGCAGACTTCTGGGTAATTTGGTATTATGCTCACCTCCTGCGAAACAACTGGAGACCAGAATTCCAAGGTAAAAGCTGAACTTGATGGTGAATCCCATCATCCTGTTGACCTTTGGGAAAAAGGAACATACCATAAATGCAGCTGGTCTATTTGTTGGTGGTCATTCATTCAAAGTGATGATGGAAGGAAGGAGGATTAAATATTTTCTATATTTAAAATCACAATTCTTCTTTATTTGAGCTTCCAAAAAGTGGAAAGCTTAGAGGAAGAAGAGAGAAAGAGAAAGTAAAGCGGGTGGCGCTGTGGGTTAAACCACAGAGCCTAGGACTTGCCGATCAGAAGGTCGGTGGTTCAAATCCCCACGATGGGGTGTGCTCCCATTGCTTGGTCTCTGCTTCTGCCAACCTAGCAGTTCGAAAGCACGTCAAAGTGCAAGTAGATAAATAGGTACCGCTCTTGCCGGAAGGTAAACGGCATTTCTGTGCGTTTCGCCAGAAGCGGCTTAGTCATGCAGGCCACATGACCCGGAAGCTGTACGCCGGCTCCCTCGGCCAATAAAGCGAGATGAGCGCTGCAACCGCAGAGTCGGCCACGACTGGACCTAAGGGTCAGGGATCTCTTTACCTTATGTGTGCATAATATTGCCTCAATACCCTCCTTTCTAGAGTTGCTTGAAGTGAATGGTATCTGTGGGAACTTATATTGATCCACTTTTATATTATGAGCAGAGTACTGCTGTGCATGCAGGAGGTTTAGAAGAAATAGAGTTGCCTATCTCCTGGCAAATTAGAACTTTAATGGCAGAAGGGCTTGGATAGTTTGGTGAGCTGAGGTAGACCTTCGCTGTTCATTCCCCAAAGTGAATGCCCTCAGGATGAAGGTGGCTTTCAATCCAGTGGATCAAAGGTTTCACTGTTTGTCAAAGAGGTGCCAGGATTTGGTCCTCTTCAACACCTGCCTAGAGATGGTGTATTGAATACCCCCATCCCAATGGAGCCAATGACTAGTAAGTCACCTCAACCACAAATAACTCCTGCCATGGCTAGAGCCATGTTTGGAGGTGGAAGACAACTCACTAATTTGCACCACCCCATCCCATTTAGGATTGAACTAGAAGAGGGAAATCCCCTGGGGGGACTCGGGGGGACTTTGCTGGCAAAAAAGGTGTAGATGGGTGGGTGTACTGCTAGTGATAGCCCCCAAACAAAATATAAATCAGTGACCACAGTGTCAAAAGTGAATTTGTGGTCACATCCAACTTACCCAAGTTCTGTTCCCTTCAAGTGATGGATATTTTTGCACAAGCAAGGCTGTCTCCCCAGCTGCTGCCTTACATTCTTATATAGCCTTTGAGGGGTGGGGCAGTTGTCCTTCTATGGAATACGGATAGAGAAAAGGGTTATTACCAATTCCCCTGAAAACCACAAAATTTGCGTATTAGCATCCAAAGGATTTCTTTCTGTCAGGTGCTAGGAAAGTAAATACTCTAGATATGATCAACATACATAAACAGCATGAGAAAATAGGTCTTTATATAAGGTATATAAAGGAAATGCCAGTGGAATGGGTGTGCTTGTGGTAAGCATGCTCAGGGAAAGCATATTGCAGTGCCTCATTGCTGTGTTGTAGTTCCTCATGCTAAGAAAGGCTGTTGCTATGTGCCTTATCACTATGTGCCTTAAGAAGATACCTAATAGTTGTAGTTACAGGTAGGTAGCTATGTTGGTCTGCCATAGCCGAAACAAAATAAGATAAATAAAATTTAAAAATTTAAAAAATCCTTCCAGTAGCACCTTAGAGACCAACTAAGTTAGTTATTAGTATGAGCTTTCGTGTGCATGCACGTTCTTCAGATACACTGAAACAGACGTCACCAGATTTGTCACCCAGGATGTTTTGCAAAAGGTTTTTTTGCTTGCCTATAGCATATTGCCTAGGAAATGCCTAATATGGAAAGGTAACAGAAATGCTGAGCTTTAGCAAGAAAAAGCAGAGGTAACCATTAATGGGCAAAGGAAGGGTGCTGTCCAGGCTAATCGGCTGATTTCTGGCACAATATATGAATATGTAATGCTTAAGGAAAAAGATATAAAAGCCCTGGGCTCCATAGCTCAGGGCCCAGCCTTTGTGAGAATACTCCGCCATGCCTGTTGCTGTCAGTAATAAATCTTACTTTCTATTTCTCCAACTAATGTGTTTGTGAGCCTTGAAAAGCCATCACACTACAGTTCCCGGGTGCAGTGCTACATCCTCAAAGTTGCACCCTTATTTCATGAGCTGCAAGGATGACACTCGACAAGACTTACCTGAATCTTTCATGTATAGTGTGTGTGCCTTGGAATGCTTTTGAGAACCCTCAGCCATATTTGAGGGATCTGTGGCAGGTGACTCCATGTGGCACAAATTCTGGGAAGCTACCTTTGTGAATATCACTTCTGTAAAGCTGAACACATTTGTTATTCAGATGTTTGGTGATGTGTCATATTTACATGAAAATGGGAAGAGCTGAGTACTTCACCTTCTTTACCTACCAATGTTCTTCAGGTACTCCCAGTGCAGGATTTACGTATAAGCTAAACAAGCTATAGCTTAGGGCCCCACTCTCTTGGGGGGGCCCAAAAAAAATTAAAGGAAAAACAACAACTGGATGTACATTTCCAAAATATAAGATTAAAAACCAATAAAATAAAACCTACATACAGCAACAGTGTTTTGTGTTGTGTACGCTCCTATGATGTAAGTAATGGGCCCCGCCTGCTAGTCTGCTCCCTAATATATCACTGGTTTGCTCATTATTATATATATTTACACCTATTATTATTTCATGTTATAGCAAGTTTCTAGAGACTAGATTATAAGTCTTTGTAAACTGTGTTTCTAAAGGAACTTTTGTTATTGCCAAATGCCCATGTGTTTGCATTACAGTCGTACCTCTACTTATGTAACCCCTTCTGGATATGGAATCTTCGGGTTACGGCCACGGCAAACGTTTCGGTGTGTGTGCATGCTCAGAAGCACTCAATCAAGCCGTGTGCGGGCGCAGAAGCACACCTCTATTTACATTATTTTCGGGGTGCAAACGGACCCCCTGAACGAATTAAGTTCGTAACCGGAGGGTCCACTGTTTTAAGTTTGTTATGAATAAAAAATCATTTTAAGTTAGAGCTTAATAATTATTTCACTATTAATATACTTCATCTTAATTGTATTTCACTATTGATACTTCTTCTTAATTGTATTTCAGTTCAACAATTACTTTGATAAAATAAATATTTTGTTATGTGCAAATGGCTTTAGATACCTATTATGTCCATAAATTACCATATAGCATACATTCAACACAAAAAACAGTGACAATTTGTTGTTGACAAAGGACAGCTGGACATATAGAGGGCCCCATTACCTTCAGTAGCTTAGGGCCTCATCAAACCCCAAACCGGCCCTGAGTATTCCCCACCCTGGGTCAGGTCAAGTTGAGAGATTGGTAACAATTTAAAAATGATTGGAATATATTCAAAGAATATTTGAAAAATTATCATAGAGAATTAAAAATGTTGACCGGTTTAGAATAACTCTTGTAAGGAAAAAATAGTAAAATATAATGGAATTAGGTTATTGAATACATGGATGTGTTAGAAGGGACAGTTAACTGTAAAACTGAGGACCCAAGTAAAGTAAGAAGGGGACGGAAGTCAAATGCAAATGGATTATAAATGAATCAAATAAATATGTATTCTGTTTGCTTTTTCTAGGAGGAAAATATTGTTTTGCCCTCATCCATAGGACTAGCCCCATATTTGGGCAGTTCTGCATTGTTAGCTCAGATCCCAGAGTTTCCTCTGCAACAAGGGGGAGAAATGGGGTGCTTTTTTGTTATTGTCACTTTTTTCTTAGAGACTGGGGAACTTTCAGTCTTCTGGTCCCTCTGCCTGCACTCTGAAATAGCTATTGCCCAAAATCAGCTTATAATCCTCACTGGATTTGGGCCAAAAGTATCAAATATGGAGTATAAAAATACCAAAGTAAAATATTTACCTCTGCAAGGTTAATATTTGCAGGAGGCTAACTACCATCTGATATCAGATACTGGATGTCAAATATTGGGTATTTACAGTTCTGTGTATGCCCACTTGACCAACTATGTTTTTATTTTATTTTTTAAACAAAATAACCATAAAAGATAATTAAAGCTACAAAACTATATAGTATATATGTAGATGGATAAACTTTTTGTTTTCCTAAAGTCTGTGTTAACCCATGTGTCACCATGGTTTTGACAAATACATTCCAAATATCATTCAATTTCTCCATGCATAATCTTTGTCTGAGGACGATCCCTTCATGGGTTTCAAGAGTTCTCATGTCATCTATCAATTGATCAAAGGGAGGCATATTTTTGTCCTTCCAATATATCAGTCTTTTTGCAGATGTGAGAGCATGGAGAATCCATTTATGCTGACCGATTGTCAAGCCCCACATATTAGGTATATAGTTGAAGATTATGTTATCTTCTGAAAATTTTAGCTCTTTCCCCACCATAGTATTTAAACATGCTAATATTATTTTTCCCAAAAAATTGCCAATATCAGATTGCTGATACAATAATGGTGTCCTAGAATCCAATTGACTCACTTCATTAGGACTCGGGCAGCCACATTCTTTTTTTTTTTTTTTTTTCATTTTTTTATTTTATTCTTTAGAATGGAAAGGAAAAGCAAAGCAAACACAACTTTTAAGTATCCAGAAAGGTAAAAGTATACAGCTAAAGGGACACGGGTGGCGCTGTGGTCTAAACCACAGAGCCTAGGGCTTGCCAATCGGAAGGTCAGCAGTTCGAATCTCCTCAACAGGGTGAGCTCCTGTTGCTCAGCCCCCGCCCCTGCCAACCTAGCAGTTCGAAAGGACATCAAGTGCAAGTAGATTTATCTACCGCTCCGGCGGGCAGGTAAACAGCATTTCCGTGCATTGCTCTGGTTCGCCAGAAGTGGCTTATTTTTTTTTTTAAAAAAATCATATTTATTAAAGTTTCCAAAAATATAGAAATACAAAGAAAAGAAAAAAAAAAAAGATATTTAAAAACCTTACTTTCATTGCCTACTTTTTGGGACTCCCCCCCTCCCCCCCCCGACTGTATTCCCCTTTCCTTAATTTGGTTCTACAAGCTCTCACTCCCAATTTGAAACTTAATTTGTTTAACCCACTATCCAAATTGAATTGTACAAATCTTACCACCGTCCCACATCATTAACAAGAAAAGAAAAAAGATTTTCCCCAAGATCCACCCCAGTTCCTTCCACGAGTTCCCTTTTTTTTTTAAACACATCCAATCAAAATAAAATGACATGCATAAATTATACAAAGAAATAGAAAATATGAGATATAGAAAAATTCAAAAGATGGTTACACAGCCTTTGGATTCCAAATCTCCCCCCCCCCCTTCCCCGGTTTGAATTCCCCATGTCCATCAGTCTATACATTGTCAGCTTGGAAGTCTCAATTCATGACCAAATTTCTCCCCGATTCCATCTTGCCGGTTTTCTTTTAATTTATTAATTTTAATAATATTTAACTTCAAGTGTCCAATCTAACAAAAGCCTTTAATTTCCTTGATCTTTGCCACTCCTCCCGTTGTTCTTTCCGTGTCGTAATCAGTCCTTTGTTCTTCTTATTCCTCACTTTCTCAGGTTTCTTGTCCTGTTCAGCTGCTAAAACTTTCTAATTCAGAAATCTGGTATCTCTACAGAGGTTTGTTATTCAGGAACAAAAACTTACGTCCAGTCCCTTCCTTTCTTCAATAGAAAATTCTATTGTCTCCTTTAATGTAAATACCTCTGTAGACAAAATACTATTTCAGTTTTGCAGCTTTCCCAGAAGATAACAAGTCCTGTGCGAATCCCAGAGTATTTTTCCACTTACGACCGTTCTTGTAATGTCCCGAAACCCCTCTAGGGGGATTGTAATAACTTTGTATCCTCTAATCCAAAAGTCAAATTGTTGCTTATTTTCCAACAGTTTATATCCATATTATAGCAAATTGTAACAAAATTAACCAGCAAAGTCCTCATAAACAAAGTCCTCTTTATATTCTCCAGCTTTGACAGCTACTTTGACAGCTGTCAAAGTCTCCGTCTCTCTTCACCAGGCTCCGCGAATCGCCCCGGTTCCCGGGGGGGGGGGTTGCATTTTTCTTCTCACCCTCCACTCTTCTCCTCCAGCACAGTTCTTATAATTTCCCATCGTGAAATTAATGATTTTTATCAGAAGTATACTTCCCTTTGGACCTTGGTTACCCAGTCCTTGTTTTGGAATGCTTACAATCGGGGGGGGGGATTGACTTCCTTTTTAAATCGCCCCCGCTCGTGCCAAATCCGAAATTTTAAACCCGGTTTCCCAATTACTCACGGGTTGTTGTTAATAGTCCAAATTTTCAATGGAAGAAGTCAGCGCTCTCCGTCGAATGGCATGCGGCTGCGCTCGGCAGGGAAAGCAGAAGACTCAAAGCACCACGCCACTCCCCGGCACCCGATCCGAAGCCTTTAAAAAGGCTCCTTCACGAGTCGGGAGGGCGCTAATGGTGCAAGCCGAGTCACCCATGTCCACGGCCCCCGTGGCCGTGGTTTTTAAGGGTCCCCGCATCGCCGGTGCGGTAGGACCCAGCCCCTGCCGAGCAGGCTCCCTCCGGAGCTCGGAGGGAGTCCGCCATTCGGCGATGGCGCCAACCCGGAAGTCCGGGCAGCCACATTCTACAGCAAATGAAGTTTTCTAGCTACCATGTAGGAATATTTTAGACCCATAAATTTATTTCAGTTGCATAATATTAGGGCTTCGTATCAGTCCTATTTCAACAACACATTGACTGCTTAACATTCAATAGATTTTAAAATGTTTTTTTTGTGGGAGGGGGATTATTGGTTTGCCTTTGTGGAACGCCCTCCCATCAGATGTCAAGGAATTAAACAACTATCTAACTTTTAGAAGACATCTGAAGGCAGCCCTGTTTAGGGAAGTTTTTAACGTTTGATGTTTTATCGTGCTTTTAATATTCTGTTGGGAGTCTTCCTTGCTAAGAAAGGCTGTTGCTATGTGCCTTATCACTATGTGCCTTAAGAAGATACATAATAGCTGTAGTTACAGTTAGGTAGCTCTGTCGGTCTGCCGTAGTCGAAACAAAATAAATAAAATAAAATAAAATAAAAAACAAAAATCCTTCCAGTAGCACCTTAAAGACTTTCGTGTGCATGCATATTCTTCAAATACACTGAAACAGAAGTCACCAGACCCATATATATATATGCTGTGTTTGCATTCTGTGGTTGGAAGCCGTTGGCTCAAGGAACCAGACTCACCTTTGCTTTTTAATATTTGTTTAGAGCCCCTGGCTCACGCCTTTAGACAACATTGTGAGATTCTAAATATTCTAAATATTTGAATCCCACTGTTGGCCCTAATTTTCCAATGTGGGCAACCCTAGAATATATGTACATAGCACCTTGGGCTGGTTGGACAATATTAGGACCAAAATATCTGAAATCTCAGGTGACTCTGGAAACAATTAAATCACTTACAATAAGGTTACCAGATTTTTTCCAATGAATCCAGGGACACTTTTCAACGTCAATGGATTTTGTATGGGGACTGATTTGTAAATCCGGGGACTGTCCCCAGGAAATGGGGACATCTGGTAACCTTAACTTAGAGGAATATGGAATATATTGGCTAATAAAAACAAATTTCATCCATTTTCACATTCTAAACTTACTCTGTGGGGAAACCCCACACTACGAATTGTGATATGGTAAAAATTGGATGGAAGCAGGTGTATTGACATTGGACCAAATGATAGATGGGGAAGATGAATTTTATACTTTTGCTATTTTATAACAAAAATATCTTCTATCAGATGCAGCCCAAATGGCAATATCTTAAATTACAACATCTCCTAACAAGTGTGTTAGGATCGTCAGCCCTTTCAGCTTCCAAGATACCTGAGATATTGGAGCAATTGGACAGCTCATTCAAAAATAAAAAGCCAGCAATTACTTTTTATAGATATCTGTTAAGCAATACACACGTTCAATATGCAGACTGTAAGAGATGATTGGAATAAAGAATTAGAACTTCCATTATTACCCAGACACTGGGAAAATGTACTAGCTTCAATACCTTAGGTGTCATTAGATTTAAAATTAAGACTAATACAACAGAAAATAATATTTAGAGTTTATTGGACCCCTTTACGGTTGTATTAAAAAAAGGGTTAGCTAAGATAGCTCAGTGTTGGAGATGTGGCAAGGACAATGCCTCTCTGAAACACATGTTTGTACAGTATTATTTACTTAACACGTTTTGGAAGAAAGTGCTGGACTGTGTAACTATGACTGTGCAGAAAAAGTTAAATCGTTCAGCGGAGAATATTTTATTGAACTATATACCTGCAGTATGGCAACGATCAATGGGACAATGGAAATAGATTTTCCGTGCCCTGATGGTGGCCAAGAGGAGGAATATTGAGGAATTGGAAAAATAAAGATATGATACCCTTCAGTCAATGGATTGATGATATGACATCACTGGCGATTTATGAACTGACTGCTTACAGGCACAGACTCTGTATGGATAAATACGATGACATTTGGAATGAGCTTATACAAAATGTAGTAGGCTATTAGCATTTACTTAAGCACTAGGACAATAACACTATACCAAATAATACAAGAATATATGGGAATATCGTTTATTGCTCTTTTGGGGGGGTATATTCTCATTTGTATATGTATCTTTGTTGCCCCCCCCCCCGTATCACTTTATTTCTTTTAACTGAAATCACCTTAATGAAATATAAATATTATGAAGCAGCGCCCATAAAGAAGCGGAAGCTGGCACTGCTACCGCCACCAATTTCCACCGGTGGCACAGCAACAGGACACCTGGGCAGCTGCCTCTTTGGTGATCTGGTCCTGGAATGGACACACACACACACACACACACACACACTGGTGGGAACTGCAGCTGTGCAACAGTACAACTAAAATACTTCCTCAGTGTGTCTCAAATGTTCATCAACCAAATGTAGCTTTGAAATGTGCTGGCAAATGTTTGGTCATTGCTGTATTGTGGAATGCCACTGGCTGTCATTATGTGCGAATATATGTTCTTTTTATTTGTAGGTCTATACTTCTCACTTTTTGGGACGTGGATGGCGCTGTGGGTTAAACCACAGAGTCTAGGGTTTGCCGATCAGAAGGTCAACGGTTTGAATCCCTGCAACGGAGTGAGCTCCCGTTGCTCAGTCCCTGCTCCTGCCAACCTCGAAGTTCGAAAGCACGCCAGTGCAAGTAGATAAATAGGTAGGAAGGTAAATGGCAGGAAGGTAAATGGCATTTCCGTGCGCTGCTCTGGTTCGCCAGAAGTGGCTTAGTCATGCTGGCCACATGACCCGGAAGCTGTACGCCAGCTCTCTCAGCCAATAAAGCGAGATGAGTGCCACAACCCCAGAGTCATCCGCGACTGGACCTAATGGTCAGGGATCCCTTTACCTTACTTCTCACTTTAGAAAATAAACTTAATATAGTTCATTTTAGGGTGGGTGTGTTCCTGCCCTGTGGTCTAAACCACTGAGCCTCTTGGGTTTGCCGATTAGAAGGTTGGCAGTTTGAATCCCCCTAATGGAGTGAGCTCCAGTTGCTCCATCCCAGTTCCTGACAACCTAGCAGTTTGAAAGCACACCAGTGCAAGTAGATAAATAGGTACCGCTGCGGCGGGAAGGTAAAGCGCGTTTCCATGCACTCTGGTTTCCAACATAGTGTCCAGTTGCACCAGGAGCAGTTTAGTCATGCTGGCCACATGACCTGGAAAGCTGTCTGGACAAACGCTGGCTCCCTCGGTCTGAAAGCAAGATGAGCGCCACAACCCCATAGTCGCTTTTGACTGGACTTAACTGTCCAGGGGTCCTTTACCTTTTTACCTTTTACCGTTGAATTTATGTTATGTAACTTTTACTAATGTTTGTTGCATGTCGACAGTCTCATTGATTCCTTTCTTAGATTTGCTGCAAGCAAACAACTTCTATAACAACACTATGAGCAGTTTAGGTATGCAGTTCTGTGTTGTTAATAATTTACTTTTGCATGCAAATCTATTTAATTTTTAGTGCAAACTTCCTTATTTGTTTATTACCTATGTACACACAATTATTCTGCAGAAGAGAACTTCCTTTTAAATGGCACAACAAATATGTAACCAATTTGAAAAGTGGTAGGTGTCAGCCATCAAAAATGAGAAAGTGGAAATGTGTATAGTACTCACCGGCACTTGATTTAGCAGTACTAAAAGTGGTTGGCAACTTCACAGCCCTCTAGCACTTGAAAGCCAAAATCTGGGGTGCCATCTTCCCAGACACCATCTTCCCATTTTTTAATTGCAGAAGCATGATGGCCATTTTGATTGCTGCAATCTCTCGCATTTCCATACCACAGTTGCTGCCCTCTTTTCACCCATGGCTCCCCAAAAATGTTCATTTTGAGGAGCCACACAAGATTGGGGGAAATTGTGCCACAAAATCTTGTGAGATCATGGTAACCAAAATGGCCACCATTCTCTTGTGGTTAAAAAAAAACAGGATGTCCCAGTTTTTCCAGGACACTTGCAGGGTACACAGTCTCCATGTTAAAAACCACTGTCTTCTCTGTGGAAACACACGTAGCACATGATTTAGCATGCAGCGCATGATTTAACAATTCTGCAAGTGGTTGCCAATCAGCAGCCTCCTTCTTAAAACCACTATTTTCAGTAGACTTGTCCCCCCCCCCCCTTCACAGTAGTGTAGATACTGGGTGCCAGGGGTGCCCAAACTTATTTCAAAGAGGGCCAGATTTGATGAAGCTTTTTTGAGGATTGAAGTTTTTACCCCAAAGTTGGTGAGCTTTTTAAAGGATTTTACCCCAGGACATATATTACCACAGGGGTCAGATTAATTCGTGAGCTTTTTAATTTTTTTATTAATTGGTGAGCTTTTTAAAGGATTTTACCCCAGGACATATACTGCCACAGGGGCCGGATTAATTCATCGTGACTAGGCCCTCGAAACGGACTTGGGACATGCCTGGTGTCAGTGGTGGAGGAACCCTCTCCGGCACCCGGGGGGCACCGAGGGGCGGGGCAAACTGCCTGGTGGTGCACACGCAATGTCCGTACAGACTACGCACACACTGCAGCCCATACAGTCGCCGTGGGAGCGGCAGCCCGTAAGGATACTGTGTGAGGAGCACCCCGTACGGACTGCGCATGCATGGCAGCCCATACGGACGCTACTCAAGCGGCACCCATATTAACTGTGCGTGTGCCCTCGGCCGCTCTACAGCTGGGGGGAGGCAGTGGCCTATCTTGTCACACACCCCAGAGTGGTGCCCAGGCAATCCGCCCCCTCCGCCCCCCTTCATATGCCCCATCTGGTGTATGCCATATGATGTTTACTAAGCTTATTGCTTGTTACCTATGAGAACAGAAGAGGAGTATGATGCCACATAGTGAACACTGGAGAGCAGCAGTGGGCCACCTATGTGAGAGGTGTAGCTACCAATATATCCTCCTTTCAAAGTTAAAGCAATTTTTAAGCAATTGACCTCGGAAATGTGATAATTGTAGAGAAACTATTGTATCAAATTAATGCATATGGAATATCAGATTATAATATGCCACCCAAAGAGCATGTATTTGTTTGCAAATATGCTCCACATCTGGGTTCAGCTGGTAGCAATGAGGTCACTATAGTCCGTTGACTCAGCTGCTGAAATGCTATGGAAAGTTTATGGACATTCCAGTACTGAGATTTTTATTTTTTTGGTTTTTTATTCCTGTCAGCTCAAAAGGACAAAAGACAGATTAGGCTATTGGTAGGAAGGGAGTGTAAGGAAAGGAGGGAGGCAACACTTTCTTTCTCTAGCTATTAAAATTAGTGCCAAGGCACAAATAGGGATGGACAAATTTGTTCATATAAATTTCTCCCAGTTTCTCATTCTTCCAGTCTTAAATTCTGCTCCAGTTTATTATTATTTTTTTCCAGTTAATCAGCATTTTAGTACATATTTCCTCAATATACACATTTTTGCAAGCAGTACCCCCCAAATACAATACATTTCTGTATATAATTTTCACAAATATGTGCATTTTTATGCTCACATTCCCTTAGTACAGTGGTACCTCGGGTTACATACGCTTCAGGTTACATACGCTTCAGGTTACAGACTCCCCTAACCCAGAAATAGTGCTTCAGGTTAAGAACTTTGCTTCAGGATGAGAACAGAAATTGTGCTCCAGCGGTGCGGCAGCAGCAGGAGGCCCCATTAGCTAAAGTGGTGCTTCAGGTTAAGAACAGTTTCAGGTTAAGTATGGACCTCCGGAACGAATTAAGTACTTAACCCGAGGTACCACTTTTATACTCATTTTGGTCAGCATAACTCAGATGAAGAGCTGTATTGCAAAATTCAGAGAAGTATGTATTTCGAATGTTTTGGTTCCCATGCAGTTTTGGAAGATGTGAATTAGGTAGTGCCACATTAAAATGTGAATCAAAATGAATTTGTCATCCATCCCTTGGTGGAACAAACATGGCATGTTTATACTTCTGCTTATAAATCTGATGTTGTTTGGTGAAAATGCTGAGGAGAGGGACGCAGCAGGTGATGCTTTCATTATCATGGTGGAAAGAGGGAAAAGATACCCATAGAGGCCAAAAGGAAAAGGGATGAAGAAATGTCACCCAAAGGTATTTCCCATAGCTGCTTCTTGAAGAACTACAGTTCCCAGGGTTCCCTGGGAAAGCAAATGACTCTTGGAGAAGCAAACGTTTGTATTGTGGATATGTTACAGAGATACATCGAGGTGAAAGCATGCAGGATAATAGAACCGAGTTTGAGCCAAAATGTCCAACAGCTTCTGGCTTTTGTAGATGGAGGATGAGTTGCATCACCATTTGCCTATGTCCTTTGAGTCACATAGTGAGTCGGATGGTTGCCGGTGCAGGTCACACGAATGCGTAAGTGTGCAGGTTTGCCACTGTACCTGCAGTTATAAGGAGGTGGGCCACCTGTGTATCTGCAGAGGACCATATCGAAGGAGTCTGTGCTGTCAAAGTAGTTACTTGAAGGAGTCCCTCTCCCTCTGCACACTTGCACGACACTTATGGGGAAGTCGTTGATGAAGGTACTTGTCTCTTTGCAAACATATCGAGTCATCCCTCTCTGCATCATCATCAGCGTGCAGTAGGTGTCAGGGTGGGAAGTTGGGTAGCTTTTGGGGTAATCTATGTGCTTCCAAACAAAAGCTTCTCGGGACTGTCCTTCACCGGACCGCACAAGCAGAAGCCCAAGAAGGATGGCCGGATGCGCCAGCAATGAGCAGGAGACCTTGGAGGACCACATGGTGGGGGCTTGGAATCTACAGAGAGGAGGAGGAGGAGGAGGAATAAATGGGGGAATGTTAAAGTGATGCCTATTTGTGTAAGATGAAAACAAGGCTATATACAAAATGAGGTGGTAGAAGTCTAGAGTGAACCATTTCAGGCTTCAGGTAGTCGTGCTGGTGGGCTGAAATTAGGGATAAGGGAGAAATAAGATTCAGTTCACATTTAAAAGCGAATCCATGAACTCTAGGCTGTCTGAAACAGGATACAAACAAAAACGCTGCTGTCCTTTGAAATTCACATTTTTCCCGAATTTTGCAATGCAGCTGTTGTTGTTAGTAAAAATTCTATACCACCCTTCATCCAAAGATCACAGGGTGGTTTACAATATAAAGACACAAAAATACATACCACAATAACAAACATTAAACATATTTCCATAATCAGGGAAAGAAACACCAATGAGAGGGGTGTAGATAGAGCCAGTGGTGGAGAAAACTTAGCAGGTACAGTGGTACCTCAGGTTACAGACGCTTCAGGTTACAGACTCCGCTAACCCAGAAATAGTACCTTGGGTTAAGAACTTTGCTTCAGGATGAGAACAGAAATTGCACAATGGCGGCACAATGGCAGCGGGAGGCCTCATTAGCTAAGGTGGTGCTTCAGGTTAAGAACAGTTTCAGGTTAAGTATGGACCTCCGGAATGAATTAAGTACTTAACCCGAGGTACCACTGTAATATTGTTTATCTTCACCTGCTGATTTCTGCAAATCTTGTTACTACTGATAGGTACCAAAGGACTCTATATGCAAAGAACAGACTCAGAGCAAGACTGATTAGGATGATTTCCTACTTACCGTATATATAAGAAAGAATGGCAGCAACAAGAGTAACTTTTCAGGTGGGAAATGACTTTATCCTGGTCTCCTCTGATCACTTACGCTTAGTGAGATCCCACTTATATTCCATAAGGTTGAAGAATCTCTCTGCAGTACGCAAGCTTTTGAGTGGCAATGTGACTGCTCTCTTCTTGTAAATATGGATCTCTTCCAATATAGTTAGGCACTCTCCCAGCTCTGAATTGGGAAATTCTTACTTTTCAACTTCATTCATTGGTCAAGGGACTCTTGAGTATATATATCCACCTGATGTTTATCTCACTCAGTGCAAATCTCAGAAGCTTATTGGAGAGTTTCCACAACTAACGGTGCAGCAACAGTGGACAAATAGCAGCTGATGCCCCAACCAATTTTAATCTTAATATTTCTACATGTTGAATGTAAGATGAGCCCTGGTGGGTCAGATATGCATCAGGCTGCCTTCTGGAGTGCCTAGAGAGGGAACCAAATGCTCCCAACAACTTCAACACCTCCAACTATCCAGAAGGCACTCCCAAAAGTATGACGGGGGGAGACCAAGGCACGGGGATATACCAGGGTGATGATGGGTCAGAAAATATGGAGCAAATGTTTTCTTCTGGGTAGATATGGATAAGCTTTCACTGTTGACTTCTAGAGAGCCTAGAGAGGGAAATTAATGCTGGTAACACAACAACTCCAAAGGAAAGAAAGAAGCCTGTAGATAATAATTTATCAGTGAGATGATGTGTCAGAATGTATTGACAGCTGGAACAACTGTAGGCACCATCATTTGAGCAAATGATCCTGGCCCTTTAAAAGGAAAAAAGAAAAAGAAACTCCTATGCTCTGCCTGTTCAGGTTTCACACTTGGCACGCTTTGCTGGGACTGCTCTTATCTACTTTCACAGAATTATCTGCCCAATTTCCAGAGATGTTCAGCCCTGAAAAACAGTGACAACAACCAAGAGTTCAGAGTACAAGCACTTCTCAGCGAAGCCAACAGAATGCCTGGGGTATTTAAATATCATCTGATACTTAGTGATGTAGGATTGTAATTTGATATACTGGTTTTCTGTTGCCATTCCATTCTGCAATTCTCCCCCACCCTTTTCTTTTCTTTTCTTTTCTGGACAAGGATAGGTGGATTTGACTGACTGAATCCAAAGAATGCTCACTAATGGTTCCTCATCACCCTGGAAGAAAGTGGCAAGTGGGGTGCTGCACAGTTCTTTCCTGGGCCCGTTGTTTATGAATTACTTGGATGCAGGAATTGAGATTATGCTCATCACATCTGGGAGGGGTAGCTAATGCCACAGAACACAGAATTGGGATTCAATATGACTTTAAGAGATTGGATAAATGGGCCAAAATATCATCATCATCATCATGATATATCCTACCTAAGCTACTCTGGGAGGCTTCCAACTGAATATAAATAATAATAATAATAATAAAAGATCAAACATTAGAAACTCACCAATATAGGGCTAACTTCAGATGTCTTTATAAAGTTGTATAATTATTTATCTCTTTAGCATCTGATGGGAGGGCAGCACTACCGAGAAGGCCCTCTCCCTGGCCCCCTGTAACTTCATTTCTTGTAGCGAGGGAACCACCAGAAGGCCTTCAGGACTGGACCTGGTATCTGGGCTGAATGATGGGGATGGAGATGCTCTTTCAGGTATACAGGGCCAAAACCATTTAGGGCTTTAAAGGTCAGCACCAACCCTTTGAATTTTGCTTGGAAATATACTGCGAGCCACTGTAAATCTTTTAGAACTGGTGTTATATGTTCCCGGTATCTGCTCGCAGTCACCAGTCTGGAAGTTGCATTCAAGATTTGTTGTAGTTTCTGAGTCACCCTCAAAGGTAGCCCCACGTAGAGCGCATTGCAGTAGTCTAAGCGGGAGATAACCAGAGCATGCACCACTCTGGCAAGACAGTGGGTGGGTAGGTAGGGTCTCAGTCAGCATACCAGATGGAGCTGGTAGAAAGTGGCCCTGGACACAGAATTGACCTGTGCCTCCATGGACAGCTGTGAGTCCAAAATGACCAAAAGGCTACATACCTGGTCCTTTAGGGGCACAGTTATCCCATTCAGGACCAGGGATTTTTAAGGAGAAGGAAAGCAGGGCCCCAGTACTTATGAATTACTTCATAGACACAAGTACTCATTTCTCTTCCACAGCTAACCACTTCCATAGAATGAAGAAGGAATTCTATGGCCATGCGCAGAGTTCATTACCCACACGACAGAGTTTGCCACAGCCTTCACACTTAAGAACTTCTTAGACACAGAAACACCGTTTCAGTATTTGCATTTGCAAAAATTCATTTTATTGCATGCTAAAGCAAGGGTGCTTATGATAGTAAAGGCTTCTACAAGTTGATACATATTTGCTAAGATTGGAGGAGGTAGGAGAAAGTGTTATTTATTAACATTGATTTCTTGCCTGCCATTCATCATATCGTCCCAATGTACTATCCACAATGTAACAATAAAGGATTAAAACCATTTGAAACAATTTACAATCCTAAAAACAAATATCTCAGGTCTCGAAAACCAGGGCAAAGAGATGAGTCTTCAGCAAAGGTGAAAGCTTTGTAATATAGGTGTCAGAAACATCCCTGTGAGGAAAGGGGAATTTAACACCTTAGGGACTGTCACAGAGAATGTCTTCTCTCAGGCAGCATTCCCTAGTGTATTTGTATGGAAGGAGAAGGTCATGCTTTCAGCTCCCAGTCACTGCTAAGGAGTGACGATGCATACAGAAATCAAGCAATACGCATGCCTGGGTGAAGCAGAGCGTTAATTGCAGAGAGTTAATTCCATCGGGGAACTTTGTGGCCCTCAAGGTATTGCAGGATCACAACTCCCATCATCCATAACCATCGATCATACTAGCTTGGGCTGATGGGAGTTAAGGTCAAATGGCCACTAGAGGGCCACAGATTCTCCACCCCTGTTTCAGTTTCTCAGTGAACAAACTGACTCATTTGAAATGCATGATGTTTCTCAGATGAGGGTGCTGAGGAAGGGATGCTTGAGGAGATGAAGAGATAACAGCGGGGTGTCCTACACACTGAACAGTTGTGTAAAAGAGGGAATTTCAGAAGTTCTAGCTTTCATGATGTGATTATTCTTTTTAGTACCCAACCACTAAAAGTGCAAAAGTTGTGCCGTCCTCTTTGGCATCTTTCCACCTTTGGCAAAACCCTGAAAACCACACAGAAAAAGATCTGACTAAGGAACAGTTTAATTCCCCTAGTTCCGCTTCTCAGACCTACAGTTCCCCAGGGGCCCCTGGGGAGAAGGAACTATTTCTAAACTGGGTTTAAACCTGCACTGTGGAGTTACATTGTAGGAAAAGCAGAAAGCAAAGAAAAAGAACTGAATGATCAAAGAAGTGACGCCCATAAATATTCGTTAGTGACCCCCACCCCCTCCTCTCAGGTCTACATTTCCCAGGGTAGGAAGGAACCATTGCTAATCCACTTTAAGCCTGCAGTGTGGATATTCCCTCAAAGTTAAGCGGTAGAGAAAGCAGCAAGCAAAGGGAAATTCAACGGTTGCCAGAGTGTCCTCAGACTTCTGCTTCCTGTGGATGAATGGTGGGTTGCATCACACTAATTTGTCAAGGTGAACAGGCAGTCTATTTCTGCAGCCCACACGGACTCGCTTGGACTGCACCCTGCCACGATAATTACAGTTGGGGAATCTTCCTGTGCTGCGGCAGACGACCACACGGAAGCGCCTCCTGCTGGTATATAAATTGCCCCGGAAGCGAGTTCCCCCACTGCCACAGATTGCCTGAACGGAGCGAGGACTGCCATTGATGAAGGTGTTGGTGGGTTTGCAGACCGGCCTGTTCAGTCCTCTCCGAGCCATCATCAAGTTGCAGTAGGCATTGTTGTTGTTTGCTGCAGTTTTCGGATAATCAATGTGTCTGTTCGCAAAATCCCGGTAGCTTGCTCCTTCGCTCGACTGCACCAGCAGAACCACGAGGAGGACGGCCAAACGCAACAGCAGCCAGCAAGAACCTTTGGTGGTGATCATGGTGGGGCTGTTGAATCTATAGAGCAGAAGGAAGAAGAGGAGGATATTTTAAAGCAAGGAGTGAATTTCTTCAGGAATAAAATAAGAGGCACGGATAGGGATGTTTCTCTCTCTTTTTTAAAAAAATGATATTTATTAAGGTTTCAAAAAAAGGTTACATAGATAAAAGAAAAAAGAAAAACAGAGAAAAGAAAAAATACAGAATACAGAAAAAATAAAAAACACTTAAAAACAAATCAATCTTTCCATGCCTTACATTTCATTTACTTGTTTCCCTGACCTCCTCACACCTCCCTTTTTTGTATTCCAGTTCAGTTAGTTAATTCAGCAATTCCTTTCCCTCTTTGTTTTTATCTTAATCCTTTAACTTAATATATTATAACTTTAGATTCTCACCTGTTAACAATCCATTTTTACATACACCTTTATAACACTGCTGCTAAAACCACTTAACTTCTTTCTGACATCATTCTAACATTCATTAATTTTGCAGTATTTCTGTAAATAGTCTTTAAATTTCTTCCAATCTTCTTCCACCGACTCTTCTCCCTGGTCTCGGATTCTGCCAGTCATTTCCGCCAGGATAGGGATGTTTCTCACCCCTCCCCAACTTTAAGTTCCATTCTCCGCATTTCCACATTTGTTTGCAATTTATTTATTTATTTAGAAAGCCCTCAAGAACATTCAGCAGCATTTTAGCACCAGTTTCTCCTAACATACACATTTTGTCTGCAGTTTTGCCTAAAATGCACATTTCTTTCAAAACACTTTCCTCTAATATAATGCATTTTTACATGTTATTTTCATGAATATATGCCTTTATATGTGCACTTCACCCTAATATGAGCATTTCTGTAATATAAGCATTTTTGGTTGGAGAAATGTATTGCAAAATTCAGAGAAGTATAAGTTTCAAAGGGGTAGCTGTGGTTTTATTTGCATATTCTTTTAAAAAGTGCAAATTAAGCAGATTGGCCTTTATACTGTATGTTAGCCAAATAAAGGGTGGTATTCAACAGTTGTCCTGTTCAGTGTAGACCCAATGAAACTAAAGAGTATGACTAACTCTGAGTGGTACTTAGTTGAATACTACCGAAAAAAATTCCCCCGTGTGTAAATTCTAGTCAACCCGGGGTTTTGACAGAAGAGGTTAAGACTCCCCCAGATTGCTCCTAATACATTTTATTAGGATTTATAAAGAGAAATATCAAATATCTCATTTTTCGTCCAAAACTAAAACATTGATCTAAATACAAGAAGAACATAGAAAAAAAGAGAGAGAAAGAAAAGCAGGGGACATAGAGAGAGAGAAAAAAGAAAAAGAAATAGACAAGAGAGTAAAAAAGAGAGGGGCGGGGGAATAAAGTTCAGAAATGGAAGAACTTCCGATTCCTCATCTGACCACTTTATATAAACAGTATTCACTTCAATATAATACCCTACGAAGCCACTTTCTATAAACAAACATTATCTTCCATCCTCAAATCCAAATGTCATTATTTCGTTTTCATTTTTTCAGCTCTTGTACTCTCTCTCTCTCTCTCTCTCTCTCTCTCTGTGTGTGTGTGTGTGTGTGTGTCTGTATCTGTAGGAACAGATTGTCATGTGATACCCTGGACATTTATCTTATAACCTTTGTTATAACCCAGACACAGGACTTACCAGCTCAATGTGCAGTAGCAACAGCATGTGTGATGGGGTGGAACCGTCCTCCTGGCACCTGCATTTCTGCTACTTACCTGAAAGGGCTCAGAGCAGGGCAGGGTGGCAGCAAGTGTTTTTGGCCACGTGGTTGCACTGGCAGGCCCAATCTAGTATTCCTGCTGATGCACTTGCGTGGATCAAACCATG
This sequence comes from Podarcis pityusensis, assembly GCF_964106645.2. Lineage (NCBI taxonomy): Eukaryota > Metazoa > Chordata > Lepidosauria > Squamata > Lacertidae > Podarcis > Podarcis pityusensis. The sequence continues at coordinate 41,253,206 of NC_138038.1, read as the reverse complement.
CCACTGCCCTGTCCCAGCCCTGTCCAGGAAAGCAGCATTGATACTAGTGCCAGGTGGGTGGCTTCACCCCAAGACATACACCACAACTGTAGGTGTGCTCTGCAACTAATTTAAGGTGGGTGGACTTCACTGCTAGAAAATATTAAAGATGCAAAAAATCAGGAGAGAATGGGATGCCTTTACAAATTTTATGAAGAAAGTCATTTCCCAAAATTATAATATAGAGATTAAAAATTCCACAGGTAAACAAATAGTCTCTCCATTAATGCAAAATGATTACAAACGACTAAAGATATGAGATCATATAAACTGTATAGTGGTCGAAGAAGTCAACTTTTTCTATTTTCCTTTTGATTTCTCTCTTCCTTTTTCTTTTCAATATGTATCATTTTCATATTTTTGTATTTTTTTCTTCCTATTAGTAGTTTTTTGGTATTTGGTAACTTGTATTATTTGTGTAACTGTACTCTTTTTTTTGGGAATAATGCAATATTTATATAGAAAAAGAAAAAAAGGAGGGGAGGAGAAAACATTAAAGATGTAATTCTCAGAGAAGCCAAGCACATTGCTGGCAGCCACTGGAAGACAGTGCATTAGGGAGCAGCTTTATAACGAGGCAGGCTATTTGTCCATTTGGGTCAGTATTCTTTCCAGTGATTGGCAGTGGCTCTCCAGAGGTTCAGGCAGGAGTTTTGTCCCAGTCCCAGATGAAAACGCCAGTGATTGAACCTGAGACCTTTTGCATGCACAGCATGTGGTCTGCCACTGGGCCACAGTCCTTCCAAATAACAGACCACACAATAAAGATGCAAGATGTCATAAACTTGGCGATACTGTCAGGAGCCCCAGCAGAATATATCCATTAGTAAATATGCTTCCTTGTTTTCTGGACTGTTTTTAAAAAAATATTTTTAGTTGCTTTTATGGTAGGCTTGAGGTCCATCCAAAAGGAAATTCAGAAATGAGAGGGAGAGAGAGAGAGAGAGAGAGAGAGAGAATAAGTTAGGGACAAAAAAATTCTTTCAACTCTACCCACTAAAGAAAGAAGAGAAAGCTTCCTTAACATGGGACAGTCAAAGTTCAATTTCCTTAAAGGGTAAAACAGCAGGCACAAGTTTGTGAATGTCCACTTCCAACTTACCCAAGTTCAGAGAAGTCTCAAGGTACAGGATGCCACTTTCTATGGAAGCAAGTGTATCTCTCAAGCTGCTGTCTGAATTATTATATAGGTTTCAGTTAGGCCAGGATGAGGGGGAAAGAGGGGGAAAAATCAAGCACTTGCAACATATAGATGGTGAAAGGAGGACAGAGGGCTTTCATCTGAAAATTGCACCATTGGCTGCATGTTTCCAAAGCTTCCCGTAAATGAGAAATACAGTGGAATGAGGAATAAACTGTTAGAGCTCGCTCTTTCTTTCTTTCTTTCTTTCCTTCCTTCTTTCTCTCTCCTTCAAAATGTTGAGGTGACTGTGTGGGCATTACTGATAGGCGACATCACTGAAATAAAGGTTTTAAACACATATAAAGCTGAAAACAATGGCAAGTAAGCTATCAATGCAATTATAATAATTTACAATCAGAAGCAGCAAAAATTCTTCAAGCATAGGACAATAACTGATTACCTGAAGACTGGAACAACAATAAGAAGCAGTCAGCAGTTTTTTCTTAAAAAACTAGTTTTGATAGGGCCACATATATTTACCGGGGGAGGGAAGATAGCAACTTTTACTGGTAGGCCTCATATGTTGATCATATGAGTGCAGTCTATTCCACAGATAGCCTGGTCCCCAACCATCAGTGTACATGGAGCTGTGTCACTTTATGTTTATGACAACCCAGTGAAGTGGGCTAACCTGAAATAGGGTACTTTTCTCAAGGCCACCCAACTGATGAAGAAGACTCCAGAGTCTGAATCAAGGACAGGGATGGTCTAACGTCTGTTGTCTGTGCTACGTTAACCTCTAGGTTAGATTTCTGCAGTTCACTATACATAGGCCTGCCTTTGAAGATGGTTCAGAAATGGCAGCTGGTGCAGAATTTGGCTACCAGGTTGCTAACCAGGACAAGATGGCAGTGGTGGACCTTGGCATCTCAAATGTAAGTGGTGTCCTGTGTGACGCCAAAATCTGGTGTTCCCCGCCTCTTGGCTTTTGTTAGACTTCATAGTTTTGGCATCTGCCATGACACCCCAGAAGCTCCTTAAATCGGTCACACTCACCTAGATCTGCTTTTGCAAGGAGGTCTGAGTATATCATACCAATCCTGGCCATCTGGCTACCAATTAGTTTCTGGGCCCGATTCAAAGTGCTAGTTCTGACCTATAAATTCTAATGTACTTCAGGACCTTAATACCTCAAGGTCTGTCTCTCTGAACTGACCTGGACTCTGCAATCAGTATCTGTGGACCTTCTTCGTGTTCCCACTCCATGGGAAGTCCAGAAGGTGGCAACACGAGAATTGGCTTTTTGAGTGGCAGGTCCCCATTTACAGAGCGCACTCACCAGATGTGATCCTTACATATCTTTAGGCGACAGGCAAAAATGGACTTTTTCAGCAGGCCCTGGGCATTTAATTATTTGTGTCCTTTTTGCATGGGTGGAATGTCTCGATTCAGCTTTTTAAAAAATAAAGAAATAAATAAAATACATAGTTTGTTAAGTGCAAATGGCTTTATATAGGTCCATAAATTACCATATAGCATATATCCAACACAAAAAAAACAGCGACAATTTGTTGTTGACAAAGGACAGCTGAACATATAAAGGGCCCCATTACCTTCAGTAGCTTAGGGCCTCATCGAACCTAAATCCGGCCCTGAGTGGTGGGCGAGGCCAGAGGCCAATGTCAGAAAAGCAACAGATGTGGATTTTATATTTGTACATTAGCCTAGGTTCTGCACACATACACCGATCCTTCCTTCCTGCCTCTATTCAGGTGAGCAAACAGCACTGTCAGAGTTTGAGGGCACATTCCACCCAGTAGAGGTGGTTTTAGGGTCATACTGGGCACTGAGCTGTAGGGGGGCACCAAAACAATGTGGTGCCCCCACAAAGAGTCCCCTCAATTTTAGCATCACACGGGGTGCTGCTGAAATTTGAGAGCCCCTAATCCACCACTGCAGCCAGTTGGGTGTGAAGTAAACCTGGGGAGGGGGTAAGCATATGGAGAGTGTGTGTCAGGTGTGTGTGCGCAGGAGCCAGGCCCTGTGACCAATAGGACTTTGCAGGCCTTCCTAAATTTGTTCTGAAGAGGCAAGGTGTGGCCTCACAGGTGAGGCCGCTTGGTAACTCACTGCACCTGGTGGCAAGAGCTGGGAAGGGATATAAGGTCAGCATTTCCCTTTAGCTCTTTGACACAGCAACACCCTTCCTGCCTTGGGCTTCTTGCTTTCTGATCCTTGAACCTCGGCTTCTTGACTCCCTGCTTCCTGACCCTCGGACCCTTGGCTTCCTGAATCCTGGCTTCTGGACCCCCGTTCCTGCTCCTACCCCACTATCTTGCCCCTGGTCCTGACCTCCCCTGTCAGGACTTTGATCGCCTGTGAACCGGACCATGACAGAGTGCGTGTTGCTGGGGAAAGGATGGTGTGAAAATACCCCCAAGGGCCAAATACAGAGGTGTGGATGGCCACATTTGGCCCTGGGCCTGAGGTGCATAACATAATGATGCATAACATAAGCCCCTTCAACTGACAGGTAGTAGGAGGTCTCAGGATGATCTAGGGTTAATAAAAGGCTGGGTGTTGGTCATCACACTTTCATGGCCACATGTTTCATGGGAACATTTGGGATATTTTTGGTGTGGAGGGTGCATTTTGGTAAGATGGCCAAACTTACCAGCACTCTGGTGGGCGCTCTGCTGATCACCTTGACCTGAGCACCACACAGCTCTTTGGCAGCATCAAAGAGGCTGCTGGTGTGCATGGGAGCCCTCTGCTTCCCACAGGAGGAAGAAGTTCCACTAAAGCCCTCCCAAAATTCAGGCTGAAGTTTTGGATTTCCTGTAGATGCCAGATCTAGATGCCTCCCCCTATCATAGTCTGCTTCCCAACTGTGCAGGGATATGAAGTCATATCCACACACTATATCATGCTGACTTTCTTCAGGAAAAGTGGCTTTTGCTGCATAGAACCAGAGTGTCTGGTTCTATGCAGCAATGCACACACACTGGTACAAGGGTAAGTGTGCTATATGCCAAATGTGAAATAATGGAAAGGCTCAGCTTTCTAATCAAGACTTTTGAGATACTTCCTCAGCCTTCTCCTGCCTCCCTTCAATGGCCCCCTTAGAAATGATGTCTCAATCCCTTTAACTGCCAACTGCTTTCCTCACAACTGCCCCCTATAATTCTGGCTGAGGGTTGAGTAATAACATTGGACTCCAGTTTGGCAAGGTAAGTTCTATTGAGGTGAGGAAACTGAAGGCATGGTGCAAGCCTGTAATTTCACAGGTGGGTTTCTGCAATGTCCTCAGATAAAAACAAGAGAGAGGGGAAGTAAAATTGCACCATCAAGTTAGATGGAGTGGGAGGCTGGCTTCATCCATATCCACCCCACATTTATTTAATTTATTTATTGCATTTATATCGCCTGTTTTCCTCCAGGGAGCCCAAGGTGACATTGGTTGTTCCCCCATCCTCCTTTATATTTTCAGAACAATGCTTTGTAAAGCTCACCTGGGGATGTCTGTGATTATTTGAAGTCTTCACAATCCTTAACCGAACCTCTAAACTAACCACCACACAACACCCTCTCTCCCTTCTCTAGAAACTGATGTATAAACCAGTCTCTGGTATGAATCTCATCTTAGTTGATCAATCTCTCCCCCCCATCTGCAATATATTGTGTGTGCCCCCCCCCCATTAGATATCAAAGTAGCACACATAATTCTATGCCCTGCTACACAATTTGAAGGCACAACGCAAGCCTGTAATTTCACAGGTGGGTTTCTGTGGGTTAGACTGAGAGATAGTGACTGCCTCAAGGTGAGCTTCATGGCTGAATGGAAATTTGGTGTCCCAGGTCCCAACCAGGCAGCACCAGATTTGCTCAACTTGTGGACCATAAACCCAACCATAAATATCTTTATGCTGTTTCAATTTGTTCAGCAAAAGCTCAGCATTTTTTCAAAGTCTCTTGAATTGTTGCGTCACTTTCAGGGGTTGGAGTTGAGGCTGGGGTCATGGGCAATGCCTCTCCAGTTTAAAAGAGGTTCAGATTGTGTGTGTGTGTGTGTGTGTGTGTGTGTGTGTGTGTATTCACTATATCTGGTTAGGAAAGGGAGAACTGAGAAGGTGAGAAACTGGGAAGGTATAATACAGGGACCAGCAAACTTTCAGCAGGAGGCCGGTTCACTGTCCCTCGGACCTTGTGGGGGGCTGGACTATATTTTGAAGGGGGGGAAATGAACAAATTCCTATGCCCCACAAATAACCCAGAGATGCATTTTAAATAAAAGCACACATTCTACTCATGTAAAAACACACTGATTCCCAGACTGTCTGCAGGCCAGATTTAGAAGGCGATTGGGCCGGATCCAGCCCCCAGGCCTTAGTTTGCTTATCCATGGTATAATGGAACAGGGGTAAAGAAATGTCATACAACGGTATTTCCCGCAGCTGCTCCTTGAAGATCTACATTGCCAGGATTCCCTGGGAAAGTGAGTAACTATTAAAGCAGTAAAAGCTTATATTGTGGGCATGTTGCAGAGATACATTGAGGAGAAAGCATGACAGAAAATAAAATTGTAGCCAACTCATCCTCAGACTTCTGGCTTCTGTAAATGGAGAGCGAGTTGTACCACACATTGCCTAGCGCATTTGAGTCACATAGTGTGTTGGGTAAATGCCGGTGCAGGTCACACGAATGCGCAAGTGTGTGGGTGTGCCGCTGTACCTGCAGTCATAAGGAGCCGGACCACCTGTGTATCTGCAGATGACCATATCGAAGGAGTCTATGCTATCGGTGTCACTACCATGGGGAATCCCTCTGCCTCTGCACACTTGTACCACATTTACAGGGCGGTCATTGATGAAGGTATTTACGTCCTTGCAAACATATCGAGTCAACCTTTTCTGAAGCATCATCCGCTTGCAGTAGGTGTCAGGGTGGGAAGTTGAGTAGCTTTTTGGATAATCAGTGTGCTTCCACTCAAAATCTTCTCGGGACTGTCCTTCACATGACTGCACCATCAGAAACCCAAGAAGGATAGCCAGTAATGAGCAGGAGACCTTGGAGACCAGCATGTTGGGGTCTTGCAAACTACAGAGAGGAGGCATAAAAAGGGAAATGTTAAAGTGGCAACTAGTTCTTAGGGACCTTTAAAGCCCTCAACAGCCTCGGCCCAGTATACCTGAAGGAGCATCTCCACCCCATCATTCAGCTCCGACACTGAGGTCCAGCTCCAAGGGCCTTCTGGCGGTTCCCTCACTGTGAGAAGTGATGTTACAGTGAAGCAGGCAGAGGGCCTTCTCAGGGGTGGCGCCCGCCCCATGGAGCGCCCTCCCATCAGATGTCAAGGAAATAAACAACTGTCTGACTTTTAGAAGACATTTGAAGGCAGCCCTGTTTAGGGAAGCTTTTAATGTTTGATGTTTTATTGTGCTTTTAATTCTGTTGGGAGTCACCCAGCGTGGCTGGGGATGTGTGTCAAGACAGCCTGCAGGTGGGGTGCTGGTGGTTCAATATGGTGAATGTTCCCAACACCAAAAAAGGTCATTGAGTAGGGTTTATTTCCTTAGTTAAGAATGCATGAACTGTTCTACATTTAAGGAGTACCTAAGTGGTGTATGGGACGCGGGTGGCGCTGTGGGTTAAACCACAGAGCCTAGGACTTTCTGATGAGAAGGTCGGCGGTTTGAATCCCCGCGACGGGGTGAGCTCCTGTTGCTTGGTCCCTGCTCCTGCCAACCTAGCAGTTTGAAAGCATGTCAAAAGTGCAAGTAGATAAATATGTACCGCTCCGGCGGGAAGTTAAACGGCGTTTCCGTGCACTGCTCTGGTTCGCCAGAAGTGGCTTAGTCATGCTGGCCACATGACCCGGAAGCTGTACACCGGCTCCCTTGGCCAGTAAAGCGAGATGAGCGCCGCAACCCCAGAGTCGGTCACGACTGGACTTCATGGTCAGGGGTCCCTTTACCTTTTAAGTGGTGTACAGTGGTACCTTGGTTTTAGAACAGCTTAGTTTATGAACATCTTGGAAATAGAATGCTGCAAAACCGGAAGTAGGTGTCCCAGTTTGTGAACTTTGCCTTGGAAACAGAACATGTTCCGATTCCTGTTTAGTGTGTTCCATTTGCAAATCGAGTCCCCCGCTGCTAATCAGAGGCTTCCTGTTGAGGCTTCCTGTTGAGTCCCACTGCAACACAGCAGTGATATTTGGAACTTTTGTTTTTGCTATTTTTTTGCATTTTTGTTTGTGTGGCTTTTTTGATTTTTTGGCTGTGACTTGTTCTTCATTTTATGGGACTGACTTGTGACTGCGGCTTGTGACTTCATTTTAGCTAATGGGGCCTCCTGCTGCACCGTCGGAGCACGATTTCTGTTCTCATCCTGAATCAAAGTTCTTAACCCGAGGTACTATTTCTGGGTTAGCGGAGTCTGTAACCTGAAGCATGTGTAACCTGAAGCGTATGTTACCCGAGGTACTACTGTATCTCCATTACCTTCTCTCCACAACAAGTTTCAACTAAAAATGGCACACCTGACTGTATGGTTTCAAAGCCCCCGTTCCACAAGCAGAAAAGCTGTGCTGCCAAGAGAGGTGCAGGTAGAACGAATGGGGGTATTGCTGATTTCTGAAAATTATGTTGCTATAAAAGGGCACAAGAGGAGACAAGGTTTCCATCCTCCACCGGGTTCTCTCCATTAAAGATGAATACATGGAAGCAAATATCACAGCACAAGATAGAATATAATGATTTCCTACTTACCCTCAGAATAAAATATAATAATGCAGGTGTGACGATAAGAAGACAAATCTGCTGGATGGGAATTGCCTTTCTCCTCTGGTCACTTTGGCTTAGATAGGTCATTTTTATATTCTAGGGCTTGCCCAATCTCCCTCCAAGTGGCCCCGTGACTCCTTTCTTCCTACAAAAATGGATCTCTTCCAACACAGCTGTGCCCTAGCTCAGTTTGGAATGAGGAAATCCTTACTTTTGAACCTTCATTCCTAGGTCAAGAGACTCTTTGAGTAGCCACTTCATCTCAAACATTCCCCAACCACCCACTACAGGTACCAGAAGCTTGTAACAGCTGACTTGCCACAACTAACTTTAACTCTGAAATGTGGAACTGAAATCAACCATTGTTAGTATCATAAGAAGCACAAAAGACCCATGCTGGGTTGGTTGAAAGGCCAGTGTAGTCCTTTATCCTGTTAACCATAGCGATCAACCAGACCTATTCTCCCTGAATTTGCCCCATCTCCTTTTAAAGATGTCCAAGTTAGTGGCTGCAAATTCCAGAGTTTCAGTGTGTGCTCTGTGAGAGAGTGCTTGCTTTTGCCTGCCCTGAATTTCCTACCATCTAGCTTCATTGGGTGATCTGGGCTTCCAGTATTATGGAAGCAGTGGTGGTGGTGAGGCTTGTTTATTTGTATTTTAGGGCATAGAATATTTGAGTTGGCATTTCCCCGTCTAAGTCTGATCCTGTATCCAACACATCACACTGAAACTCTAATGCCTCCAAGTTAAGAGCCTTAATGGCAAGAGGCGAGCAAATAGCCAGGAGATCGACTTTCTCAGGTGAAAATGGGGTTATGCCTTGCTGAAGGAAGCCTTCTACTTTTTATGCTACAAAATTTTTGGCCAAAGATATAGTAGAAAAATTGAAATTGTACTATGTTCTAGGTGGCTTTAAATGTATCCTGGAAGCTGCAGTGTGTAAAATATGGCGGTGCCTTTGTGCGCTTGAAGAATATTTCACATGCGTGTGCATTTGAGCAATGATGAGGAACCTGTGGCCCTTCAAGTGTTGCTGGACTAGAAATCCCATCATCTTTGGCTTTGCTTGCTGGGGCTGATGGGAACTGGAGTTCAAAAACAAAACTTGGAGGGCCACAGACTGCCCAACCTTCCCTAGGAAAAAAAGGCGTAGTCAAGAAGCATCCATTAGCCACTGAAAAAAATAGCCTGCTATCGTGGACAAGGGGTATGTACCATTGAACTTCATGGATCTTTCTTCTGAGTGGATGTACAGAAGGTGATAAAGAGGCTAAAGAAGGAGTTAAATGCTGGCACCTCCAGCTACCAGGAAAGTGCCCCCAATGACAAACAGTAGCAAAGGGAGCAGCATTTTACTAGGGAGATATGTCTGAAAATAGGGGCAGCAACAACAAATGTAGGGGCCATTGGATTGTACTTTCTGAGCCAATGGTTCTAGGCCTTTAAAAACACACACAAAAGTGCTCTCCTGTTTTATTACCTATGATTGGCTGGCTTTATTGAAACGTCTTCTTCTACAGAAATCTCTGCTCCGTTTCCAAAGAAACCCAGCCTTCAACTCAAACACAGTACAAACACTTCTATGTTCTTCCTTGTATTTGCATAAATGTTTGATGTGGTTTTTGACAAAAGGCCTTTATCACGATCAACCTTTGGGCTTCTGCTGTTTCCTTCTCTCTGCTCTGGCCACAGCACTTGACTCCTTGCTCCCCCAAGCCAACTTCCTGAAGGAGCCTTACTCTCACATTTCTTAGCCAGGCCAGCAGCATGCTTAAAACACGTGGCCCTCCAGATTTAGCTGTATACTAACTCCCTCAGCCAACATGGCCAATGGTTAGAGTTATTATTTATTTATACCCCACCTATCTGACTGGGTTTCCCCAGCCACTCTGGCTGGCCCCCAACAGAATATTAAAAGGACAAAAAACATCAAACGTTAAAAATTTCCCTAAACAGAACTACCTTCAGATGTCTTTGAAAAGTCAGATAGTTGTTTATTTCCTTGAAGGTGACCCGGAAACTGCAACTAATCCAGAACGTGGCAGCCAAACTGGTGTCTGGGAGCGGCTGCTGAGACTATATAACAACGGTCTTGAAAGACCTACATTGGCTCCCAGGATGTTTCCAAGCACAATTCAAAGTGTTGGTGCTGACCTTTAATGCCCTAAACAGTCTCAGCCCAGTGTACCTGAAGGAGTGTCTCCACCCTCATTGTTCAGCCCAGACACTGAGGTCCAGCGCCAAAGCCTTCTGGCAGTTCCCTCACTGTGAGAAGCGAAGTTCCAGGGAACCAGGCAGAGGGCCTTCTCGGTAGTGGCACCTGCCCTGTGGAATGCCCTTCCATCAGATGTCAAGGAAATAAACAACTATCCATCCTTTAGAAGACATCTGAAGGCAGCCCTGCTTAGGGAAGTTTTTAATTTTTGAAGTTTTATTCTGTTTTTAATGTGCTGTTGAGAGCCACCCAGAGTGGCTGGGGAAACCCAGCCAGATGGGCAGGGTAGAAATAATAAACTAAACTAAACTATAAACTATATATGTTGCAAATCATTTTGTCACAAGTGTGAAACACGCATTGCACATATTTTTAAACCATTGATTCTTCATTTTATTTGATTTGTATAACAACAGTGGGACACGATTAGAAGTTCAGCAGGTACAAAGCAAAATGAAGGCACAAATTTGGCAAAGGGATTCATAGGCACCAGGAAATAGTATCTAGAAGGCATTCAGCTTGGGTCACCTGCATCGTGCACAAACTAGGACATGCATTTCTAGCTGTAGCCTAGTGAGATTAGTATGTCTATATGAGAGTATATAATATGTCTAGAAATCATTAATCTCACTTCGTGTTTAGTTTATGCATCTCTATATACTACTCATCTAACTCCCTCTTAACTCATGAAAGCATTGTATTGTCTAAATATTAGCCCATAGTAATCAATCAAATTTTATAATAGAGAGGGTGCCTTTTGGCCTAACACTTTTCTTTTCACTTATTGGAAGGTGGCAAAGGAATATCTGTAGGTGGAGTAGAATCACTCGTAAATTTTATATCACGGCAGAACAAGACCTCTTCCTTGCCCAAGCCCATCTCAAACTGCCATATGTACATCTTCTCATTGGGCTGCACGGTTACACTAATAGCTTCTTCGATCTCAGTGGCTTCATTCCAGTTTTCCTGCTCTGTGTTGACCCTCTTCCCACCATACTCAGCAGTGAGAGAGAACTGATACTTGGCAATGGCTTCAGTGAGCGCACCCGACTGATATGTGGCAGTCATGGAAATCTTCCAGTTGTGCTCCACACTGGTCATCTTCTGCTTGTTGTATCCCACTTTCTTGGTGATCTTCTTATTCCATACAATGGGAGTGCTGGAGTCGTTGGAGATGGTCTTGATAGGTTCCCATCTACCATAAGCTGGACCATAGGTAATAGCCATTCCTCCAGGGAGCATATTCACTACATCACTATGGAAGGAAAATGTTTCAGCATTCAGATTTTCGTGGAAGTTGGTGCTTTTATAGTACTGGATGCCCCATTCATCAACAGGTTTTACAAAGTAATAGTATTTTCTGACGCCCCAGTAATAGAGACCATCCTTGCAAGCAGGGTGAAGTGTGTATTCAACTGCATCTTTATCTTCATTCATATTAGTGACCATACGGTAAACACCTCTTTTCTGGAAAATGATATAGAAGTATCTAGAGGCTGAGAGGTAATGGTCCCCTCCGCGGCAGTTGGGATGGAGGCTGTATACTACAGCATCTAGGTCTTTATCCATGTTGCTGACACGGCGATAGTTGTCTCCTTTGATGATGTAGAATAGGCCGTCCTGATGGGCTAAGTAGTGATCTCCTCCCATGCAGGAACTGTGCAGGCTAAACACTTCGAGGTCTTTGCCCCTGTGGAAATTGGTGGACCTCATGTAGCAGCCCAGGTCGGAGCGGACAATGTAGTAATATTCATCTACCCCACAGAAATCAACCCCTGGGGCTTTGTTCTTAGGGACTATCTCTGGCGTGGTGCTTGATTCTAGGAAAAGAAAGCAGTGTATTCAGTTAGATCAGAAGATTTCACAAATTGATCATTTATTTACTCTATTTACTTATTTTATTATTTATGAAAATGAAATAATTAACAGAATTTGCTGACGTCTTGGAAAACTGTCTCAATGCTTTAACACAATATACCTGCCAGAGCCAAATATAATTCCAAAGGTAAATGATTACTAATTAATTGTGAGATGCTTTGAAAGACGAACCAAAAATCTTCTGCTTGTCAAGACATATTTTCTATCTATTTCTCTATTCATTTGATAGGAGACCCACCCACCCCTTCCAAGGAATATAATATTGCGTTTGACAGGCTGATCAGTTTTAAAAGCAGTTTGCCCAGTGACTTTAGGGTATGGCTGTTTGAGAAACAAAGGACCAAGATTTTGCTGAAAATCAATGCTTTTTTGAAGGCTCAGTGTGGCTAAAACACCTGTATCCATCACTGCTGTGCTTGCTCACAAAGAGAAGCTCTTTGCACCGCCCCATTGTTCAGAACATCTGAGAGAGTGGGCATTCAATGCTCAAGCCCCATTAAATGTGGTCAAGCTTAAGGAGAGGCTGAGACAGTGGATTTTGAGGGGATATTTACTGAGATCTTTTGTGGGCACCATACGAGGTCACTCAGGCACCCATAAGTGCTATGTTGGTGACTGCTGTTCTAATTAATTTCCTGTCTCAGCTGTGATGGGAAGAAACTGCCTAATACCTCAGAATATCTTGGAAAGAGGAACAAAATTCAGATCTGGACCTGTTTTTTTCTCATAGTGTGCATAAACCAACACCATCCTTTCTCCCATTCAGCCTGGAAGGGGCAGATAAACTTACTTGCCTACTCTCAACCTTGGTAGTTAATGCAATAGTACTGTAGTGCCAGACTGTTGAGGTTCAGAGCTAGGAGAAGAGGACAGTGCACATCTATTGTGGTTGGCGGAGGAGGGGAGAGAAGAGATTTCCCAGTTCTTTATTCCCCCACGGATTTTCTTGTGGCATCTAATTTGTTCCCTCTAACACCAATGTTGTTCATGGTTCTTCAGGAGGTTAATACCAGATGATCATCCCTGCTTGGGATTGCCATGCTGTAAGATCTGTACTCCCTCCATGTGGACTGAAGGTTTAAATATGTGTATAAACCATATTTCTTAAAGCTAAAACAGTCCCTGCCATGTCTTCAATTCTCCAAGGGAGCACAGCCCCTGGGTGAATATCTGGAACCCCCTGGGATCTTCCAGCTCAGCAGAGAGAGTGTGTGCATAAATGTCCTTTTCTTGGGTCTCCTTCTCACTCTGCACAATCCCCTCCCCCAAACTAGGGCTGGTGGTCTGATCAGCCACTCAACTCCACCTTTTGGGTGTTTTTGATTCAGGAATATAAAAAGAGGGGCATAATAGAAGATTGTGCATGGCATTAAAGAAGTGGCTATTTCTCTCTCCCACTTCTTCTGCCATAACTGTTGAGCTCAAGAGGTCCTATTAAAATAGCCTGACAGCAGTCAGTGATAGTCAAAAGAACATACTTTTCATACAATGCAAAACTCCTAATTTATTTTATTTTAAGTGTCCTTTATTTCATCTCCCAATGGTGAAAATAGTTTATTTTTTTTTAAAAAGCACCGTCAAAACGCTCAGCACATTCTTAAACCCCCTTCCCCAAGAAACCAAAGCCGTAAAAGGAAACATAATCAAAAATCTTTTTGAACCATAAAATGTACCCTCCACACACGCAGCAAAAGCGTCACTGTTCAGATATATATAAGCATGGGGTACAGTAATTAGATCACATGATCCCACTAGTTGATTGACAACTTTTAACTCAAACACTGAATATTATACATTCAGATCCTCAGGAGTTACCACATTTATAAACTAACATTTGCACTTGGAGTAGGGAGTGAGGGGAGGGGGGAATTAACTCAGCTGTCAGACAGTGTGAAAAACTCCTTTATGAAAGTCATGATCACAAAGCATTGAGCTAGCCAGTGTCTGCTGGTGACTTTATGCAGCCCTACTCATTTCTATTCGAGAACTTAGCAACGCTCAGTTTGTATAGGATTGCATTCTGAAAGTGATCTGGAGGTCAGGATGGATGTTCGTAATATAAGATAAACTTTATAGACTATTTACAGAATGAATCTTTAAGGAAGCTCAAGCATCTCTGTTGCTCTACCCAGAAGCCCCTTCCAGTCACATCTGGTTCCTTTGAGCCAACCCACTGAAACGGAGAGCATTCTCCCAGATACCCACGCCCCGCTTCCAAACCCAAGATGTTGCAAATGAGTTCAGAATGGTAGAAATGACAATTCTGCCTCTGGATCACATCATGATCTCTCCCTGCAAGGTGTTTCAATACATTTAGTGGAGAGTGAGTAAAGAAAGGAATTCTGATTGCTGGAGGGACCAGAGATACCAATCCCTAAAGCCTTTGGAAAGCCCCACATAACTTCTATATCACACAGAGAGTATCATTGGCACTCAATAATTATAAAGTTAGACTACGTGTCAACAAAGAAGCAACCCTTCCCTTGTGCCCCAAATTCTAAAGTAGTCTCTCTCTGCTCCTGCCCAGTAGCCCTCCAAGACTTACCAGTTTCCATGGTATTCACACAGAAAGTTTGTAATAGGTGGCAGCTGCTTCTCTTTTTGGAGAATGTGGGAAATGTGTGAACAGTTGCTGTTTATATAGGATAGAAGAGGCCAAGGGTTAATGAGAAACTACACACTGCTCCACTTACATTGGAACCAAAGTACATGCTTTATTGATTTTTTTCAGATAATGAACAGTGACAACAACCACAAGACAACCCTCCCACTTCCCTTCTCACCTGCCATGTGTCTTGAGCTTGAATGTTTGGTTTATAAATAACATGGATGATTTTGTGTAATTCCAAACAATTGCATTGAAGGTTGCCCAACAATAAATTCAGTTCTGGAGCTGTGAGTGGTTTTTGCACTACCACCCTGAATGGGGGAGTGGGTGGCTGGCTCCGGCATGGGGAGGGAGTGCCGGGAGTGCCGGGAGGCAGGCATACAGGGCTCAGTTCCAAATATATGCCACACATTTCACAGTCTGAATTTGGAAAAAAAGTATGGCTTATATTCGGGCCATTATGGTAGTTTTGATCTAAGCTTTAATTGTCCCAGAAGAGCCCCAACTCTGTAAGTTAGCTTTGTCTGAGGCACAAAGGAAAATTTGTTTCCTAAGGTTAATCAGCCCCTTCATGGATCACTGCCTTGCCGTGGCAAAGGGGCTTGAATAACTCAGAGAAGCTATGAGCTATGCCGTGCAGGGCCACCCAAGATGGACAGGTCATAGTAGAGAGTTTTAACAAAACGTGATCCACCTGGAGGAGGAACCGGCAAGCCACTCCAGTATCCCTGCCAAGAAAACTCCATGGACAAAGACAACAGGCATATAAAAGTTATGACACTGGAAGATGAGCCCCTCAGGTCGGAAGGCGTCCAACATGCTACTGAGGAAGAGCGGAGGAGAAGTACAAGTAGATTCAGAGCTGATGAAGCGGCTGGGCCAAAGCCAAAAGATTGCTCAGTTGTGGATATGCCTGGAAGCGAAAGGAAAGTCCAATGCTGTAAAGAAAAATATTGCATAGGAACCTGGAATGTAAGAACCATGAACCTTGGTAAGTTGGATGTGGTCAAAAATGAGATGGCAAGAATAAATATTGACATCCTGGGCATCAGTGAACTAAAATGGATGGGAATGGGCGAATTCAGCTCGGATGACCATCATATCTACTACTGTGGGCAAGAATCCCATAAAAGAAATGGAGTGGCCTTCATAGTCAACAAAAGAGTGGCGAAAGCTGTACTGGGATGCAATCTAAAAAATGATAGAATGATCTCGATACGAATCCAAGGCAGACCTTTTAACATCACAGTAACCCAAGTTTATGCACCAACTACTGGTGCTGAAGAAACTGAAATTGACCAATTCTATGAAGACTTACAACACGTTATAGAAATGACACCAAAGAAGGATTTTCTTCTCATTATAGGGGATTGGAATGCTAAAGTAGGGAATCAAGAGATAAAAGGAACAACTGGCAAGTTTGGCCTTGGAGTTCAAAACGAAGCAGGGCAAAGGTTAATAGAGTTCTGCCAAGAGAACAAGCTAGTCATCACAAACATTCTTTTCCAACAACACAAGAGATGACTCTACACATGGACATCCCCAGATGGGTAGCATTGAAATCAGATTGATTATATTCTCTGCAGCCAAAGATGGAGAAGCTCTATACAGTCAGCAAAAACAAGACCTGGAGCTGACTGTGGCTCAGATCATCAGCTTCTTATAGCAAAATTCAAGCTTAAACTGAAGAAAGTAGGAAAAAACACTGGGCCGGTAAGATACAATCTAAACCAAATCCCTTATGAATACACAGTGGAAGTGAGGAACAGGTTTAAGGATTTAGATTTGCTGGACAGAGTGCCTGAAGAACTATGGGTGGAGGCTCGTAACATTATACAGGAGGCAGCAACAAAAACCATCCCAATGAAAAAGAAATGCAAGAAAGCAAAGTGGCTGTCCAACGAGGCCTTACAAATAGCGGGGGAGAGAAGGCAAGCAAAATGCGAGGGAGATAGTGAAAGATACAGGAAATTGAATGCAGATTTCCAAAAAATAGCAAGGAGAGACAAGAAGGCCTTCTTAAACGAGCAATGCAAAGAAATATAGGAAAACAACAGAATGGGAAGAACCAGAGATCTGTTCAAGAAAATTGGAGATATGAAAGGAACATTTCGTACAAAGACTACCATAATGAAGGACAAAAGTGGTAAGGACCTAACAGAAGCAGAAGACATCAAGAAGAGGTGGCAAGAATGCACAGAGGAATTATACCAGAAAGAAATGGATGTCTCTTACACCCCAGGTAGTGTGGTTGCTGACCTTGAGCCAGACATCCTGGAGAGTGAAGTCAAATGGGCCTTAGAAAGCACTGCTAATAACAAGGCCAGTGGAAGTGATAATAGTCCAGCTGAACTATTTAAAATTTTAAAAGATGGTCTGTTAAGGTGCTACACTCAATATGCCAGCAAATTTGGAAAACTTAGCAGTGGCCAGAGGATTGGAGAAGATCAGTCTACATCGCAATCGCAAAGAAGGACCAAAGAATGCTCCAACTACTGCACAATTGCACTCCTTTCACACGCTAGCAAGGTTATACTTAAAATTCTACAAGGCAGGCTTAAGCAGTATGTGGACCGAGAACTCTCAGAAGTGCAAGCTGGATTTAGAAGAGGCAGAGGAACCAGAGACCAAATTGCAAACATGCGCTGGATTATGGAGAAAGCTAGAGAGTTCCAGAAAGACATTTACTTCTGCTTTATTGACTATGCAAAAGCCTCTGACTGTGTCGACCACAGCAAACTGTGGCAAGTTCTTAAAGAAATGGGAGTGCCTGATCACCTCATCTGTCTCCTGAGAAATCTCTATGTGGGACAAGAAGCTACAGTTAGAACTGGGTATGGAACAACTGATTGATTCAAAATTGGGAAAGGCGTACGACAAGGCTGTTTATTTATTGTCTCCCTGTTTATTTAACTTATATGCAGAATTCATCATGCGAAAGGCTGGGCTGGATGAATCCCAAGCCGGAATTAAGCTCTCTGGAAGAAATATCAACAACCTCAGATATGCAGATGACACAACCTTGATGGCAGAAAGTGAGGAGGAATTAAAGAACCTTTTAATGAGGGTGAAAGAGGAGAGCACAAAATATGGTCTGAAGCTCAACATCAAAAAAACAAAGATCATGGCCACTGGTCCCATCACCTCCTGGCAAATAGAAGGGGAAGAAATGGAGGCAGTGTGAGATTTTACTTTCTTGGGCTCCATGATCACTGCAGATGGTGACAGCAGTCACGAAATTAAAAGACGCCTACTTCTTGGGAGGAAAGCAATGACAAACCTAGACAGCATCTTAAAAAGCAGAGACCTCACCTTGCCAACAAAGGTCCGTATAGTTAAAGCTATAGTTTTCCCAGTAGTGATGTATGGAAGTGACAGCTGGACCATAAAGAAGGCTGATCGCCGAAGAATTGATGCTTTTGAATTATGGTGTTGGAGGAGACTCTTGAGAGTCCTGTGGACTGCAAGAAGATCAAACCTCTCTATTCTTAAGGAAATCAGCCCTGAGCGGTCACTGGAAGGATAGATCCTGAAGCTGAGGCTCCAATACTTTGGCCATGAGAAGAGAAGACTCCCTGGAAAAGACCCTGATGTTGGGAAAGATTGAGGGCAAAAGGAGAAGGGGATGACAGAGGACGAGATGGCTGGATAGTGTTCTCGAGGCTACCAGCATGAGTTTGAGCAGACTGTAGGAGGCAGTGGAAGACAGGAGTGCCTGGCGTGCTCTGGTCCATGGGTTCACGAACAGTCGGACACGACTAAATGACTAAACAACAGCAAACAACAACAACAACAAAGGTTAATCAGGGGCCATGTATGTATGTTGATTTCCATTAACCTCATTATTATTTAATAAGTACAAATCCTGATGTGCTTTCTAATTTTGCATCACATGTTTTTTGGCCCCGGGAGATAGTACCGTATTTTTCACTCTATAAGACACACTTTTCCCCCTTCAAAAATTAAGGGGAAATGTGTGAGCTTCATATGGAGCGAATACAGGCTCCTTGGTTTCAGCGATAGCAACGCGAAGCCTCCAAAGTGCAGAGGGAGCGCTTCCTCCGCGCTCCGGAGGCTATGTGTTGCTTTCACTGAAGCCTGGAGAGCAAGAGGGGTCGGTGCGCACCGACCCCTCTCGCTCTCCAGGCTTCAGGGATAGGCACCTGAAGCCTTTGGAGCGCAGCAGGACCTTGTGCTGCGCTCCAAAGGCTTCGGGTTCCTTTTGGTGAAGCTGGGAGAGCAAGACTCTCCTGGCTTCAGCAGAGAGGGAGAGCTGTGCAGCGCCCCATCAGACAAGCGGGAGGAGAAATGGAAGGGGCTCCATTTCTCCTGCCGCTTCGCTGAAGGGGTGCTGAGCAGAGAGGGGGAGATTTTTTTTCCTTGTTCTCCCCCACTAAAACAAGGTGCGTCCTGTGATCGGGTGTGTCCTATAGAGCGAAAAATACGGTAATTGAAAAACACCTTAAATATCAACCAAATGCAATTTTAAAATACGTAAAAAGTCAAAGTGTTCATCTACTGGCAATGCAATAAGGAAATCTATCCTTCCCCATCTGAAAGAGGAACACAAAGAAGAGAACAGAGCTGGTCCACCCATGAGGCAAGGTGAGGTGACTGCCTCAGGCGGCAGGATGTACTGAGGCAGCAGGGGTCAATATTTCTTCCTCCCTTGTCCCTGATGTACATCTTCCTTCACCCATTCTTCCCTGGTGGAAATGGGGGGGCTGCTATTCTGAGGCACACCTCAGATGCCAAAATGTCTCAGGCCGTGAAACATGATGACCAGCACAAACACCATGAACACATGGTATCACTGTTAAAAGACCTCCACCGACTTTGCATCAGCCACGGGCTTGGTTCAGAGTTGTTATACTCAAGGTTCTTGTACTCGTGTACAAATCCCTGAATACTTTACATCCAGAATACCTCAGAGATAGCCTGAGGTATCCCTGAGGTCACTGGGGGAAGCATGATTAATGCTTCTCTATGGACCACAATCGTGTCTCGTGTCAAAAAGGAGTTGTGCTTTCAGTTTTGTGGGCCCAACTCTATGGAACTGCTACAAGAAGTTAGGCAGACACTCACCCTACTGACTTTCAGAGGTGTCATCAAAGCTGTTTTATTTCAGAGGGCCTTTGCTTCCTGAATGCTTCTCAGAAGGTTTGCTTGCAAAGAGAAGCTCTTTGTACCTCTCCCTTGTTCAGGATATACAAGAGAGTGGGCCTTCAGTACTCAAGCCCCATTAAATGGAGAGGCTGAGCCAGTGAATTTCAAGGGGATATTTACTGAGGCCTTTTGTGAGCACCATACGAGGGCACCCAGGCACTCATGAGTGCCATGCTGGTAACTGCTGTTCTAATTAATTTCCTATCTCAGCTGTGATGGGAGGAGACTGCCTAACAGCTCAGAATATCTTGGAAAGAGGAGCAAAATTCAGATCTGAAGCTGCTTATCTCATTGTGTGCATAAACTGACACCATCCTTTCACCCATACAGCACTGGAAGGGGCAGATAAACTTGTGTGCATGAACCGACACCACCCGTTCTCCCATACAGCAATGGAAGGGACAGATAAACTTACTTGCCTACCCTCAACCTCAGTACAGCAACTACAGCAATAGTACTATAGTGCCAGACTGTTGAGCTTCAGAGCTAGGAGAGGATGGAAGGACACATCCATGGGGGCTGTGGGGGAAGAGAAGAGATTCCCCAATTCTTTATTCCTCCTCATATTTTCTTGTGGCGTCTGATTTGTTCCTTCTAACACCAACGTGTCCAGGAGGTGCAGATTGTTAAGACTAGATGAGCATCCCTGCTTGGGATTGCCATGCTGTAAGATCTGTACCCCCTCCATGCAGACTGAAGGTTTAAATATGTGTATAAATCATATTTCTTAAAGCTACAACAGTCTCTACCATGTCTTCAATTTTCCAAAGGAGCACTGGGTGAGTCCCTGGAACACCTTGGGATCTTGCTACAGCTCGGCAGAGAAAAGTGTTCTTGAATATGCATGAATGTCATTTTTAAATTCAAACTCAGCTGCTGGAATACGTGGTTTGTTTTAGTAGAATGGTTGTTGTATTATTAAAAGGAACTTCATTTAACTTGTACTGTTATTGCTTAAATAAAAACCTTAGAGTGACGTATACATCCTGTGTTCTTGGGTCTCTTCCTCACTCTGCACAAGGAGGGCTGGTAGTCTGATCAGCCACTAAATTCCACCTTTTGGGTGTTTTTGATTCAGGAATATAAAAATAGGGGCATAATAGAAGTTTATAAGATTATGCGTGACACTAAAGAAGTGGCTATTCCTCACTCCCTCTTCTGGTGCCATAACTCTAGAGCTCAAGAGCTCAAGAGGACTCAGCCTGACAGCAGAGTCAGTGATAGGCAAAAGAAGATACATTTCCACACAATGCAAAACCACTTTATGAAATAAATTATCACAAAGCATTGAGATAGGCATGGTCTCCTGGTGACTATATGCAGCCGTACACCTTGCTATTCAAGAAACACCCAGTTTGTATAGGATTGCACTCTGAAAGAGATCTGGAGGTAGGGATGGATTTTCCTAATATAAGAAATACTTTATAAACTATTTACAAAAGAAATGTTCCAGGGAGCTCTGGCTTCTCTGTTGCTGAATCCTTCCCCTACCCAGAGGCCCCTTCCAGTCCCATCTGCGTTCTCAAAGATACCCATGGGCCCCTTCCAAACCCAAGATGTTGCATATGAGTTCAGAATCTGGTAGGAATGGGGATTCTGCCTCTGGATCACATCATGATCTCATCCTGCAAGGTGTTTCATGACATTTAGAGGAGACTGAGTAAATGAAGGGAGTTCTGGTTGCTGGAGGGACCAGAGATACCAATCCCTAAAGCCTTTGGGAAGCCAGTGGCGAAGGAAGGAGAACAGGCACCCAGGGTAGGGGGGCAGGGCAAACTGCTCATCGGCACATGCGCAGGTGCCGCTACGTACCACGTGTGCGCTGCTATGTACCATGCATGTGCGCACACCGTATGTATGGCAGCGGGATCCTCTGCTCGCAGCTGCAGCGGAGTCAGTGGGATCCTTCGCTCGTGGCTGCAGCAGTGGTGGAGGGTTAGGGCACACTGTATGGCACTTGAGCGGTGCTGCGCATGCGCCACTGGTCGGTTTGCCGATGGCACCGCTCAAGCGGAGGAGAGTGCAGCTGTGAGCACAGGATCCTCCACATGCGTCTGCGGCAGCACGATGGCGGTGCGTGCCTGGGGGTGGCAGGGCGAGACCCCTGAGGTGTGCCTTCTTGTCACACCTCCTGAGAGATGGCACCCGGGGGGCCCGCCCCCCTTCCTCCGCCACTGGGGAAGGCCCCATGTCACTTCAATATCACACAGGGATCCTTCGCTCGCAGCAGCAGCAGTGGTGGAGGGTTAAGGTACACTGTATGGCGCTTGAGCGGCGCCACACATGCACCACTGGTCGGTTTGCCGATGGCACCACTCGAGCGCTGTACGGACGGCGGAGGAGGGTGCAGCCGCGAGCAGAGGATCCTCCACACGCGTCTGCCGCAGCACAATGACGGTGTAACTGGTGTACCTTGAGGTGGTCACACTATATTTAATTGAGGGCTGGCCCAATGTGAGGTTGAGAAAGTGCTGTTGCACTGTCGCTCACTGCTGGTGGTTGTTTTTCTTTTCTGAGAGAGATATGTTAAATTCTTGAGGTTTTAGATTTTGGAAGTTAAATTGATGTTTTAAATTGTGTATATGGTACATTTTATTGTTAAAGACAACCTGAGGCCTATGATGTGGAAAGTGGGATATTATTTCTTAAAATAAATAAATAAAAGGAATGGATAAAGATTGCATTGATTCAAAGAATCAGAAGCCAGGAGAAAAATGTATTTGCCTGGCATTCAAAAGCTAATAACATCAGCGGTGGGCAAGCCTGATGAGGGAGAGCACTACACAACCAGGGGCTACCACTGGCAAGGCCTCCTCTCTTGCTGCCCCCCTCAGCACCTCCGTTGGAGGGGGTACACAGAGAAGGGCTTCAAGTGATCACTGCAGAGCTCAGGTAGGTTGATATGGGAAGGGGAGGTCCTTGAGGTACTGAGAGTCTGAACCACGTAAGTCGAAACCAGCATTTGAATTGGGGCTAGTAATCAATTGGTAACCAGAGTAAAGAGAATGTTCCTTCTTGTGCCTCTAGGACAGGGTGGGGGCGGGGTTAAAAGAGCTATTGCTTTTAGCAATAAGGGCACATTCACCTTAGGCATCCTTCCAGGACCAGCATGTCATTGGTGAGTGACCCAAAGTGGCTGTGGTCACCTCACACTCTCACACCTGTGAACACAGGACACATGCATAAATCTCTCTGACCACCTGAACACTGTGTCTGATCTTTAGATTTGTTTTGCTGCCGCTGAATTAGTGGGATCTTGGGTTGGGAAGGGGACATAAAAAGTTGCTGAGGGGGCCTGGATTAGGCCCCTGGACCCTCCCCTGCCCTAGGCCAACCCTCAAATCTTCTGGAAAAGGAAGAAGGTATTTGTGTCTTCTGGAAAATATATGTTGAAAATCATTTTGTTCACAAGTGTGAAAAGTGCACGGAACACATTTTTAAACCATTGATTCTTCATTTTATTTGATTTGTATAACAACAGTGGGACAGGTTGCAGAGTTCAGCAAATACAAAGCAAAATGAAGGAAGAAATTTAGCAAAGGGATTTATAGCTTATAAATAGTACCTCATCCAGAAGTCATTCAGCCTGGGTCACCTGCATTGTGCACAAACTAGGACAGGGGTAGGCAAACTAAGGCCCGGGGGCCGGATCTGGCCCTATCGCCTTCTCAATCCGGCTGGCAGACGGTCCGGGAATCAGTGTGTTTTTACAAGGATAGAATGTGTCCTTTTATTTAAAATGCATCTCTGGGTTATTTCTGGGGCATAGGAATTTGTTCACGCCCCCCCAATGTAGCCCTGCCCACCACATGGTCTGAGGGACGGTGGACCGGCCCTAGGCTGAAAAAGGTTGCTGACCCCTGAACTAGGATATGCTTTTCTAGCTGTAGCCTAAGGAGTTTTGCATAAACTTGGACAAGTATATCTATGTAGCCTATCAAGATGTATATGTGTATATGAGAGTATATAATATGTCTAATAATCATTAATCTCACTTGGTCTTTAGCTTTTGCATCTCTAGTGACATAGCTGTCAACGTTTCCCTTTTCTTGCGAGGAATCCTATTCGGAATAAGGGAAAGGTTGACAGCTATGCTCAGCGAATTCCCCCTTAGCTCAGGAGAGCTCTATATTTTCTAAATATAGTAATCAATAGTAATCAATCATAGTAATCAATCAGATTTTATAATAGAGAGGAAGCGTTTGAGGGTGCCTTTCGGTCTAACATTTTTCACTTATCAGAAGGTGGTAAAGGAATATCTGTAGGTGGAGTAGAATTATCACTAAATTTCATATCGCGGCAGAACAAGACCGCTTCCTTGCCCAAGCCCATCTCAAACTGCCATATGTACATCTTCTCATTGGGCTGCACAGTTACACTAATAGCTTCTTCGATCTCAGTGGCTTCATTCCAGTTTTCCTGCTCTGTGTTGACCCTCTTCCCACCATACTCAGCAGTGAGAGAGAACTGATACTTGGCAATGGCTTCAGTGAGCGCACCTGACTGATATGAGGCAGTCATGGAAACCTTCCAGTTGTGCTCCACACTGGTCATCTTCTGCTTGTTGTATCCCACTTTCTTGGTGATCTTCTTATTCCATACAATGGGAGTGCTGGAGTCATTGGAGATGGTCTTGATAGGTTCCCATCTACCATAAGCTGGACCATAGGTAATAGCCATTCCTCCAGGGAGCATGTTCACAACATCCCTATGGAAGGAGTATGTAACAGCATCCACATTTTCATGGAGGTTGGTGCATCTATAGTACTGGACCCCCCATTCATCATGGGGTTTTACAAAGTAATAGTAATCCTTGATGCCCCAGTAATAGAGACCATCCTTGCAAGCTGGGTGTAGTGTGTATTCAACTGCATCTGTATCTTCATGCATATTACTGACCCGACGGTAAACACCTCTTTTCTGGAAAATGATATAGAAGGATCCAAAGGCTGAGAGGTAATGGTCCCCTCCGCGGCAGTTGGGATGGAGGCTGTATACTACAGCACCTAAGTCTTTATTCATGTTGCTGACACGGCGATAGTTGTCTCCTTTGATGATGTAGAATAGGTCATCCTCATGGGCTAAGTAGTGTTCTCCTCCTGTGCAGGAACTGTGCAGGCTAAACACTTCAAGGTCTTTGCCCTCATGGAAATTGGTGGACCTCATGTAGCAGCCCAGGTCTGAGCGGACAATGTAGTAATATTCATCTACCCCACAGAAATCAACCCCTGGGGCTTTGTTCTTAGGGACTATCTCTGGCATGGTGCTTGATTCTAGGAAAAGAAAGCAATGTATTCAGTTAGATCAGAAGATTTCACAAATTGATCATTTATTTACTCTATTTACTTATTTTATTGTTTATGAAAATGAAATAATTAGCAGAATTTGCTGACGTCTTGGAAAATTGTCTCAATGCTTTAACACAATATACCTGCCAGTGCCAAATATAATTCCAAAGGTAAATGATTACTAATTAATTGTGAGGTGCTTTAAAGACAAAGCAAACACCTTCTCGTTGTGAAGACATATTTCTCTATCTATTTCTCTCTCCATTTGATAGGAGACCCACCCACCCCTTCTAAGGAATATAAATTGCGTTTGACAGGCTGGCCAGTTTTAAAAGTAGTTTGCCTTGTGATTTTAGGGAATGGCTGTTTAGGAAATGAAAGATCCAGATTTTGCTGGAAATCAATGCTTTTTTGAAGGCTCAGTGTGGCAAAAACATCGACATCCATCACTGCTGTGCTTGCTCACAAAGAGAAGCTCTTTGCACCTCTCCCTTGTTCAGAACATCTGAGAGAGTGGGCCTTCAGTACTCAAGCCCCATTAAATGGAGAGGCTGAGCCAGTGGATTTTGTTTGTTTTTTGGTTTTGTTTTTTTTTATAATATTTTATTAATTTTACAATACAAAATTATAAGAACATAACACGTTTTTTCACAAATACATTCTTTTATGGACTTCCCTCAGCTCTTCTGACAATCCTCCGTTTTGATTCTTTTTTACGCATTTCCTAATTTTATATTGTCTTATAATGATAACCTTCCTCCTCCCTACTCCCTTTTTTACAATATTTTTAATATTAATTCTTCACTTGAGCCTCTTGCAAAGCAACAAACGTTATTTGTTCATCGCATCTACTTTTCAAATAATCTACAAATTTACTCCAGTCCTCGGTGAACCTATGGTTCCGTCGGTTTCAGATCTTTCCTGTTAATTTGTCGAGTTCTGCATAGTCCATTAATTTCATTCTCCATTCTTCCATCATTGGTATCTCTTATTGTTTCCATTTTTTGGGCCAATAATGTCCTTGCAGCTGTTACCAAGTATAAAAAAAGCTTACGTTCTTTTCTATTTCTTTCACTTCCAACCATGCCTAACACAAATGCCTCTGGTTTCTTTACAAATGTATATTTCAACATTTTTTTCAATTCATTATATATGATTTCCCAGAAGCATTTCACCTTTTTACACTCCCGCCACATATGATAAAATGTTCCCTCTTTTTCTTTACATTTCCAACATTTGTTACACACTTTGTACAGAGCCAGTGGATTTTGAGGGGATATTTACTGAGGCCTTTTGTGGGCACCATACGAGGGCACCCAGGCACTCATGAGTGCCATGCTGGTAACTGCTGTTCTAATTAATTACCTATGTCAGCTGTGCTGGGAAGAGACTGCCTAACAGCTCAGAATATCTTGGAAAGTGCAGCAAAATTCAGATCTGAAGCTGCTTATCTCATTGTGTGCATAAACTGACACCACCCTTTCACCCATACAGCACTGGAAGGGGCAGATAAACTTACTTGCCTACCCTCAAGCTCGGTAGTTAATGCTCTACAGCAATAGTACTATAGTGCCAGACTGCTGAGGTTCAGAGCTAGGAGAGGATGGAAGGACACATCTATGGGGGCTGTGGGGGAAGAGAAGAGATTCCCCAATTCTTTATTCCCCCTCATATTTTCTTGTGGTGTCTGATTTGTTCCTTCTAACACCAACGTGTCCAGGAGGTGCAGATTGTTAAGACTAGATGAGCCTCCCTGCTTGGGATTGCCATGCTGTAAGATCTGCACCCCCTCCATGCAGACTGAAGGTTTAAATATGTGTATAAATCATATTTCTTAAAGCTACAACAGTCTCTACCATGTCTTCAATTTTCCAAAGGAGCACTGGGTGAGTCCCTGGAACACCTTGGGATCTTGCTACAGCTCGGCAGAGGAAAGTGTTCTTGAATATGCATGAATGTCATTTTTAAATTCAAACTCAGCTGCTGGAATACGTGGTTTGTTTTAGTAGAATGGTTGTTGTATTATTAAAAGGAACTTCATTTAACTTGTACTGTTATTGCTTAAATAAAAACCTTAGAGTGACGTATACATCCTGTGTTCTTGGGTCTCTTCCTCACTCTGCACAAGGAGGGCTGGTAGTCTGATCAGCCACTAAATTCCACCTTTTGGGTGTTTTTGATTCAGGAATATAAAAATAGGGGCATAATAGAAGTTTATAAGATTATGCGTGACACTAAAGAAGTGGCTATTCCTCACTCCCTCTTCTGGTGCCATAACTCTAGAGCTCAAGAGCTCAAGAGGACTCAGCCTGACAGCAGAGTCAGTGATAGGCAAAAGAAGATACATTTCCACACAATGCAAAACCACTTTATGAAATAAATTATCACAAAGCATTGAGATAGGCATGGTCTCCTGGTGACTATATGCAGCCGTACACCTTGCTATTCAAGAAACACCCAGTTTGTATAGGATTGCACTCTGAAAGAGATCTGGAGGTAGGGATGGATTTTCCTAATATAAGAAATACTTTATAAACTATTTACAAAAGAAATGTTCCAGGGAGCTCTGGCTTCTCTGTTGCTGAATCCTTCCCCTACCCAGAGGCCCCTTCCAGTCCCATCTGTGTTCTCAAAGATACCCATGGGCCCCTTCCAAACCCAAGATGTTGCATATGAGTTCAGAATCTGGTAGGAATGGGGATTCTGCCTCTGGATCACATCATGATCTCATCCTGCAAGGTGTTTCATGACGTTTAGAGGAGACTGAGTAAATGAAGGGAGTTCTGGTTGCTGGAGGGACCAGAGATACCAATCCCTAAAGCCTTTGGGAAGCCAGTGGCGAAGGAAGGAGAACAGGCACCCAGGGTAGGGGGGCAGGGCAAACTGCTCATCGGCACATGCGCAGGTGCCGCTACGTACCACGTGTGCGCTGCTATGTACCATGCATGTGCGCACACCGTATGTATGGCAGCGGGATCCTCTGCTCGCAGCTGCAGCGGAGTCAGTGGGATCCTTCGCTCGTGGCTGCAGCAGTGGTGGAGGGTTAGGGCACACTGTATGGCACTTGAGCGGTGCTGCGCATGCGCCACTGGTCGGTTTGCCGATGGCACCGCTCAAGCGGAGGAGAGTGCAGCTGTGAGCACAGGATCCTCCACATGCGTCTGCGGCAGCACGATGGCGGTGCGTGCCTGGGGGTGGCAGGGCGAGACCCCTGAGGTGTGCCTTCTTGTCACACCTCCTGAGAGATGGCACCCGGGGGGCCCGCCCCCCTTCCTCCGCCACTGGGGAAGGCCCCATGTCACTTCAATATCACACAGGGATCCTTCGCTCGCAGCAGCAGCAGTGGTGGAGGGTTAAGGTACACTGTATGGCGCTTGAGCGGCGCCACACATGCACCACTGGTCGGTTTGCCGATGGCACCACTCGAGCGCTGTACGGACGGCGGAGGAGGGTGCAGCCGCGAGCAGAGGATCCTCCACACGCGTCTGCCGCAGCACAATGACGGTGTAACTGGTGTACCTTGAGGTGGTCACACTATATTTAATTGAGGGCTGGCCCAATGTGAGGTTGAGAAAGTGCTGTTGCACTGTCGCTCACTGCTGGTGGTTGTTTTTCTTTTCTGAGAGAGATATGTTAAATTCTTGAGGTTTTAGATTTTGGAAGTTAAATTGATGTTTTAAATTGTGTATATGGTACATTTTATTGTTAAAGACAACCTGAGGCCTATGATGTGGAAAGTGGGATATTATTTCTTAAAATAAATAAATAAAAGGAATGGATAAAGATTGCATTGATTCAAAGAATCAGAAGCCAGGAGAAAAATGTATTTGCCTGGCATTCAAAAGCTAATAACATCAGCGGTGGGCAAGCCTGATGAGGGAGAGCACTACACAACCAGGGGCTACCACTGGCAAGGCCTCCTCTCTTGCTGCCCCCCTCAGCACCTCCGTTGGAGGGGGTACACAGAGAAGGGCTTCAAGTGATCACTGCAGAGCTCAGGTAGGTTGATATGGGAAGGGGAGGTCCTTGAGGTACTGAGAGTCTGAACCACGTAAGTCGAAACCAGCATTTGAATTGGGGCTAGTAATCAATTGGTAACCAGAGTAAAGAGAATGTTCCTTCTTGTGCCTCTAGGACAGGGTGGGGGCGGGGTTAAAAGAGCTATTGCTTTTAGCAATAAGGGCACATTCACCTTAGGCATCCTTCCAGGACCAGCATGTCATTGGTGAGTGACCCAAAGTGGCTGTGGTCACCTCACACTCTCACACCTGTGAACACAGGACACATGCATAAATCTCTCTGACCACCTGAACACTGTGTCTGATCTTTAGATTTGTTTTGCTGCCGCTGAATTAGTGGGATCTTGGGTTGGGAAGGGGACATAAAAAGTTGCTGAGGGGGCCTGGATTAGGCCCCTGGACCCTCCCCTGCCCTAGGCCAACCCTCAAATCTTCTGGAAAAGGAAGAAGGTATTTGTGTCTTCTGGAAAATATATGTTGAAAATCATTTTGTTCACAAGTGTGAAAAGTGCACGGAACACATTTTTAAACCATTGATTCTTCATTTTATTTGATTTGTATAACAACAGTGGGACAGGTTGCAGAGTTCAGCAAATACAAAGCAAAATGAAGGAAGAAATTTAGCAAAGGGATTTATAGCTTATAAATAGTACCTCATCCAGAAGTCATTCAGCCTGGGTCACCTGCATTGTGCACAAACTAGGACAGGGGTAGGCAAACTAAGGCCCGGGGGCCGGATCTGGCCCTATCGCCTTCTCAATCCGGCTGGCAGACGGTCCGGGAATCAGTGTGTTTTTACAAGGATAGAATGTGTCCTTTTATTTAAAATGCATCTCTGGGTTATTTCTGGGGCATAGGAATTTGTTCACGCCCCCCCAATGTAGCCCTGCCCACCACATGGTCTGAGGGACGGTGGACCGGCCCTAGGCTGAAAAAGGTTGCTGACCCCTGAACTAGGATATGCTTTTCTAGCTGTAGCCTAAGGAGTTTTGCATAAACTTGGACAAGTATATCTATGTAGCCTATCAAGATGTATATGTGTATATGAGAGTATATAATATGTCTAATAATCATTAATCTCACTTGGTCTTTAGCTTTTGCATCTCTAGTGACATAGCTGTCAACGTTTCCCTTTTCTTGCGAGGAATCCTATTCGGAATAAGGGAAAGGTTGACAGCTATGCTCAGCGAATTCCCCCTTAGCTCAGGAGAGCTCTATATTTTCTAAATATAGTAATCAATAGTAATCAATCATAGTAATCAATCAGATTTTATAATAGAGAGGAAGCGTTTGAGGGTGCCTTTCGGTCTAACATTTTTCACTTATCAGAAGGTGGTAAAGGAATATCTGTAGGTGGAGTAGAATTATCACTAAATTTCATATCACGGCAGAACAAGACCGCTTCCTTGCCCAAGCCCATCTCAAACTGCCATATGTACATCTTCTCATTGGGCTGCACAGTTACACTAATAGCTTCTTCGATCTCAGTGGCTTCATTCCAGTTTTCCTGCTCTGTGTTGACCCTCTTCCCACCATACTCAGCAGTGAGAGAGAACTGATACTTGGCAATGGCTTCAGTGAGCGCACCCGACTGATATGTGGCAGTCATGGAAATCTTCCAGTTGTGCTCCACACTGGTCATCTTCTGCTTGTTGTATCCCACTTTCTTGGTGATCTTCTTATTCCATACAATGGGAGTGCTGGACTCATTGGAGATGGTCTTGATAGGTTCCCATCTACCATAAGCTGGACCATAGGTAATAGCCATTCCTCCAGGGAGCATGTTCACAACATCACTATGGAAGGAGTATGTAACAGCATCCACATTTTCATGGAGGTTGGTGCATCTATAGTACTGGACCCCCCATTCATCATGGGGTTTTACAAAGTAATAGTAATCCTTGATGCCCCAGTAATAGAGACCATCCTTGCAAGCTGGGTGAAGTGTGTATTCAACTGCATCTGTATCTTCATGCATATTACTGACCCGACGGTAAACACCTCTTTTCTGGAAAATGATATAGAAGGATCCAAAGGCTGAGAGGTAATGGTCCCCTCCACGGCAGTTGGGATGGAGGCTGTATACTACAGCACCTAAGTCTTTATTCATGTTGCTGACACGGCGATAGTTGTCTCCTTTGATGATGTAGAATAGGTCATCCTCATGGGCTAAGTAGTGTTCTCCTCCTGTGCAGGAACTGTGCAGGCTAAACACTTCGAGGTCTTTGCCCTCATGGAAATTGGTGGACCTCATGTAGCAGCCCAGGTCTGAGCGGACAATGTAGTAATATTCATCTACCCCACAGAAATCAACCCCTGGGGCTTTGTTCTTAGGGACTATCTCTGGCATGGTGCTTGATTCTAGGAAAAGAAAGCAATGTATTCAGTTAGATCAGAAGATTTCACAAATTGATCATTTATTTACTCTATTTACTTATTTTATTGTTTATGAAAATGAAATAATTAGCAGAATTTGCTGACGTCTTGGAAAATTGTCTCAATGCTTTAACACAATATACCTGCCAGTGCCAAATATAATTCCAAAGGTAAATGATTACTAATTAATTGTGAGGTGCTTTAAAGACAAAGCAAACACCTTCTCCTTGTGAAGACATATTTCTCTATCTATTTCTCTCTCCATTTGATAGGAGACCCACCCACCCCTTCTAAGGAATATAAATTGCGTTTGACAGGCTGGCCAGTTTTAAAAGTAGTTTGCCTTGTTATTTTAGGGAATGGCTGTTTAGGAAATGAAAGATCCAGATTTTGCTGGAAATCAATGCTTTTTTGAAGGCTCAGTGTGGCTAAAACACCTGTATCCATCACTGCTGTGCTTGCTCACAAAGAGAAGCTCTTTGCACCTCTCCCTTGTTCAGAACATATGAGAGAGTGGGCCTTCAGTACTCAAGCCCCATTACTTGGAGAAGGTGAGCCAGTGGATTTTTTTTTTTGGTTTTGTTTTTTTTAAATAATATTTTATTAATTTTACAATACAAAATTATAAGAACATAACACACATTTTTTCACAAATACATTCTTTTTTGGACTTCCCTCAGCTCTTCTGACAATCCTCTGTTTTGATTCTTTTTTACGCATTTCCTAATTTTATATTGTCTTATAATGATAACCTTCCTCCTCCCTACTCCCTTTTTTACAATATTTTTAATATTAATTCTTCACAGAGCCTCTTGCAAACCAACAAACGTTATTTGTTCATCGCATCTACTTTTCAAATAATCTACAAATTTACTCCAGTCCTCGGTGAACCTATGGTTCCGTCGGTTTCAGATCTTTCCTGTTAATTTGTCGAGTTCTGCATAGTCCATTAATTTCATTCTCCATTCTTCCATCATTGGTATCTCTTATTGTTTCCATTTTTGGGCCAATAATGTCCTTGCAGCTGTTACCACGTATAAAAAAAGCTTACGTTCTTTTCTATTTCTTTCACTTCCAACCATGCCTAACACAAATGCCTCTGGTTTCTTTACAAATGTATATTTCAACATTTTTTTCAATTCATTATATATGATTTCCCAGAAGCATTTCACCTTTTTACACTCCCGCCACATATGATAAAATGTTCCCTCTTTTTCTTTACATTTCCAACATTTGTTACACACTTTGTACAGAGCCAGTGGATTTTGAGGGGATATTTACTGAGGCCTTTTGTGGGCACCATACGAGGGCACCCAGGCACTCATGAGTGCCATGCTGGTAACTGCTGTTCTAATTAATTACCTATGTCAGCTGTGCTGGGAAGAGACTGCCTAACAGCTCAGAATATCTTGGAAAGTGCAGCAAAATTCAGATCTGAAGCTGCTTATCTCATTGTGTGCATAAACTGACACCACCCTTTCACCCATACAGCACTGGAAGGGGCAGATAAACTTACTTGCCTGCCCTCAAGCTCGGTAGTTAATGCTCTACAGCAATAGTACTGTAGTGCCAGACTGCTGAGGTTCAGAGCTAGGAGAGGATGGAAGGACACATCTACGGGGCTGTGGGGGAAGAGAAGAGATTCCCTAATTCTTTATTCCCCCTCGTATTTTCTTGTGGCGTCTGATTTGTTCCTTCTAACACCAACGTGTCCAGGAGGTGCAGATTGTTAAGACTAGATGAGCCTCCCTGCTTGGGATTGCCATGCTGTAAGATCTGCACCCCCTCCATGCAGACTGAAGGTTTAAATATGTGTATAAATCATATTTTTTAAAGGTACGACAGTCTCTACCATGTCTTCAATTTTCCAAAGGAGCACTGGGTGAGTCCCTGGAACACCTTGGGATCTTGCTACAGCTCGGCAGAGGAAAGTGTTCTTGAATATGCATGAATGTCATTTTTAAATTCAAACTCAGCTGCTGGAATACGTGGTTTGTTTTAGTAGAATGGTTGTTGTATTATTAAAAGGAGCTTCATTTAACTTGTACTGTTATTGCTTAAATAAAAACCTTAGAGTGAGGTATACATCCTGTGTTCTTGGGTCTCTTCCTCACTCTGCACAAGGAGGGCTGGTAGTCTGATCAGCCACTAAACTCCACCTTTTGGGTGTTTTTGATTCAGGAATATAAAAATAGGGGCATAACAGAAGTTTATAAGATTATGCGTGACACTAAAGAAGTGGCTATTCCTCTCTCCCTCTTCTGGTGCCATAACTCTAGAGCTCAAGAGGTCCTTTTAAAATAGCCTGACAGCAGTCAGTGATAGGCAAAAGAAGATACATTTCCACACAATGCAAAACCACTTTATGAAATAAATTATCACAAAGCATTGAGATAGGCATAGTCTCCTGGTGACTATATGCAGCCGTACACCTTGCTATTCAAGAAACACTCAGTTTGTATAGGATTGCATTCTGAAAGAGATCTGGAGGTAGGGATGGATTTTCCTAATATAAGATATACTTTATAAACTATTTACAAAAGAAATGTTCCAGGGAGCTCTAGCTTCTCTGTTGCTGAATCCTTCCCCTACTCAGAGGTCCCTTCCAGTCCTATCTGCGTTCTCAAAGATACCCATGGGCCCCTTCCAAACCCAAGATGTTGCATATGAGTTCAGAATCTGGTAGGAATGGGGATTCTGCCTCTGGATCACACCATGATCTCATCCTGCAAGGTGTTTCATGACGTTTAGAGGAGACTGAGTAAATGAAGGGAGTTCTGGTTGCTGGAGGGACCAGAGATACCAATCCCTAAAGCCTTTGGGAAGGCAGTGGTGAACGAAGAAGAACAGGCACCCAGGGTAGGGGGGCAGGGCAAACTGCTCATTGGCGCATGCGCAGGTGCCGCTACGTACCACGTGTGCGCTGCTATGTACCATGCATGTGCGCACACTGTATGTATGGCAGCGGGATCCTCTGCTCGCAGCTGCAGCGGAGTCAGTGGGATCCTTCGCTCGTGGCTGCAGCAGTGGTGGAGGGTTAGGGCACACTGTATGGCACTTGAGCGGTGCTGCACATGCGCCACTGGTCGGTTTGCCGATGGCACCGCTCAAGCGGAGGAGAGTGCAGCTGTGAGCACAGGATCCTCCACATGCGTCTGCGGCAGCACGATGGCGGTGCGTGCCTGGGGGTGGCAGGGCGAGACCCCTGAGGTGTGCCTTCTTGTCACACCTCCTCAGAGATGGCACCCGGGGGGCCTGCCCCCTTCCTCTGCCACTGGGGAAGGCTCCATGTCACTTCAATATCACACAGGGAATTTCATTGGCACTCAATAATTATAAACAAGTAGTTAGACTACAGGTCCACAAAGAAGCACCACCTGGAACCCCCTGGGATTTTTCTTCAGCTGTGCAAAGAGAGATTCTCCTTGAATATGCATTAATGTCATTTTTAGATTCAAGATTTTTTGCTAGAATACATGGTCTGTTTTAGTAGACTGGTTCGATTATTAAAAGGAACTTCATTTAACTTGTACTGTTATTGCTGAAATAAACACCTTAGAGTTTATGATTATATCCTTTATAATTATAAAGAGGTAGTTAGACTGCAGGTCCACAAAAAGCATTCCCTCCCTTATGCCCCAAATTCTAAAGTTATCTCTCTCCACTCCTGCCCAGTAGCCCTCCAAGACTTACCAGTATTTGCACAAAAACTTTTGTAATAGGTGGCAGCTGCTTCTCTTGGTGGAGAATGAGGGAAATGTGTGAACACTTGCTGCTTAAATAGGATAGAAGAGGCTATGGGTTAATGAGAAACTACGTACCGCTCCTCCTACATTGGAACTAAAAAAAAATTTATTGATAAGCAGAGACACAACCACAAGAAAACCCTCCCACTCCCCTTCTCAGCGTGCAGAGTCTTCCAGGAACAAAATATAGCATCAGCGGAACTTAGAATATCTATCATTTTCTAGTGCTGTGAGAGCTCTATATTTTCTAAACTTTAGCCCACAATAATCATCCAAATTTAATAAAAGATCCCTAAATTGGGAGGAAGCCTTTGAGCGTTCCTGTTGACCTACCATACAGTGGTACCTCAGGTTTCATACGCTTCAGGTTACAGACTCCACTAACCCAGAAATATTACCTCGGGTTAAGAACTTTGCTTCAGGATGAGAGCAGAAATCTGGCTCTGCCAGCGCAGCAGCATCAGGAGGCCCCATTAGCTAAAGTGGTGCTTCAGGTTAAGAACAGTTTCAGGTTAAGAACAGACCTCCAGAATGAATTAAGTACTTAACCCGAGGTACCACTGTATTTCATTTATTAGAATGTGGCAAAGGAATATCTGTAGGTGGAGTAGAATCACCTGTAAATTTCATACCATGGCAGAACAAGACCGTTTCCTTGCCCAAGCCCAGCTGGTATTGCCATATGTACATCTTCTAATTGGGCTGCAGGGTCACATAAAGAGACTCTTCAATCTCAGTGGCTTCATTCCAGTTTTCCTGCTCTGTGTTGACCCTCTTCCCACCATACTCAGCAGTGAGAGAGAACTGGTACTTGGCAATGGCCTTAGTGAGCGCACCTGCCTGATATGAGGCAGTCATGGAAATCTTCCAGTTGTGCTCCACACTGGGCATCTTCTGCTTGTTGCATCCCACTTTCTTGGTGATCTTATTCCATACAATGGGAGTGTTGCGAGTCATTGGAGATGGTCTTGATAGCTTCCCACTTACCATAAGATGGGCCTCGGCTAATAGCCATTCCTCCAGGGAGCATGTTCACAACATCCCTATGGAAGGAGTATGTAACAGCATCCATATTTTGGCAGAAGTCAGTGCATCTATAGTACTGGATGCTCCACTCATTAATGGGTTTTACAAAGTACAGTGGTACCTCAGGTTAGAGATGCTTCAGGTTACAGACGCTTCAGGTTACAGACTCCGCTAACCCAGAAATAGTACCTCGGGTTAAGAACTTTGCTTCAGGATGAGAACAGAAATCGGGCGGCGGCAGTGGGAGGCCCCATTAGCTAAAGTGGTACCTCAGGTTAAGAACGGTTTCAGGTTAAGAACAGACCTCCAGAACGAATTAAGTTCTTAACCCAAGGTACCACTGTAATAGTAATCCTTGATGCCCCAGTAATAGAGACCACCCTTGCAAGCTGGGTGAAGTTTAATTCAGTTGCATCTTCATCAGTATTGATATTCTTGTTCCGATGGTAAACACCTTTTCCTGGAAAATGATATAGGTATGCTGGACCAAGGCAACTTCCTGGGTGGGGGGTGGGGGGAAGCACCATTGCTGGCCACCTTTGCATTGGTGTGCTGTTCAAATATTAAAATATGCCTTAGTATATTTGGTGTGTGAAACATGATAGTACATTTGAGCTCATTGCTATTAATAGCACTAGCAGCAATACATGCTTTATAAAGGGTCAGCAAACCCTTCTGCTAAAAAATAAAATAAAATACCAGTTACACTCACTCAATGACAGCACTCACAAATAAAAACATTTTTGGGGCCAGCCTGAATAATACTGGTCAAAGTTTAACTAAGATTTATCAAGACTGGTTCACACACATGGATGATTTGAACACTATGGATGCTTTAGTTGAGATTCCTGCATTGCAGGGGATTGGACTAGATGACCACTGGGATCCTTCCCAACTCTACAATTCTTTGATTCTATGTGATGTCTTGTGTGTCTGAATGGGATCACTGTGAATAAAACCACCAAAGAACTCTCGTCCCACTTCAAAGGTAGTGCTTTAGAATTAATGACTCCTTTAGAACACTTACACCCCACTTCAAAGTCCCAAGCCACTCTCAAAATAAGTTACAAAAAAACTACACTCAAATCTGGTACCAGAAACAGAACTGACATTGTTTCTTTGTATTGCCATGATTATTCTGGTGTTGATCTTTGGTCTCCGTCATTCCTTTAGCGCATAGCACCTGCACTGGGGGAATGATTGGTGCTAGTCTGGACTTTCAAGTTCAAGTTCAAGTTTATTGCGGCCAAAGCCAGTGACACTAAACACCACAAGATCAGACAACAAGAAATCAGCAACAACTTCAGAAAAGAAAAAAGGTTACACAAGGGAACTTCGCAGTGTGCCATTCAACAGAAGAGATTTACGCTTCT
Organism: Podarcis pityusensis; assembly: GCF_964106645.2. Classification (NCBI taxonomy): domain Eukaryota; kingdom Metazoa; phylum Chordata; class Lepidosauria; order Squamata; family Lacertidae; genus Podarcis; species Podarcis pityusensis. The sequence continues at coordinate 41,215,567 of NC_138038.1, read as the reverse complement.
TAATTACTAAAGTGCAAAATTTAGTCACCTCATATGATATTGAGCTTGAGGAATCTTCCAGGAGGTATTTTCGAAGAATTTCAGGGGAGGATTCCAAATAATATTGAAGGGGTATAAATTTTGATAGAAGCGGTAAAATAAGTTGAACTCGTTCTTCACTATAAAATTCTCAAGATAGAAGAATGTGTGTGACAGATTCTACCTTATTAGACATACAAGGGCAGAGACGCGCATGCATTGGAACCCGCGTGAATTTGCCGTACAGCACTGCTGAGGGCATTGTCTCAAAGCGGGCTCTAGAGAAAGCCCATCTATAGGCTTCGTTAGTGATGTTAGTTAAGTAAGGGGCAGCTGCAAAATTAGGCCAAGCTTTTAAACATCTATACGTCTCTGGGAGTAGGGCGCCTTCTTGTTGTAATTCGATATCATAAAGTCTCCGAGTGATAGTAGCCTTTGCCTTGTTCAGAGTTCCAATAAAAAGATTTTCAGGGTTTAGGCCAATTTGTTTGATCTTGTTAGTTATTTGCATAAGCCAAGGAGGATAGGGAACTGCGGCCAGGAAGCAAGGTAATAGACCCTTAGGATTGTAATGGATTTTCAGCCAGAGGGATATTGCTTGTTCCCAGACTCTGGGCAGTCCTGCCTCTTGCCTTAAGACTGCATTAGGTGTACACTTAGGGGTAGCAAATAATGATCTTAAGAATTTAGATTGTACTGTTTCAAGGGTCTTAAGGTTGGCAGAGGGGCTAATTTGAGAGCCATATAGAAGTTGGGCTAAAGATTTTGCCTGAAAGACTGTTAGGGCCATCGGGAGGAAGCCAGCTCCTTTCCTTCTGAATAATCTAAGGATAGCATTTGCACTTCTTTCTGCTGATATAGCTGATGTGGTCAAGTGTGTTGAGAATTTAGCATTATAAGAGAAAGTAATGCCTAAGTATTGGAAGGTCTTAGTCTGTTCAATGGCGTTTCCCTTTACGCTCCAATTATCCTTCCTGAAGGAGCGGTTAAAATGTACAATTTTGGTTTTGGCAAAGTTAATTGTTAACAGTTCAGTGTTACATTGGTCACTAAACTTTCCTAAGGCACGTTTCAGACCCACTTTGGTTTGAGAGAGAAGAACAGCGTCATCCGCATACATTAAAATTGGTACTTTTCTGCCATTAGAGAACACAGGGGGGTGGGTTTCAATTTCATGGCAGCATGTGACCAGGGAGTTAACATAGATGTTAAATAGGAATGGGGCTAATAGGCATCCTTGTCTAACTCCTCTTTGGACTGGGATTTCTCTAGAGAGTCTGCCGTCCTGTGCAAGTCTTATCTGGAGGGTATTGTTCTCATGAAGCTTAATCATCAGAAGTAATAACCTTCTGTTAATACCCATATTGGCCAATTTGGCCCAGAGCCTGCTCCTGGATACAGAATCAAATGCTGCCTTTAGGTCCACAAAGGCCGCATATAATGACTTTTTCCAATATTTCGCATACTTATAGACAAAGTAATCTAACACTAAGCAGTGATCAATGGTGGAACGTCCGGATGTAAACCCTGCTTGTTCAATTTCTAGCAAGTTATTAGTCTGGACTTTATAGATGGTTTATATTTGTAGAGCATGGCATTAGTACAGATGACACAACTTTAGTATAAAACATACCCCTCAAATTGGTTCATGGAGGAGATTGCAAGCCTTGTTGCTTTAATCCCAACAGGAACACAATATAGTCTCCTGAGGAAACACTCCCGCCCCCGCGCTGCCCAAACTGCTTCATTTTACAAAAGGAAGAAAGGAAATCTAGTCACAGGCCACATCTATTACATCTGTCATTTTGTATATGAAAAATGTGAAAAATATTTTGCTATGAAGAAATCCGTTAAAGATTCGCCTAATTCTCTTTGAACAGAACAAGCTCTTCTGATTTCCTGCTTTTACTCATAAATAGCTTGTAAACCATCAGAACCAGTGAAGGCTGTGAAGGTCCGGTGTGAGTGCCTGAAGGCGGTTGGAGGATGGATGGGGCGGCTAACAGATTCAGGTTAAATCCTGACAAGACAGAAGTACTGTTTTTGGGGGACAGGGGGCAGGTAGGTGTGGGGGATTCCCTGGTCCTGAATGGGGTAACTGTGCCCCTGAAGGACCAGGTGCGCAGCCTGGGAGTCATTCTGGACTCACAGCTGTACATGGAGGCGCAGGTTAATTCTGTGTCCAGGGCAGCTTTCTACCAGCTCCACCTGGTATGCAGGCTAAGACCCTACCTGCCCGTGGACTGTCTCACCAGAGTGGTGTATGCTCTAGTTATCTCCCGTTTGGACTACTGCAACGCACTCTACGTGGGGCTACCTTTGAAGGTGACCCGGAAACTGCAATTAATCCAGAATGCGGCAGCTAGACTGGTGACTGGGAGTGGACCACATAACACCAGTTCTGAGAGATCTGCATTGGCTCCCAGTATGTTTCCGAGCACAATTCAAAGTGTTGGTGCTGACCTTTAAAGCTCTAAATGGCCTTGGTCCTGTATACCTGAAGGAGCGTCTCCACCCCCATCGTTCAGCCAGGACACTGAGATCCAGCGCCGAGGGCCTTCTGGTGGTTCCCTCACTGCGAGAAGTAAGGTTACAGGGAACCAGACAGAGGGCCTTCTCAGTAGTGGCGCCCACCCTGTGGAACGCCCTCCCTTCAGATGTGAAGGAAATAAGTGGCTATCCTATCTTTAAAAGACATTTGAAGGCAGCCCTGTTCAGGGAAGCTTTTAACATTTAACGCTGTATTGTTTTTAATAATTGATTGGGAGCCACCCAGAGTGGCTGGGGAAACTCAGCCAGATGTGTGGGGTATAAATAATAAATTATTTATTATCCAGCCTGGGGGCTGGATCTGGCCCAATCGCCTTCTAAATCCAGCCTGCGGACAGTCTGAGAATCAGTTTGTTTTTACATGAGTAGAATGTGTGTTTTTATTTCAAATGCATCTCTGGATTATTTGTGGGGCACAGGAATTCTTTCATTCCCCCCCCCTCAAAATATAGTCCAGCCCCCCACAAGGTCTGAGACACAGTGCACCAGCCCCCTGCTGAAAAAGTTTGCTGACCCCTGTTGTAAACTGTTCATAGACATAATGTAGGTACAGAGCCACACTTTTTTTGCTTCTGATAGAATGAGCTTGATTGAGAGAATAATCATTAAGAGAAACCAACCGAATACTTAGTTAGAAGCTTGGCGTCATTGCTCTTAGAGCCACAGCTCCCAAGGTCCCCTGGAAAGGGCAAATGACTGTTAAACTAGGAAAAGCCAATAATGTGGATGTGTTGCAGGTAGAAATGGCCAAATGAGCATTCTGGCTTCAATGGGCAGAGCGTGGCTTGCGTGGTTTTCTGCCTATCACAGCAGCTTTGCCAGATGAACGGGCTTCTTGTTTTCGCAGGTGACACGAATGCGTCTGGAGGTAACTGTGCCTTTGTATTTGCAGTCATTAGGAGGTTTACCATTGATGAACCTGCAGATGGTCATGGAGAACGGATTGTTGCTGTCATATAATTTATCCTTGAACTGCTTCCCGCCATTGCCACAGACATCTTGGACAGAATCCGTGGGGTTGTTGATGAAGGTATTGGTGAATTTGCACACCGCTGGATTCAGCTTCCTCTGCACCATCATGAGGTTGCAGTAGGCATTGAGGTTGGGGGCTGAGGTTTTGGGGTAATTGATGTGCTTGTTTTGAAAAGCAGCCCAAGACTGCCCTTCGCAGGACTGCACCAGGAGGACACTGAGAAGGATGGCCAGACGAACCAGCAGGCAGTGAGAGACCAGCATGGCAGCGTCTAAGAATCTACTGGGAGGAAAAGGAAGAGGAAGAAAAAAAGGAAACGTTGAAGAGATGCCTATTTCTTAAGGGAGGGACGACAAGAACCTTTATACACCTTACAGATAATGTAGTGGTAGAATTTGGAGTGTTTGTGGGAAGCTTCTATGGAAACAAAATTAAATATGATTGGCACGAATGGGAGGTCCTGCCCCCTTTGACTCAAATATCAGGTGTGTTATGTCACGGCTAAAAATTGGCCGCTGTTTCTTTAATGCGAAAAGAACTAAGTAAGCGACCTACAATGACTCATGCAACCTTTGACATAATTGTACCTGTATATATAGAGTGGTCAATGTTAGTGTTGGGTGTGGGTTGGTTGGTTAGAGAAAGCTGGTGGTGTTGATGTCTGTACAGTTGGTTGGTCGTTTTTCAGATAAAAGACTTCTAAGAATTCTGCAAAGTACTCTGCAAAGTACTCTTTTTCAAGGACTCTTTGTGCTGACTAGGGTCCGAGGACCAAAGAAAGGAGGTCAGAACATTTGCTTTTTTCTAACACTGACCTGTTATGCGTGTGAGCGAGATTTGGACCAGGACCAGACTGGAGGAGGGAGAGATAAAGAGCCCCCTGCCTCTGCTACCATGATCACAGTCCAGATACCCCCCCCCCCAATGCCTAATTTTTATAAACCAATTTACTTGATTCTGAGCTCAATTCAAAATATTCGTGCTGACCTTTAAAGCCCTAAATGGCCTCGGCCCAGCATACCTGAAGGAGCATCTCCATCCCCATCATTCACTGAGGTCCAGCTCCGAGGGCCTTCTGGCGGTTCCCTCACTGTGAGAAGTGAGGTTACAGGGAACCAGGCAGAGGGCCTTCTCGGTGGTGGTGCCTGCCCTGTGGAACACCCTTCCATCAGCTGTCAAGGAAATAAACAACTATCTGACTTTTCGAAGACATCTGAAGGCAGCCCTGTTTAGGGAAGTTTTTAATGTTTGATGTTTTATCGCTTTTATTATTATTAATAATAATATTCTGTTGGGAGGCACTCAAAGTAGCTGAGGAAACCCAGCCAGATGGGTGGGGTATAAATAATAAATTATTATTCTTATTTGCTAATTACAGAGCCAATGTGGTGCAGTGATTGCTGTTAACTTCAAGTGAGCAACTGTGATGTTAACATATGAGAGTGCTGGAGGTGAAATAGTTAAACAGGTGACCCAATCAGGACCCAGTGGTGGAGTCAGAGGGACTATAAAACCAGCTTTGGGAGGGGTAAAGGGAGGAGTTAGTTGGGAGTTGGGTGGTTGGTTGGAGTGGGAGTGAATTGGGATAGAGTTTGTGGGTAGGTTGAGTAAGTGTAGCAAAATAAGCTGAGTCAGGAATATTTAGGGGCTAGGAAGACAAGTAAATATCTGAGAGGTGGGTTAGTGAGTGAGAGCAGGTAGTGGAAGTTATAGGTCTGGATAGGCACCCCGTGTTTGTAATTGACTGATACTGTTTATGAAACCACACGCTTGTTAAACTGCAATAAATAAACAAAAGTTTATGTTCCAATTTAACCCTGACTGGACTCAGTATTATACCAGGTAGGGCCTGGGTGGTGGCAGCGAGAAATAAAGTGGTGGCACAGGGATCAATAGATGGTGAAACATCTGGGGACCATGTGTGATCGCCACAACAACATGCATGGGGGTCCTGATCACACATCTCCCACATCTCATTTGGCCCCATGTAGTTCACCTCTTACCCTATATCACCTTACAATCTGGCCTTTACCCTGAGACATTCCTGCCTCCTTCAAATTTCATGCTATGCCCATCAGCTGCATGCACATATTAATGGATGTCCCTCCCTCATTCTCTTACAATGGCGATGGTGCCCAGCAGCAGTCGAGGAGGATGCAGCAAGGCAGACAAACATCCAGTTGGACTGATTGGAAGGGTGCATGCCTGTTGCGTCTTCCTGCCACCCTGCCAGTCTCACCCTGTCCATGCTACGCCTCTGGTGTCCACCTGAAAGGTGCCGGAACTGAGTTATGGCTGGAAAAAGCCCTGGATGTAGCACTGGGCAAGGTTTCACTTACCTGCCACTGGGTTCAGCTCCACGTCAAAGAAATGGATCACACTCCGGTTGGAAGGAGCTAGTTGCCTCTGACTCTGGTCAACAAGGAGCTTTCTATACAGTAAGCAGCTAGGCAGGGCAAAGAGGGCAGAGGGAAGAGACCAGGAAGTGATTTGTGTCGAAATCAATGCCTATCCCAATGCTTCCCAGTAATTACTGACAAGCGACAGTCTCATATTCAAAGTAGTAGGGCATGTTGAAACGTGAAATCCCATTGTCTTAGAGCTGTGTTTTCCAAAACAACACAATGAGATGGTGGCCTCATCTTAATTGTTGCCTCAGATAGAAAGAGCTGTGTTCCCTTTTGTAGTACGACTCATGCAACACATTGGTGACTAATATACACACAATACAGTGGTACCTCTGGTTACGTACTTAATTCATTCCGGAGGTCCATTCTTAACCTGAAACTGTTCTTAACCTGAAGCACCACTTTAGCTAATGGGGCCTCCCGCTGCTGCTGTGCCGCCGCACGATTTCTGTTCTCATCCTGAAGCAAAGTTCTTAACCCGAGGTACTATTTCTGGGTTAGCGGAGTCTGTAACCTGAAGCGTAAGCAACCTGAAGCGTATGTAACCCGAGGTACCACTGTAATTACCAAAATGATTATGCATTCTTTATCAATCTTCTTTTTTTAAAAAAATATAATTTTTATTAACAGGCCAATCAAATCACATTATTTCCAAATCACATTAGTTCCAAATTATACAGCCAGATTTTTAATTTTTTGTTGGGGGTACCCCTACTTCAAGCTCCGAAAAGGGGTCCAAACATCACTTATATTGCTGCTTTAATTAGACAGTTCTATCCAGTTCTGTCCAGATAGTCTCTTTGTTACTTTCCTCATCTTCTTGTTCTTATAATATATTCCTTTCTTTGTGATCTCCAATAATCTTCACAAGCGGGTTAAAACAAACATCCTTGGGATTCCTACTGTGGAGGGGCAAGGGAGGTATGGCGGTGGGGGCAGATGTCATAGGCGAAGGGGATCGAGATACGGATATGCTCGTACCCCTTCCAATCTGCGTCCCATCCCGAGAGACGAGGGTAGGGTGAGCAAGGCTTACTCACCTCCATCACTGGTGTTGTGCAATGCCAGGTCTATAGGCAACAAAACCGCCTATCTCGCAGGGGGTCGACCTGGCTTGTGTGACGGAGACCTGGGTGCGCGAAGGGGATACTGTTACCTTACAAGAGATGACGCCCCCGGGTTTCTCCGTCCTCCACCAGTCGCGGACTGTGGGCCGGGGGGAGGGGTGGCATTATTGATCCGGGAAGATTGTTCTTTCAGGGCTCTACCATCGCCATCGATCCCCGGCATTGAATGTGTTGGCCTAGTGTGGGGCTCCGAGGTGAGCTTGGCTGTCTGGCTGGTGTACCGGCCACCTAGCGCACCAGCAGCCACCCTGTCAGGCCTGCTGGAGGCGGTGGCCGGCTGGGCCTTGGAGTTCCCTAACCTATTGGTATTGGGGGACTTCAACATCCATGCTGATGCCACTCCCTCCTCACAGGCTCTGGACCTGGTGTCTTCCATGGCGACACTAGGGCTCTCCCAGCTTGTTTCGGGCCCCACACATCAAGCAGGCCACACGCTGGATTTGATCTTCGGTATAGATGTGATCATGTTTCCTTTGATGAAGGTGCCATGGTCTGACCACTACGCTCGGAAAGCCAGGATTGACGTTCCACCCCCACCCTGCTTAGGTGGCGAGCCGATTTGGGCTCGCCCGCAGAGGCTGATGGACCCTGATAGATTCCATCAAGCCTTGCGGGACCTTTCTCCCCCTGGCGACTCATTGACTGAGCTTGTTGAGGGCTGGAATACCCAGCTCCTGGCAGCCATCAATGAGATCGCACCTAAGCGCCCTCTGCGACCCCGCAGAAACCGGGCTCCCTGGTTTACCGAGGAGCTCCGGAAAATGAAGCAGGACCTCAGACGGCTAGAGCGAGTATGGCGGGGTGCCCATGACGGAGCCTCAAGAACATCTTATAGGGCTTTTATGAAAACCTATGAGATGGCAGTGAAGGCCATTAAGAGGTCCTACTTCTCGGCCTCCATTGCATCCGCTAGCTCTCGCCCGGCGCAATTATTTAGTATAATTCGGTCTTTAACGTCCCTCGAAGGACAGCCAAATTTAAATAACAATTTGACACACAGCTGTGAGGCATTTGCAAGCTTTTTTGCGGAGAAGGTCCTGTTGCTCCGCCATGACCTCCCTGCCAATTTGGATACAATAAAGGAACTGGAGGCCCCTCGACTGTCCTCGGGTCCAGTATTGGACCACTTTGACCGGATATCCCCAGCCGATGTGGACAGACTCCTCCGAGCTGGAAAGCCCACCACTTGTCCTCTCAACCCCTTGGCCGTCCTGGCTGATTAGAGCGTGTCCAGACGAGGTGCGGGCCCCCCTGGGGGATATCATCAATTTGTCCCTTGGCACCGGGACATTCCCAGGGGAACTGAAGGAGACAGTGGTGCGCCCGCTTTTAAAGAAAACATCATTAGATCCCTTAGATCTATCCAATTACCGCCCGGTTTCGAATATTCCATTCCAGGGTAAGGTGATTGAGAGAGCGCTTGCTGAACAGCTTGGTAGGTTTCTGGATGAAACATCGGCTCTGGATCCATTCCAGTCCAGCTTCCGCACCGGTCATGGGACCGAGACGGCTCTGGTCGCCCTAACAGATGATCTCTGCAGGCAGCTGGATCGAAGCGGGTTGGGGCTGCTGATTCTTCTAGACCTGTCAGCAGCCTTCGACATGGTCGATCACAAACTCCTGGACCACCGCCTTGCCAACGTGGGGATGCCGGGCACAGTCCTTCAATGGCTGCACTCGTTTCTCGCTGGTCGGGGACAGAGGGTGGCGCTTGGGGGGGGAATTGTCATCCTGCTACTCCTTAGTGTGTGGAGTGCCCCAGGGTGCGATACTCTCCCTGATGCTTTTTAACATCTTTATGCGCCCCCTCGTCCAGCTTGTCTGGAGTTTTGGGCTGGGCTGCCATCAGTATGCTGATGACACCCAACTCTATCTGTTGATGGATGTTGATGGCCATCCTGACTCGGCCCCAGACAGACTAATCAGATGCTTGGAAGCTGTGGCTGGATGGTTACGTGGGAGCCGGTTGAAGTTAAATCCTTTGAAGACAGAGGTCCTCTGGCTGGGACGGGATGATATGGGATTGAGGGGGCAACTCTCATCTCTTGCGGGGGTGCAATTAGTGCCAGCACCGTCCGTTAAGAGTTTGGGTGTAATCTTCGATACCTCCCTCTCCATGGAGGCGCAGATTGCAGCTATAACAAAGGCGGCATTTTTTAATCTCCGCCAAGCTAAGCAGTTGGCTCCTTACCTCTCTCACCCTGACCTAGCCACTGTGATCCACGCAACGGTCACCTCCAGACTGGTTTATTGTAACTCGCTCTACGTGGGGCTGCCCTTGAGACTGACCCAGAAACTCCAGCGGGTGCAGAATGCCGCAGCGAGACTCCTTACGGGGTCTTCGCTGCGAGATCACATTCATCCGGTGCTATACCAGCTGCACTGGCTCCCGGTGGAGTACAGGATCAGGTTTAAGGTGCTGGTTTTAACCTTCAAAGCCCTATACGGCCTAGGACCCTCGTACCTACGGGACCGCCTCTCCTTGTATGCCCCACAGAGGAACTTACAGTCTTCAAATAAAAACATATTGAAGGTCCCAGGCCACAGAGAGGTTAGGCTGGCCTCAACTAGAGCCAGGGCTTTTTCGGCTGCGGCTCCAACCTGGTGGAACGCTCTGTCACAAGAGACAAGGGCCCTGCAGGACTTGACATCTTTCCGCAGGGCCTGCAAGACAGAGCTGTTCCACCAGGCCTTTGGTCAGGGCGCAGCCTGACTCCCTCCTTTGGCAATCTTTACAAAACTTTAATTTTTTATTTTAATTAATTTTTATAATGTTTTTATAATGTTGCACTATTTTAGTGTTGTTTGCCACTCTGATCCCGGCTTTGGCTGGGGAGGGCGGGATATAAATAAAATTTATTATTATTATTATTATTATTATTATTATTATTATTATTATCCTCTGTGTGGGTTTTACACTCTCCAAAAATCATATCACATAAGGACAGACGCCATTTCCACACCTCCGTAAAGAACTTTCCCTCAGTCTGTCCGTTGATTTTCCCAGGCTTGCCAAACATATCTCAGAGGGCTTTGCCAGGTCTAGATCACATTCCGATAACCATTCGCATTCCGATGACCCTGGTCCTCCTCCCCCCGTCCTTCTTAGGCAAGCCTGTCTTGGCGAGACGCCATTTGAAACTGTGTCATAAAACTTTCCTCCGTTCTCCGATGTTTACCAATCCTCTCTTTGATCAGTAATTCACTCCACACAGTTCTTGAATTCCTGCTTGTGATTAATAAATTGCAACGATTCTTCTCTCTGGGGTGGAGGGTTATTAATACTCACATAAGGCAAAAAAAGGAAGTTTTTTCCTCCACCCCCTTTCCGTTTCACTCCAAACATACCAGTCTTTTTATGCTGATTCATCACTTGATTTATTTGTCCCGCCCGTCACTCCGCTCACAGAGATCCATTAATCAGCAATCTTTACTCCCGATCTTCGCTTGATGTATGTGCTTTAGCTTCTTTCCAATTATGTATTTCCAATTATATATTTCGAGCCAAAGCGAACCAGTGCGCTGATTGGAGACAGCGTCAGGAAGAGCTGACTTCACACGAGGGCTTGTGCCAAGTGTCCACACCCCCTTCTTTCAAATCCGGGGGTGAATTATGGACACTGCTGGCAAGGCAGTCCCCCCCCCATCCCCTTGGGGGGCCCGGGAAGGCTGCATACTTCCCATAGCAGCCTCTTAATTACCTCATGTGGGTCGGAGAGATGTTATTGTCAGCCATCTTCCAATGCGCCCCCTGGTGGCCCCCCATTCTTTATCAATCTTCTGAGAAAAATACAAAAACTGATGCAAAGCCAAAGAGACTTACGAACTACCCAACCTAAGATGAATTTATAATATCTTATTTCAATGGATTTTTCAAGTACTTAGCTCAGTCTTTTGTTTTCTTTATCTTTTTGGGTAAGTTCATGAAGATACCAACAAAAGGTAATTTCAATGTTGTTCACAATACCGAGAGATGCTAGTGAAGTTGTAGATGGATGTTAATAAAGTTGTAGACAAGGTGCCGGCATTTTGCACCTGTTTCACTCTGGCAGTCCAAGTAATCAAGAGGCCGCTGTTCGCCCCCAATGGGGCCCTTTTACTGGGGCTTGCAGGTAACACACTCCCAAGGTATTTTTCTGGGTTTCTTCAGTGGTCTAAACTCAAAGCCTTGATACGTATATTGATATTGAATTTCATAGAGAATACTATTTCTTGGTTTAAGCTTAAGAGACTGAATTGCTTAGATTCACTGGCATCTCCAGGTATGGATGGGAGAAACCTTAGTCAGAAACCCTCGAGAATGACTTCCACTTGGTGCAGACAATACTAAACTAGATAGACCAGAGTTCTGACTCAGCCTAATGCAACTTCCTGTGTTGTTGCTTTTTATGGGATGGGCCCTGTCTCTTATTAAGCCCTGGATTTTTTCAAAATCCCTCTTGGTTTCTCACTTTCTCCCTGTCATTCAGGAATTCTGAACCCTTTGATGTGAATTTGAGGAATTTGCAGCACATTCGTTCAAATATTCGTCATTGAGTGATGTGCTGCTAGCTTGTCCCATGTTCTCATATAGTAGGGGGCCAGGAATCAATATTCTTTCAATAGCAACAGTGCCCAAGGGCTCTGACTAATTGTTTTGAACCTCCTTGGAATGCTTGGATGCAACTTCCAAATAGGAATAGGGAATTCCAACACAGTTTGGCTTTGTTGGCTTGTCAGCCTCAGGGAGAACTGCTTCCTGGGAGCAAGGAGACTGCAATCAAGCCATCTGCCAAGTTTGCATCACTTTTCCACGAAGTCAGCCTTCTCCTAACTTGCTGCTCTTTGGATGTTGTTGGACTCCAACTCCCATCAGCCCCAGCCAGAATGACCAATGGCCAAAGATTGTGGGAGCTGTAGTCCTGCAATATCTGGAAGGCCAGTTGTGTCCCATCTGTACTAAGATGAATGGATGGAAAAGAAAAGCTAAAAAGGATTTGTGCATTATTATTATTATTATTATTATTATTATTATTATTATTATTACTATTATTATTACTATTATTTGTATACCGCCCTTCATCTGAAGATAGCAGGGCGGTTTACAACATAAAGATACAAAATGAGAACACAAAATACATAATAAAACAAACAAAACAAAACAATAACCCCCCTTACCACAAACACATTTAAAAGGACATAGAATGTTAATCTGCCTAAAGCCTGGTTATAGAAAAATGTTTAAATTAAGATTTCTTAAACTAGTATGCCTAAATCCGAGAGGGAGCAGGAGTGTTTAAGAACATTGAAAGATGGGAAGAAGGTCGAGAGTTCTCCAGCACAGAAAAAGTGGATTTGATGATAGCAGATTTCTGTGACTTGAAACCTGACTGATGCCTGTCCTGAATGTCATCAACTAAGAAAAACTAGATCTGGGTGAAAATACATGCCACAAAATGAATGATTAAGAAACAAACTTGAGAGCCTTTAATTTGTTCATATGCAATGTTTTATTCACTTCTAATTTAAAGATAATGAATAAAAAAGGTTTGTAAGGTTTTTAATGTGTATTTATATAGTCCTTACTTTTCTTTTTACATGTGCAGCCAATATATGTGTAGCATATATATACTGTGAGCAGTGGCTCACAATAATCACAACAGCGTTGAAAATAAAACATCACAATCATTATAACACCAAACACAAAAGCACAGAAATAAAGCAAACAGCAGCAAGAAATTCTTCAAAGCGATACGATTCAATAATGTCATGGTAACTCGTAGCGCTGCCAGGATACTTCCCAATCACATGTGCTGAATAACAGTATATTCCAGCACATTGTCACTTATTTCTGTAAAATGATATTACAGTGGTACCTTGGTTTTCGAACGTCATCTGTTCCAGAAGATGGTTTGAGTTCTGAAACGTTCGAAAACCAAAAACTCAATAGCTGACAGCTAGGCCACAGGATCTTGCATTCAGTGGAAGCTGTGTTGCATGTTCGACTTCCAAGGCATATCCGAAAACTGAAGCATTTCGAAAATCGAAATGTTCATCAACGGAGACGTTCAAAAACAGAGGTACCACTGTGTAAACTTGTTGGATCAGATTCAGTCTCATTCATATTTAGGGTAGTCTCCTTACTGTTTGGAATACCAGTGATGACTCAGTGAAGCCCTATTGATTTCAGTGGGCCTAATCTGCATATGATTCAATCTTGATCCCATGGTGGTGGCCATGATTAACAATGACAATATTAGCGTTGAAACAGTGTCATCCGTATACACAGCACTTTGCAGAGCAACAAACATTAAAGGCAACTCCTTGCCCCAGTGAGCTTACAATCTATTTGAGAATGGGGGAGGTGAGAAATAAAGAGGGAAGGAAAAGTCGAGGCAAGGGAAGGTTTCAATGGATTAATGTGAACACAGCTATTTCATGTACTTGGGCTTTGTTTTGACTGGGATACTGGGATACAGAATTTGATGAATACACAGGGAAGAGAGATTCCTTCAGGTCTACTAATGGTGCTTCAAAGAGAGGTCACAATCTGGCTTTCGTCATAGTGCACCGGCCAGCCGCCTTCGCAGCCAATGACGATGTACCTGGGCGAAATGTTCTCCTTGTATTCGCATGGTGGGCGAGTGGAGCCCCCCCGGAGCGTGCAAGTGGTGACTCTGAAGTGCTGCCGGCTCTTCCGCAGCTCTCCCGAGGGAAGCCCTCCTTCGGCACACACGGCCCGGATCTGCCGCTTGGAGCCGTGGATGAAAGTGTTCACCTCCTTGCACTCGGGTTTGGTCAGGCCACGGCTGCCCATGAGGGTGTTGCAGTATCGGCCGTGGAAGCGGCTCCTGGGCTCATCTCGGTGCTGGTTCAGGAACTTCTCATAGCGGGGGTTGTTGCCGCAGGATGACTCAGGGAGTAGATCAACCAGCAGGACTGCAAGGAATAGGCAAAAGACGTCTTCGGACAGCCTCATTCTTCCTAGCACCTAGGATTGTAATATAAATTATAATGCATAATATAATACATAATACATATTATAATGCATAAAATAAGTTATGGCAGCAGATAAAGAAACAACAAAACAACAACAACACCACAAACTGGCTTATAAGCAGAAAACCAAATTTACTAGAATAATAGCTAGAATAGAGATAGACTTATAACCATTCAAAAAACAAACATACTAAGGTGCCATGTGCAAGACAAAGCCTGGAGATAATGTAAACATGGAGTGGATAAGTGTACAACTTTATCTTAACAAATTACATGTACACTAAACGTTATACGGACTGGATAAATGAACCATTCAACAAGTATAAGTCCAATCACAGAACGGCAACCCCATACTGCCACAACGGCAAGGGTAGCACTCTGGAGAATATGAAAAAGTTTTTCAAAGCTGTTTTTCAAAGATTGAGCTGGGTGAGATGTTCTTCAATGGGTCTTGAGTTGGAAACACAAAGCCGGGTACATGGATCAATCACGGGAAGGCAAATCAAAGCCACCACCCTGGTGAGAATAACGCAAGTGGGCAAAAAGAGACCTGTTCTCCGGATTTATTACAGGTTTCGCTACACGCTTCACCAGTCTGAAAAGCTGCATGATACAAAATAGCACTCCAATTACAATGTGTGGTAAACCATAAAAATTAGAAAAGATCAGTCTTATACTATACCTTACCCAATCATACAAAATGGTTTGCTCAGGATAAAGAAAGTATTCACAGGCACAACTAATGTTCAGCAGTTAAATACAATACAGGAGTATAGAATCAATCATCACATGATTACATGGTTAAAGCTGCAGCATCACTTTTCTGTTACAACCAAACAACAGTACACTCATATATAGCATTCTAGATCGAATTCAGTATTCAAACCCTTTGCATATAAGGTTCCTAATTGAAATATTAATTTATACTCTTTCTGTAACAAGGCTCTTCGTATATCTACAGTTCTAAAAGGTTGTTTTTTTAAAGGTCCACAAGATTAAAAAAACTCAGATTATTCTCTGTATGGGCTGCTTGCTGGAAATGCTGGACTAATGGGGCGTCTAAACATATGTTATGTATTTTGGACCTATGCTCAGAGATTCTGGTCCTAATTGCACGAGTGGTACTGCCTACATATAACAGCCCACAAGCGCAGCGGATACAGTATACACAGTTTTTAGTAGAACAATTTGTGTGTCCTTATTTTTGCCACAAGAGGGCAGCGCGGTGACAGAATTGCTAACCTGGCATTTGCACAGTGAACACAACCTCTCCCTCTGTGCCCAGAACAGATGTGATGTGCAAATTCTAATAAGCATTCATATAAATCGGACATAGACATGGAGAAGAGAGGGGTACTGCTTTGATAACTGAACACGTCATTCCCCTTCCCCCTGCAGTAAGGCTATAGGTGATTCAGAGGAGGATGGGCATGTGATGCAGGAGGAAGGAGTCTGGTGCTCCAATGGCAGCCCTGAGTTTCAGATATGAATAGGGGTCTCACACCATGGGCTCTTCCAGATGAGCTGTTTATTGAGAATCCATCCTGATTTGCTGGCACAATGCTTAGACCAAGACTGTGGCCACGTTCCCGATCACTGCATTCACTGTATTACCAGTGTCATGTTTTTATTGTGTTTTCACAGGACGTTACCCAAAATGCATTGTGTATCCTGCACTTTGTTATAAATTGAGGTGTTGTTTCTCAACCCAGCTTCATGCCAAAAGGAGTCCTTAAGTCACTCCTAATTTTTCTCTAGCAAAAATGTGAACATGTTTGCCAAGGGAATCACATCCCTCACCCCCATCAATAATAAAAAAGGTAAAGGTAAAGGAGCCCTGGACGGTTAAGGTGACTATGGGGTTGCTCATCTCGCTTTAGGTCGACGGAGCCGGCGTTTGCCCACAGACAGCCTTCCGGGTCATGTGGCCAGCAGGACTAAACCCCTTCTGGCACAACGGGACACCATGACAGTAACCAGAGCGCGTGGAAACGCCGTTTACCTTCCCGCCGCAGTGGTACCTATTTATCTACTTGCACTGGCATGCTTTCGAACTGCTAGGTTGGCAGGAGCTGGGACAGAGCAAAGGGAGCTCACATCGCATGGATTCGAAATGCCGACCTTCCAATCAGCAAGCCCAAGAGGCCCCGTGGTTTAGAGCACAGCGCCACCCGCTCCCTACCCCCATCAATACCCCCTGGTTAGTACAGAAACAGAAATGAACAGCCTATGTGAACATCAAGGAGGAGGTGGCAGAACTGTGAAATGTAGTAGTGAAAAAAATAACTTCACTGTTCTCTAAGGTGGTAATGGGAACACTATGCCTGAACTTTACTGAGCATTTGTTCTGATTTATTTGGAGGGGGTTATATGGCAAAGAGCATTCCTCCTGAATCCACCCTAATTCACAACTTCCCATAAAGTCCATTATTGTGTTTGAAGTAGATTTGCAGCACCATGGTTGCAGTGTGCCTTGTATGAATTTAATTGTGCTGACATTCTGGAGGCAACCAAAATTATGTTTTGCATATCACCGCATAAGGATCGCTAATTGGACCGGGCAGGATGACAGGCTGGTGAGTGGAAATGGATTGATCTGCTCTTTCAACATTTGAACAAAAGCCAAAATCTGCATATGAAGTGTTTTTAGGCATGGGGTTAAACAGTTCACGTGCAGATATTTCTTACAGGCACAGCTGCAGCAGCTGGTTGAAAAACTGGCAGCCCTACCGCCATCCTGGTTGCTCCATGCCTGACCCACACCCATTTCTGTAGGTTAGGAATGTGAATTTGAAGTCCATTGCAGGAAAACTAGAAAACAGTGGGATCAGCTTTGGTCTACTTGCTACACGGTGTGTTTAAATCGAATCACATGGTATTCCTGGTGCTCTGATGAAAATAGGCAGAGGGGTTGAAAGTTAGTGCTGTTCCTGGAATCCTTATGGCAGTCTCACCCTCCATTTTCTCTTTCACCAGTTAGGAAAGAAAACAGCAGCAACTGGGTGTGGCAGGAGACAGGAATCCAAGAACTGGTCCACACGACAATGGAAGAAAGATGCAAATCAGGTTCCTTCAGATAATGAGGAAAAGACAAAACAGCAGAGGGAAGGAGAGAAATGAATGCAAAAAGGACTCACTTTTTCCAGGGGGACCGTATTGGATTCAGCTCCACACAGATCAAGCTGCTGATTTACCACTCTGTTGTGCTTTTGAGCCAATGAAAAGTTTGCCAAAAGTTTCATAACTTTTTCCTAGGAAGAAATCCATGGATTGTGCCAGACTGGGTTTTATATAAACCATGCCTCTCCCTTCTGGCTATCATATTGCTTTTTTGGCACTCTCTCTCTCTCTCTCTCTCACACACACACACACACTTACATAACAAACCTGTTTTTACTCTGTTTCAACTAAGGAAGGAAGGATCTGTCAATTTTTGTTCTTTCAGTTCTCATTCTCTCCTTCTTTAATGTCGTTCCCCACATTTCTTAGCCTTTTTCATCTCATGAAAATTCACTAGCATTTCAATGTAGATTTATTTTAATCAATAAATTTTTGACGGGAGCCAGAGTGCACGGAAACACCATTTACCTTCCCACCAGAGTGGTACCTATTTATCTACTTGCACTTTGATGTGCTTTTGAACTGCTAGGCTGGCAGGAGCTGGGGCAAAACAATGGGAACTCACCCCGTTGCAGGGATTCAAACTGCAGACCTTCCGATTGGCAAGCCCAAGAGGCTCAGTGATTTAGAGCACAGCGCCACCCGCTGTTTATAGTGCTATAAACAAAGTTTATAGTGTTGCCCACACGACACACACCCACAGGCTTCCATTCGTGTGAGGGAAGAGAAGCTTGTGGAGTCCATAAGTCACTGGACTCCCATCAGCATAGCTAATAATAATAATAATAATAATAATAATAATAATAATAATAATAATAATTTATTTATACCCCGCCCATCTGGCTGGGCTTCCCTAACCACTCTGGGCGGCTTCCAAAAAAATATTAAAATACTGTAATACATCAAACATAAAAAGCTTCCCTAAACAGGGCTGCCTTCAGATGTCTTCTAAAAGTCTGGTAGTTATTGTTTTCTTTGACATCTGGTGGGAGGGTGTTCCGCAGGGTGGGTGCCACTACTGAGAAGGCCCTCTGCCTGGTTCCCTGTAACTTGGCTTCTCGCAGTGAGGGAACTGCCAGAAGGCCCTCAGTGCTGGACCGCAGAGTCTGGGTAGAACGATGGGGGTAGAGACGCTCCTTCAGATATATGGTCAGGGATGCGGCCAGCAAATTGTTACTGCCAATTACATTGTGCATGTTAAATGCATTTATTGCTTAGATCAGACAGGCTTTATTCCCAAATGGAATATTGCTGACTTGATCCAAAGGGCATTCAGTATGATATACTGTGACTTCAGAAAAATGTGGTATCTCTAGACACAGACAAAACTTTTAATGGTGTGTTGTGGGCATTTTTAAAAATGTTGTTTAAATACATGGCATTTGGAAAATGATTTTTGCACTATACATGAGGTTGTTGGCAATAATAGTGATGAATGGGTTGTCTTCTCTGAGGCTACACCTTAAGAGAGGAATGAAGGAGGGCTCTCCCTTGTTGCATTTGCAATGGACACTGAAACTTTGAAGAATAAAATTAGACCCAATTTTAATATCAAGGGGGTCTGCATTTTGGGGGTGGAACATTCCATCAATTTATTTGCCAAGAACATCCTTTTAATATTTTCGAATCCTGAGCAAGCAGTGTCTCTGTTTTGTGAAACAGTTGCCTGCCTTGAAATAACTTGCTCTGAAACTATTATGTGCTTCAGTCTTGCCACAGGAGAACAAAAACATATCTTTGCTTATACAGGGTTTTGTTCTGAAGAATCCTGGGAATTATAGTTTATTAAGAGTGCTGGGAATTATAGCTTTGTGTAGGGTAAACTACAGCTCCCAGAATTATTCGCTTTAAATCATGTGCTTTAAATCTATAGTATGTACACAGCTCTTTGTCTTCTGAAATATGCTCCCTCCGTTTGTAAAGGCCTCCCTGAATTTCCTGCAACTCAGAAAAGGGGAAGCACACAATACTTTACACGTCACCTAAAGCATGCTTATCTATTTCTCTCTGCCAAATGCTGGTGACTTTATAATATACTGTGCTGCAAAGAACAAGGATGTCTCTATTAAGGGTACTCGTCTCATTACTTTCTCTGAGTGGCCACTTGTGGCTGTAGAGGGCTAATATTGCTCACCTGTAGTATTCGCAGAAGACCTCTTGCCTCACAAAACTATAAGTGTCCTCCTGAGATTTCTCATGTGCAAAAATAGTCATCTGGGAGTGAGATCCTGCAAGGGCTACCCAGGCCTTGGGCAGCTTCATCCCTGTTTTGTTCACCACCCTATCCAATTCCAAACCTACTTTCCAGTTGTTCTTCACCTCCTTGGCCATTGAATTCGCGACATCCATATCCAAATTCTCAATGGAACTGCTGACACCCTGATGATATGTATGAAGTACTTGCCAGTCCGTGCCAGCTAAAAGGAGTTTCTGCAGCTGACCCTTCCTCAAGGGATTCTGGCAGAGTTTGCACGTCCCGTCTGGGTGCTGCCATTGGCTGGTGTCCACCACAAATGCTCCTTTTCTCTTCAGGGTACTAATGTCAACTCCCTAGCCAATGAAGTACCATAATGGCCAGGCACAAAAGTGTCCTGCTTCTTGCAGATAGAGCTGTGGAACCAATGGCATTGGCTTAGATGTTGTTGGAGGAAGTTGGAAGAGAAATGAGAGGAAGGCTGCTAGGAAGAGGCGCTGTTTGGACATGATTGATCTGATGGGATCCTTCATTCCAGAGGGGCTGGCAGCTTGTAAATTACCCTGGGAAACAAAACAGAGAGGGCTTGTTTGTACCATCTAGGCATGTAGGTGTCATTAGGACTGTAAAGTGAGGTATAAATTCACTCAGAATGAATCATCAGCAGCAACCTTACCTGCTTCCTCCTTTCCAAGCCTTTTCTATTTCTTCTCAGTGTATTACTACTTTGGCTCTCATCCATGAAATATTGCTAATTGGACACGGTAGGATCAGAGGATGCTGAGTGGAAATGGACTTACCTGCTCTTTCAGCTTTTAAACAAAACCCAAAATCTGCACATGGAGTGTTTTATGGTCTGGGGAGAAACAGTTCACATGCAAATATCTATAGAACAAGCATCTTTTGCAGGCATCGCTATAACCCCTGGCTGAAAAGTCGACAGCCCTACATCCAACCTGGTTGCTCCCACACCCATTTCGGCAGCCATGTAAAGTCAAAGGACCTTGATAGATTTGTCTTTAAATGAGTACAGAATTGAACTTCTGTCGCATTTCTAGTCAACTGAAGTTTGCATGGGCAACTTGAAAGCATGCACTCCACCAGAAAAAAATGCCTTGCCTCCCTGGAGCCATTTTGTTTCCTTAATTCCTAGCCAGTAGAAGAGCACTGTGTCACCCAAAAGCTTGTATAACATGCTGTGGTTTTTTTCTAGCTTGTCATTTATGTTTGGCAACCGATTAAGAGCTGGAGAAGCCTCCTGGTCTGCTGCCTGCTACATTTAGAACTGATACATTTAGAAGTGCCACAGAAAGTTCATTTCACATTTGCAAGGTTTGGGTGCTTTTAATGTGGAAGCACCTATGTATTTTCTGGAACTCTACATCATTGATCGTAGGCAGGTCTACTTTATATTGGTATGTGTAAGAAAATGCCAAAATTGATTGATCACTTAATAACCCACCGTTCCACAGCAGCTTTAAGTATAAAATAGTATATTATTTTATGTAAACTGTTCACAGAGCTTTCTCTCTCTCTCTCTCTCTCTCTCTCTGTGTGTGTGTGTGTGTGTGTGGGCTGTCTGTGAATTTTATTTATTTATTTCATAAAATTTACACGCCACTTGACTGTAGAAAAAACCTCAGTTTTCAAAAAAGTTTCTTTTTTGTTAGATAAAATAAATAAATAAATGTAATCCTAGAAAGGTGGGCCATAAAAGCTCAAATATACATATACAACAAATAAGGCCACCCCATCTCTGTCCTTGTTTGTGAAATTCCCCTGGTGAAACATTGCAGGATGAGGCCCCCTCTCCTGTGCTGTGGTAACAGGTCTTTGAGGTTATTATCCCCTCTACATGTGTGTCTCAATCTATTAGTCAGTTGGTGGTTTGGAAGCACATACAGAAGACAGTTACAAAATACGATTGCAGGACCAAGGAGATCATGGCCATTTGCTCAACAGGAAAGATCGGGAAACTGGAGGCGGTTCGGACAAGTTGGTGCATCTCCTTTTTTGGAAGCTTGTTCCAGCAAGAGCCTTGATCTGTTGAAGAAACCCAGACTGTCTTCACCCACCCCATTCAACAGCATTATATTATATTATACCGCATTGGCCCGAGTATAAGCTGCACCTGAATAAAAGTCGCAACTTTAAAATTGAGGAGGGAGAGGAAAAAAAGAAAAAAATATGCAAATATAAGCCGCTGTTCCTGGCTGCATACTGGGGTGGGGGTGGGGGGTGGGATCCGCATTGCTGACAGCATATTCCCCTTCCTCGCTCTCCCCCTTCCGGCCTTGGGGGAGAGGATGGGGGACTACGCATGGGGCGGGCGTCACTTTGCCGCTCTCCTAGCACTGTTTGCCCCACGCTCCTGGCTGCATACCGTAAGGTCGCGAATATAAGCCACACTTGAACTTTCTATGGTCAGAATTTGGGGGGATAGTGAGGCTTATATTCAGGCCAATACGTTATTAGCTTCCCCTGCTCCGTGTGGTATTGGGCCCAAAGAAAGTCAATTTGTACTTCTGCCAAATGCCAAGTGCTACAAGCACCACCTCTGGCAATAGCTGCTCCAGTTTTAAACTTCGTGACTGGAAGAAATTCAGCTGTGGAACATTTTGTGGGGATGAAATGAGGAGAAAAGCATGGCCAGTCTAACTTCTGAATTTTGGCTTCCCACATCCTAGTCTGAAACTCTAACCAATTCACCACACCAGCCCTCTCTTTGTCTTTCTTTTAAAAGAAGCAGCAACTGTGTGCAGGTAGAATTAGATCAGGGGCACAGTAAGGGGAGATTAACATCAGGGATGGCAGCCTGAGGTGGTTGCCTCAGGTGGCAGGATCCCAGTAGAGTCTAGGAGCAGCAAATCCTGCCACTGCACCTGCCAGTTACCGAGGCTGCTACACTGCCACAGCAGCTGCCATGGCAACCTACAAAGATGGCACTGAGGTTGCTTTCTGCCTCCCTCCCTCAGCTAATGTTGCCATGCACAACAGCAAGGCAGCCTCCAACACTCCTCTCTCATCTTCTCCCCCACCCACAGAATGCTACCTTGCACAGTTGGATGTGGGTGGCGCTGTGGTCTAAACCACTAAGCCTCTTGGGCTTGCTGATTGGAAGGTTGGCAGTTCGAATCAGTGTGACGGGGTGAGCTCCCGTTGCTCTGTCCCAGCTTCTGCCAACCTAGCAGTTTGAAAGCACGCCAGTGCAAGTAGATAAATAGGTACCACTGTGGCAGAAAGATAAACGGTGTTTCTGTGCACTCTGGCACTTGCCACAGTTCTCCGTGCACCAGTAGCAGTTTAGTCATGCTGGTCACATGACCTGGGAAACTGTCTGTGGACAAGCACCGGCTCCCTTGGCCTGAAAGCAAGATGAGCGCCGCAACCCCATAGTTGTCTTTGACTGAACCTATCCGTCCAGGGGTCCTTTACCTTTTACCTTTTTTACCTTGCACAGTAAGGCAACACCCAACCTTTATCTCATTTCTTTTTCATGTTTACACATAGGCTTGCAGACCCTCGAAATGTCCCTATTTTCAGATTTGACCCCAGAATGTCCCAATTTTCTTTGGGATGTCTCTATTTCCATCAGAGAATATGGAGTTATACGACCCCTGAGCCAAGGAGATAAGTAACTATACAACCTTAAAAAAAAGAAAAAAAAAGGTAAAGGACCCCTGGATGGTTAAGCCCAATCAAAGGCAGCTATGGGGTTGCAGTGCTCATCTCACTTTCAGGCCAAAGGAGCCGGCGTTTGTCCACAGACAGCTTTACAGGTCATGTGGCCAGCTAGGTTTCGAACTGCTATGTTGGCAGGAGCTGGGACAGAGCAACAGGAGCTCACCCCATCACAGGGATTCGAACCGCCAACCCTCTGATCGGCAAGCCCAAGAGGCTTAGTGGTTTAGACCACAGCGTCACCCGTGTGCCAACCTAGCAGTTTGAAAGCACACCAGTGCAAGTAGATAAATATGTACCAATGCAGTGGGAAGGTAAATGGCATTTTTATGTGCTCTGGTTTCTGTCATGGTGTTCCATTGTGCCAGAAGCATTTTAGTCATACTTATGGGCTTCCCAGGAAAACAGATCCTGGGTCTAAATCCTGGTGGTGATTGCCTGAAGTCAGGCACTGATCATAATGAAGAAGGGCTGAACACATTCGTTTCCAAAGATGGCGGTGTAGGTTGTCCACCTAATTTCATGCTATATAACTCAGCAACCTTCTGCCAGAAAGTTGCTATGTGCAGGATTACTTAAACAGGGAACTCATAGGACAGCTTAAACTTCTTAATATGACAACAGGCTTGCAAGCTCTATATAACAGGAACTCTGAGAAGAGGAAGGTTGTTCCTGCTGGAGTCCTCAGCCCTGTTGACAGCTGCATTCATTCATCTAGGAGGAAGCCAAAAAGGGAGACGCTTGACAGGTTGGGTAAGTTTTCAGTAATGGATCGTGCCTCGTTTCCCCAGAAGGCTACAACCATCAGGGATGCATGGAGTTTAGGAATGGAATGGATGAGTCTGTGTGACTGAGAAAGCGCTTTAGATTTAGATGCACATGTGTCCCTCTAGCCAGAACTCCTGGTTTCTGCCCATGAGTAGTGCTCAGAGGTGAAACACAACTGAAGATGTCAAAGGACTCGAGTCATCTGGTTTGAAATATAAAATAGGGACATTAAAAGGTCTGAGCTGATTTGGCTTGCCTTGGATTAAGCCAAGCTATTTCCTAATGTTTTCACAGAAATAGTCCTGCTTAATCACCTCAGTCACTCTGAACTGAGCCTGTGGAAGCTCACTTGTCACTAGATGCAAATATTGTTTTGTATGAATTACTCAGTCCCTAAAAAGGTAGCCCTTCTGGTTTAGTATGCTCACCTTTTTATTGCTGGAAAATTCATTTCTTCACAGCACGACTTGCCAAAATCTAGTAAGACAAGTTCTTTCCAGCACATTATCTCCACGCAAGGAAGCTTGTCACCTGCTAAATTTCCACACATTAAAGGTTCGGTGTTCCTGCCAGGAATAAAACTAGCAACGCTTATGCAGGCATTCATATTCCGAATCACCGGGATCCTCAAGGGACCCACAAGAATACTGCAAGTTTACGGGGAAGAATACTGCAAGTTTAGACACTATAAATGTGACTATGAAAGGGCAGTGAACGAATGTTATGAGGTAAAGATGGATGGATCTGTCAGTATTGGTTCTCTCAGTTTCTTATTTTTTTAACCTTAAATTTAGTTCTCCACATTTCCACAGCAATTTGTAGGTTAATAAAATAAAATTAAATAAATAAAATAAAATTCACCAGCAATTTAGTTAGGAGTAAATAGTCCATGTTTCTGCTGTGCTTTGAGGGGATTGGAAATGGAAAGGGATGATAGAGACAGCAATGGGGTGAGAGGGACATGGCAGCAGTGGTCTCTCAGCAGCGACAATATGACATTTGCCAGGATGGGGTTAGGATGCTCACTCTGCGGCCTCGGCTCATCCCCTTCCTGTCTTTCTAGCATGAGCCATAGCTCAATGCAAGAGCATGTGCTTCAAGGAACTGTGCTTAGTCCCCAGAATCAGATACTCCAATTACAGCTGCAGGAGTCTCCTGCCTGAAGCACTGGAGTACAGTTACTAGTCAGTGTGGACAGAACTGAACTAGATGGACTGATGGTCTCGTTTGGTCTAAGGCAACTTCCTTTAGTGCACTGATGGGGAACCCTCCATCCCACAGCCTTTCGACAAAATAATATTTTATACAAACGAGTCAGCTAGTATACTGTAGGTTTAGGAGACACACAAGATGACAACAGCTTGGTGACAGTTCAATGTGGTGATCATAATGGTCACACAGACTTCTTGGGACACTCCTGTCATCCTCAGTGGAAAAATACCTTGACAGAAAATATAATGTCTGTGATCTCTTTTCTGGAATTCACAAGTTTAAAAGGAACAACCTGCCACTCTCCAAACGGTCACAGATGCACAAAGACAGACCAAAAATGGGTATATTATTGTCAGGCAAGGATCACAATGGAATATAAAACCCTATTTTAAAAACAAATCTTGCAGGGGAAATCTTTCCAATGGCCAATTCCACAGCCAAAAAGGCACTGCCATTTCCCCCACAAGTAGTGCCCCATCCATTGTGGGGCAGATAGCAAAGGAGCTCCCTGGCAAAGGGATTGTCAGGTGACTGACAGCTGGGCTGCCCTGCCCACCTGTCAAAGTGACCAGCTTTGGCTGGGGTTGCTCAGGATCTGGTCCACACTAGGCAAAAAATGTTCCTCACTCCTGCTTTAGCATATAGTGCTTAGCATGTGTGTTGCTTTATTATTGCTTGCCTTTGCAGATACCCAGCACAAAAGGACGCTGCCATGTCTCCCAGGAGCCCTCACCGTAGGGCCCTTCTTCTCCTGCTCGTCGTCATGGCCACCACCCTTCTCCCATGGAGCCAGGCTACATCTTACACTGACTTCCTGAAGAGGCACCAGGACAACCCGAAATCTGACTTGCAGAGTGACAGCACCTACTGCAACCTGATGATGCAACGGAGACACCTGAACTGCCAGCGAGGCAACACCTTCATCCATGCCAGCGAACAGCAGCTGACTTCCATCTGCAATTCCAGAGGGAAGATCCTGGATGGGAACCAGACCAGCAAGACCCTCTTCCCGATCACCATCTGCACCCGGGGGAAAGGCCTCCGAAGAGTCTTCTGCAGGTACAAGGGGAAAAGCAAAATCAAGAGGATCCGGGTCACCTGCAAGAAGGGTCTCCCTGTCCACTACATTTCTCATGCTTAAGCCTAGCAATTGGAACAGGCCAGGCTGCTGAAAGAATCCTGCTTTGCCTTGGCCTTCAAGCTCATCTACCCAGAGCAATTTACAAAGCTGGGCCCCATCTTGGCTGCTCCCTCCTGCGTGCTATGCAAATTACACCCTTCCTGATGTGTCCTGTTTCTCTTTATTCTGCACAGCACATCACACAACTTTAATTCTCAGTTTAAAACAACAGCAGTGGTGTTTCTTTAAAACTCCAGAACGTGTCGATCCAAAAGAGTCTGCAGCTTGCTTGCTAGTTTCCATTATACTAGTTTCCAAATCAAGGGAAGGAACCCCCACTGCCACCTGCCTATGCAGGGTGGTTCAAGAAGGAAGGAAGGAAGGAAGGAATGGAGGAAAAAAGGAACAGAAAAGAAGAGAGGAGAGGAGAGAGAAAACACACACACACACACACAGAGAGAGAGAGAGAGAGAGAGAGAGAGAGAGAGAGGGAGAGGAAACAGACACTATATTCATAAATCCGTATCAGAATGTAGCAAAGCTTGGGAGAGCTCAATATTTGAAGGGTTCACCAGCGTTTGCCAAACCCTTAATGCTTTGAGTAATAGAATAATAGAACTGTAGAACCCTGAGGATCCAGTCCATCTTCGACAATGAAGGAATCTCAACTAAAGCATCCGTGACAGATGACCATCCAACCTCTGTTTAAAAGCCTCCAGTGAAGGACTGTCCATCACCTTACAAGGTAGTCTGTTCCACTGTCAAATAGCTCTTACTATCAGAAAGTTCTACCTAATGATTAACCAGAACCTCTTTTCTTGTACTTTGAATCCATTGGTTTGGGTTCTACCCTCTGGAGCAGCAGAAAACAAACTTGCTGCATCTTCCATGTGACAGCTCTTCAGTTGTTTAAATATAGTTCTCTTCCCTTCTCCAGGCTTCTGTTGAAACTTTTTAGCCAGCTAGCTTTTAATTAGGTTTTGATAAGGTGACAGGCACATATTCTGGATTATCTTCTTCCATGCCTGAATTTACAGCTTTGCTAAAATAAAACTGGGCTTCATTCAAGCATGAAACTGAGTCCTTGGTTATTTAGAAAGCTCAATCTAAGTATACACAAGATCTCCTGTGTTGCTGGGTGGGCAAGGGAGGAATTAAGGGATGGATGAGAACCTACATTTTTCTTCCGTGACAGTGACTATATTACATTGATTTTTTCCACCTCTCTGCTATGGTTTTTTTTAAAAAAATAACTACCCAAAGAATAAGAATAATAATTTAATATTTATACCCCGCCCATCTGGCTGGGTTTTCCCAGCCACTCTGGGCTGCTTCCAACAAAATATTAAAATACAATATTCTATTAAACATTAAAAGCTTCCCTAAACACGGCTGCTTTCAGATGTCTTCTAAAAGTCTGGTAGTTGTTTTTCTCTTTGACATCTAGTGGGAGGGCTTTCCACAGAGCGGGTGCCACTACCGAGAAGGCCCTCTGTCTGGTTCCCTGTAACTTGGCTTCTCACAACGAGGAAACCACCAGAAGGCCCTCGGCACTGGACCTCAGTGTCCGGGCAGAACGATGGGGGTGGAGACGCTCCTTCAGGTATACTTATGTATACAAAGAAAGGTATACAAAGAAAACTGATGTATCCGGGAAGATTGATTGCAAGGAGCTTCCAAAGGATTACTCCAAATTGGTTGAATGGGCAATAAAATGGCAATTGCAATACACCATTACCAAGCGTGAAGTGATGCACATTGGATTCAAATATCCCGATTTCACATGTGTGCTATTAGGCTCTGAACTGGTGGTGGTTGATCTGGTACAAAAGCTTGGGGTTGTGGTGGAGAGCTCAATAAAGATGTTGACACAGCACATGGCAGCCATAAATGATGAATTTCATGTTAGGAACTTTATGTCATGTCTCAGAAATGACTGGACTTACCAATCAAGGCACTGAGTACCAAATCACTGATTCATAGCAATCATAACCATACAGTGGTGCCTCGCAAGACGAAATTAATCCATTCTGCGAGTCTCTTCGTCTAGCGGTTTTTTCGTCTTGCGAAGCAACCCTATTAGCGGCTTAGTGGATTAGCTCTATTAGCGGTTTAGCGGCTAGTAAAGGCTTAGCGGCTATTAAAGGCTTAGCGGATTAGCGGCTAAAAGGCTATTAGCGGCTTAGCATCTTAGAAAAAGGGGGGGAGCGAAAAAAAATCGGAACACTCGCAAGACGTTTTCGTCTTGCAAAGCAAGCCCATAGGGAAAATCGTCTTGCGAAGCAGCTCAAAAATGGAAAACCCTTTCGTCTAGCGGGTTTTCCGTCTTGCGAGGCATTCGTCTTGCGGGGCACCACTGTACTGGAAGGAAATCCACCATGTGTTTTGTATTGGGCACTAATTCCCATCAATGGCTTCCCAGAACACTCATGTAAATCACAAAACTGGCTTCAGTTTTGGAGGGCTAGCACTGTTTATTTGTTTAGCAGCAGGCCAGACATAATTTCAAGTGTACCCCTTTATAGTAGAACTGATGTAAGACAGCAGAAAGACAAATTATCTGCCTGAGAGCCAGAAACACACTCATTCGTAAATTGCTGACATGCTCTTAAGCCCCATTCTGTGCCCAGGAAGCACAGGATGCCTTTTCCCAGAGGCTCTGTGGCCCATAGACTGCAGCACAATGCTGGGCAAGGTTTTGCCCAGTATACCCTCTTTGTGTTATGGGCTCATGGGAAAAATCTGTCCCATGAGCCCTTGCTGCAGGGGGGAGGGGAAAGCCCCGTCTATGTCCAGCGTGGGTGGGCTAGGGCAGAGTGACAGATGCCACTGTCAATATCTGATTCACCGACTATGAATGCCTAAACTGGGCAGTGCATGTTGGCAAGAGCTGCTACTGCCACCTAGTTAAACATGAAAATTTCCTGAAGGCAGATCTTGAAAAGGAGCCCAGGATAGCATTTCTGAGCCTCCAACCTATGCTCAAAGCGTAGTTAGACCCACCCCAAAGCAATGTGCAATTGGTTCCCTGCCCCATGCTGACCTTCTCTGCCGTGATTAGAATCCCCACAGGCGGCATTTCAAGAATGAGTCCATGATGCGGCTACGACTAGCTATACTATCTCAGAATACAGTGATCTCTTGGGCCGATAGGGAGCAACAGGTATGATTGCTACTTTCTCTTGTCGCTCCTTTTTCGGCACTCAAACCAGAAAAGGAGTTGGAAGGAAAGAGTAGAGGAGACCTGCTGGCCACGATCTGTTCAGCACATCCATGCCTTCCACCAACTGTGAGGTATAAAGCCTTCAGCATCCCCTTGTAGTCTCCTGAATCAATTATGTGGGTGCCTTTTTCAGGAAACATTACTCCATGATGCCTCTTCAGCAACAGACACACATTTCTCCTCTTCAAGCTGGATCACTAAGCAATGGCATAGACCAGGCATAGGCAAACTCCGGCCCTCCAGTTGTTTGGGACTACAACTCCCATCATCCCTAGCTAACAGGACCAGTGGTCAGGGATTATGGGAATTGTAGTCCCAAACATCTGGAGGGCCGGAGCTTGCCTATGCCTGGCATAGACTGCTGGGCCAGCCTCAGTTGGCCTCTTGGAACATTATATGGAACTGGGGAGAAATGCACCTGAGCAGAGATAAAGTAAGACACAGGAACTCACTGAGCAGAAAGAACAGGATTTTGGACTAGTTGGCCCTTTAGGCTGATCCAGTGGGGCTTATTTTATGTTCTTAATGTTTCTGGGAAAGGCTAAAGATTGGATCTCCCAAATAAGGAAATGACATTCTCTTGTCGTTGCAGCAATCAGACTGCCCCAGCTCCCATTTGTTACCTGAAAAACTGGCTCTTTACTTTTATGGAGGGATGTTACTAGAATGCCATAGCTTTTTCAGCATTCATCTTGATCCCAATCTTTGATTTGCACAAACACACATAGATGGACACACAACTGAACAAATGTCACCTCCTACCCTCAAGGCCTCGATCAAGCACAAGGAAGAAGCTGTAGCTCTCCAGACATCTCCAAAGGCTGAAACTCGGAATAAATATGCTGTATTTTTCCGTATATTAGACAAGGTTTATTTTACTCAAAAATCATGTAAAAAAACTGTGGTCATCCTATACATGGATAAGTGGGGGTGGGGGATCCGTGTGCCGCCATCCAGCTGGTTGGCAGGCTCACAACTCCCCCCCCCCATGCCTCTGTGGGAGGCGTGCACTCTAGGGAGCATTTCCCGCAGTGGCATAGGGGGAGCGGCTGCCCACTTTGCCAACCCCCAGCAATGGCCCTGCTGGGGTGATGGCGCATGTGCAATTCCCCCTAAAAAAAGCTCAACAAATTTGGGCACCCTTCCTTATTTTCATTAAATTTAGTCCCCCAAAATAGGGGGCGTCTTATACCTGGGGGGCATCTTATACATGGAAAAATACGGTATTTACCGCAGGAAGATCGCATGAATAGCGGAAGGGTAACCTTGCAAAGAAACCCAAGAAACTCACGGTAAAAGGGTAAGTATTTGTGGTTATGGGTGTCCTATCAATTAGTCAAGTATTGTACCATGATGAAATACCCTTTACTTGAAACGAAGCAGGAGGTTAAACTACCTAATTAGGCCTCAGACTTCTGTGAAGGTTATTTGTTCACAACTTATAATGAACACTGGTACAAGCTGTCAATTGCTTGTGTGAAAGAGTGTACACTTGTTGATTTGCACGGTTTCACCATAAACTCATCAAACATTGTATATGAATACAGGGCTTTTTTTCATCTGGAACTCGCCGGAACTCAATTCTGGCACCTCTCAGGTGTGTGCCATTGCCATTATAAGAGAACAGGGGAGGTGTTCATGATGAGTTAGGTAGGAAGGTAAACGGTGTTTTTGTGCGCTCTGGTTTCCATCACTGTGTTCCATTGCACCAGAAGCAGTTTAGTCATGCTGGCCACATAATCCAGATGCTGTCTGTGGACAAATACCACCTCCCTCAGCCGGAAAGCAAGATGGGCGTCGCAAACCCCATAGCCGCCTTTGACTGGACTTAACCATCCAGGGGTCCTTTACCTGTACCTTACGCAACCTCTAGGTTAGATTACTGTAAGGTGCTCACCTCAGGGCTGCCTCTGAAGACAATTTAGAAACTTCAGTTAGTGCAGAACTCAGTGGCCAGTTCAAGACTGTTTGGTCGTATTACACCAATCCTGGCCTGACTGCAGTCACTTCCAGACCCAACTTAAAGTGCTAGCTATGACACTGTGTCATGGGATGGGGGTTATTGATTTATTTTTGTTCTCATTTTTATTTTATATTCTGTGTTTTCTTAATACTGTATTATTACGCATGATTATTTTATTAAAGTATTATTTCTAGAGGTAAAAGCTGTATCCACCAAGAAGGGGTGGTCTTGGTGCCCCAAATCATAAGACTTTCCAATTAAAACAGTTGACACACGTGATTAACTCATCTTCAACGGGTCAAAATGGAACTGGAACCTTCACAGATCTCTCCTAATGCTTTATCCTTCTTGAAAACTTCATGTGCTTGCATTAGCAAAATGGTACAGTTGTACCAAGGTTTTCAAATGCCTTTGTACTTGTACGTTTTGGCTCCCAAACGATCAAAACCCGGAATTGAGCCTTCCGGTTTTTGGACTTTTTTTGGAAGCCGGACAGCCAATGCGGCTTTCACTATTGTTTCCAGTGCGCCTGTGCAATCAAAGCCAATCGGAAGCTGTGCCTTGGTTTCCGAACATCTTGGCACCCACTGTGAATGTAGCAAAATAAACATTGGAGTCCGTTCAGGTCCTCAAGCTAGTTTTGTGAGTCATGTGACTGTTCTGAGAAGCCACTGACAAGAATTAGCTCCCAGTACAAAATGCAAAGTAGATTTCCATCAGGTAAATATGGCTGCTTTTTTTTTTTTAATCGGTACACATCCATGTTTTGGAACTCAATGCATTGATTGATAACTCCAAGCAATAGTGTTTCCAGATATAGAATGAGCCTTTTCCTAACATGGAATTCAGCTCTATAGCCTGAGGGGATAAACTGGAAAGTGTCAGATGATTCTGGAAGCTTCTAGAAGGTTCACTCCTGCTCTGCCTGTGGCTGAAGTCCCTCCTCTCCAGAGTTGGACTCTGGCTCCCTCTGTACTGGCATTCCTGTGGGATATAAAGCTGTCAGTCAAGCCCAACATTCTGAGAGAACTAACTGCCTCTATGTGGCAGGCAGTTTTGTCAGTTGGTTGGTTGGTCGGTTGCTGCTAGGAGTGTTAACTGGTAACTGCTCAGATGCAGTCTTTTCATGATTCACTACTATCTAGTACAGTGGTACCTCGGGTTAAGTACTTAATTCGTTCTGGAGGTCCGTTCTTAAGCTGAAACTGTTCTTAACCTGAAGCAACACTTTAGCTAATAGGGCCTCCTGCTGCCGCCGCGCCGCCACCTCAAGATTTCTGTTCTCATCCTGAAGCAAAATTCTTAACCTGAGGTAATATTTCTGGTTAGCAGAGTCTGTAACCTGAAGCGTATGTAACCTGAAGCGTATGTAACCTGAAGTGTATGTAACCACTGTATATAGTTTATCTGTTATAAAACCTAAGCCTAAGCCTGCCTTCAGGAACAACTATGTAATGCAGAAGGAATCTGAAACTAAAGTAGTTTCTGTTAATATGCTTCAGATTCATGTGTGTTTTCTTTAAGAGGGACAGAAAGGGATTATCGACCAGGAAGGTATAATTATTGGTAGGATTCAAGCAAGTTAGCAACCCACTTGTCACTGCATAAACTCAAACAGGGGATCATTTAAACTCTGCTAAATTATATAAAAATTCCCACAATTCCTTCCTTTCCAGAGTCAGACTCTTCCCAGGCATTCAATTCAGCCACATCCCTGACAAGTAGGGAACAGGAGAACCTGAGACTTCTGTAGGTGCCGAAATTTGGGGTTTTTAGTAGAGTAGCCAATACAACTTGAAATCTAAAATTCAGGTACTTGGAAGGAATTTGGAAACATTATTTTGGTGAATGAGCAAAGCACGGAACTGGTAGTGCTGTGAGAAAAACAAATGGAAGTGGACCAGAAAGCCACAGACAGTTTCATGGATTTTTAATGTTCATATTTTATTGACATAATTTCAGTTTTAAAAGAACTAGATTGATACAGAGAAAAAAAGGGGGGAGAACAAAGCTGAATATAAGCTGTCTGCTTATCTGAGACACAAGGTGGAAGAGTTAGAAAAGAGGCTGGGTTTTAATAAGCAACCAGGGATTCCACAAATAACTGCTTGATCCTACAGCAGCAAGAATCATGAGAAAAGGAATGAGATCATACATATATATGATGAAAAGCGAGGTAGGAGATGTGCGGTGGGACAAAGTGGAGGCCCAAAGTGATCAGAGTGGCCTTTTCACCCTCAAGAAGGAAGGAATCCTGGTGGCAATCCAATGGTGACTGTGAGCAGGTAAAACAGATATTTGCTTATGTAAAAGCACTTCTTCAACTCCGCCTTCTTGCAATCCTCTTGTCTTTGCCCAGACCTGTCCTGGAAGATTGGGGGACTACCTTGAGAGGTTTCTTGAGAGGGATGCAGTGCAGGAGGGGGAAAGTGTAGGGGGCTGCTGAGTGTCGGAGAGGATGGTAGCTTACGTTTTTTGCCTGAGCAGAAGTCTGCTTGTGCAACAATGGCATTCAAAATCTTAATTCAGTTGGGTATCCATTCTCACATGAAAGGGAAATTTCCCTAGTAAGGTCAAATGCGAGGTATCTCAAATAATATTTTAAACACATGGTGGTTGGAACAGGAGATGAGCTCAACATGGGACCAGTTACTGGTATGTCCGAAACAGTGCAGATGTTTTTAAGATCCTGGTCGGAGACATGAATGAAAGTGTGTGATTGTCAGTATTTCAGGCCTCTTTCGCTTCTTAAATAGTTGCAGTAATCGTTGACTTCAGTCTTCGGGTAATCAACATACTCGTCTTTGAAGGATTGGAAGTCCCAGGAGGCTTCAGTCCCCAGCACCATCCAGGAGAGCAAAACCAAGAGCAGCCATAAAGGACAGGGCCCCTTGGCAGCCATGGCTCGCTGTGGCTCTTGGTGGTTGTTCTGTGTGGAAAAAACAGGAAACGGTGTAAAGTTCAACAGGGCATTTTCATGCTTTCCCTTTTTCCATCAGACTTATTATATAACCCACTTCCCAGGAAATATCAAGGGAAAATCTGAAAAGGGCTATGACAGCCTTGCTCAAATTGTAATCCTAATTCCCTCATTAGGTAGTTATGAGGCTCCCCAACACTGCCGTCAGACACTGCCCCATCTACTTCAGTACTGTGGTACCTCAGAAGTCAAACAGAATCCTTTCCAGAACTCCGTTTGACTTCCAAAATGTTCAGAATCCAAGGCACAGCTTCCAAGTGGCTGCAGGAAGCTCCTGCAGCCAATCGGAAGCTGGGGAAGTTGTGTCAGACGTTTGGGTTCCAAAGAACGTTTGCAAACTGAAACAATCACTTCCAGGTTTGCGTGCTGAGGTCCCCCAAATCATCCCTACCCCAATAACTCACACATCACACATAATTTTTGTTTAAGGTTTTTGGCATAATTTTGGCCACAACTTTTATTATCATACAAAATTGTGAGTGGTTGCGTAGGCATTGGTTATGACTAGCTATCCCCCCTGCCTTGGGGGATAGCACTGACTCCCGGATTCCAGCGTAAGTCAGTGTGGAGGAACAAGCAGGGCAACTGGGGCTGCGTTACAGACCCTTCAGTTCCTCCCTGCATGCGCCTTGGGGTCTTACACGGCCCGCACCCGATTCCAGGGGTTTGGACAAGGGGGTGGTAAGCCCCAGAATTCCTTTAACGGAATTCCCATTCCGCAGCAGCATTGGAGGGGTAGGCACAGCCAATCCATACCCCTCCACCAACCAATTTAACCAATGCCTAACCGCCAACCTTACAAGTTGTGACGATTTGCTATGTAGTAGGCAAAACCCAATTGGCACACACTAATCAGCCAAAAGGAAAAATTCCTACTAGGCCCCCGCACCAAGGCGGACGACCCCATGAAAGGCAATAGCAAGGTCAGAGCGAAGCCCAAACAAGGGAGGGCGGGCGGGTGATCCGGTGTCCACAGCGAAAGAGAAAGGAACAAGCTGTGGACCCAGTATAAATAACCTCTGACTCCACCCCTTAATTGGCAACATCAAATTTACCCCAGTAACAACAGTCACCAATCAATTCAATTCCCTTGCAACAGCCTGGCTGGCAACTGAGGATGTTTTGTCTGGCCCCATCCGCAACACGTGCTCTCTCTTTAATGAGAACACGCTTTGCGTGCTGAGGTCCCCCAAATCATCCCTACCCCAATAACTCACACATCACACATAATTTTTGTTTAAGGTTTTTGGCATAATTTTGGCCACAACTTTTATTATCATACAAAATTGTGAGTGGTTGCGTAGGCATTGGTTATGACTAGCTATCCCCCCCGCCTTGGGGGATAGCACTGACTCCCGGATTCCAGCGTAAGTCAGTGTGGAGGAACAAGCAGGGCAACTGGGGCTGCGTTACAGACCCTTCAGTTCCTCCCTGCATGCGCCTTGGGGTCTTACACGGCCCGCACCCGATTCCAGGGGTTTGGACAAGGGGATGGTAAGCCCCAGAATTCCTTTAACGGAATTCCCATTCCGCAGCAGCATTGGAGGGGTAGGCACAGCCAATCCATACCCCTCCACCAACCAATTTAACCAATGCCTAACCGCTACCCGAGCCCTTATGCTCGCCGCCAACCACTCACAAAGCAAACCACACCCTCAACTTGGACACCACTGCATCCAACCATAAATCATTCCCAGACGTGGAAAGATGAACCCCATCAGCCCTGTATAAGACTTCCTCCTTAAAGGAAATACGAGGGTGAGGAATCACGCATCCGCCCAAGCTCACCACCAACTTGCCCACCGCGGAATTAATCCACTTCCTAACTTTCTCAGTGGACGCTGGGCAAGGACTGCCCCACCAAATGCGGCGCTGAAGCAACTGTGACCAAATCAATTTTGTATTAGGCACCATAGCCGCTAACTCCCTTAGGTCCTGTAAAATAACAGTATGCAGCGTATAGCAAGGAAAAGAAACCATATCATTTTCCCCAAGCTGCACCACAATCACTGAAGGTGGGCTAAGCAGGAGGACACGCCTTTTCATGAGTGGCAAGAATTCCCTCCAACGCATCCCCCTTCTGGAGATCCAGGACACCTGCACGTGCTGTGGAAGGCCCAGGCCATCTCCCAATCCAGACTGACGAGCTCTGTCAGCGGCCCAATGCACAATACTGTGGCCCACTATCCAGATACGGATAGTGCCCGGACCTAGGGTTAAAACAGAAATGTAAGTACACAGCCACATTATTTCCTCACATATGTTTTGAAAGCATCCGAACTCCATCGACCCAAGTCCTTTATCCTCTTCACGGATAAACCCCAATGGGCGGCTGTAGTTGCAGCACCAATCCGGAAGGAGTGAGGCGCGAACTCCGAAGCCTCAAGCCCACACGCTACAATGGCTTTACGCATCACCTTAGTGAATTGATGCCGTACTAATGGGTGCCCATCTTCGTGAATAAACAGGGGCCCTTCACCCACTGGTCGCAAGGCCAGGTACCGCTTAAGGTCCCTTACCGGACAAGGGCCACCTTCCCCAGACGCCGGGAGCCTGATAACAGCTCCCCTACCCAGCTGATCCGTCTTTGAGTTTCTGATATTAATTTGCAAGTCAGACGGAGACATACTCACGTCCTGCAACAACAAGCCCCTGGAACCTCCATCCCGCTTTGGCTCAAGGACCACCTCTCCTACTCTCAGGGCCCCAAAGAAAGCCAATGAGAAAGCTGCAGAAAACAAACGGGCCTCGAATTTAGACCAACAGATGCTACGCAATTTAGTATGCATCTGCGCCAGCAACTCTAATGTAATAGGCCGTCTAGGAATAGGCTTAGAGGGAGTGAGACGCCCCCAACCTTCCAAAGCTCTGCGCACCACAAACTTCCCACACGGATCCTTGTTAAAAAATGCCCTGCTAAAAAAGGAAATGACTGCCGAATGAAGTCGCAGCGTCCTGGCCGCCCGGCGCATCTGGAATAGATGTGCCAAATACTTGAGCACCTGAGAGGAAGAATGGGGGGCAGTAACCTCCCCAACCGTCTGTCCATTAAATAATAAAAAATCTGCCCAGGCCTTTTTATAAGACCTCAAAGTAGAGGGGGCAACAGATGCAGCTACTCCCTGTAAAACTAAGTGCTGCCAAGGTTCCAGAGATGATCCGGGAAAATTTCCGGACGGTCTCGAGCCACTGGCGCCAGGGATCTGAATCGCTCCATCTGAAAACGGGACAGAGCATCAGCAATCTCATTAGATATGCCCGGAACAAAACGAGCAGAAAATACAATATTAAAACGCAAACAAGGTAGAACAAAAACCCGTAGCAGGGCCGATACCCTTGGAGAACGTGACGCCTGCTTGGCTAGTATTTTCACCACAGCTTGGTTATCGGACCAAAAACAAACTCGGTGGTCCTTGAAATGCTCAACCCACAAGTGCACGGCCACTACAATGGGAAAAAACTCAAGAAAAGTTAAATCCCGAGTTATAGCTTTCCCACGCCAAGCGGGAGGCCAACGCTCGGCACACCATCTGCCATCCCAAAACAGACCAAAACCAAGGGACCCCGCTGCATCCGAATGCACCTGGAAGTCATTGTGGAGGTTCAAAGTGTCCTGCCACAAAGACACACCATTGAATTCCTCCAGGAATTCCATCCAGATACTGAGGTCCGCACGCACCTGGCTAGACAGGCGCACCCTATGCTGCGGGGCCTGTAAACCCGATGTGAGTCTAGCCAGGCGGGAGCAGAATGGCCGCCCAGGGGCGACCACCCTGCAGGCGAAATTCAAATGACCCAACAGCGACTGCAGCTGTCGTAGGGTGACCTTCCTCAAGGGAATTAATTCCTCGATGACACGTCGTAGGGTGATTATCTTATCCGCCGGCAAGCTGGAGGTTTGGGCCACGGTATCCAACAAGATACCCAAATAAGTAAGCTGCGTTGAGGGACCCTCAGTCTTCTCTGCTGCCAACGGAACACCCAGCTCTTCCGTTAAGGAAGCAAATGCCTGCAACAATACAATGCAGTCCCCCGTATTGCTCGCTGAGGCGACCAAAAAATCATCGAGATAATGGGTGACCCCATCCAGGCCAGTTTTTTCACGCAAGGCCCACTCCAAAAAAGAACTAAAGCGCTCAAAATCTGCACAGGCCACAGAGCAGCCCATAGGCATGGCCTTGTCAAAATAAAATCCTCCTTCGAACTGAAAACCTAGCAACCAGAAATCATCAGGATGGATCGGAAGCAGCCGAAATGCCGATTCAATGTCGCATTTTGCTAGAAGGGCACCAGGCCCAAACTTCCGTATCATCTTGATCGCGTGATCAAGAGAAGCATAGCGCACCGAACAAAGTTCCAGAGGAATCACGTCATTTACTGACGTGCCTCTAGGATGAGAAAGATTATGAATGAGGCGAAATTCCCCCGGGGCTTTCTTGGGAACTATACCCAAGGGTGACACATGCAAATTAGGAAAAGGAGGAGCTGAAAAAGGACCGGCCATACGATGCAAAGCCAGTTCTTTTTTAATCTTTTTCCGCGCCACCTCTGGCATGTCTTTAACAGATTTCTGGTTAACCAAATTCCCGGCTATCGGGGGTGATGCCACCGGAATCCTGAATCCCAAAGAAAAACCCTCACGCAAATAGGACGCCGCCTCCTTGTCAGGATATGAATCCAACAAGGACAACAGCGGCTGCAGCCTCACCGGAGTGTAGGCTAATGAGAACAGGGCACTACTTTCCGGCTCCAGCGACTGGCACCTGGGGAGCGGGTTTTGGGGGCTGCTGAGAGCCCCCACCCTTGCGAAAGGGTCGCCGCGCCCCTGTACAAACCGACGCCGAGTGGCTCCCTGAGCACTTCTCACAAAGGTGTGAGTACCTGCAGGGTTGCCGCTGGCAGGCACCCTTGTTGAAATCCCAACAATACAACCGGCGACCTGCCCTTTGAGGGAGCGCCTTAAACTTCTGCTGATCAGGGGCCTTCTTGTCGATGCGAGGGGCAACGTAAGTGGTCCAAACATCCAGGTCTTTTCGATCCCAGCGGGCAGTGGGGATCTTGGCTGCTCTACGCCTGAAATTCTGATCATAAGCCAATGCAGCAGTCTCTCCGGCCATCGTGAAGGCCGAGCGGACTATGGACAGGTAAACCCATAAATGCAAAGACCTCCTAGGATAGGCTGCGGAAACTACGCCGGCAAAAACTTGAAAACTGTCCAACCAACGCTCAAAGGTCCTATCCGCTTTAGCTATAGTTGCCCGCTTTTTTGAAGCAGCATAGTCCTTCTCTAAAGGCTCTTGACCATCAAGCGGGGGGGCTAGGCTAAAGATATCAACATAACGACCATTCAGAATCCTGGACCGCAATTTGGCAGACAAATGGGCACCAGGAATAAGGTCCCTAGCTGAGTTGGTGGAGACTTTAACGTCGGGCACCAAGACCCCTTCCTGACAGTCCTGCACTGCCCCATACTTAGCACGGTGTGAGTTTGCCCTCCGCTCCCAAACCCACTTGGGGAGCCCAGAGGTCTCACCAAAGCCCCAGTAAAGCTTCAGGGAAGCTTCCTCGTCACTGCTAGAGCTCTGGGAAGAAGTACCTGTAGAAGAAGACGAAGTGTCCTTCCGTTTGCGCTTGGAGCGCCTCTTGGAGCTCTTCTTGTGGCGGCGGCGCCCACCGGAAGAGGCCCTTGGAGGAAGAGGGAGGCTGTCCTCAACCGATGACTCCGAAACATCGCCTTGCTGCACAGCGCCTGACTGCGACGCAGGTAAGACCGGGGACTGTACAGCACCTGGAACTGACTGAAAAGAGACCACCTGTGAATGCCCCATAGTCGGACTCAGTGCCACTGAAGACTGCCCAGGAGAGGCCCGCTCAGGGCGGCCCCGCGTTGATGTCCGTCTCCTGGCCCCAACCCTGGTACTCTCCCGCCCCCTTTGCGTGACGACCTGGGACCCAGGCAAGACCTGGGACCGGGCCGGTTGCGTGTCAGGTAAAGAACCACCGGCTGACAAATATACTCTCTCATCTTCGCTAGATGACGATCCAGGCGAAGAAGCTCCCCCAAGAGGAGCCGGCATCGCTGATGAAGTCGAAGGGGTTGAGCAACGACGCATCAGGCCCTCCATCTCAGCCTCCGCCCTTGCCAGAGCCACCGGGTCACCAGCCAAGCTAGAAACCATGGATTGAAGACGTCTCAACGACTGGCCAGGCACAGGAGAACGTAAGGCCTGGGACGGGCCCTTTATAGGCCGTTTTGCGGAGGGGGTAGGCGCAGCCTTCCTTGCTGCCTTCTTAGGAGCCATTCCTAGTACTGGTGGGAAATAAGAAAATTAATTACCAAATATATAGCAACCAACAAGGTTGAGTCACGAACTATAATAAAATAAAATAAAATAAAATAAAATAAAATAAAATAAAATAAAATAAAATAAAATAAAATAAAATAAAATAAAATAAAATAAAATAAAATAAAATAAAATAAAATAAAATAAAATAAAAATAAAAATTTTAAAAACTAAAATTAAATTAAATTCACCAGCCGGAAATGACAATCCAATCGCCACTAATGTTTTAAGGTTCAGCAACCAAATAACACAGCTAAATTAGCAGTCAGCAAGCAGCAAAGCAAGCAAAAAAAATCACTTGCAAATACGCAGTCCACCACTAGAGGCCACCACCAAGGGTCGACTATCTCTGTACCTACTGCAATATCAGCCAGCCCTGCAATTACAGGGTCTGGCCAGTAGATGTCGCCACTAACTCAGGAAGGAGGCAAGATGGCGCTCCCGCCAAAATGCCTAAAATGGCGGGCCTCCAACCGTTCCCCCCCCCCGCAGGCCGAGCGCCCTACCCGCGCCGGCCTGCTGGGCCTCGACCCTGCCCCCCAACACACGCTGAAAGCGGGGGCCAGCGGGAACCCACAGCCGCCACCCGCGCTATCCCGGGAGAGGGCGGAGGAGGAAGAAACGCCCTAGCCGCCCCTCCCCAGGCCACCGAGCGACGCCCGGAGCCCGCAGGCCTCCACGCGGCAGGCAGGCGGCTCCCGGCGCGGCGCAGTAGGCGCGGGCCCCCCCGGCCCGCGATCGACGGCGGAAGCGCCGCCGACCACCGAGAACCCACAGCTGCCGCCGCGCAGCACCAAGCAAGCGGCCAGAGAGGACCACCTCCACGAGGTAAGTCACCCGCCGCCCTACGGACCCAACCCGGCGCCCAGAAGGCCCGGGAATTGAGGGGGGAAGCAGAAGGGGGAAGGCCCCAAACGCCCTCTAGGCCGCGGAGCGGCCCCCAGAGATCGCAAACCCCCACGCGGTGGGCAGGCCCACGCGCGGCACGGCTCTAAGGGGCCCCACAGCCCTGCGCACTCCCTACCCACGATGCAGCCCCAGGTAGATCCCCTGGCCCAGGCCCTGTAGCCCGGCCGGGCACCGGGCCTTAGGCCACCCGGGCCAGGAACCCATCCACTGCCCAAGGGGAGAGATAGGCCAAGAGGGATAAGCCAGGTGAGAGACTAAGATAAAGGAAAGAAAGGGAATTAAGGAATCAATAAGGAACAAAGGAAGGATGAGAGAAGAGGAAGAAAAACCAAGGAAGATTATACAACCAATCTCTCGCTGCAATCACTCCGGTGCTGATCCGGTGTCCACAGCGAAAGAGAAAGGAACAAGCTGTGGACCCAGTATAAATAACCTCTGACTCCACCCCTTAATTGGCAACATCAAATTTACCCCAGTAACAACAGTCACCAATCAATTCAGTTCCCTTGCAACAGCCTGGCTGGCAACTGAGGATGTTTTGTCTGGCCCCATCCGCAACACGTGCTCTCTCTTTAATGAGAACACACTTTACAGCATTCAGGAGCCAAAATGTTTGACTCGCAAGGCGTTCGGATCCAAGGTACGCCTTTATTGTCTAGCATTGAGTTGTGGCCCTTCCCCATTCCCATCTCTCTTCCTCCACCCCATTACAAACCATGAAACTATAGTTTTGTTGACAGGCAGATTGAAGAAATGAATAAGACTAAGTTCCAGAGACTAATAACCACCTCAAAAATCACACAAAAATTAGCCTCTGCAAAGACAGTGAATGACACCATTATTCTTCATGTCACCACAGCAGAAATAAACAGGAGTGAGTTCCCCAAATTAGCATACTGAGATTCCCTAAGTGCCAAACTGTTAACCTGAGTCAGAGTGTGGTGGCCTCCTCAGGGAGCTGATTCAGGTTGTCATGAAATAATAACAATTTATTGCTTTTATTGCCAATGTATCTTTATTGCCAGAAAGAAGGAACAGTGTTTGACTCCCAGGGCAGGATAAGTACAACCAACTGATAAAAGGTAGTCCCTACTCGCGGCTGCAGATTGTAATGATACAAAAGGACAAAGGGATGAGTGAAGAAGAAAAAGACAGACCTCTGTGCCCATCCTTAAAGTCAAACAGACGAACTAAGAAATTCATAAAATTTATTCAAGTCAGACCCTGCTTTCTCTTTGAGACATCCCAATGATGACTTGGCATCTACTTTCTATATTTCTAGATAAA
Source organism: Podarcis pityusensis (assembly GCF_964106645.2). Taxonomy (NCBI): domain Eukaryota; kingdom Metazoa; phylum Chordata; class Lepidosauria; order Squamata; family Lacertidae; genus Podarcis; species Podarcis pityusensis. The sequence goes on along the minus strand of NC_138038.1, from coordinate 41,172,712 downwards.
TGTAAACACCTTTGAAATGGGCACATTTCATGACTGTAAAATTATCCTAAATCTCGGAATGTAGCTTTTTCCAATGAAGCTACATTTCCCTGTACATAGAGCTTTACTTCCTACTTTCTGCTGTTCATACCTTCTCAAAATGTACATTTGTATATGAGCACACTGGGCTTCCTTGTACAGGGGTGGTGTTACTTACATGACTTAGTCTTCCTCTATAAATTAAACAAATTCTGCATATAGAAATATTTAAATTCCGGAGAAAGCATTGTAACCTAAATTTCAGCATGGCTGTTACATACAGTCATCTCATCAGCCTTCTGTACTCTGAACTGATGCAGCCAATCCACAGCTCAGCCACCACATCTATTGTCAGAGAGCTTGTGCTCAAAGATGATTGGCTGCCAGTGAAATGCAGGTAAAGAATATGCTGCCATGACTAGAACTTAGGAGAAGGAGTCACACAGAGGTTAAATATTTATTCACAAAAATGAATATCTGCATACAGAAATAAAATTCCGGGGGGGGGGGGGGATAGAAGGAAAAAAGTGTTGTTAAACATGGAAAAGGTTTATTCTATCAAAGATGGAGGGAAACGGAAATCAAGTATGGAAGAAAAGAAATGACAGACAAAGTTTAGCTATTCAAAAGCTGGCTGATTTAAAACCTGCCTGAAGTGTGCCTTCTAGGCTACCTTTCCCACTCCTGAACAAAACAATGAACATAGCTTCGCAGATGAGCATGTCGAGGCCTTTTTCTTACCTAGTGTAATAGAAATTGGTCTCCCAAAGAGTGGATCGAAATATCTTCTTTCGCTCGTATGCGCCTCTGAGCATCCTTCTGGAAGAGACACCTTATATAGAGAGAATTCTGCTATGGTGGATGTCAGGGAACTGCCATCGGAAGGAAGGGAGGTGGAAGGGCTCACACAGGTTGGGAGAGACTCAGCAGCTGAAGAGGGAACCAGTAGGGGGAGAAGAGCTGAGCTGAGGGAAAGTGAGCAGGAGGGATGGCTCCGAGACACTTCCAGCGAAAACAGTGGGGAGGTTTCAGGACCTCCTGTAGGGACACCCACTCCTCGCCGGAAACTGTCACGCAGAGAGTCCAGAAGACGTGTTTCCGTTAAGGAGCTTTTATGTTGGAAGCGATTCCGAAAGCAACCACTGTCGGAATCTGCAAGCGACTGACAGAGGCATGTTTAAGGGGCTCCGTTACAGACAGAGGTTTGCAAACTTGACCAAACTCTGAGGGACTTGGATTTTACGCACAAGCAGCTCATCGTCCCATCACAGTGGATGATGATACGTGGAAAATTGTTACTGGATGTCCTGGAACAAAGGCTGGGAACCTATTTTTCCCCCAGTAGGTGATGAAAATGAAGCATCATTAGTAGAAAAATATGAAGGTCTAATTGCTAATTGGTCTTGAATATTATAGTAGCTCCCATATATTGTTTTACTGGAAGGATGCATTCTATACCCAACAGGTTGATGGTATAGCTGATGTCTATATTCTCACATGAATATTTTTACTCACTCCAGACAGGCATATTACATCATGCAATGCATGGGAAAGTGTTCACCCACCCATATTTATCAGGGCTAATCCTGATTCTCTGGAGTGGATACAGTGCTTATAGCATGAATGTTTCCCCTTGTTATTAAAGACTCACTGGAAGACCCAAGAGGCATATATCTTTTACTTAGGGGTAACTCTGGATGCTTTGCTGTCGCTTGAGGCTAAGGTGGCATCAGTGGCACAGAGTACCTTCCATTGACTTCAGATGATGGCCTAGCTCTACGCCTATCTGGACACAGACAGCCTAACTACTGTTGTCTAAGCTCTGGGTACCTCTAGGTTAGATTACTGTAAGGTGTTCTTCTAGAGCTCTGAAGACAATTCAGAAACTTCAATTAGTGCAGAACTCGGTGTCCAGGGCAAGATTCTTCGGTCATATTACACCAAGCCCAACTGCACTCATTTCCAGGCCCAGCCCATGGGATGGGGGATTATTTATTGTTCATTTATTTTTGGTTCTTATTTTCAGTATCTGTTTTGTGTTTTTTATACTGTATTCCTATGCATTATTATTGTATTAAGATATTATTTCTAGAGGTAAAAGCTGTATCCCAAATCATAAGTTGTACTCCAAGGCTTTCCAATTAAAACAGTTGACGCACAAGATTAACTCATCTTCAACTCTGTGGGCCAAAATGGAACTGGAACCCTCCGAAATCTCTCCTAATGCTTTATCCTTCATGAAAACATCACATGCTTGCATTAGCAAAATAAGGTTTCCATTTCTATAGCTGACCCCATTTACTCATATGGTGTAAATGGTCAAACACTTCAAGAATATGTCAGAACCAGAACTTCTACTAATTCCAGGCCGATAGGGCAGGCAGAAATATGCAGGTTCAGACATAAGCAAAGGAGAAGACCTCATTGACCTGTAGGTGAGAAAGACTCTCCTCCCTGAAAGAGAGGGGAGTGGTTGTGGGCGGGAGCCCGAGCACCGCCCAGCAGGGGGCGTGGTCCCCTGCCTCCAGCTCACCTGGCTGGCGCTCACGCCCCCCCCCCGTGGCCACCCAACCAGGTGCCGTGGAGGGGGCGTGTTCAGCAGCCTTTTGCTGCAGCGCCAGCCTCTCCCTGGCCTCATTCCTCGTCGTCGTCCCGTCGCGAGTCACCCACCCCCCACTCCCTTTTAGTTAGGGCTTAGGTCATTGGCCTTGCTATGGACCTTAGGTTGGTCGCCCTGGTTGCCCGGGGGGCCTGGTAGGAGTTTTTCCATTTGGCATTAGGCTTTTTGGTTTTTTCGCCTACCTCGTAGCAATCGTCACAACTTTTGTGGTATTGGTGGGTAGGTTAGGCATTGGAATAATGTGTTGTGGTGTGTCGAAGTGCTAGGTGTGGCCATCGCCTATGCCTTCAATCTATAGGGGTATTCCGTTAAAGGAATCTGGGGGTCGTGTATTCCGTCCGATGCCTGCTTGGCGGGAGGCCATGGCACGACCCTCGGTGACAGCAGGGGTGAGCCTATAGTTGGATTAGCATCAACAGGCTCCACCTACTGGTGAATAAACCCACTTGTTTCGATCCAATGCCTAAGCCAATACCTTTTCATTGCTGTAATCAATAAAGTTGTGGCCTTTTCTAGCCCATCAACCTTATATCACGTGTCCTTGAGTCTTCATTTCACTTCGCGGGGGTTGGGTCCTCGAACCACAACTGGATTTATTCCATCGACTGATTGAGAAGAAAACACGACTATGGATGTGCAATACTTGAAAGTAGCTTCCGACTCACAGTGGGTGGATCAGAAGCCCAGAGCAGGTGAATTGCCCTGGGTAGAGAATTGTGGCAGATTTAGATCAATGCTCAAGAGCTTGATACCACTTCTGCGGTCCAAAATGTGGAGCCAAATTGAGGTCTGTCATGGTTCTTCTTTGATTAAACTCCATTTGCTCTATCGTAGAACAAGGTAATTATTCTTTTGTTTCTTTGAGATTCAACAATATTCCTCCCAATTGTGAAAATTGCAATTAGGGCCTTGAACCGCTTTCATGGTGGTGAGTGTTAGGTCGATGTATGGATACCGCTTTTATTAATGAATGACATTGAAAGAATGGAAGTTTGTTTATTACTCTTGAGGAGTAATGAACTGCCTTGCAGTTATCATGTAAGGAAATGTTTTTTTTCTAAAACAGTATCTTGTTTTGTGATAAATATTCAACAGTGACTGGAACACAGTTCCTTATCTGAGTGCTTCCAGAAACATTGTGATTTAATTTATCCAGCAACTAGACTAACTTGACATTGTGAAATAATTCCTGTCATTATATTGCTGTTGCTTCTGTCATCACAGCTTTTTAGCCTAGCTTATCACAATCTAGAATACTTGATTAGACAGTAGCAAATTTGACCAGAATAAATGAATATATTCACATGTAATTTCATTAAGAAGAAAAAAAGGAAATTCTCGTAAGAGTTACAGATGGGGGTGATCTTACAGTGCAGGAAACTTTTATACTTATCTCAATGTTATAAGGCAATTCTGAGTGGTAAGTTTTGACACTCAGTCTTGCCTGTTGTGTGGCTGTCCTTCCTAATACAGTGGTAGCTCGCGTTAAGAACTTAATTCGTTCTGGAGGTCTGTTCTTAACTTGAAACAGTTCTTAACCTGAGGTACCACTTTAGCTAATGGGGCCTCCCCCTGCCGCGGTGCCGCAGCCGTGTGATTTCTGTTTTTATCCTGAAGCGAAGTTCTTAACCCGAGGTACTATTTCTGGGTTAGCGGCATCTGTAACCTGAAGCATCTGTAACCCGAGGTACCACTGTAATGATTCAGAATATCCATAACAGTAAACAAAGTTTCAGGTGAAAAGAATGCAACTGTGTTGGCCACACTCCTTAGCCCATCAAAACTGAAGCTGAAACCCATAGACTGGCTATGAGTTCTTGTTCCAATGACATCACACGTGGGGAAATTGTGCTACATTGTACTACTAGAGCTTCTGTTTTATTTTCTAATGTTCTTTTCACATCGCAGATGAAAAGAGGGCAGCTGTGTTAGTCTCGGCCCATACTCCATCATTGTTGATGATTGTTCAGTTTCAGAAATTGAAACTGGGTAGGATTTCTTCTTCGAAGACTTCCGGGTTAGCGCCTCCAGTAATGGCTGAACTCCTCTGATCGGGAGGAATTTGCTTCATGGAAATTAGGGTCTGGCCGCCATGGCGAAGGCGGGGACCCACCAAAAATCACAGGCGGAAGAAGCCTGTGAATGTGGGATTCGGCTGGCACCTTTTGCGCCTCCCCTACTCGCGGGGATCCGGAGCGACGTGGGGTGAGTGGCGCGGTGCTTCGAATTGACTGCTTCTTTCACGGAGTGAAGCCGCATTGCTGTTGCCGGAGAGCGCTGACTTTTTCCTGTGGACAATTTGATCTTAAAACCACTACCCATGAATAGAACGGAAAATTGGACTTTTAAACGTCTTAATTTGGCACCGAAACGGGGAGGTTTCAAACAGGAAGTCCGCCTTCCCCTTTTGTATATAGACTGAAGCAAATAGGCTGCAAGCTAAAGTCTTGGAAAGCCTTTCATAAAGGATTAAACTTCCAGCGGCTAAATCATCAACCCCCCCTTGGAAGCAGGAGAAGAGGGGGGAAATTTTAGATCGTGTAAGCCTGCAGGAGAGAGTGAAGAAAGTTAAATTATCACCGCTCTGAACCTGGAAACGGGCTGCCAGTAAGACTGAAGTTTTGGATATGCTCATTGACTGTGAATAGATCGTTTGTTGACAGTAAGTTAAAGAAGAGAAATACATTGTTTCCATTGTCTCCTTCTGCGTTTAAAAAGGAGTAAAAGTAATTGAAAATTGAAACTAACTTTATTGTTTGAACTGTGCTTAAAAGGATTGATACAAATAGAAATTGTTTCCCCCTAGAGGCAGCCTTTGAAATTGTTACATGAGCTGAGCTGGGGAAATTTCCACCTGCAAGATAAAACTGTGAGAATCTGGGATTGACCTTGGACCGTTAAGAATGTTGACAGAAGAAGCCTTAGTGGTTACATTATGTAAGATTAATGATTCACTGGAACAGCTCCATAAGAAGATGGATGCGAGGACTATAAAAATTGATAACTTGGAACAAAAAGTGACTAATTTGGGACAAAAAGTTAATATTAATACAGAAATTACTCAGGAATTGATACAGGGATCTATTTTGACATGGCAAATTGAGGAGAAGGCGGGGGAGAAAGTGGTTGTAGTGGAACCTAAAGCTGCACAAGTGGAGAGGGAGAGAGCCCCAGCCTCACAGATGCAATTTGATGACTATAAGTTGATGCCTTTTAAGACTGAATTTAGAGAAAGTCAGACTTTGAGGATTGGAGCCCCACTTGGACTGAAGAAGGAAAGTTGGATAGATCCCTTAATGCAGGGATTTGTTGACCTTTGGGACCTGGACTTGGGTCAGGAGGAGACTGGAGTTGTGGGGACCGCCAGACTTGGAGGAACTTTGAAATACGACTGGAAATATCTTTTGAATTTCAGTTTTAACTATGGAGATTTGGCTGACTTGTCGAGAAGGAATAAAAACATTGCTAGATGGGAATGTCCCCGAGATCTACTTTTCGGCATCAAAGGAAGGAAAATAAGAACAAGATCAGGAGAAGACAAAGTAAAGTGCGTGTATAAATATGAAGAAGACTTGCAGAAGGGACTTGGAAAAGAGTTAAGAGCCTTGTTTGGAGGTTCTAGCAGGGGAGCGCAGCTATCGTATACCCTTGACCGAAGAACGGTACACTCCTTCTATCTGGGATGGTCGTCCTCTTCCACCGAGCGCGCAGCTTCGGGAGGGACGCACATGGAGCGGTGAGGGAGGAAGGGGACACCCGCCTAGCCAGCCAGATCAGTAGTTCACGGCATGCAATGCCTTAAAAGAAAATATTATGAAAATGATATATAGGTGGTACATGACCCCAGTCAAGCTTGCAAAAGTATATCATTTGCCTGATAATAAATGTTGGAAATGTAAGGAAACTGAAGAAACATTCTTTCACCTTTGGTGGACATGCCCAAAGGTTAAGGCCTTCTGGGAGATGATCTATAATGAACTAAAAAAGGTATTTAAATATACCTTCCTTAAGAAACCAGAGGCCTTCCTCCTGGGCATTGTCGGCCAAATGGTGCCAAAGAAGGACAGAACCTTTTTTATGTATGCGACAACAGCAGCAAGAATACTCATCGCAAAGTACTGGAAGACACAAGATTTACCCACCCTGGAAGAATGGCAGATGCAACTGATAGAATACATGGAATTGGCAGAAATGACTGGCAGAATTCGAGACCTGGGAGAAGAGTCAGTGGAAGAGGACTGGAAGAAGTTTAAAGACTATTTGCAAAAACATTGTAAAATATCGGAGTGTTAAAATGTTAAAATGTTGGAATGTTAAAATGATGCAAGATATTAAGACAATGTGGCATCAGTGACATAGGTAAAAGGAGTAGGTAACAAAAGTTTCAAAAGACAAGGGTGAAAAAAAAGAAATTTTTAGATCACATTGTGTCAAATATAAACAAAAGTATATAAAAAGAAGAATTGGAGACACATTGGGTTGAAATTTATAATATAGATCAAGATTTGAAAGAGGGTAAGATATTTGCTGAATATGGTTGTGTAAAAAGGAACACAAAAAAGGGAGATGTGAGGAAGTCAGGAAGAAGGGTTATGAAAATAACAAGTAAAAAATTGGATTTTTATGTCTTTTTATGCTCTTTTCTTTTTTTGCCTTTTTTCTTATCTTTTCTTATCTCCTAATGAGGGAATTAGGATTACAATTTGAGCAAGGCTGTCATAGCCCTTGTCAGATTTTCCCTTGGTATTTCCTAGGAAGTGGGTTATATAATCTGATAGAAAAAGGGAAAGCATGAAAATGTTCTGTTGAACTTTACTTCGTTTCCTGTTTTTTTCTGCGCAGAACAACCACCAAGAGCCACAGAGAGCCATGGCTGCCAAGGGGCCTTGTCCTTTATGGCTAAATTTAATGAAAATGAGGAGGGATACCCTAATTTGCTGAGCTTTTTTTAGGGGGAATTGCACATGCGCCATCACCCCAGCAGGGCCATTGCTGGGGGTTGGCAAAGTGGGCAGCCGCTCCCCCCATGCCACTGCAGAAAATGCTCTCTAGAGCGTGCGCCTCCCACAGCAACATGTTGAGGAGTTGTGCGCCTGCCAACCAGCTCGCTGGCGGCATGCGACTCCCCCCCCCCCCACTTATCCATGAATAGGATGATCACAGTTTTTTGACATTATTTTTGAGTAAAAAATCCTTGTCTAATGCACTGAAATATAAAGTATACTTATTCCGAGTTTCAGCCTTTGGAGATGTCTGAAGAGCTACAGCTTCTTCCCTGTGCTTCATCTAGACCTTGAGGGTAGGAGGTGACATTTGTTCAGTTGTGTGTCCGTCTATGTGTGTTTGTGCAAATCAAAGATTGGGATCAAGATGAATGCTGAAAAAGCTATGGCATTCTAGTAACATCCCTCCATAAAAGTAAAGAGCCAGTTTTTCAGGTAACAAATGGGAGCTGGGGCAGTCTGGTCGTTGCAACGACAAGAGAATGTCATTTCCTTATTTGGGAGATCCAATCTTTAGCCTTTCCCAGAAACATTAAGAACATAAAATAAGCCCCACTGGATCAGCCTAAAGGGCCAACTAGTCCAAAATCCTGTTCTTTCTGCTCAGTGAGTTCCTGTGTCTTCCTTTATCTCTGCTCAGGTGCATTTCTCCCCAGAGCCATATAATTTCCCAAGAGGCCAACTGAGGCTGGCCCAGCAGTCTATGCCAGGCATAGGCAAGCTCCAGCCCTCCAGATGTTTGGGACTACAATTCCCATAATCCCTGACCACTGGTCCTGTTAGCTAGGGATGATGGGAGTTGTAGTCCCAAACAACTGGAGGGCCGGAGTTTGCCTATGCCTGGTCTATGGCATTGCTTAGTGATCCAGCTTGAAGAGGAGAAATGTGTGTCTGTTGCTGAAGAGGCATCATGGAGTAATGTTTCCTGAAAAAGGCACCCACATAATTGATTCAGGAGACTACAAGGGGATGCTGAAGGCTTTATACCTCACAGTTGGTGGAAGGCATGGATGTGCTGAACAGATCGTGGCCAGCAGGTCTCCTCTACTCTTTCCTTCCAACTCCTTTTCAGGTTTGAGTGCGGAAAAAGGAGCGACAAGAGAAAGCAGCAATCAAACCTGTTGTTCCGTATTGGCCCAAGAGATCATTGTTTTCCGAGATAGTATAGCTAGTCGTAGCCGCATCATGGACTCATTCTTGAAATGCCGCCTGCGGGGATTCCAATCACGGCAGAGAAGGTCAGCATGGGGCAGGGAACCAATTGCACATTGCTTTGGGGTGAGTCTAACCACTCTTTGAGCATAGGTTGGAATTCTCTCTATATAAGGTGTCTCTTCCTGAAGGATGCTCAGAGGCGCATACGAGCAAAAGAAGATATTTTGATCCACTCTTTGGGAGACCAATTTCTATTACACTAGGTAAGAAAAAGGTTTGGACATGCTCATCTACAAAGCTATTTTTCATTGTTTTGTTCAAGAGCGGGAAAGGTGGCCTAGAAGGCACACTGTAGGTGGGTTTTTAATCAGCCAGCTTTTGAATAGCTAAACTTTGTCATTTCTTTTCTTCCATATCTGATTTCAATTTTCCCTGATTTTCTGATTTTCAATTTGATAGAATAAACCTTTTCCACTTTTAACAACACTTTTCTCCTTGTGTGCCCCCCTCTGGAATTTTATTTCTGTATGCAGATATTCATTCATTCAGCATGCTGAAATTCAGGTTACAATGCTTTCTCCAGAATTTATTGGGACATCTGAAAGAGAAAGGAGGGTGTGACTTGAATTTTATGTATTTCTTAATCCATCTGTTTTGACTTTAAGGTCTGTCTTTTTCCTCTTTGCTCATCCCTTTTTCCTTTTGTATAATTACAATCTTCAGCCTGCGAGTAGGGACTACCTTTTTGATTGTTGTTGCATAAGAGCGTAACAGTTATTGAAAGTTGACAGCAACGTGGATCTATTTCAGTTTATGGAAGGTGGGAGTAAAAATCTATATAGAATTAACACTGCAAACTTTAAGCACATTATATATAAATAAATCTTGGGTAGGACTGCCATATCCAGAAACAAAAGTTTTTGGCATTTTTTACAAATTAAGATTTTGAACTGTTTTTAAGGAAATTCACCTAAATCAACATTTCTGACATGGGTTGTCATGTGTCCAGATTTTTCTGGACATTTCAGCAAATTCCACTCAGACACTGGCCAAATCCCAGCTGTGTCCGGGAAATTCTAGACTTATGGTGACCCTAATGTTGGGTAAAGGAACATTTCAGAGAACATTACTTGCTTGTAGGGCTTTTTTCAGCCAGAACTCCCTGGAACTCGGTCCTGGCATCTCTCATGAGGGCACCGTTGCCATTTAAAGTGAAGAAGAGAGGTGTTTGTGATGAGTTCTGGCACCTCTTTTTCTAGAAAAATAGCCTTTATGCTTGGGAAACATAAGTAGAATGTAAAACATGTTGTTGCTTGCCAAGGCCCCCATATTGTTTTGGTTTAGTCGTTCAGTTCTGTCCGACTCTTTGTGACCCCATGGACCAGAGGAAAGGCCCCCATTATTGTCCACCTAATGGACAATAAACACACGGACATGAGTGTTTTGGTTTATGGGTTCCAATAAGCCACAACTTTATTGGTTACAGATATGAGCTGTTTGGCTTAGGCATTGGGCGAAACCAGGCTATATCTTGACTCCTGCCTGTCTGCTGGGAGTCCATCTAAGGGTAAACCACCATTAGGGGGTGCCCTATGACTTACATCAATTAGGGACACCCCGAGGGGTCCCCGTAAGGGTTGTGACATGGCCCTAGCCCACGTCCCAGCATTGGATAGAATTCACAACCCCGGATCCCTTTAACAGGATACCCTTACTGAGGAGGGACAGGCGGAGGCTACAACCTCCCCTCCATACAAACAAAGGCTAACCGCCACTCGAGCCCAAAGGGCTTGCCGCCAACACCCTCACACCTGCAACCAGTCCCTGATGCACTCTGAAGTGTCATTCAACAGGGTATCATTGCCGACATCATGAAGGTGTACCCCGTCACCGCGAGACAAGGCTTCCTTGTCGAAGGTGAAGACAGGTGATTGCATTCTTTCTGGCTCTATTAATGGCCAGAAAGGAAAGCTAAGACCAGGCATCCCCAAACTCAGCCTTCCATATGTGTAGGGACTACAATTCCCATCATCCCAGACCACTGGTCCTGTTAGCTAGGGATGAAGGGAGTTGTAGTCCCAAAACATCTGGAGGGCCGAGTTTGGGGATGCCTGGCTTAGACCATTGTTGAAGCTTTGTTTAAGCTGCCAAGCGGGAAAGGTGAGCAGACTTATTATAAGGGGAATACTTTTTTTTTAAGAGGGGTGAACATACAGCATTGAACCACTAGATGGGGGAGCTGTTGTGTGTCCGAATTGCAACATGCAAAAGTGACTCCAATTTAGGTCTCATTAAATGCTACTAGGCAAGGGGAAATAAGTTAAACTGTATGTTTCAAAGTTCCGTTTATTGAAAAGGCTATGTGAAAAAATTGATGACTGCAGGCAAATTTAGTAAAAGTTTTCATGCCTACATGTTAGAGTGAATATGCCTTCCCCCCCACAATCACCAGCCCCCAGAGATTTAACTTCCATGGACACTGAGGTGGGAGCACCCAATCCTGAATATGGCAACTTCAGAAAACACCCCCCCCCAAAGGCATTATTTCACCCCCACAAAATCTCTAACACATACATTCCCCCCCCTAAAATGCAAATGAAATACTAAGCACAGGAATTTGCATATCATGAGGACTATCCCTTGTAAATGGTGATAGATGTATATTTTCTCTGTCTCTGGCCAGAGGAGGATAGAATCAAGAGACCCTCTTTTTCGTCACCCTACTTCAAATCTGCTATATCTGTATCCCCTCTCTATGGCTTAGGGTCAGAGGTGGAGCTCAGATTCATTCCGTCCCTTGCTCAGATCTCGCTTCAGCAAGAAACTTACACGGTTTATACAAATATCTCTTGGCCTCATCTCCCTGACCCTCAACAATGGTCTAAGCTTCTTGTCTTATGTAGCATAATGTCAGAGGCATGGTGGGTAATTAATACAGTAGCCAACATCCATAAGGTGGATGGTGTTAATTATTTTACCGCCTGCACTTGAAATTTGTCCCGTTGTCAAAAACATAATAGCGAAAATTCTACCCACTTGTGAAGGGTGTACACAAATGGAATGGTCATGCTCTATAAAATACATTGTGTGGATACTGTCCTCCGTAGACTGTTGTTGCATGACAGTGGTCACATACTGTGAAATCCTGACTCAACACATTGTTGTTTATCAAGTACTGACTGGCAAGTGTCAATATTCACACAGACATGTGATCATGACTAGACAACATCCACCAAAACATTTGCAGATGAGAATTTGAAAGGATATACAGTGGTACCTCGGGTTAAGAACATAATTCATTCCAGAGGTCCATTCTTAACCTGAAACTGTTCTTAACCTGAGGTACCACTTTAGCTAATGGGATCTCCCACTGCTGCTGCCGCTGCGCCACCACTCTGCAACTTCTGTTCTCATCCTGAAGCAAAGTTCTTTACCCAAGGTACTATTTCTGGGTTAGTGGAGTCTGTAACCTGAAGCATCTGTAACCCGAGGTACCACTGTACAGTCACATTAAGAGTCGAACAGAATCCATTCTGGAAGTCTGTTTGACTTCCAAAATGTTCAGAAAGCAAAGCATGGCTTCTGACTGGGTGCAGGAAGGTCCTGTAGCCAAGCGGAAGCCACAGAAGCCCCGTTGGATGTTCGGCTTCCAAAGAACGTTTGCAAACCGGAACAGTCACTTCTGGGTTTGTGGCATTCAGGAGTCAAAACTTCCAAGTTCCAGGGCGTTTGGGATCCAAGGTACGACTGTACAGTATTCGTTTGAACTCCAAGCCGTTTCACAAAGCAGCCTGAAAGAAAGCGTTTATACACCCACTTTACTTTCCCCCCAGGTATCTCTTTCAGGCGGCGGTCGCCCACGATGATGCCTTTCAAGGGATCTGGCCTTGTGCTCCTCACCTTTCTGGTGTCTGTGCTGGTCCTGGGAGCCTATTGTGCACCCAGCTATGAGACGTTTCTAACCCAGCACTACGATAATCCCAAGAGCAGCGTCGGCAAGCAGTATTGTGATGTCATGATGAAAAGACGTGGGCTGGACAAACCAGCATGCAAGGAAGTGAACACCTTCATCCACGGCACCAAGAATAACATCATAGCTGTGTGCACTGCATCTGGAGGGAAGGATTATGGGAAGGGGTTGAGGATTAGTCTCCGCCCCTTCACTGTCACCACCTGCAAGCACAAAGGCGGCTCAACTCGCCCACCTTGCAAGTACTCTGATAACAAGTCATCCAGGTACATCGTCATTGCCTGTAATCAGGATGGGAAGCCTGTGCACTTTGATGAAAGCCTCATTGTACCATAGGATTTTCAAGGCCCAGATAAAAAATGTTATGTCATCTCCTACACCTTCACTGAAAATGTTTGATTTCTTTAGAAGCTTCCAGTTCTAAAACTGAATCAAGAAGAAATGTTGAAAAGAGTCTTTGCTAATTGTTAATTACCATGTTGATTCCCTGCATATGTATTTGTCCCATGTCTGAGCCCTGAAAGCTCAAGGGTACAGGAGTGTGTGTGTGTTTCTAATGCATGTGGAAATAAAAATCATTTGCTTTAATCACCCATATCCATACCTGTATCAGGTAGCAACATGGCAGAACATTACACAAACCTGGGGAGATTGGAAGCTTTGGAGGAGTGGACCCTCTATTTCATAAAACAGTGTGAAATATTGAGCAGGAAACAGGTTATGAAATGGCTTTCAGATCAGGAAGCTTACCCTGTGCACAAGCCATAAGTCAATGTATTTCCTCTATGCTTATCTGAGTGTCGGGGACCGTGCTGAGGAGGGGCGCACTGAGGAGGAACAGTGGGAGCCTCCGCCTGATCCGGATCCTGAATCTTCCCAGAGCAGTATAGATTTGGAAAGGTGGTTTGCAGACGGACACAGTTCAGAAGGCAGAAGCTGGGAAATACTGGATGGGGAACAGCTAGGAGAAGCACTGGGAGAGAGAGGGTTAACAGATTCACTGTCTCTGGAAAGCATTCATCCGCTCAGCCCAAGGTCAAGAAGAGCTGATAAGGTGGCAGCACAGAAAGCACAGTAGTTACAAGACACGGTAGTGACATGGGTGACTAGGGAGGAAGTGGGTGGAACCCTGAATTGGGAGTGCCACCGTTCCTAGGAAATGGATTCTTTGCTCTCTCGCTGTGATCATTAAACTTTCTAACTGGTAAAAAGACTCCTTTTCCTTTGATCTGCTTATGTACAGCCAAAGGGGGAAGGAATGCCAGTTCTCTGAAGTCTGACACTGAGTCACAGTGGGAGGGGGAGGGGTCAGAAACAGAAATGGGTTTCAATAAGCAACAACTGACACAAGACACCGACACAAAATGACTCCCCCTTCAACTCCTCTTTATTTTATTTTAAAATCTCTGCCATATGAAAAAATCATTGTGGATCGAGGGCCCCGACCCCGCTATGTGAAATAAATACACATGGACACGTGGTATAAGGTTAATGGGCAAGAAAAGGCCACAACTTTATTGATTACAGCAGTGAAAAGGTACTGGCTTAGGCATTGGATGACTATAGGTGGTGGGTTTATTCAACAGTAGGTGCAGCCTGTTGATGCTCATCCAACTATAGGCTCACCCCCTGATGTCACCGAGGGTCGTGCCATGGCCTCCCGCCAAGCAGGCATCGGACGGAATACACGACCGCCAGATTCCTTTAACGGAATAACCCACGGTAGATAGCATAGGCGATGGCCACACCTAGCCCTTGACACAGCACAACACATGAATCCAATGCCTAACCTACCCACCAATACCACAAAAGTTGTGACGATTGCTACGAGGTAGGCGAAAAAACCAAAAAGCCTAATGCCAAATGGAAAAATTCCTACCAGGCCCCCCAGACAACCGGTGTGACCAACCTAAGGTCCATAGCAAGGCTAAAAACCTAGACCCTGAGCTAAATGGGAGTGGAGGGTGGGTGACTCGCTGCGGGACGACGAGGACTGAGGGGGAGGCGAAGCCGGCGCCGCAGCATTAAGCCGCTAAACACGCCCCCCGGAGGCACCTGGTTGGCTGCCCCCGGTGGGCGTGGGCGCCGGCCGGCCAGGTGAGGAGGGGCAGGGGCTAAGGCGCCTGCCAGGGTGGAGTCCGGGCTCCCGCCCACAACCACTCCCCTCTCTTGCAGGGAGGAGAGTCTTTGTGGTTACACTCCCTTCTTTTGATTTCACCCCTCTTTCTGTTCTCTGTAATTCTACTGAGGTGACACCATTGAAATCCCCCATGTAATCCATTCTTTTAACCAACACAAATAGGCTGCCTCATACTACATTTGCAGGTCTGGCAGGGAAATGCAGCCTCTTTCCTTTATATCTATCACAAGTTTATGTTTCATTCTTAGCTTTCCCCCCTGCCAGATGAATTTAGAAATACCCATCTTCCAGTGCTTGAAGCAGCCTGAAGTATTTACATTTGGAATTGATTGTATAATAATCAATAATACTTTGGTGGTCCCGAGCCTCAGGGAGGTTAGACTGACCTCGACCACGGCCAGAGCCTTTTCAGCTCTGGCCCCGGCTCTGTCTCAAGAAAATAGGGCCCTGCGGGACTTGACATCTTTCCATAGGGCCTGCAAGACCGAGCTGTTCCGCCAGGCGTTTTTTCTATGGGACTCTGTATGTAACTGGCCTCCTTGGCTATTTCTAGAGGCCCATGGGATACCAGCACACGTGGCTGGGCCTGGTGAATATTTAATATTCCTTACCCCTACGGCTGCATTCGTGGGTTCCCACTTAATTTTATTCTGAATTTAAATGTGATTTTGAACTGTATTTTAACCAATTGTTCGATTTTGTGTTTTTAATGTATTATATATTTGGTGTTAGCCGCCCTGAGCCCGGTCTTGGCAGGGGAGGGTGGGGTATTATTATTATTATTATTATTATTATTATTATAGTGCATTTTAAGCACTCTCCATGACATATTACAGCTCCATTCTTCTCTTTTGTTGCTATTTCGCTCCAGAGTTGTGCTTAATTCTCTTTCCCCACTTCCTGCCCCACCCACTTGGTGACACACTTGAGTGCCCCCCAAGGGGGTTTCTTATTATCAGTCTGACAACTATTTATTATTTATTATTACTGTTTTCTTTACTTTCTTTAAAATTTTTGCACCCCTAAGAATTGGGCAACCAGGGAATCCAACCCTGTGGCCCTGCCCATGCTACACCACTGCTTACAGTGAAGGTATGGGATTTTGAAAATAACTGGGAATGAATGAATGAATGGAGAAAGAGTTTGCTGGGGTTATGCCAGTGCTTGAAGTAATAAAAACCCAGGTTTTTCCCCATGTTTGTTTTATTTATTGTGAGCTTCAGAGATATCCAATTCTGTGGGGAAAGTGGGATGTAAACAAACAAACAAACAAACAAACAAACAAACCCAAAACAAACACACTAAAAGTGTGTTTGTGGCAGGGGAGGTTATAGGCTTTTCCCCTTGTTTTTATTATGTATTTCATAGTTTTCTTTTGTATTTTTGTTCAGTGACCTGCCCTGAGATCTTTGGATGAAGGGTGGTATATGAATTTAATGAATTAATTAATCAATCAATTCATAATTGTTAATAAAAATAAAAATGCTGGCAAAACAGAAAACTGATGACTCATGGAAGTTAAGCTTACTCTCCCCAAAACATTTTAAAAGATGTGCTGGGAGCTATTAGGACCCCCTTTCTCCCCCTTTCAATGGGACCAAGGAAAATGGACTTTTGCAGAAAAGAAATATGTACTCCCACTCACGTTTGCCCCTCTCCTGTCTGTGAGACTTTGTATACTTAAGCCAGAGTTTTCTGAACAAACAAGAATAAAACACACTGTCCTGTTTTTGCAGGGAAAATAGTTATTTTAGCAAAGTCAGAAAGGCCTGTAAACTCACACATTGAGGACAATAAGCCTCAACATACAAAAGCTATGTAGAAACTAGTTAACATGAATGTTGCAAAAGGGACTTGAGGACTTGGCCAAGATGGCGGGCCCAACTCTAGTGAACTCTTGACATTCCCCGGGGTTTCTAGACCCTACCAGTCCTCTGCGAAGAGAATGAATGACACCATTATTCTTCATGTCACCACAGCAGAAATAAATAGGAGTGAGTTCCCCAAATTAGCATACTGAAATTCCCAAAGTGCCAAACCGTTAACCTTAGTCAGAGTGTGGTGGTCTCCTTAGGTAGCTAATTCAGGTTGTCATGAAATAACAGCTATTTATTGATCATTTCCCCCAAAAATTAAACAAATCCTGGCTTTAGCAATATTTACATTCCAGAGACAGCATTGTAACCCAAATTTCATGGCTGTTACATAAAGCCATCTCATCAGCCTTCTGTACTCTGAATTGATGCAACCAATCCACAGCTAAGCCACCACATCTATTGTCAGAGAGCTTGTGCTCAAAGATGATTGGCTGCCAGTGAAATGCAGGTAAAGAATATGCTGCCATGACTAGACCTTAGGAGAAGGAGTCACAGAAAGGTTAAATATTGTTTCACAAAAATCAATATCTGCATACAGAAATAAAATTCGGGGGGGGGGCATACAAGGAGAAAAGTGTTAAATATGGAAAAGGTTTATTCTATCAAAGATGGGAGAAAATTGAAATCAAGTATGGAAGAAAAGAAATGACAGACAAAGTTTAGCTATTCAAAAGCTGGCTGATTCAAAACCCTTCAGTGTGCCTTCTAAGCCACCTTTCCCACTCCTGAACAAAACAATGAACATAGCTTTGAAGCCGAGCATGTCGAGGCCTTTTTCTTACCTAGTGTAATAGAAATCGGTCTCCCAAAGAGTGGATCAAAATTGTTAGGATATTTCCGTTCCACCTTAAAAGGGAGCAGGCTTTGTGAGTCACAGAGTCTGTGTATTTCCTGTTCACAGGAAGTTTATGTTTGTCTATTGCTTTCGTTTTCGCTCTGTGCCTGAGACATTGAAGCAGGCAGTCATGTCTTTTCTTTGTTCTGACCAACGCTGAATAAAGTTATAAATAATGCTCTCCTGAGTGCGTCTTTCGCTGTACGAACTCTGCGATAGAGCGTGCACGAGCTCTGGAATGTGGAAAGCTATTTCCTGGGCCACGTGTCCCTAATTGACTGATACTGTATCCACGGGAGATCGATGGACGTCCGGAGTCGACGTGGAGGCAGTGATGGCCTTTGTCTCCCTGGCAGTATCCCAACAACAGGTTTCGGGCCCAGATTCACGGCACTTACAGGAGAGTAAGACTGAGAAAAACTGCGTTGAGGTATGTGTGGAAAAGTCAAGGCTTTTCGTTGCCGCGGCAAAGTCTCTTTGAACTCCGGCCGGCTAATTGGCCTGGGAGTCGAGCCAAGCAGGCCTCAAGATTTATGAGTAGCCAAGATAAGGAGCCTCTGAAGTGAAAAAGGCTCACGGCTCAAGTAAAACCCTGGAATGGAGTTTTTACAAGCCTCAGATGATGGCACTGAGTGCCCAAAGTTAAATCGGCACAATTATGAGACTTGGGCAAGTTGCTGTGAGAGTCTACTTTGTCAGTTTGGGTTGTGGCGTACTGTGTGTGAAGCCCCTCCAGTTCCTCTGACAGATAGATGGAGGGCCCAAGATTCAAGGGCCATAGACGTAATTGTCTTATCCGTCTTTCTGGAGGAAATTGCCACGCTAGCTGGCAACACGACTGCACGTCAGATGTGGAATGCTTTGAAGATAGCCCATCTGCCAGTCATCCCAGCCCAGAGTTTGACTGCATCGGAGGTCCTGGCTGTTTCCCAGAATGAGAGTGTATGCAGGGATGCCGAGGGCACCGGTTGCAAGCTGCAGGGGGAGCTGACTGTGATGTCATCCCAGGCAGCATTCCAGCCTCCAGGGGGAGCCAAGGAGTCGGCAGCTGAGACCTCTCTTTCCCATGAGAGCCAAGGTCATCTTTGCAGAGGCCGGAAGGCCAGAAGTAAACAGAGACAGATGCCTGCAGATGGCCCGAAGCAGAAGGGGGGTGGAAAGCCCACGCCAGTGGAAAACAAGGCTTTGTTTGATGGCACTGCTTCTCCAAAAGCCAAAGGCAAGTTTGATGGCCAGGAGCAGGGGGGCAAGCAGCAAAAGCCCACGCCGGTGGAAAACAAAGTTTTGCTTGCTGGAAAGGTTGCTCCAAAGGCCAAGGCCAGATTTGTTGTAGATTCTGGATGCACCCGCCATCTGGCAAAAGATAAGCATCTGTTTATCTCCTTCACACCTCAAGACGGAGAGATCCACCTGGCTGATGGAAAGACGTTGTGAATCGCAGGAGAAAGGACTGTGAGACTGGCAAGTCTGCACACAACCATCAAAGATGTACTTTATGTTCCAGGTGCTGCAGACAATTTGCTCAGTGTCCCACAGCTGACTGGGCATGGCTTTGAGATTTCCTTCAAGAGGAGCGTCTGTGTCATCAGGAAAGGCAAAGAGGACATTTTGCATGCAAAGTTTATAGATGGTTTGTTCTGTATAACTTATGATGACAATGGTGCTGTTGTGTCTAATGTTGATTCTTGTTGTGTTGCACAAACTAACAAAGTTCTTCATGCAGGATGCATTCACAAGGCACATCAAAGATTTTGTCACATGTCTTGGCAGGCGCTGGCCAAGATGCCTGGATTGGTTCAGGGTTTGAACATCAAACCCTGTAAGTTTCACATGAAATGTGTATCTTGTGCAGAGAATAAGGTGAAGGTTGCTCCAAAAGGCAAGGAGTCTAGCAGGCAGGCTTCCAAACCCTACCAGCTAGTGCACGCAGACCTGGTTGGTCCACTTGCGCCCTCTCTGGGAGGAGCAAGGTACTTCATGGTTCTAATTGATTCTTTTCCCAGGTACATTCATGTGTTTATGCTCGAGCAGAAATCGCAAGCTTTTCCTAGGTTCAAGGCATTCTGTGCTTGGTTGGAGAATGTTCACAGTAAACGTATCGGCTGTTTGTTTACTGATCGAGGTGGGGAATTCACTTCTCAGCAGTTTGAAGCTTTCCTGACTGAGAAGGGAATCCAGCATGACTTGTCAACGCCTAGATCTCCATGGATGAATGGACTTGCGGAGTGAGCAAATCAGACTTTGCTTCAAGGCCTGAAAACCTTGTTGCATGATGCCAGTCTCCCTGAGAAGTATTGGGGGGAGGCTTTGTCAACGTTTGTTTACACTTATAATCGCAGACTGTCATCACCTATTGGTTGTACTCCCTTTGAGAAGATGTTTGGTAAGAAACCTTACGTCAAGCACATGAGAATTTTTGGTTCTGACATGTGGGTACACACCCCACAGAGCAACAAGCTTGGGAAGCATGGGGCACATGGTTTGTTCATGGGGTACGAAAAATGAGCATACAGGGTATGGATGGCTGACTCTAAGTCCATTAAGTTCACAAAGAGTGTTGAGTACAATCCTAAGTGGGGGGGAAATGTGGGAATTTTCCAGAGTTACCCAGAGGAAGATGAAGGTGATGTGAAAAAAGCAGTTGGTGCTGGGGTAGAAGAGGAAGCTGAGGATGATGATGATGATCAGAGTTTGGATTCCAGTTCAGTGGGCGGCGCTGCTGCTGGTGTCAGTGACAGTGATGACACAGCAGACTACAAGAGCACAAAGGCCTAAGTCAGACCATCTGATGCGTCTGACAACGAACTGGAAGAACCACTGTTCACCATTGGTCACTTTTCTCCTAAGAAGGAGGAGATGAGTCCAGAAGACTTGCGTCTAGTACGCAGATCTGAAAGGGCGACCAAAGGCAGACCTCCAAAGAGATTTGCTGATGAGTTTGCTAAGATGGCAACTGCTGTTCTTAGTAGCTCAGAGAAGGTGTGGGAACCTTCAAGCTTCAAAGAGGTTCAGGAGTTAACCTCTAAAGATGCTGAGCCATGGCTTAATGCCATGAAGGCTGAAGTTGATTCCTTGAACAGGAACCAAACTTGGGAAGTGGTACCGGTAGTCCCAGGAATGAGACTGGTTGGCAGCAAATGGGTCTTCAAGACCAAGACAGACCAGAATGGCAAGGTTGTCAGACACAAAGCCAGATTGGTTGCCAGAGGTTTTTCACAGGTACCAGGACAGGATTACCACGAGACCTACTCACCCACCGTCAAGTATGAGAACATTCGGCTGATGCTCAAGATTGCTGCAGAGGAGAAACTGCATGTTTCCCATCATGACATTAATACAGTTTTTTTTTGTACGGGGTTTTGGGGGAGGAGCTGTATATGCTTCCACCTGATGGAATGCAGATACAGAAGGGAATGGTCTGTAAACTGCGGAAATCCTTATATGGTCTCAAGCAGAGTGCTAGGTGTTGGAACACAAAACTCACTGAGACATTGCTTTCTCTAGGTTTTCACCAGGGCAAAGCTGATCCATGTGTGTTTATCAAGGAGGAGGGGCAAAACAAACTGTATTGTTTATGTTTTGTTGATGATCTTCTGATGTTTTGGAAGAATCAGGCTTTGTACCAAAGCACCCTAGCTCAGCTGAAGGAGCACTTTGACATGAAGGATCTTGGTGAGGTATCCAACTATCTTTCTCTGCAGGTGGAGAGGGACCAAGCAGGTAATTTTCTGGTACACCAAACACAGAAAATTGCTGATGTATTAACCAGGTTGAATTTGGTTGATGCAAACCCAGCAGACACACCGATGGTGACAGGTTACCAGGTAGATAGTGCTGCTGAAGCGTTTCCTGACACAACGCTGTACAGATGCATTCTAGGCAGGTTGAATTTCATTGCTAGATGCTCAAGACCTACCATAGCTGTAAGCACTAACCTGCTTAGCAGACATGCCAACAATCCTACTGTTCAGGATTGGAAAGCTCTGAAGCACATAGCCCGCTATTTGAAAGGGACTATGCACTACAGGCTGAGGTTCACCAGTCAGAAGACTGGAGGTCTTGAAATCTTTGCAGATGCTAGTTTTGGAAGTGACCCTACGGATGGTACAAGCACTTCTGGAGTATGCTACATGTACAACCACTGTCTGTTTGACTGGCTGTGCAAGACGCAAACGACAGTAAGCCTAAGTTCCTGTAAAGCAGAACTCAATGCTCTGTCATTTTCACTCATGGATTGTGAATGGTTGATGCAACTATTTAAGGACATCAGAGTTTCTGTGAAATGTCCTATACAAGTGTATCAAGACAATAGATCCTGTTTGGCTTTGCTGAACTCAGAGAGTTGCAAGCAAAGGACCAAGTACTTGCAGATTAAGCTACATCGTGCAAGAGAGTGTATTCAGAAAGGACTCATTCAGGTGTCCTACATGGCAGAAAATGAAATTCCTGCTGATCTGTTGTCTAAGGTTGTTAACAGAGAACAACTTAAGGTTTATGTACAGAGGTTGCAATTGGGTTGAACCACAGGTACTACAGGTTACACGGCAAGGGGGAGGATGTTAGGATATTTCCGTTCCACCTTAAAAGGGAGCAGGCTTTGTGAGTCACAGAGTCTGCGTATTTCCTGTTCACAGGAAGTTTATGTTTGTCTATTGCTTTCGTTTTCGCTCTGTGCCTGAGACATTGAAGCAGGCAGTCATGTCTTTTCTTTGTTCTGACCAACACTGAATAAAGTTATAAATAATGCTCTCCTGAGTGCGTCTTTCGTTGTACGAACTCTGCGATAGAGCGTGCACGAGCTCTGGAATGTGGAAAGCTATTTCCTGGGCCTCGTGTCACTAATTGACTGATACTGTATCTACGGGAGATCGATGGACGTCCAGAGTCGATGTGGAGGCAGTGATGGCCTTTGTCTCCCTGGCAGTATCCCAACAGAAATATCTTCCATCGCTCGTATGCGCCTCTGAGCATCCTTCAGGAAGAGACATCTTATATACAGAGAATTCAGGTATGGTGGATGATTATACTTGGAAAATTATTACTGGATGTCCTGGAACATCCAGGACTGGGAACCCATTTACCTCCTGTGGGAGATGGAAATAATAATAATAATAATAATAATAATAATAATAATTTTTTATTTATACCCCGCCCTCCCCAGCCAAGGCCGGGCTCAGAGTGGCTTTCAAGCAATAATAAAAACAAGATGAATGATTACAACTTAAAAACAAAAATAAAATACAACATTAAAATAATGGAACATTAAAATATTAAAATGTAGCCTCATCGCAGGAGGAGAAGGAAAAGAAAAAAGAAAGAGAGGGAGGGAGGGAATCAAATTGGCTCCAAGCCAAAGGCCAGGCGGAACAACTCTGTCTTACAGGCCCTGCGGAAAGAAATCAGATCCTGTAGGGCCCTGGTCTCATGAGGCAGAACATTCCACCAGGCCGGAGCCAGAGTTGAAAAGGCCCTGGCTCTGGTTGAAGCCAATCTAACTTCCTTAGGGCCTGGGACCACTAGGGTGTTGTTATTTATGGACCTTGAGGCTCTCCGTGGGGCATACCAGGAGAGGCGGTCCCGTAGGTACGAGGGTCCTAGTCCGTGAAGGGCTTTAAAGGTCAAAAGCAACACCTTAAATCTGACCCTGTACTCCACCGGGAGCCAGTGCAGCTTGAAAAGCACTGGGTGAATATGCTCCCATGGCAGAGACCCCGTGAGGAGCCTCGCTGCAGCATTCTGTACCCGCTGGAGTTTCTGGGACAGCTTCAAGGGCAGCCCCGCATAGAGCGAATTACAGTAGTCAAGCCTGGAGATGACTGTCACATGGATCACTGTGGCCAGGTCGGGGCGGGAAAGGTAAGAGACCAACTGCTTGATGCGGCGAAGGTGGAAAAATGTCACCTTGGCTGTTGCTGGAACTTGCACCTCCATGGAAAGGGAGGCATCAAGGATTACACCCAAACTCTTAACGGAAGGCAATGGCACTAATTGGGCCCCGACAAGAGAAGGGAGTTGGTCCCTCATCCCCATGCCATCCTGACCTAGTCATAGGACCTCTGTCTTTGAAGGGTTTAGTTTCAATCGGCTCCCACAAAACCATCCAGCTACAGCTTCCAAGCATCTGGTCAGTGTGAATGAAGTATCATTAGTAGAAAAACATGAAAGTCTACTTGCTAAATGGTCCTGAATCTTATAGTAGTTCCCCACCATTGTTTTACTGGAAGGATGCATTCTGAACCCAACAGGTTGATAGTACAGCTGATGTCTATATTCTGACATGAATATTTTTACTAACTCCAGACAGGCATATTACATCATGCAATGCATGGGAAAGTGTTCATCCACCCATATTTATCAGGGCTAATCCTGATTCTCTACGGTGGATACAGTGCTTATAGCATGAATGTTCCCCCTTGTTATTAAAGACTCACTGGAAGACCCAAGAGGCAGATATCTTCTACTTAGGGGGACGTCTGGATGTTTTGCTGTCGCTTGAGGCTCAGGTGGCTTCAGTGGCCCAGAATAACTTTCATCAGCTTCGGCTGATGGCCCAGCTTTACCCCTATCTGGACACAGACAGCCTAACTACTGTTGTCTGGGCTCTTGGAACCTCTAGGTTAGATTACTGTAAGGTGTTCTACTCTGAAGACAATTCAGAAACTTCAGTTAGTGCAGAACCCATCCTTTCATCTCACTCTCTCTCACACACACTCTCTCACAGACTCTTCAGGTTACAGACTCTGCTAACCCAGAAATAGAACCTCAGGTTAAAAACTTTGCTTCAGGATGAGAACAGAAATCGCACGGGTGCGGCGCAGCGGCAGCAGGAGGCCCCATTATCTAAAGTGGTACCTCAGGTCAAGAGCAGTTTCAGGTTAAGAACAGACCTCCAGAACAAATTAAGTTCTTAACCCAAAGTACCACTGTATTAGGAAGGATGGCCACACAACAGGCAAGACTTAGTGTCAAAAATTACCACTGGAAATTGCGTTTTAACATTGAGATAAGTGTAGAAAGTTTCCTGCACTGTAAGATCACCCCCATCTATAACTCTTACAACAATTTCCTTTTTTCTTCTTAATGAAATTACATGTGAATATATTAATTTATACTGGTCAGATTTGCTGCTGACTAATCAAGTATTCTAGATTGTGATAAGCTAGGCTAAAAGGCTGTGATGACAGAAGCAACAGTAATATAATGACTGGAATTATTTCACAAAGTCAATGAGTCTAGTTGCTGGATAAATTAAATCACAATGTTTCTGGAAGCACTCAGATAAGGAACTGTGTTCCAGTCACTGCTGAATATTTATCACAAAACAAGATTCTGTTTAGAAAAAAAACCTTTGCTTACATGATAACTGCAAGGCAGTTTATTACTCCCCAAGAGTAATAAACAAACTTCCATTCTTTCAATGTCGTTCATTAATAAAAGAGGTATCCATACATTGACCTAACACTCACTGCCATGAAAGTGGTTCAAGGCCCTAATTTCAATTTTCACAATTGGGAGGAATATTACAGAACATCAAAGGAACAAAAGAATCATTATCTTGTTCCACAATAGAGCAAATGGAGTTTAATCAAAGAACCATGACAGACCTCAATTTGGCCTCACATTTTGGAAACCTAAAGTGATATCAAGCCCTTGGAATGTGAGCATTCATCTAAATCTGCCACAATTCTCTACCCAGGGCAATTCACCTGCTCTGGGCTTCTGATCCACCCACCGTGAGTCGGAAGCTACTTTCAAGTATTGCACATCCATAGTCATGTTTTCTTCTCAATCAGTAGATGGAATAAATCCAGTTCTCGCCTACAGGTCAATGAGGTCTTTCCCTTTGCTTATATCTGAACCTGCATGTTTCTGTCTGTCCTATCAGCCTTGAATTAGTAGAAGTTCTGGTTGTGGCATATCCTTGAAGTGTTTGACCATTTACACTATATGAGTAAATGGGGTCAGTTATAGAAACGGAAACCTTATTTTGCTAATGCAAGTACATGACGTTTTCAGGAAGCATAAAGCATTAGGAGAGATTTGTGAGGGTTCCAGTTCCATTTTGGCCCACAGAGTTGAAGATGAGTTAATCATGTGCGTCAATTGTTTTGATTGGAAAGCCTCATAGTATAACTTATGATATGGGGCACCAAGACCACCCCTTCTTGTAGATACAGCTTTTACCTCTAGAAATAATATTTTAATACAATAATAATGCATAGGAATACAGTATAAAAAACACAAAACACATACTGAAAATAAGAACCAAAAATAAATGAATAATCAATAATCCCCCATCCCAAGAGTTGGGCCTGGAAATGAGTGCAGTTGGGCTGGGTGTAATATGACCAAACCATCTTGCCCAGGCGACCAAGTTCTGCACAAACTGAAGTTTCTGAATTGTCTTCAGAGTAGAACACCTTACAGTAATCTAACCTAGAGGTTTCCAGAGCATAGGGAACAGTAGTTAGGCTGATAGGGTAAAGCTGGGCCATCAGCTGAAGCCGATGAAAGGTACTCTGCATCACTGAGGCCACTTGAGCCTCATGTGACAGCAAAGGATCCAGACATACCCCCAAGAAGAAGATATCTGCCTCTTGAGTCTTCCAGTAAGTCTTTTTTTTTTGTTAAAAAAAAAGATATTTATTAAGAATTTTAAAATTACAGAAAAAACAAAGAGAAAAAGAAAAAAACAAAGGAAAAACAAACAACAATTAAACAATACAAATTAATCAAAATCAAAAAATAACAACAAAACACATAACAGAACACAATCAAAAAGCAAAAATAAACCACAAAAATTTAAAAAACAAATCCAATATTCCCAAATCCTTAACTGTCATTACCTTATTTCATCGACCTCCTCACTCCTCCCTTTTTTGTATTCTAGTTGTTAATTATCACAGCAAATCCTTTCCATTTTTCATAGTATTCTGTCATTAGATTACCTTAATCCATTTTAACCTTATCTTACTATAAAAGACCCTAAAACTTAAAACTTAGATCTTATTTATACCAATTTCTCATAACCATAACATATTCTTACATAATTCTTTTAACATTTCTGCTAAAGCCAAATAATTTCGTTCCAACATTTTGCTAACAATCATCAATTTTACAAAACAATCCTAATAAAATTTTTTAAAACTTTCTTCCAATCTTCATCCAACGTCATCCGGTCCCGGGTTTTGTCAGTCCTTTCTATCCCATCCATCTAGTTCATTAACCTGGTAATCTTATGTCCGAGGCCCTTAAGTCTCTTCCATGTCCCTTCCGCAGATCTTCTTCATATTTATACCTGTACTTTACTTTGTCTCCTGCTCCTTTCACTCGTGGAAACTCCAACTTGACAGTATTTTTGTCCCTTCTCGACAGATCAGCCCCTTTTCCATAGTCGACACTAAACTCCATGTGGTATTTAAAAACATGTTTCAATGTCCCTCCAAAGTTAAGAACCCCCACAACCCCAAACATCTCACGGCCCATTGCCAGACTTGAAAAGTGAAAACATCCCTGCATAGGGGGGTCTATCCAAACCCCCATTTCCAAACCAAACAGAACTATATCTCTCCAAATCTGGCTTTTTCCAAGTTCATTTGTCAGATCCAACAACTCATGTTCCTGCTGGGCCACAGCTCCCTCCATCTCTGCCACCCGAGGTACACCAGTAAGTCTTTAATAACAAGGGGAAACATTGGTACTATAAGCACTGTATCCACTATAGAGAATCAGGATTAGCCCTGATAAATACAGTGGTGCCTCGCAAGGCGAAAAGAATCCATTCTGTGATTCTCTTCGTCTAGCGGTTTTTTCGTCTTGCGAAGCAAGCCCATTGCCGGATTAGTGGATTAGCGCTATTAGCGCTATTAGCGGCTTTTAGCGGCTTTTAGCGGCTTTTAGCGGCTTATCTGCTGATCGGGTCAGCTGATAAGCAGCTTAGCGGCTTAGAAAAGGGGGGGAGGGGAAAAAACAGCAGGAACTCGCAAGACGTTGTCGTCTTGCGAAGCAAGCCCATAGGAAATTCGTTTTGTGAAGCACCTCCAAAACGGAAAACTCTTTCGTCTAGCGAGTTTTCCGTCTTGCGAGGCATTCGTCTTGCGGGGCACCACTGTATGGGTGGATGAACACTTTCCCATGCATTGCATTGTGTAATATGCCTGCCTGGAGTGAGTAAAAATATTCATGTGAGAATATAGACATCAGCTATGCCATCAACTTCTTGGGTACACAATGCATCTTTCCAGGAAAGCAATATATGGGAACTACTATAACATTCAGGACCAATTAGCAAGTAGACCTTCACGTTTTGCTACTAATGCTGCTTCATATCCATCTCGTATGGGGTGGGGGGGAACGCTTCCAGCAATTTTCCATGTATCATCATCCACCATAGCAGAATTCTCTCTATATAAGGTGTCTCTTCCTGGAGGATGCTCAGAGGCGCATACATATCTACGAAAGAAGATATTTCGATCCACTCTTTGGGAGACCAATTTCTATTACACTAGGTAAGAAAAAGGCCTCGACATGCTCATCTACGAAGCTATGTTCATTGTTTTGTTCAGGAGTGGGAAAGGTGGCCTAGAAGGCACACTGAAGGGTTTTGAATCAGCCAGCTTTTGAATAGCTAAACTTTGTCTGTCATTTCTTTTCTTCCATACTTGATTTCATTTTCCCCTGGAATTTTATTTCTGTATGGAGATATTCATTTTTTTGAATAAATCTTTAACCTTTGTGTGTCTCCTCCTAATTTCTAGTAATGGCAACCATATTCTTTACCTGCATTTCACTGGCAGCCAATCATCTTTGAGCACAAGCTCTCTGACAATAGATGTGGTGGCTGAGC
Organism: Podarcis pityusensis; assembly: GCF_964106645.2. NCBI lineage: Eukaryota > Metazoa > Chordata > Lepidosauria > Squamata > Lacertidae > Podarcis > Podarcis pityusensis. The sequence goes on along the minus strand of NC_138038.1, from coordinate 41,144,248 downwards.
TGCGGATTGGCTGCATCAATTCAGAGTACAGAAGGCTGATGAGATGACTGTATGTAACAGCCATGCTGAAATTTGGGGAGGCCACCACATTTTGACTAAGGTTAAAAGTTTGGAATTTTGGGAAGTAATGTCTCCCTCTCAGTATGCTAATTTGGGGAACTCACTCCTGTTTATTTCTGCTGTGGTGACATGAAGGATAATGGTGTCATTCATTGTCTTTGCAGTGGCTAATTTTTGTGTGATTTTTGAGGTGCTTATTAGTCTCTGGAACTGAGTTTTATTCATTTCTTCAATCTGCCTGTCAATTCAACTATAGTTTCATAGTTGTAATGGGGTGGAGGAAGAGAGATGGGAATGGGGAAGGGCCACAACTCAATGCTAGACAATAAAGGAGTACCTTGGATCCGAACGCCTTGTGAGTCAAACATTTTCGCTCCTGAACGCTGCAAATTTGGAAGTGAGTGTTTCGGTTTGCAAATGTTCTTTGGAACCCGAATGTCCGATACAACTTCCGCAGCTTCCGATTGGCTGCAGGAGCTTCCTGCAGCCAATCGGAATCTGTGCCTTGGATTCTGAATGTTTTGGAAGTCAAACGGAGTTCCGGAACAGATTCCCTTTGACTTCTGATGTACCACTGTACTGAAGTAGATGGGGCAGTGTCTGACGGCAGTATTAGACAACCTCATAACTACGTAATGAGGAAATTTGGATTACAACTTGAGCTAGGCTGTCGTAGCCCTTTTCATCAGATTTTTCCTTGATATTTTCTAGGAAGTGAGTTATATAATAAATCTGATGAAAAAAGGGAAAGCATGTAAATGCCCTATTGAACTTTACACCGTTTCCTGTTTTTTTCTGCGCAGAACAACCACCAAGAGCCACAGCGAGCCATGGCTGCCAAGGGGCCCTGTCCTTTATGGCTGCTTTTGGTTTTGCTCTCCTGGATGGTACTGGGGATTGAAGCCTCCTGGGATTTCCAATCCTTCAAACACGAATATGTTGATTACCCGAAGATGGAAGTTGAAGATTACTGCAACTATTTAATTGGGAAAAGAGGCCTGAATTATGGACAACCACAAATTTTCATTCATCTCTCTGACCAAGATCTTAAAAAAATCTGCACTTTTGAGGGCAGACCTGTAACTGGTCCCATGTCAACCTCATCTCCTGTTCCAGTCACCATCTGTTTAGAATATAAATTTACCCTTTACACTTTGGACATAACTAAGAAAATTTCGCTTTCATGTGAGAACGGATACCCAATTGAATATAGATATTGAATGCCACTGTTGCATAAGCAGACTTCTGCTTAGGCAACAAACATCCACTACCATCCTCTACGACACTCAGCAGCCCCCTACACTTTCCCCCTCCTGGACTGCATCCCTGTCAAAGAACGTCTCAAGGTAGTCCTCCAATCTTCCAGGGCAGGTCTGGGCAAAGGCAAGAGGATTGCAGGGAGGAAATATCTGTTTTCCTTGCTCACAGACACCATTGGATTGCCACCGGGATTCCTTCCTTCTTGTGGGTGAAAAGGCCACTCTGATCACTTTGGGTCCCCACTGTGTCCCACTACTCAATCTCCTACCTCACTTTGCAGGATGTAAGTGTGATTTCATTCCTTTTCTCATGATTCTTGCTGCTGTGGGATCAAGCAGTTATTTGTGGTATCCCTGGTTGCTTATTAAAACCCGGCCTCTTTTCTCACTCTTCCACCTTGTGACTCAGATAAGCAGACATGGAATATATATTACTTATATACAGCTTTGTTCTTTCCCCCCTTTTTTCCTCTGTATCACTCTATTTCTTTATAACTGAAATTATTTCAATAAAATATGAACATTAAAAATCCATGAAACCGTATGTGGCTTTCTGGTCCACTTCCATTTGTTTTTCTCACAGCACTACCAGTTCTGTGTTTTTCTCACTCACCAAAATAATGTTTCCAAATTCCTTCCAAGTACCAGAACTTTAGATTTCAAGATGTATTGGCCACCGTTACTGAATAAATAACAACCCAGATTTGAGCACCAGCAGAAGTATCAGGTCCTCCTGCTCCCTACTTGATGAAAGGTGTCTCCCTGGAAGACAAAACACTAACTTTTTAAAGAGATGTCTGTTCAGATTTTGAAAGCTGTACTGTGTGGATTATAGACATGGCCTCCTCTCTTGATGTTTTGACCCTGTGGTTCAACTCCAAAGCCCAATGTGCATCTGTATGAACATTTCATCCCCATTAAAGTAGGGAGATACACCTGACGTCCTCTCTACCTTGCCCCAGACCTTTTCCCCTGGGGTCCCAATCCTACCATTAGGGACTATGCAAAGGTGTGTGTGTGTGTGTGTGTGTGTGTGTGTTTTAAACACTCCTAGTAGGAAATGTCCAGGGCAACCCTGAGATAGGGAAGATGTCATAGGGATGCCACAAGACCGGCCAATGGAAATCTAGACTTTGCTCCTGTGTGAACAAGCCTTACAAAACTACAGAAGGAAGGCGGGGATTGAGCCTAGTGTGGCTTCATTTGATGGGGCGTTGGTGGCTATGCCCCATGCAAATGATGAATGAGGAGGATGTGCCATCCAGTGTAAGCTGGAGATAATGGTGGGACATTCAAGTGGGGTTCAGATGTATTCACAGCTAGCTTATCTGAATCACAGGAGAGAGGGCCAGGAACACAGAAAGGTATTAATTCACAACTGGGAAACATGGCCGCTGCAAGATGGGCTTTGCAGAAATGGCTTGTACCAGGGTGGACCTTGATGCCTGGTAACTCCCTTCCAGCCTTTGGCCCATGGGAAGAAGATGAGATATGGACCAGAAGGCAGCCTACCTGTTACCGGAATGCTTTCCCTATGCCAGAATCAACCTCTATAATGATTGGCATCAATAATAATGAAAAATAAATGTGGCTATGTTTTACCCACTATGGGTCACACATAGTAAACACATTAATGTAGCAGACCGTAACAACATTTGCTTTAATAGCATGTCGGCAACAATCTATGAATGAAACTAATACTGGCTGCCAGCCCATAAACTAGGATATTCTGCGGTCTTACCTCATCTTTCATTATGTATGGGCTGTAGCTAAATGAAAACTTTAATTCTGAATAATGATTGCTGAATCATAAACGTAGAGAAGTAAACTTTAAAAAAGAAACTTAGGCTCCCCTACTCCCACACCGTCTTTTGCACCGAATGAAGTCTTACCTCAATTTCAAACATTAATGACCTTGCAGCTGGTTCTGTTCTGCAGTTTGTGATCTCATCACTTCCAGCACATTAATCCAAATTAAGATCTAATTAACAGGAGAACATGTGCTTCTTAATGGAGGCGTTGGAGGGTTTTTAGCAGGCAAAGTACTTTTGCACAATATGTGAATGAAAATATTGCTTGGTTTCCCCAGGAGAACACGAGGTTTTCTGTGGTCTTACCTAAGTTCTACAAGTGGCCTTATTTTTAATTACGGATTGGCTAAACAAAAGCATTAATTCTGAAAATTAAAGCCTGTAACCTCAGACATCTTGGCATCCACTGTATATGTAGGAAGATAAATGTTGGAGCCTTGTATTACACAATGGCATGCATTTTCATTCATGTCTCTGACCAAGATCTAAAAAACATCTGCACTTCATAGGGTGCCCCAGTAACTGGTCCCAAGTCGAGCTCATCTCCCGTTCGAGTCACCAACTGTATAAAATATAAATTCAGCTACCACACTTTTGAGGGAATTGGAAAATTAACCTTTCATGTGAGAACGGATACCCAATTGAATTTAGATATTGAATTGTTGCACAAGCAGACTTCTGCTCAGGCAACAAAAGTCTACTACCATCCTCTCCGACACTCAACAGCCCCCTACACTTTCCTCCTCCTGCACTGCATCCCTCTCAAGAAACCTCTCAAGGTAGTCCCCCAATCTTCCAGGGCAGGTCTGGGCAAAGGCAAGAGGATTGCAAGAAGAAGGAGTTGGAGAAGTTCTTTTACATAAGCAAATATCTGTTTTACCTGCTCACAAGTCACCATTAGATTGCCACCAGGATTTCTTCCTTCTTGAGGGTAAAAAGGCCACTCTGATCACTTTGGGCCTCCACTTTGTCCCACCGCTCATCTCCTACCTCACTTTTCATCATATAAAAGTATGATCTCATTCCTTTTCTCATGATTCTTGCTGCTGTGGGATCAAGCAGTTATTTGTGGTATCCCTGGTTGCCTGTTTAAACCCAGCCTCTTTTCTAACTCTTCCAGATAAGCAGACATGGTGTATACATTTCTGATATACAGCTTTGTTCTTTCCCCCTTTTTTTCTCTGTATCACTCTATTTCTTTTAAAACTGAAATTATGTCAATAAAATATGAACATTAAAAATCCCTGAAACTGTCTGTGACTTTCTGGTCCACTTCCATTTGTCTTTCTCGCAGCACTGCCAGTTCTGTGCTTTTCTCACTCACCATTATAATGTCAGGAATGTGGCTGGATAGAACACCTGGGAAGAGTCTGACTCTGGAGATGAAGGAATGCCAGCACAGAGGGAGCCAGAATCAAGTAGAAGAGGGGTTCATGATGAGTTCTGGCACCTCTTTTTCTAGAAAAATAGGCTTCATGCTTGGGAAGCATAAGTAGAATGTAAAACATGTTGTTGCGTGCCAAGGCCCCCATTATTGTCCACCTAATGGCCAATAAACACACGGACATGAGTGTTTTGGTTTATGGGTTCAAAAAGGCCACAACATAATATTATGCCCAATGTCCTGTGCCCATTTTATCATAGCTGATTTGACCGTTTCATCTTGAGTGTTCCATTTCAACAGCAAGTTATACATTTTTGAAAGTACCTTAGTCTTAGGTTCTAACAGCTCTGTTTCTAGTTTCGATTTTTCCACCTGGAAACCTATTTTTTTATCCAAATTAAAAACCTCTCTGATCTGTGCGTAATGTAGCCAATCTCGCACTTTATCCTTTAATTTCTCAAGACTCTGCAATCTCCAAGTATCTCCTTCTTTTTCTAGTATTTCCCAATATGCGGCCTCCATATTGAGTCTTTTCTGAGCCTTGGCCTCCATCGGTGACAACCACCTTGGGGTCTTGTTCTCTAGTAAGTCTTTGTATTTTATCCAGACATTAAACACTGCTTTTCTGACAATATGGTTCTTGAAATGCTTATGAATTTTTACCTTGTCGTACCACAGATATGCATGCCATCCAAAGGCGTTATTAAACCCTTCCAGATCCACGACATCAGTGTTCTCAAGAAGAAGCCAATCTTTCAACCAGCAGAAAGCTGCAGATTCGTAATATAGCCTCAGATCTGGCAGGGCAAACCCCCCTCTCTCTTTAGCATCAGTTAGTATTTTAAATTTTATTCGGGGCTTTTTGCCCTGCCAGACAAACTTAGAAATATCTCTCTGCCACTTTCTAAAACATTCCACCCTGTCCACAATCTGTAGGGTCTGAAACAAGAACAACATTTTCGGCAATACATTCATTTTTATCGCAGCAATTCTACCCAACAAGGAAAGTTTTAATCTTGACCAGCTTTCTAAATCCTTTTTAATTTCTGACCAGCACTTTTCATAATTATCCTTAAATAGATTCAAATTTTTAGCAGTCATATTAACCCCTAGGTATTTCACCTTCTTCACCACATTTAAGCCTGTCTCTTTCTGAAACCTTTCTGATTCCACAGTTGTCAAGTTTTTTTCCAAAACCTTAGTCTTTTGCTTGTTTAATTTAAATCCCGCCACCCGACCAAACTCATGAATCAATTCTAAAACCCTTTTCGTACTAGATTCTGGCTCCTGCAATGTCAAAACCAAGTCATCTGCGAAAGCTTTAAGTTTGTACTGTTTGGCTCCGACCTGAATTCCTTCCACCAACCGGTCCCCTCTAATCATATTCAGGAGCACCTCCAGGACCGAAATAAATAACCAAGGGGAAATAGGACAACCTTGTCGTGTTCCTTTCTCAATCTTGAACTCTTCTGTCACCACATTGTTAACTATCAATTTAGCTTTTTGTTCTGAATAGATTGTATCTATGCCATTTTCAAACCCCCGTCCCACTCCCATCCCTTCTAAATTTTCCTTCATAAACTTCCAAGAGATGTTATCAAAGGCCTTCTCCGCATCTATAAAAATCAATACTGCTTTTGTATTAATGTTCGTTTGTAAAAGTTCCAAAATGTCAATAATGTTTCTAGTGTTGTCAAACAAATGTCTGCCTGGGAGAAAGCCTGCCTGGTCTTTATGAATTACTTCATTTAGCACTTTTTTGAGTCTACTTGCCAGAATGTCAGCAAAAATTTTGTAATCCACATTCAGGAGAGAGATGGGACGGTAGTTCTTAAGTTGTGTCTTTTCAGTTTCCGATTTGGGTATCAATGTGATGAAAGCTTCTTTCCACGATTCCGGTGCCTTCTTCCCCTCCATAATCTCATTGCAAACCTCCATTAATGGTTGTGTCAGATAATCTTTCAATGTCTTATAATACTTGGAGGTAAGCCCATCTGGCCCTGGAGACTTGCCCAGTTGCATATTCTGAATGGCACCTTCGATCTCTTGTTGAAACTGTCTGTGACTTTCTGGTCCACTTCCATTTGTCTTTCTCGCAGCACTGCCAGTTCTGTGCTTTTCTCACTCACCATTATAATGTCAGGAATGTGGCTGGATAGAACACCTGGGAAGAGTCTGACTCTGGAGATGAAGGAATGCCAGCACAGAGGGAGCCAGAATCAAGTAGAAGAGGGGTTCATGATGAGTTCTGGCACCTCTTTTTCTAGAAAAATAGGCTTCATTCTTGGGAAGCATAAGTAGAATGTAAAACATGTTGTTACGTGCCAAGGCCCCCATTATTGTCCACCTAATGGCCAATAAACACACGGACATGAGTGTTTTGGTTTATGGGTTCAAAAAGGCCACAACTTTATTGGTTACAGATGTCAGTGGTTTGGTTTAGGCACTGGGTGAAGCCAGGCTATATCTTGACTCCTGCCTGTCTGCTGGGAGTCCATCTAAGGGTAAACCATCATTCGGGGGCGCCCTATGACATCAATTAGTGACACCCAGAGGGGTCCCCGTAGGGGTTGTGACATGGCCCTAGCCCACATCCCAGCTTTGCACAGAATTCACAACCCCGGATCCCTTTAACAGAATACCCTTACTGAGGAGGGGCAGGCGGAGGCTACAACTTCCCCTCCATACAATCAAAGGCTAACCGCCAACACCCTCACACCTGCAACCAATCCCTGACGCACTCTGAAGTGTCATTCAACAGGGTATCATTGCCGACATCAGAAAGGTGTACGGCGTCACTGCGAGACAAGGCTTCCTTGTCGAAGGTGAAGACAGGTGATTGCTTTCTTCCTGGCTCTATGGCCAGAAAGGAAAGCTAAGACCAGGCACCCCCAAACTTGGCCCTCCATATGTTTAGGGACTACATTTCCCATCATCCCAGACCACTGGTCCTGGTAGCTAGGGATGAAGGGAGTTGTAGTCCCAAAACACCTGGAGGACCAAGTTTGGGGATGACTGGCTTAGACCATTGTTGAAGCTTTGTTTAAGCTGCCCACCAGGAAAGGTGAGCAGACTTATTATAAGGGGAATGTTTTTTTTAAAAGAGGGGTGGACATACAGCATGCTTTTGGGTCAGAGGTAGAGCTCAGATTCATTCATTCAGTCTCTTGCTCAGATCTCGCTTCAGCGAGAAGCTTACACGGTTTATACAAATATTCTATCTCTTGGCCTCATCTCCCTGACCCTCAACAATGGTCTAAGCTTCTTGTCTTATGTAGAATAATGCCAGAGGCATGATGGGGAATTAATACAATAGCCAACATCTGTAAGTTGATGATGTTAATTATTTCACCGCCTGCACTTGAAATTTGTCCCGTTGTCAAAAACATAATAATAGCCAAAATTCTACCCACTTGTGAAGGGTGTGCACAAATGGAGTGGTCATGCTCTATAAAATGCATTGTGTGGATACTATCCTCCATAGACTATTGTTGCACGACAGTGGTCACATACTGTCAAATGCTGACTCTCCACATTGTCGTTTATCAAGTAATGACTGGCAAGTGTCAATATTCACACGGATATGTGATCATGACTAGACACCATCCACCACATTTGCACATGAGAATTTGGAAGGATATACAGTGGTACCTCGGATTAAGAACTTAATTCGTTCCAGAGGTCCATTCTTAACCTGAAACTGTTCTTAACCTGAGGTACCACTTTAGTTAATGGGGCTTTCCGCTGCCGCTGCACCGGCACCACACGATTTCTGTTCTCATCCTGAAGCAAAGTTCTTAACCCAAGGTACTATTTCCGGGTTAGTGGAGCCTGTAACCTGAAGTGTCTGTAACCCGAGGTACATTGCAACCTTATTTTGCTAATGCAAGTATGTGAAGTTTTCAGGAAGGATAAAGCATTAGGAGAGATTTGTGAGGGTTCCAGTTCCATTTTGGCCCACAGAGTTGAAGATGAGTTAATCATGTGCGTCAACTGTTTTAATTGGAAAGCCTTGTAGTACAACTTATGATTTGGGTGGTGGGTACAGCTTTTACCTCTAGAAATAATATTTTAATACAATAATAATGCATAAGAATACAGTATAAAAAACACAAAACACATGCTGAATATAAGAACCAAAAAGAAATGCATAATCAATAATCCCCCCGTCCCCTGAGTTGGGCCTGGAAACGAGTGCAGTTGGGCTTGGTGTAATATGACCGAAGAATCTTGCCCTGGCCACTGAGTTCTGCACTAACTGAAGTTTCTGAATTGTCTTCAGAGCTCTAGTAGAACACCTTACAGTAATCTAACCTAGAGGCTCCCAGAGCATAGACAATAGTAGTTAGGCTGTCTATGTCCAGATAGGCATAGAGCTAGGCCATCAGCTGAAGTCAATGGAAGGTACTCTGTGCCACTGATGCCACCTTAACCTCAAGCGACAACAAAGCATCCAGACGTACCCCTAAGTAGAAGATATCTGCCTCTTGGGTCTTCCAGCGAGTCTTTACTAACAAGGGGGAACATTCATGCTATAAGCACTGTATCCACTGTAGAGAATCAGGATTAGCCCTGATCAATATGGGTGGATGAACACTTTCCCATGCATTACATGATGTAATATGCCTGTCTGGAGTGAGTAAAAATATTCATGTGAGAATATAGACATCAGCTGTACCATCAACCTGTTGGGTACAGAATGCGTCCTACCAGAACATTCAAGCTCAATTAAATTAGACCTACATGTTTTTCTACTAATGATGCTTCATTTCCATCTCCTACTGGGGGAAAAATAGGCTTCCAGCCTTTGTCCCAGAACATCCAGTAACAATTTTCCACGTATCATCATCCACCATAGCAGAATTCTCTCTATATAAGGTGTCTCTTCCTGAAGGATGCTCAGAGGCGCATACGAGTGAAAGAAGATATTTCGATCCACTCTTTGGGAGACCAATTTCTATTACACTAGGTAAGAAAAAGACCTCAACATGCTCATCTACGAAGCTTTGCTCATTGTTTTGTTCAGGAGTGGGAAAGGTGGCCTAGAAGGCACACTGCAGGCAGGTTTTAAATCAGCCAGCTTTTGAATAGCTAAACTTTGTCTGTCATTTCTTTTCTTCCATACCTGATTTCAGTCCCCCCCCCCCATCTTTGATAGAATAAACCTTTTCCATGTTTAACAACACTTTTCTCCTTGTATCCCCCCCCCAATTTTATTTCTGTATGCATATATTCATTTTTGTGAATAAATATTTAACCTCTGTGTGACTCCTTCTCCTAAGTATTAATCATGGCAGCCCTATTCTTTACCTGCATTTCACTGGCAGCCAATCATCTTTGAGCACAAGCTCTCTGACAATAGATGTGGTGGCTGAGCTGTGGACTGGCTGCATCAATTCAGAGTACAGAAGGCTGATGGGATGACTGTATGTAACAGCCATGCTAAAATTTAGGTTACAATGCCCCTTCCGACCGTAAGGAGGAGGGGGGGTTGCGGGATCACGACCCCGCCCACTCCTGCTCCCGCGAGGCTGGCGCCAGCCTCACGGGAAGCAGGGAATTCCCTCATTTGCATCCCCTGCGGCGCCAGCCAATCGGCTGGCAGCAGGGGCGGGCCTTCGTAAGGCCACTTAAGGTCGGGGCAGCCCTCGGCTCGCCCCTTTCTACCTCTGAGACGACGCGGTTACCGGGTCGTCGTTGGTTGCTTCGTCCTCCCCTCGTGGTTTTAATTGCAGCGCAGGGATCGTAGCCTCGGAGCGCTCATCAGCTGGGTCGGGAGCGATCATCAGCTAGGACCGCTCGACCGCTCATCAGCTGTTCAGCGGGTCACGTGCTCGGACCAAGCAGCCGCTCATCAGCTGTGCGTCGGGAAGCTAGCTGCCGCTCCCCAGCTGCGCTCCAGGAAGAGGCCGCTCATCAGCTGAGCTGCGTGGAACCGACCGAGGCGCGAGCAGCCTTCCAGCAGCTGCTTTATCATCTACCCCTCTTCCGGCTCGTCACCTCCTTCTTCTCGGCTTTGCGACACTCAGGTTTTGCCAAGGGTTATCACTGCGCTTTTAGACGCTTACCGGGCGGGGGGCTCCCGGGGCTGGTAGAGAGTTGCGGGCCCCATAAGGTAGCGGGGAAGGCATCCACGTGGCGGGAACTGCAGCAGCGTTTATTTTCTGGGGGCTGCAAGGGGGGCCTGATTGGGTACTCTCTGTTGCCGGGGATTTCTTTTGCGGTCCAAATGTCGGCTGGCCCGGGTGCTACTTATTGTTCTCTTAATCTTAGGCGCTTTAAAGGAGCGTGTTTTCTCCGTTGTTGGCCTGCACAGCGGCATCGTTGCTAAGCTACGGGCTGGCTCCAGCCGCCATTTGCTTTCCCTCACTTGTCCTGCGACGGCAGCCATCTTGCCATAGGCAGGCTACACTGTGATTCCCCCCCACCCAAAGACCTAGGCCGAGCAGGCGCCCTTGTGGCAACACAGCAGCATAGCAGCATAGCAGCATTGTAGGAAGGGCCATAGCACAGTGGCAGAGTGTTTGGCCTTGCAAAGCAGAAGGTTCCAGGTTCAATCCCCAGCATCTCCAGGTGGGGTGGGAGAGACTAACATCCTGGAGAACCACTGCCAGTCAGAATAGTCTGAGCTAGATAGCCCAATGGTCTGACTCAGTATAAGGCAGGTTCCTACATTCCTTTAAAGCAGCATTTTATAATTTTTAGGTTGTTTGGCGCTAAATTGATTTGAGCTGTGTTACAGTTTGGTAGTCATACTCGGGGTGTTTAAAAGAATATTTGGTGATTTATAAGGTATTCCCAACCTGTTCACTTTTATTGAGTGCAAATTGATAAATACAGATTATTCCTGCCGTGTTGCTTATTTTCAGGCCTGCTCTGCATGGAGATTCAGTTAACGTTGCCATAGAAACGCCTATATTGTGGCATTGAAGGTTTGCTATTGCTGCCGGCTAGCTCTTTTGTTGCCTTAGAAACCCTATTATCTTGCCAGCCGGCAGAGCAATTCCAAGGCTAACGACCAATAACTAGGGCTATTGTTTCCCAGTGACATACTTAGTGGCTTCCCTGGCAGCTTATCTTTTGTGTCTTTTGCCAGATCCCCAGCCAATTATAGCGGATTAGAGAGATAGTGATATCCCCAGTCATATAAATACTTATAAATAACAAATCATATATATAGATATAAAATTAAATAAGAAATAAATAAATAAATAAATAAATAAATAGATAAAAATAAATAAATAAATAAATAAATAAATAAATAAATAAATAAATAAATAAATAAAAAATAATAATAACTAAATAAATAAATAAATAAATAAATAATAATTAAATACAATTTAATATATAACTAAATAAATAGAGAAATAGACAAACAATAGAATAAAAACCCGATCCACTTACAAACGTAACTGGTCTTGCGCCCTCTCCCGAGGCGCCGCCTTCGGCTCAGACATGGAGGGGAACAGCGACCCCCGACAACCTCAGCGTGGTAACGCCCTGATGCCAACAGGCCCTTGTAACCCTCAGGCCTTGGCCCAGCTTTTTTCCGCGTTGCAATCATTCTACGCGCAGTGCAGGCCACCTGTCACTCCCGCTCCGAACATCGTCGAGGTGTCACAAGATTGCATACCAGACACACCCCCCAGTCAGCAGGGTCAGGATGGTCCCTCCACCAGCGCAGCTAACACGGTTGAGCAGGCCCCCAACAGGCCACGGACGCGCTTACAAGCTGCGCGAACTCAAAAAGCTAAGTCAGGCCCACAAAAAGGCAAGGCACCAGCTAAAAAACCTAGGGCGAGCGCGCAAAGGGCCAGGCCGGCGGTGGCCTCTTCAGCAGCCCCGCGCCAGGAGGTGATTGACGTTCCCAGTGTTTTCCAGGATAACTCTAGGCAACCAAGCTCCTCGGAGGAGTCATCTTCTGAGGAGGAGCTGCCCCCTCAGCAGGTGGCCGCTGCCAGCGACTCGGTCCCCCATGATGACACGTCACGGGGCGGAAAGCGGAAGGCGAAGAAAAAGCACCGGTCTAAGAAAAGCAAGAAGAGGGACACTTCGGACTCCGATGATGAAACAGGTACGTCTTCATCAGATGGGGATAGTGACGCCCCGATGGAAACTTATTGGGGCGAGGGGGAGGACATAGGAGCTCCACAATGGGTGCATGAGCGGAGGGCCAACTCGCACAGGAAGACATTTAATGGCACGCTCGATTGGAAAGATGGGGCCCTGGTTCCAGACGTTAAAGTCTCAACCAATGCGGCCACTGACTTTATCCTTGGTAACCACCTCTCTAAGAGGAAAAGGAACAAGATATTGAATGGCAATTATGTGGACATGTTTTCCTTGCTGCCTCCAGCACAGGTCAAAGGGAAAGGGGAGAAAATAAAGTACTATGGGAAAAGGAGGTACAGGGCACCTCGGGTGGAGCGAACGTTCGAGAATTGGCTTAATGGCTATCAAGTCTTTATGGCTGTGGTGTCAAGTTGCTATCCCAAGAGGGGGTCACACCTCGTGTCCTACCTGGCACACGTCAGGAGGGCTCGGGAGATGGCGGGAGATGAAGCTGCTCTGGCGTACGATGAAGATTTTCGGAGGAATGCCTCGCTGCTGTCCTCAACGCGTTGGGACCAGAAGGACAACAATTGCTGGTTTGACCATGTGGGGCCCAATATCGAGAAGAAAACCACTCAACAGCCAAAATCTGGTAAGGTGGAGACCCAACGCCGTAGACAGTGCTGGGACTTCAATAGGGGTACCTGTCAGCGCGTAACTTGTAAGTACCTGCATGAATGTGATAGGTGCTTAGGCAGCCACCCCGCAATCAACTGCTTCAAAGGTAGGCAGCAGCCCTTTCGTGGAGGCAGGGGTCACCTTTCCTGGGGAAACAGGGGTGGCCCCTCGGGTCCTGCAGTCCCCGCCCAAGGGCCACCTGGGGCTCGTTACTAACATCTCACTAACCCTCGCGTGCTCCCCGATAAAATTGGAACCCCTGAGAGCACTGTTAGAGTCCTATCCAAATAGGCCTGCAGCCCACCTACTGGATGAGGGGTTTTCTCAAGGTTTTAGAATTCCGGTCGCTTTCACACCCAATTCCACTTGCCCCCCTAACCAGAAATCAGTCTTAGAAAGGCCCGACATCGCGCTTAAAAAAATACAGAAGGAGCTTGCAGCCGGCAGGGTGGCCGGCCCATTCGCAATTCCTCCTATCGAGGGGCTCCATATCTCCCCGCTCGGTATTGTCCCAAAGAAGGCCCCCGGTGAATTTAGAATGATACACAACCTCTCCTATCCCAAGGGTACCTCGGTTAATGATGCCATTCCCCAAGAGATGTGCACAGTGAAGTACTCGTCTTTTGATCAAGCCGTGCGGTTGGTGCGAAGCTTTGGCAGGGGCGCCTTTATGGCAAAATGCGACATTGAGTCGGCATTTCGCCTACTCCCAGTTCATCCGGAAGACTTCCGCTGGTTGGGTTTCAAATTCCAGGGAGCTTTCTTCATCGACAAAGCAATGCCCATGGGTTGTTCTATTGCCTGTGCTGCGTTCGAGACCTTCAGCACATTCCTGGAATGGGCCCTAAAGTTTAGAACTGGCACTCTAGGGGTGGGTCATTATCTCGATGATTTTATTTTGGTGGCAAGTGACGCTGGGGAGTGCAGGTCCCTCCTCCGGGCGTTCGAGTCCTTAGCTAGGGAACTGGGGGTACCTCTAGCAAGCGAGAAGACCGAGGGTCCGGTCACTACTATGACCTACCTGGGTATTGAACTGGACACCGTAGCCCAAACCTCGCGCCTACCAGCTGACAAATTGGTTGCCCTAAGGGAGCTGATCGGCCAAATGCTGCCTTTGAAGAAGGTCACCTTGAGGCAAATTCAATCCCTCCTGGGACACCTCAACTTCGCCTGCCGCGTGGTTTCCCCTGGCCGTCCCTTCTGCGGCCGCCTAGCTAAGCTGTCCACTGGCTTACGGTCACCTCATCACAGGGTACGCCTCTCCAAGACAGTAAAGGCGGACCTTCTTGTTTGGTTGCAATTCCTGGATGGTTACAACGGCATATCACTGTGGCAGGATAGCCTGGCGCTGCAGTCTGATTTCCAAGTACATTCGGACGCGGCTGGGTCCTTAGGTTTCGGGGTCTATTTCAGGGGCCAGTGGTGTGCTCAGCACTGGCCTTCCTCCTGGCAAGGTAAACCAATACTACGGGACTTGACATTCTTAGAATTTTTTCCCATCGTAGTTGCAATCCACTTATGGGAAGACCACTTCAGAAACCATAGGGTCTGTTTCTGGACGGACAACCTAGCGGTTGTGTCAGTGTTGAATAAACAATCCTCACGTTCGCCCAGGGTAGCGGCCCTTTTACGGTACTTTGTCCTTTCCTGCCTGCGGTTGAACCTTCACGCTTCAGCCAAGTTTGTCCCTGGTATTGATAATAACATCGCGGATGCTCTATCTCGTTTCCAGATGGAACGCTTTCGCTCATTGGCGCCGGATGCGCAGCAGCAGCCGCAACCATTCCCGGAGCACCTCTGGAATATTGGCAACGAGAAGCAATAAAGGGAGTATTGTCCGCGCTAGCGCCTTCTACCCTGAGATCGTATAATAAGGCATGGCTAGACTTCACATCCTTTCGCATCAAAAAGGAGCGGTTCAAGCCAGGCAGACCACCGTCCAAGTCTGCAGTCATCGAGTATTTGGTCCACCTTAGAGATCTTGGCCGGGCCCCCAAAACCCTCAATATTCATTCAGCAGCAATATCTTTCTTTTCTAAAACTTTATTTTCTGTGGATCCCTGTTCGCATTTTGTGGTGCGAAAGATGCTTGAGGGCTGGCGCAGGTCCAGGCCTCACGGCCGGGACAGGAGAAGGCCAATAACCTTAGATATACTCACCCAAATCCGTAGGAAGCTGAGGGCCCTGTGTTGGTCAAGATATGAAGCCAGATTATTTTCAGCAGCGTTCTCTTTCGCGTTCTTTGGCGCACTACGGATAGGCGAAGTGCTCTGTGAGGACCGCACAGCCCCTAGGGGGCTACTGCTCGAGGATGTAACGGTGGGCAGTGCGCTTGTGATTTTAAAAATCCGTAGTTCGAAGACGGATCAGCTGGGCAAGGGAGCCCTGGTCCACCTGCAGGCTACTCATAAGGCGGGCCCCTGCCCTGTAAAGGATGCTAGAAAATACCTGTGTATAAGACCGGAATCTAATGGCCCCTTTTTCTTACATTCCGACGGTTCCCCCCTTTCAAAGCAGCAGTTCACGAGGGTTATGCGCAAAGCGATAGCCGCCATCGGGCTTCCCCAAGAAGAGTACGCCGCGCACTCCTTTCGCATTGGGGCGGCTACCACCGCCGCGCATATGGGCTTACCTGCTGAAAGAATTATGGATATGGGGCGCTGGAAGTCTAACGCATACCGGGGTTACATCCGGAAGCCCTTCTAAATTCCCCTTAGCGTTCCCCTGGGCACTCCTTCTGATCTGGTTCTCCGATTTTCTCATTTCAGGTGCTGATGTGATTCGACTGTGGGTTATCGGCCACAGCATCGTATATTGGGCAAAACGGCGCGCAGAACAAAAGGGCTGGGCTAAAGAGCTACGGCTACCCAGCAGGGTCAAATTGTCTTGGATCACTAGGAGGGGTATGCGTTGGGAAGAGTTTTTCCCAGCTGTATCCAAAAAAAATCGCAGCCGAGGGCCCACCCAATGCCCTGGTCATTCAGTTGGGTGAGAACGACTTGGCTTATAGGAAAGGGGTGGACTTGATGTGGAACATCATCAATGACTTGGAATTGTTGCGGGCATCCCACGAGAACATTACTATAATTTGGTCATCTTTGCTGGAAAGGCGGTTTTGGCGGGACGCAGAGAAACCCGCGGCGGTGAATAAAGCTAGGAGGATAGTGGAGCGCACAGTGGCGCGTAGAGTGGCCGCATCGGGTGGCCACGTCATTCAGCACCCATGCATACGGTTTGACAACGAAATCCTTTTTCGATGGGATGGCGTGCATCTATCTGATGCTGGTAACGATATTTGGTTGGCAGATATTTTTCAAGGCATTAGGGATTGGTTACAGGTCTGAGGGTATTGGCGGCGAGCCGGCTTGCGGCTCGGTGGCGGTAGGCATTGGCCGGGGTATTGTCATGCAGATGAGGTTGGGGGGGAGGAGCGCCATCACCTCCCCCAATGCTTGAAGGGTAGTTCGTTAAAGGACTCCGAGGGGCGACGCCTCGTCCGAAACCTACGGAGGCTAGGGCCTAAAGCGCGCCCCCGAGCGGTAACCCCTCGGGGAGCGCCTAGGGATATGCATCTCGGGTGGCTCCCCCTGTTGGTGTTTAACCCTTCCCGGTTAGTCCGGATAGTCGGTTAGGGGCCAATGCCTAAAGCCAATACCCTTCTCTCCTGTAATCAATAAAGTTGTGGCCATTTACGCCCATTTAACCTTAAATCTCGGTGTCTGTTGTCTTCATTTACTTCACCTGGGGGGGGAGGGAATAGCCACGCAATGCCCCTTCCGACCGTAAGGAGGAGGGGGGGTTGCGGGATCACGACCCCGCCCACTCCTGCTCCCGCGAGGCTGGCGCCAGCCTCACGGGAAGCAGGGAATTCCCTCATTTGCATCCCCTGCGGCGCCAGCCAATCGGCTGGCAGCAGGGGCGGGCCTTCGTAAGGCCACTTAAGGTCGGGGCAGCCCTCGGCTCGCCCCTTTCTACCTCTGAGACGACGCGGTTTCCCACCCACCCGCCCTTTAGGTTTTGCCACTGACATTGCTATGGGCTTCGGCTGGTCGCCGCAAGGGGCCTGGTAGGAGTTTTTCCATTTGGCTAATTGGCTGGTTTTGTGAGCCACTTGGTTTTTTCGCCTACCTCGTAGCAAATCGTCACAACTCCCTCGGTTTTGGCGGTAGGCATTGGCCGGGGTATTGTCATGCAGATGAGGTTGGGGGGGAGGAGCGCCATCACCTCCCCCAATGCTTGAAGGGTAGTTCGTTAAAGGACTCCGAGGGGCGACGCCTCGTCCGAAACCTACGGAGGCTAGGGCCTAAAGCGCGCCCCCGAGCGGTAACCCCTCGGGGAGCGCCTAGGGATATGCATCTCGGGTGGCTCCCCCTGTTGGTGTTTAACCCTTCCCGGTTAGTCCGGATAGTCGGTTAGGGGCCAATGCCTAAAGCCAATACCCTTCTCTCCTGTAATCAATAAAGTTGTGGCCATTTACGCCCATTTAACCTTAAATCTCGGTGTCTGTTGTCTTCATTTACTTCACCTGGGGGGGGAGGGAATAGCCACGCAATGCTTTCTCCAGAATTCAAATATTGCTATGTGGAGGAATTGTTTAATTTTTGGAGAAAGATTAAGTCATGTAAGTACCACTACCCCTGTACAAGGAAGCCCAGTATTCTTATATACAAATGTACATTTTGAGAAGGTATGAACAGCAGAACGTAGGAAGTACAGCTCTACGTACAGGGAAATGAAGCTTCATTGGGAAAAGCTACATTCCTAGATTTAGGATAATTTTACAGTCATGAAAGGTGCCCATTTCAAAGGTGTTTACACATTTTTTATCTAGAAATCTAGAAAGTAGATGCCAAGTCATCATTGGGATGTCTCAAAGAGAAAGCAGGGTCTGACTTGAATAAATTTTATGAATTTCTTAGTTCGTCTGTTTGACTTTAAGGATGGGCACAAAGGTCTGTCTTTTTCTTCTTCACTCATCCCTTTGTCCTTTTGTATCATTACAATCTTCAGCCTGTGAGTAGGGACTACCTTTTATCAGTTGGTTGTACTTATCCTGCCCTGGGAGTCAAACACTGTTCCTTCTTTCTGGCAATAAAGATACATTGGCAATAAAAGCAATAAATTGCTATTATTTCATGACAACCTGAATTAGCTACCTCAGGAGACCACCACACTCTGACTAATGTTCACAGTTTGGCACTTAGGGAATCTCAGTATGCTAATTTGGGGAACTCACTCCTGTTTATTTCTGCTGTTGTGACATGAAGAATAATGGTGTCATTCATTGTCTTTGCAGAGGCTAATTTTTCTGTGATTTTTGAGGTGCTTATTAGTCTCTGAAACTTAATTTTATTCATTTCTTCAATCTGCCTGTTAACTAAACTATAGTTTCATAGTTGTAATGGGGTGGAGGAAGAGAGATGGGAATGGGGAAGGGCCACAACTCAATGCTAGACAATAAAGGCGTAACTTGGATCCGAACGCCTTGCGAGTCAAACACTTTGCCAACTGAATGCTGTAAACCTGGAAGTGAGTGTTTCAGTTGTCGAACGTTCTTTAGAACCAAAAAGTCTGATGCAACTTCACACCTTCCGATTGGCTGCAGGAGCTTCCTGCAACCAATCAGAAGCTGTGCCTTGGATTCTGAACATTTTGGAAGTCAAACGGAGTTCCAGAACGGATTTTGTTTGACTTCTGCGGTACCACAGTACTGAAGTAGATGGGGCAGTGTCTGACGGCAGCATTAGGCAGCCTCATAACTACCTAATGAGGGAATTAGGATTACAATTTGAGCAAGGCTGTCATAGCCCTTTTCAGATTTTCCCTTGCTTTTTCCTGGGACGTGGGTTATATAATAAATCTGATCAAAAAAGGGAAAGCATGAAAATGCTCTGTTGAACTTTACACCGTTTCCTGTTTTTTCTACACAGAACAACTACCAAGAGCCACAGCCAGCCATGGCTGTCAAGGGGCCCTGTCCTTTATGGCTGCTCTTGGTTTTGCTCTCCTGGATGGTGCTGGGGACTGAAGCCTCCTCGGATTTCCAATCCTTCAAACACGAGTATGTCGATTACCCGGAGACTGAAGTCGCAGATTACTGCAACTATTTACTCAGCCAAAGAGGCCTGGGTAGTCCAAAAGAACACACTTTCGTTCATCTCTCTGACCAAGATCTTAAAGAAATCTGCACTGTTATCGGCATACCAGAAACTGGTCCCTTTTCGAGCTCATCTCCTGTTCCAATCACCATGTGTTATAGAGCTGATTCCATTTACCAGGTTTATCACCTTATTAGGAAAATTACGCTTTCATGTAAGAATGGATACCCAATTGAATTAAGATTTTGAATGCCATTGTTTCACAAGCAGGCTTCTGCTCAGGCAACAAACCTCCGCTACCATCCTCTCCAACACTCAGCAGCCCCCTACACTTTCCCCCTCCTGCACTCTATCCCTCTCAAGAAACCTCTCAAGGTAGTCCCCCAATCTTCCATGGCAGGTCTGGGCAAAGGCAAGAGGATTGCAAGAAGGCGGAGTTGAAGAAGTCTTTTTACATAAGCAAATATCTGTTTTACCTGCTCACAGTCACCATTGGATTGCCACCAGGATTCCTTCCTTCTTGAGGGTGAAAAGGCCACTCTGATCACTTTGGGCCTCCACTTTGTCCCACCGCTCATCTCCTACCTCACTTTGCATGATATAAATGTGATCTCATTCCTTTTCTCATGATTCTTGCTGTTGTGGGATCAAGCAGTTATTTGTGGAATCCCTGGTTGCTTATTAAAACCCTGTCTCTTTTCTAATTCTTCCACCTTGTGACTCAGATAAGCCGACATGGAATATATATTTCTTATACACAGCTTTCTTATTTCCCCCTTTTTTCTCTGTATCACTCTGTTTCTTTTAAAACTAAAAATATGTCAATAAAATAGGAACATTAAAAATCCATGAAACTGTCTGTGACTTTCTGGTCCAATTTCATTTGTTTGTCTGGCAGCACTGAGAGTTCTGTGATTTTCTCACCTCACCAAAATAATGTTTCCAAATTTATTCCAAGTACCAGAATTTTAGATTTGAAATTGTATTGGCTACTCTACTAAAAACCCCAAATTTCAGCACCTGCAGAAGTCTCAGGTCCTCCTGCACCCTACTTGTCAGGGAAGTGGCTGAATAGAACACCTGGAAAGTGTCTGACTCCGGAGAGGAGGGACGGCAGCCACAGACACAGCAGGAGTGGGTTAGATCAGCCCCCCTTCATCAAGAGTTCCCAGACTCAGATAGAGCAGCAGACTCGGAAAGCTCGCAGGCAGAGGGAGGGGAGGAGATGGATGACATTGAGGGGGTTGCTATGGCAACTTCAGAAAACACCCCCCAAAGACATTATTTCACCCCCACAAAATCTCCAACAGATACATTTTTTTTTCCTAAAATGCATATGAAATACTAAGCACAGGAATGTGCATATCATGAGGACTGTCCCTTGTAAATGTAGATAAATGTGCATTTTCTCCGTCTTTGGCCAGAGGAGGATAGAATCAAGAGACCCTCTTTTTCGTCACCCTACTTCAAATCTGCTATTCCTGTATCCCCTCTCTATCATTTAGGGTCAGAGGTGGAGCTCAGATTCATTCATTCAGTCCCTTGCTCAGATCTCGCTTCAGCCAGAAACTTACACGGTTTATACAAATATCCTATCGCTTGGCCTCATCTCTCTGACCCTCAACAAAGGTCTAAGCTTCTTGTCTTATGTAGCATAATGCCAAAGGCATGGTGGGACATTAATACAGTAGCCAACATCTGTAAGGTGGATGATGTTAATTATTTCATCGCCTGCACTTGAAATTTGTCCCGTTGTCAAAAGCAGAATAATAGCCAAAATTCTACCCACTTGTGAAGGGTGTGCAGAAATGGAGTGGTCATGCTCTGGTAAATACATTGTGTGGATACTGTCCTCCATAGACTGTTGTTGCACGACAGTCACCACATCCTCGCTTTTCAAGTACCGATTGGCAAGTGTCAATATTCACACGGATATGTGATCATGACTAGACAACATCCACCACATTTGCACATGAGAATTCGAAAGGATATACAGTGGTACCTCGGGTTAAGAACTTAATTCGTTCCAGATGTCCGTTCTTAACCTGAAACTGTTCTTAACCTAAGGGACCACTTTAGCTAATGGGGCCTCCCGCTGCCGCCACACCGCCACTACACGATTTCTGTTCTCATCCTGAAGCAAAGTTCTTAACCTGAAGCATAATTTCTGGGTTAGTGGAGTCTGTAACCTGAAGCGTCTTTAACCCAAGGTACATTGCAACCTTATTTTGCTAATGTAAGTACGTAAAATTTTCAGGAAGGATAAAGAATTAGGAGAGATTTGTGAGGGTTTCAGTTCCATTTTTGCCCACAGAGTTGAAGACGAGTTAATCTTGTGCGTCAACTGTTTTAATTGGAAAGCCTTGTAGTACAACTTATGATTTGGGAGGTGGATACAGCTTTTACTTCTAGAAATAATATTTTAATACAATAATAATGCATAAGAATACAGTATAAAAAACACAAAACACATGCTGAATATAAGAACCAAAAAGAAATGCATAATCAATAACCCCCCCGTCCCCTGAGTTGGGCCTGGAAACGAGTGCAGTTGGGCTTGGTGTAATATGACCGAAGAATCTTGCCCTGGCCACTGAGTTCTGCACTAACTGAAGTTTCTGAATTGTCTTCAGAGCTCTAGTAGAACACCTTACAGTAATCTAACCTAGAGGTTCCCAGAGCATAGACAATAGTAGTTAGGCTGTCTATGTCCAGATAGGCATAGAGCTAGGCCATCAGCTGAAGTCAATAGAAGGTACTCTGTGCCACTGATGCCACCTTAGCCTCAAGCGACAACAAAGCATCCAGACGTACCCCTAAGTAAAAGATATCTGCCTCTTGGGTCTTCCAGCGAGTCTTTACTAACAAGGGGGAACATTCATGCTATAAGCACTGTATCCACTGTAGAGAATCAGGATTAGCCCTGATCAATATGGGTGGATGAACACTTTCCCATGCATTGCATGATGTAATATGCCTGTCTGGAGTGAGTAAAAATATTCATGTGAGAATATAGACATCAGCTGTACCATCAACCTGTTGGGTACAGAATGCGTCCTACCAGAACATTCAAGCTCAATTAAATTAGACCTACATGTTTTTCTACTAATGATGCTTCATTTCCATCTCCTACTGGGGGAGAAATAGGCTTCCAGCCTTTGTCCCAGAACATCCAGTAACAATTTTCCACGTATCATCATCCACCATAGCTGAATTCTCTCTATATAAGGTGTTTCTTCCTGGATGATGCTCAGAGGCGCATACGAGTGAAAGAAGATAGTTCGATCGACTCTTTGGAAGACCAATTTCTATTAGACTAGGTAAGAAAAAGTCCTCAACATGTTCATCTACGAAGCTTTGCTCATTGTTTTGTTCAGGAGTGGGAAGGTGGCCTAGAAGGCACACTGCAGGCGGGTTTTAAATCAGCCAGCTTTTGAATAGCTAAACTTTGTCTGTCATTTCTTTTCTTCCATACTTGTTTTCAGTTTCCACCCGTCTTTGATAGAATAAACCTTTTCCATGTTTAACAACACTTTTCTCCTTGTATTCCCCCCCCCCCCAAATTTTATTTCTGTATTCAGATATTCATTTTTGTGAATAAATATTTAACCTCTGTGTGACTCCTTCTCCTAAGTTCTAGTCATGGCAGCCATATTCTTTACCTGCATTTCACTGGCAGCCAATCATCTTTGAGCACAAGTTCTCTGACAATAGATGTGGTGGCTGAGCTGTGGATTGGCTGCATCAATTCAGAGTACAGAAGGCTGATGAGATGACTGTATGTAACAGCCATGCTAAAATTTAGGTTACAATGCTTTCTCCGGAATTCAAATATTGCTATGTGGAGGAATTGTTTAATTTTTGGAGAAAGATTAAGTCATGTAAGTACCACTACCCCTGTACAAGGAAGCCCAGTATTCTTATATACAAATGTACATTTTGAGAAGGTATGAACAGCAGAACGTAGGAAGTACAGCTCTACGTACAGGGAAATGAAGCTTCATTGGGAAAAGCTACTTTCCTAGATTTAGGATAATTTTACAGTCATGAAAGGTGCCCATTTCAAAGGTGTTCACATTTATCTAGAAATCCAGAAAGTAGATGCCAAGTCATCACTGGGATGTCTCATCCCAATGCAGGGCCTGACTTGAATACATTTTATGTATTTCTTAGTTTGTAGGTTTGACTTTAAGGATGGGCACAGAGGCCTGTCTTTTTCTTCTACACTCATCTCTTTGTCCTTTTGTATCATTACAATCTTCAGCCTGCGAGTAGGGACTACCTTTTATCAGTTGGTTGTACTTATCCTGCCCTGGGAGTCAAACACTGTTCCATCTTTCTGGCAATAAAAAGACATTGGCAATAAAATCAATAAATTGCTATTATTTCATGACAACCTGAATAAGTTACCTGAGGAGACCACCACACTCTGACTAAGGTTAACAGTTTGGCACTTAGGGAATCTCAGTATGCTAATTTGGAGAACTCACACCTGTTTATTTCTGCTGTTGTGACATGAAGAATAATGGTTTCATTCATTGTCTTTGCAGAGGCTAATTTTTCTGTGATTTTTGAGGTGCTTATTAGTCTCTGGAACCGAGCTTTATTCATTTCTTCAATCTGCCTGTTAACTAAATTATAGTTTCATAGTTGTAATGGGGTGGAGGAAGAGAGATGGGAATGGGGAAGGGCCACAACTCAATGCTAGACAATAAAGGCGTACCTTGGATCCGAACGCCTTGCGAGTCAAACACTTTGCCAACTGAATGCTGTAAACCTGGAAGTGAGTGTTTCAGTTGTCGAACGTTCTTTAGAACCAAAAAGTCTGATGCAACTTCACACCTTCCGATTGGCTGCAGGAGCTTCCTGCAACCAATCAGAAGCTGTGCCTTGGATTCTGAACATTTTGGAAGTCAAACGGAGTTCCAGAAGGGATTCTGTTTGACTTCTGAGGTACCACAGTACTGAAGTAGATGGGGCAGTGTCTGACGGCAGCATTAGGCAGCCTCATAACTACCTAATGAGGGAATTAGGATTACAATTTGAGCAAGGCTGTCATAGCCCTTTTCAGTTTTTCCCTTGATATTTCCTGGGAAGTGGGTTATATAATAAATGTGATGGAAAAGGTGAAAGCATGAAAATGCTCTATTGAACTTTACACCGTTTCCTGTTTTTTCCGCACAGAACAACCACCAAGAGCCACAGCGAGCCATGGCTGCCAAGGGGCCCTGTCCTTTATGGCTGCTCTTGGTTTTGCTCTCCTGGATGGTGCTGGGGACTGAAGCCTCCTGGGATTCCCAATCCTTCAAACACGAGTATGTTGATTACCCGAAGACTGAAGTCAACGATTACTGCAACTATTTAAGAAGCAAAAGAGACCTGATATACGGAGAATCACACACTTTCATTCATGTCTCAGACCAGGATCTTTAAAATATCTGCACTGTTAAGGGCATACTTGAAACTGGTCCCATGCCGAGCGCATCTCCTGTTCCAATCACCATCTGTTTTAAAGAATACTTCAACTACTACGGTTATCTATTTACTAGGAGAATTTCCCTTTTATGTAAGAATGGGTACCCAATTGACTTAAGATTTTGAATGCCATTGTTGCACAAGCAGACTTCTGCTCAGGCAACAAACATCCACTACCATCCTCTCTGACACTCAGCAGCCCCCTACACTTTCCCCCTGCTGCACTCCATCCCTCTCAAGAAACCTCTCAAGGTAGTCCCCCAATCTTCCAGGGCAGGTCTGGGCAAAGGCAAGAGGATTGCATGAAGGAGGAGTTGAAGAAGTCCTTTTAAATAAGCAAATATCTGTTTTACCTGCTCAGAAGTCACCATTGGATTGCCACCAGTATTTCTTCCTTCCTGAGGGTGAAAAGGCCACTCTGATCACTTTGGGCCTCCGCTTTGTCCCACCGCTCATCTCCTACCTCGTTTTTCATAATACAAATCTGTGATCTCATACCTTTTCTCATGATTCTTGCTGCTGTGTGATCAAGCAGTTATTTGTAGTATCCCCGGTTGCTTATTTAAACCCGGCCTCTTTTCTAACTCTTCCACCTTGTGACTCAGATAAGCAGACATGGAATATATATTTCTTATATACAGCTTTGTTCTTTCCCCCTTTTTTCCTCTGTATCACTCTATTTCTTTATAACCGAAATTATTTCAATAAAATATGAACATTAAAAATCCAACTGTCTGTGGCTTTCTGGTCCACCTCCATTTGTTTTTCTCACAGCACTACCAGTTCTGTGCTTTTCTCACTGACCAAAATAATGTTTCCAAATTCCTTCTGTAGTAAAGGTCCCAGCCACTCACCCCTCCCTCACCTGCTCCTGCCCTCCAGCTGAGTCAGGTTTCTGGAATGCTGGCCGGGGACCCCTTTACTTTTTTTACAGATACAAAACGCAACAGGACTAGGTAGGCTGCCACCACTCCCTCGACTTCCGGGGTGCCTAGTGCCACAGTCCGAGGAAGAAGACTATGCTCTTATGTTACCGGCTGCCCCACTCTACAGGTTGCATCCACAACTTGCAGACAGAAATTATTTAGGTATAGCGTAACCAAGAAGTCAGGCGTTGGATTTAGCTTTTCCCTCAGAAAGGCAAATTAGGACAGAAAAGAGTTTCTTTTCTAAAATTTATTTAAAAAACAAAGTTAACATGCTTACAGAAGCAGGAACATGCAGATAAAAATTAGAACATTGCTTAGTATAGCTGACTAAATACTCACTTCTACACACTAAGGCAAAGATAGGATAGTTCAAAGTCCTTCAGTTGATCACCATTCAGAAGTCTTAGAAAATCTTCATCACAAAGAGACAAAAGACGGCTGCCAGGTCAAACGTTAGCAGCAGGGCGGATTTCAGAGCGCTTTCCCCAGCCATTCCTAAGATCTTTATTCACAAATTGCATGTGGAATCAGAACCCCAGGTCCAATCACAATCCTAGGTTACATTCAAATTCTCCAATGACCAGCTTGTGGGCTAATAATTTTAACCTGTGACAGCTGGGCCAATTAAGGCTCCAGAACCTAGATCAAAGGTTTTTCCTCCCTTCCGTGGAGCTTATGCAGATGCACATTCTCAGGCAATTAAACGATAGATAACAACACGGAGTGAATGTGCATAACTTCAACCCCAGGTGTCAAACCATTAAATCAGCCAGAGAGTTCCTTCCTGCGATATCTCTTTCACACCCTTGGAGCCTGCTGGTCTGCGGGTTAAAGCAACAGGACTTAGTTCCCATAATTCTTGTGGCTTGCTGGTTTCCCACAAGGCCTTGCTTTTTACATGACCAAAGAACAACTTCTTGAAATGTATTAACTTTACTACACCTTCCAAGTACCAGAATTTTAGATTTCAAGTTGTATTGGCTAACGGTACTAAAAAAATAGCAACCCAGATTTGAGCACCAGCAGAAGTATCAGGTCCTTCTGCTCCCTACTTGATGAAAGGTGTCTCCCTGGAAGACAAAACACTAACTTTTTAAAGAGATGTCTGTTCAGATTTTGAAAGCTGTACTATGTGGATTATAGACATGGCCTCCTCTCTTGATGTTTTGACCCTGTGGTTCAGCTCCAAAGCCCAATGTGGATCTGTATGAACATTTCATCCCCATTAATGTAGGGAGGTACACCTGGCATCCTCTCTACCTTGCCCCAGATCACTTATGTCTTTTACACCTTTTACATCACAATGTTGTGAGCACGATCCACCTACTTATATGATTCCTTTCAGAACACACAAAACTCATACAAAACGGTGACTTTTTAAATTTCAGCAACCGTTTTAAATGACACCCCCTCCCAAATTTTATTTTCAACTTGATTTGATTTGATTTTGTATGTTGTATTGCTGCTGCACACAGCTAGGAAACCATGCTTTTAAGCAAATTAAGGTAAAGGTAAAGGTAACCCTGCCTGTACGGGCCAGTCGTGTCCGACTCTAGGGTTGTGTGCCCATCTCACTTAAGAGGCCGGGGGCCAGCGCTGTCCAGAGACACTTCCAGGTCACGTGGCCAGCGTGACGAAGCTGCTCTGGCAAGCCAGCACCAGCGCAGCACACGGAAACGCCATTTACCTTCCCGCTAGAAAGCGGTACCTATTTATCTACTTGCACTTAGGGTGCTTTCGAACTGCTAGGTGGGCAGGAGCTGGGACCAAAAGACGGGAGCTCACCCCGCTGCGGGGATTCGAACCGCCGACCATGCAATCGGCAAGCCCTAGGCGCTGAGGTTTTACCCACAGCGCCACCCACGTCCCTAAGCAAATTATACCTTATTAAAACAGCACGAACCAATACATTTGTTAATTTTTTTCTATCAGGCGTTCATCTGACTCAGTCAAGAGGCTAAGAAACATACATTGGACAAGCAGATCAATCTCTGTTCCTCATTTGAAGATGTACCTTTTTTCTCAAGCTGTCCATGAGACCCTGTGGTAGCATCCTCAATACCCATCCCAGGTGGGACATAACTGGCCAAGACTAAGATATGAAGCAAGGGCACCATTAGGTGATCTTTATTAATTCCTGCAGCAACTTCCAGACTCTCCCTATCCAAACCTCTGCACCAGGCTTCCTCAAACTCGGCCCTCCAGATGTTTTGAGACTACAATTCCCATCATCCCTGACCACTGGTCCTGCTAGCTAGGGACCATGGGAGTTGTAGGCCAAAAACTTCTGGAGGGGGCGAGGTTAGGAAACCTGCGCTGCACAATTCTTTTATGCTTTTTGGGGGGTGTATTTCATCCATGCACACAAGTTTGTTTATCATGTCTTAATATTTATAAATTTAGCATTGCTATTTGTTTGCAAGCTGATGGTTAGTTGCTGTGGTTAGGCTCCTGTGGATTTGTCAAGCAAGCCAACGATTTACTTTTTGTGGCTCAGATTTGCTAACATCTGATTTGCTCACCAGAAACCACCTAATACTTACTTCTGCTTCTTGCTGGGTAGCTGTCCACGTGTCTTGTCAGTACTTTTGCTATAGTTTTAACCAGTGCTTTTTTTCTTTAAAAAAATGTTTAAGGGTACTCTCATTTCCTACTCATATTGAAATACTGCCCCTCAATGAGGCCAAACTTCAATTCACAAAAAGTTTAGGGGTATGCATACCCCCGCGTATCCCCAGAAAAGAAGCAATGTTTTAACTCAGTTAAATTTCCACTATGCACAAGCAGCTATAACCAGTATGGCTCCTGTCACAATCCTAAACTGTGGTATTTTGTAATGCTGTATTATAATCGTTCCCATTCTTTGATGTTGTTTTTAGTGGTTTATAGTCACAATTGTACGGTACATTTCACAATCATATGGTTGGTACAAGTTCTCTAGTATCTGGATGTAATAATACTCACCTATTTCTTTCTATCGATGTAGAGGGAGCAAGAAATAAAAATTAAGAATTAATTAGACTGGTTTGAATGGATTTTGAAAGATCCATCACTTCCCATGTCAAACTTTTTTGCTGCCATTTAGTGAGAGCTGTTTCAATTCTCTTTCCTCACTTTTCTACTTGAATTCTATTAAACAGAAGAAAGAAATTCAAAGTCTTGGAGGCCTGGGCAATTATTCTACAGGATGGAGTGATTTTTTCTTTCTATAGGGAAGGGACAGAATAAAATACTGAAAATGGAAAAATAGGTTTATTTATCATGGAGGGGGAAAGAAATTTGGCGTTTCACAGGCCTTGTTATATAAATGCTAGGAATCTGTTTTTTGTTGTTTAAGGAGAAAAAGAATGAAAACTGGTAATCTGGGGATTACTGCTAACTTGAGGCACAGAATTTTCCTTCCTCCCCACTTGGAAAGTATTTTTGAGGAAAAATTGTATTAATAAATTTGAAAAATGCTACTATTTTAGATATATCTGAAGAGGTGGATTCTAAGCAGTGAACTCTTATCCTAATATCCGGATGTTTTCTAACTGTGGTCCATTGGTGTGTCTGTGAATTCCACTGAATTATATACAATCCAAATTGTAATGCAATAAAATACAATATAAGAAACAAAACAAGCACTGAAATACAATTAAAAACAACAGAGCACTTGTTGCCATGTGTTACAAATACTACAACAGACAGGAAAAGAATTATTAAGTGGTCTGACAATATGCTCAGCAATTTTCAAGTAGCCATGGGAGAAATTTAAGAATGACCGCTATATTAAATTTGTGAACATATCAGGTGTCGCATGACCCCTTTGGCTTTTGCTGCTATAGAATATCCTGCAGGAAAGAGAAAGCAGGACATAGTTACACATAAAAAGGGGCGATATGAAAGTGAGAAGAGGCAAAGGGGGGATTAAATGAGCAAAATTCAAAATATAAGCTCCTTTTGTTTTATTTCAAGGCAAGGTGATAGAGCTATGTTTGGTTTTTTAAAATAATAATTCCAGTTGCGTAGCTTCCTGACTAAGCTGGACTTTAGGTTCCCTGGGATCAGAAAGTGAAGGCAGCACTGGTCAGCTAACTTCCCATGTTTCCATGGCAGAAATTTCCAGCCTTGCTTAGCTGGCTTTGCATTTTCCTTTCTAGCACAGCTTACAACACTAGCAAGGAAGAATTGATATTTTGACATCATGGTGATGTCAGGTGATGGACACTTGTTAAAATGGCATACCAAGGGTGGGGGAAACCAAGGACCTGCCCCCACCAGCTGAACCCAGCTCCCCATCCTTGGCCTATGCCAGAGGTCGACAACCTAAGGCCCATGGGCCAGAGGAGGCCCATGAGGGTCGCTTAACTGGCCCATGAGCTGCCCCCGAACCCAGTCACCTGCTTGGCGAGTCCCCACGTGCTGCGCTAAACCAGCGCAGTGCAGGGACTCTCTTCCGCGGCTCCAGAAATCGCTCCTACGCATGCCCAGATGCCAAAATCCTTCTGCGCAGGTGTGATTTTTGGCATCTGGGCATGCGCAGAAGAGATTTCCGGCATCGTGCTGCGCCTGCCCGTCCCACGGGGATCTCTGCGGGAGTGATCCTGCCCATGCCTAGTAAGCCTTGCCGACCCCTGGCCTATGCTATCAGTGAAGTCTTCTACAGATTAATAGAAAAGGTCTGGGCCTCATTTCTGCCTCAAATTCAGAGGACTGGCATCCCCATTTCCTGAAGGTTGCTATTGAGCTATCCTTGTTTGGCAGCAAGTTCATCTTTCAGTTGGTTGCCTTGTGGGCAATCAGTTGCATTTTCAGGTTTTTGTGTTGTTGTTGAAGTATTAATTGAGTTGTATCTTATGACTTTGCCCTTTTTGAGTGTGGATTTCTCGGTAGTGACTAAGAAGGTGTTTCTAGTGATTACAGTTGCAACCCTGGCCCTTTTCCAGAATCATTGTGAAGGCTTTTCGTCAGCTTTGGCTTTCGAAAACACATTTCGGCATATCTGAGCTGCTTTGCAAAATTGCATTTAATTCTCCATTCATGACTGGCATGATCTGATACTGAGGAAGAGGAAGTTGACAACTAGGGGCATGCTCTGGGCTGGCTGGAGGAAGTGGCTAGGATCACGCTGTTATTGTTGGGGGCATTATTCCATTCATCCTAAAGGACCAATCCAATTGGTGTTCTGAGGGTCACTAAAGGATTCCTATTGAACCTTGACTGAAGTCCAGTAGAAGACTGCCTTGCAACCTGGCCGTGTGCTATTGGCCAGAAGCTGTGGCCGCTAGAGGATAAAAGGTTGGACAAAGCATTGACAGGGTATCATCTGGAGCTGAGCAAAACAGAAGAGAGGCTAAGAGAGAAGACAGGAGGCTAAAGAGAAGAAATAGTAAGTTATTGGGTCTGGTGGTTGATGCCTAAGAGCATAACAGTTATTGAAAGGTCAGAGTAATGGTGGATTTATGACCATGTCATTACCGAGGAGGCAGGTTTAGTCATTGTTTGAAGACTATCCCTGCCTCCGGGTCTGGTCTTGTCCGCAAGGATACTGGATTCAGCAAGGGAGACCCACATGACTTTAAGGTGCTGCTGTGCAATGCCAGGTCAATGATTCACAAGACGGCTGTCATCCACGACTTGATTGTGGATGGAGGACTTGACCTGGCATGTGTAACAGAGACTTGGTTGGATGAAGCAGATGGGCCTGTTCTTGCCGCTGCTTGTCCACCAGGTTTCTCTTACACACAGCAACCCAGGTCATATGGGTGGGGAGGTGGGGTTGCAGTGACTTTTAGGAAGTCATTAGTTTGCACCAGGCATCCTATTGGTAAGACCCAGTTCTCTGAGTGCATGTTCTGGAGGTTGGGCAATAGGGACAGTACAGGATTCCTTTTGGTATACCAACTCCCTGCTGCACCAAGGATTCCCTGCCCGAGCTGCTTCAGGTCATGGCGGATGTTCTCCTGGAGACACCTAGTTTGGTTGTCCAAGGGGATTTTAACATCCTGCTGACACGACCTAACAAGGGGCACTTGGGACTTTGTGGAAAGCATGGCCTCCATGGGGCTTTCCCTATGGCCCAACTCATAGTTGCAGTACTTGGCTGCCCCCCACCCTCTCATGGGCCTGGATGGGAGTAATAATCTACACCAAGGAAATTCAAAGCACATTCCACACAGAGGAATCTTAGAAAAAGGGAAATGTCAGAGAACATTACGTGCCTGGGAAGCATAAGCAGAATATAAAGCATGCAGTTATTATTAGGGGAGTATATATTTTTAAGAGGGGTGAACATACAACGTTAAACCACAAGAGGAGGGAGCTGTTGTGTGCACAAATTGCAACATGCAAAAGTGACTCCAATTTAGCTCTTACTAAATCCTACTAGAAAAGGGGGGGAGCTTAAGATGTATTTATGTAAAAGGCTATGCGAAAAGATTATAGCAGGCAAAATATAGCAACAATTGGAACAATTGTTTAAATCTACTGATGCTGCAACACCAACCCAACTACTTAAAGCTCATGATGTTCCCAGGTGTACAGCACTTTAACCTAAAGGTTAAGAAATAAATCTTATATCCCGTTCTCTTGTTGAGCTACTGGTGGCACTTGGTGAAGACTTTCAGAAGGATTTTAAGGGAGTTTATACAAAAGGGAGATGGATGGATGGATGGATGGATGGATGGATGGATGGATGGATATATTGATTGATTGATTGATTGATTGATTGATTGATTTATACCCCACCTTTCCACCAAGGAGCTCAAGGCAGCATCCATCATTCTCCTCCTTCAGTCAGTCCTCTCATCAATCCTGTGAGGCAGAGACTGAGACTGACCCAGGGTTTCCCAATGAGCTTCACGGCTGAGTGAGGATTTGAACCCTGGTCTCTCTGTGCTAGTCTGGAGCTCAGATTCATACCAGTGAGTCCTTTGCTCAGATCTCACTTCAGCCAGAAACTTAACTGAGCTTGTACAAATATCCTGTCTTCTTTGCCTCCTCTCCCTGACCCTCAACAATGGTCCAAGCTTCTTCTTTTATATTGTTTTTTTTTATTGTGTTTTACAAACAAGAATGATGTTATACAAATAAGTATACTAAGTTTTCTCATGTCATTTGTATATCACAAAAATAGCATAGTAATTGTTGAGAAATATCTACAACATGTGTTTCATTATTAGTGGTGAATGCATAAATTCTTGGTTTATGAATTGGTTTAAACAATTAGGAAGAAGAAGAGGAGGAGGGGAAGACTGGGAGTGGTGAGTGGGTAGGGTGGGTGGTCATGCTTCATTATTCTACTTAGAGTGGTTTAAAAAAATATTTAAATTGTGTCTTAAACTTCTGCTATAAGATGCATAAGCTGCAATGTGACTGGTTTGTATCAATATTCACATGGTTATGTGATCATGACTAGATAACATCCACCACAACATTTGCAGATAAGAATTTGCAAGGATATACAGTACAGCATTCATTTGAACTCCAAGCTGTTTCACAAAGCACCCTCTGGTGGCAAACAGAAAGAAAGCATTTACACACCCACTTTACTTTCCCCCCAGGTATCTCTTTCAGGCAGCGGTCGCCCACGATGATGCCTTTCAAGGGATCTGGCCTTGTGCTCCTCACCTTTCTGGTGTCTGTTCTGGCACTGGGAGCCTATTGTGAAACCCCCCATGAGAAGTTCCTAAGGCAGCACTACGATAATCCCAAGAGCAATGTTGGAAAGCAGTATTGTGACGTCATGATGAAAAGACGCGGGCTGGACAAACCATGCAAGGAAGTGAACACGTTCATCCACAACACCAAGAATAACATCAAATCTGTGTGCACTGATACTGGAGGGAAGGATTATGGAAATGGGCTGAGGATCGCTCTCCGTCCCTTCACTGTCACCACCTGCAAGCTCAAAGGCGGCTCAACTCGCCCACCTTGCAAGTACTCTGATAACAAGTCATCCAGATACATCGTCATTGCCTGTAATGAGAATAAAGAGCCTGTGCACTTCGACGAAAGCATCATTGTCACAGTGTAAGATTTCCAACGCCCAGATCCCAAATATTCAGGTTTTTAACAATTATGCCATCCCTTGCAACTCCACTGAACCTTTGCTGCTATTCTGTCCAGCTCTGCTTTACTGCAATTAAAAAACAAACAAAGAAAACACCCTTAAACCATAGTGGCAAAGAAACCTGCTTTGATTCTGTTAAACCAGCAATGTCTGTCACTATTAAACTGAGGAGAAAGTTGCATAGCATTTGATGTGTGTTTAATTTCATTTCTTTTTCTTTTTCTTATTGCATCCAAGGGAGGGAATGTGGAATGCAGTACTGCACTGTCCGAGATTTTCTTTCGTGTTTCTGCCCACATGGGTAGTAGGCTACAACCAAATCAAATCTTTATTATGGTCATAGACCAGCATAAGGAGGGAAGGGTACAATCATTTAAAGTCTAAAAACGTTTTGGTTTTGGTTTGGTTTTTTTAAAAAAAGCAGTTAAAACAGAAAGTATATATATATAAAAGTCTATCAGAATCCAAAAGAAACTAAGAGTCTAAAAGAGGAGTTAGGAACATTAGACAAGAATGAAAGAGCATAAAAGGTTAGTATATATAAGACTATAGCTGTCAGTCTACAGAGCACTCTAATATGAGTGCTCATTATATCTAGTTTGTGTCACAGGTCATCATCCGACTAATTTTGAGCAATGCTGTGCAGAATCTGGAACGTATGTTGTAGCAGGATTGGTATCTGAAAGCAGCAGGGAGGTATAGAATTGTCCTGTGCGCCCTGGGTACTTATGCAGTAGTGGTAAGATGAGGGTAGTACAAATGTCTCTATAATAAAGATAATGGAGAAGCACATGCTCTGTTGTTTCCATTTATCCAGAGTCACAGGCGCATTGTCTCTCCAGGTAAGCAATCTTCCTGTATTGGCCTTCAAGGACAGCTGAAGGGTGGGCATGACATCGAGCCAAGGTAAAGGCCCTCCAGCACTTAGGGACTTCGAGTTTAGCTAGACATACCATAGGGGAGGCAGAGTACCTGGACGATTCATTGGCAGTAAAAGCTGAGGCCCTGGCTAGATCCAATTGGTGTCTGCAACACATTTTATGAGAGCAC
The DNA here is from genome assembly GCF_964106645.2 of Podarcis pityusensis. NCBI lineage: Eukaryota > Metazoa > Chordata > Lepidosauria > Squamata > Lacertidae > Podarcis > Podarcis pityusensis. The sequence continues at coordinate 41,109,399 of NC_138038.1, read as the reverse complement.
GCAGGCCACAACCATTTCCTGCCAGGAATTATGGTGTGGTGGCATACAGTTATTCCAAGTGAATCATTGTTGGGGGGGACATAGTGTCTGCTGGGAGATGGATAGGAGGTTTTTTGATGCTCATGACTGAAGCAAAACCAGGTTTCAGCAAGAAAGGTATAGCAGTCAAATATTAGGGTGGGGAGCTGTCACCACTGCCTTTCTCCTTTTTTCCATTTCCCCATGCCCAAATGTCTAGATTTTCTCCTTCCATTTGACCCCCACCCATATGGTATTCACAATATAGAGCGCATATGGTTCAGCATTAATGTCTAGCAGCTTGGAATGCTTCCCCCAACACTTTCGCAACTCTGGTTCCCCACTCAGTTCTGTCCCAGTGTGCAGAGTTCATGTTTATGGACACAGCCAGTTGTCATCATGTGATCAGGCACCACAGCCCCAGGGCTGCTTCTGAGCACATTCCACAGGCTGCATAATAGTCATCTTGCCGTTTGTGGCTCTGTGGGTGCTTTGAGGCTGGGAGTAAATATAATGGAGAATGTAAACTCCCTTCTTTGGGGGACAAATATACCCCTTGAATGTTTATGGGGATATTCAGACCCACATGGGAATCTAGCTTCCAAGTCAGCTTGGAAATCTGTTGGAAACCGAGAGAAAGATAAATCTTCAGGTGGTATTGTTAGCAATAGAGCATCAACCCAAAGGTCAGATGTGTCTCTGCAGGAGGCATCCCCCAGACCATTTTTTGAGACAGTGTTTTTGAAGTGGAAGAAGCGGGGAAGAGGAGATACTGAACTTTTACCCACCAGCTATTTTGCCCTCCTGGACCCCCTTCTAACAAGCCATTTCATTTCATTTATTGAATTTATATGCCGCCCTATGCCCAGAGGTCTCAGGGTGGTTCACAAAAAGGATTGCAATATATAAAATCAAAACAATAACGCCCCCACCCCAAAAGAACCACATTTTAAAGGGTATAGGGTGTTGATCAGGTCAGCCAAGGTAAAGGTAAAGGACCCCTGACAGTTAAGTCCAGTCACGAACGACTCTGGAATTGCGGTGCTCATCTTCCTGGACAAGGGAGCCGACGGTTGTCCGCAGACAGTTTTTTTGGGTCATGTGGCCAGTACTTATTTATCTACCTATTTATCTACTTATTTATCTACTTGCACTTTTTGGCGTGCTTTTGAACTGCTAGGTTGGCAGGAGCTGGGACCGAGAAACGGGAGCTCACCCCATCACGGGAATTCGGACCGCCGAACTTCCGATTGGCAAGCCCAAGAGGCTCAGTGGTTTAGACCACAGTGCCATCCGCGTCCCTCAGGTCAGCCAAAGGCCTGGTTAAAAAGGAATGTTTTTGTCTGGCGCCTAAAGGTGTATAATGATGGCGCGAGGAGAACCTGCCTGGGGAGAGTGTTCCACAGATGGAGAGCCACTGCAGAGAAGGCCCGTTCTCATGTTGCCACTCTCCTGACCTCTTGAGGAGGAGGCACACGAAGGAGGGCCTCAGGAGGTGATCTCAGGGTCCAGGTGGGTTGATATGGAAAGAGGAGGTCCTTCGGGTATTGCCTCATGGAGCACACACACACCATTATAGAGGAATGAAAAATGTGTATGTGAATAACTTCAACTTTTACAGCAAGTTAATAAATTACTAAAGCTATAAGTAAGTTAATAATTCACAGCAGCATGTGAAAGTTACAGAGAAGGTTTGTTTTGAACAAAGAAAGGTCTCTCTCTCTCTCTCTCTCTCTCTCTCTCTCTCTCTCTCTTTCCTTCCCCAGAGAGTTGAAGATAATTTGCAAGGAGGACCAGTGACAGTGCACCATTGAGCAGAGTTCATTAGTGCACACAGTGCCGGATTTACGTATAAGCTAAACAAGCTATAGCTTAGGGCCCCACTCTTTTGGGGCCCCCCAAAAAATTAAAGGGGAAAAAACTGGATGTACATTTCCAAAATATAAGATAAAACCAAATAAAATAAAACCTACATACAGCAAGAGTGTTTTGTGTTGTGTAGGCTCCTATTTGTTGTGTGCAAATGGCTTAAGATACCTACTAGGTCCATAAATTACCATATAGCATATATTCAACACAAAAAAACAGAAACAATTTGTTGTTGATAAAGGACAGCTGGACCTATAAGGGGCCCCATTACCTTCAGTAGCTTAGGGCCTCATCAAACCTAAATCCGGCCCTGAGTGCACATGCTCATATTGATGTCACTGGTCGCCCTTGCACATTCTTCACTTAAGATAACTTAAGTGCCCAACTAGATCAGGCCAAAGGAACAACGGAAGATGTTTTATACTGAGTCAGGTCACTGGCCCACCTAGCTCAGTCTACACTGACTGGCAGTGGCTCTGCTTTGCAAACAGAAAATCCTATGTTCAGTCCCTAAAATCTCAAGGTAGGACGGGGAATGTCCTATGCCTGAAATCCTGGAGAACCGATGCCCTCACTCAGTATAAGGCAGAGAATGCAAGACTATCAATAGCACAGGCCCATGCCACAAGATTCAGGTTTCAGCGAGGGAAGATGGACAAGATCTGTGACATTTCCCTTTCAGAGGGAGAGGAGGCTGATCTGAACTGCTCTTCTTTAGCTCCAAAGTGCAGTCATCTTCTTCAGTCTAATTTTCTCAGCAGCAGTTATTTACTCCTCCCTGGGTCCTCCTTCACTTGGTTGACGTGTAGCAGAAGAAAGTGGCTAGTGATGTTTTCCTTTCCAAATATTATCAGTTCCAGATGCTCTGCATCTTTTCTTTCCTTAGAAACATGAAACAAAAGTCTCTCCCCCTCCTGCCGCCCTTGATCAGCAGGGTGCGGTTTTCAGCCTTGTCCTGGCTTTGTCAACACTGAGGCCCTGACACACTTTTCAAGGGCGAGATGATGATGTTGAATTTTTTTTTTTAAAAAAAATTGAACCAGATCCATTTGTTAATAAGCAACGAGTGGTCTAGAACCAGCCAATTTGCCTCAAACAGCTTTGCAATGGAGCCTCCCACTTTTCCACGCAGTCCAGAGGATTGCAAAATATGCCATTAAAAAAAAAAAAAAAAAGGTTTTCTGGGAACTTGATCTGTTTCGCCATCTCGGTAAAACAAGATCTCGAGAAGGGAAAAATACAGCTCAGAAGGGGACCATTTTGCTCTGCAAGGCAGGTAGGATCTGCTGAAAAAAGTGAGGGGATTAGGGCCCAAGCATTCAAATGAGTTGCTATAATTAAATGTTCTGGAGTGTATGGGGTGTTAGGGGAGGGGGTAGTATCTGTGGTGAGGGACGTGTCATGCTCCTTCTTCTCCCCTTGCCTTTGGTCCCCACCCTGCACTCAGCTCTCACCTGTGGCTCCCAGAAGCTGTCAGCATGTGACAGCAGCCACACCCCAGAACAGTTTTGACTGGCAAGCTAAACCAGGTGAGGGCAGCCGATGGGCCTCAAACCCTCAGTGAGTTAGGGACTTCCGCTGCATGTGAACAGTGCCAGATTTACATATACGCTAAACAAGCTATAGCTTACAGCCCCACTCTCTTGGGAGCCCCCCAAAAAATTAAAGGAAAAAAACAACTGGATGTACATTTCCAAAATATAAGATAAAAAACAAATAAAATAAAACCTACATACAGCAACAGTGTTTTGTGTTGTGTAGGCTCCTATGATGTAAGTCATGGGCCCCGCCTGCTAGCCTGCTCCCTAAAATATCACTGGTTTGCTCATTTCTATATATAGGGTGCCTACATTCTGCATGAAGACGCGGGTGGTGCTGTGGTCTAAACCACTGAGCCTCTTGGGCCAATCAGAAGTATAAAAAATAATCATTATTTTCCATCTTACTGTAGGTTTTGTTTCATTTAAAAAAATAAAATTTTATTTTATGGTTTATTGTTGTTTATATTTTGAATGACATGTATATGGGGACAGTTAGGGAGGTGAGGGCTGTCTGTGCACTGAGTGTGAGTTCCCATTTGCTCTGCTGCACCAGCCTCCACTGGTGTTTATCACTGATCAAACGATCTCTCAATCTATGCTATGGCCCCTGCTTCTCTACCTGGAGCTATGACAGGAGATGAGGAAAAACCCCAACTATCTAAACTATGTGTTCAACACAGATGAAAAAGCTTGTGACCTCATAAACAGCTTTCTAGATTGTACTCATTTGTTATCCTGGCAGAAGACTAAAGCAGAAGACTAAAGAATCAACTCAACCTCCCTGCTTTTTAACATGTTCTACACTGAGCTTTTTGCAATCGGCTTTGGTGAGCTGAGCCATCCTTTCTGTGACACTTCCTCCTTCCTGCAAAGAGCTTTCAGCTCCTTCTCTTCCCAGATATTGGTGGCCCTTACATGCTGCTCAAGCAACCTTTCGCTTTCTTTGTAGAAGCCGCATTTTGTTAACATTCCATGAGCACCTCTTTCCCACTCAGAGGTTAGAACACTCAGGAATGACATCACAGAAGGCCAGCCAATGCCTGCGGAGGATCTGTGTTGATATTCAAGCTAGCCAATCAAAGCAGTGGCCGCTCTACAGCTTTTACTGTACAGTGGTACCTCGGGTTAAGAACTTAATTCGTTCTGGAGGTCTGTTTTTAACCTGAAACTGTTCTTAACCTAAGGTACCACTTTAGCTAATGGGGCCTCCCGCTGCCGCCGCGCCACTGCTGCACAATTTCTGTTCTCATCCTGAAGCAAAGTTCTTAACCTGAGGTATTATTTCTGGGTTAGCGGAGTCTGTAACCTGAAGTGTCTGTAACCTGAAGTACCACTGTATATAGTTACACAAAATCATTTAGTTTTGTGTGCAAATTGCCTTACAATTTTTTAAAAGAAATAAATAATAATTCCCTTCTCCATTCCTAAGTGCAGCAGACACCATGGCTCAGACGACTGCCTGCTGGCTGCTGCTATTCCTGATGGTCCTGCCAGCGCTTAGCCAGAGGGAATCCCGTTACGAGAAATTCCGCCGGCAGCACATCGACTTCCCAAAGACCAGAAGTGACTTGGATGCCCGGCGCTATTGCAACCTCATGATGCAGAGAAGGGGGATGACCGACAGTGTTTGCAAACCTTCCAACACCTTCATCCATGGGGACCCCATGGCCGTGGATGCCACCTGCAGTGACGGGGGGACCTACGCCAGTGAGAATTACTATGACAGCAACACACCCTTTGACCTCACAGCTTGCCGCATTCTTGGGGGAGGCTCCCAGAGACCCCCCTGTAACTACAGAGGCAGGTCCACCTCCCAGCGCATTCGGGTGGGCTGCACTAACGGGGTGCCGGTTCACTTCAAAATGCCTCTTTAGATGTCTCTGTTTACTTGTATTGAATCACAATGCTTTAAATCCCTTTTTAGAATCCGGTAGAATTTTTAAAAAATCTATTTCTGTTTGTATATCTCAACTGCAATTTGCCTTTTCAAATGTTGCCGTTTGCTTTCTCTGAGGCGCAGTCCCTCCAGTTTTTCCCTCCTGCTTTTGTATTTTAATAAAATGCATGCCATCTAGTGGTCATAAAGCAATATGAATGCATTTTCCTATCCTTGCGTTTTAACACCCGCTAAATATTAAGGCTCAGATCTGAGAACACCTGTGACTTAATGGTCTTCTCTTGCAGTTTCATGCAATAAAATATTCCTTTACATATGTAGAACTGTGTTGTTATTTGCAATAAAAGACGGCAGTGAAGTGGCAGCCAGCTAAACATGCCCTACTCTAGGACACTCCATTCCACCCCTCTTTGAACTTTTTAAAGGTCCTCAAAACTTAAGGTCTCCCCGCTTGGGTACCTTAGTAAACTTTGGGGTTTCCCAGGACCTCTCCTTTTGTTTGTGGATAGTGTTTGTTTGACTATGGAGTTTAAATGTGTTTGCTATATATACCAGTAGCCTCATAAAGGGCATTACTCAGGAACACAAACAAACAAACAAATCCAGTCTTGAAAAGCTTCAGTCTACCATTTTGTTGCATGATGATGTAGTATGATTGTATCCAAACAAAGAGCTGAATTTCTCCCAGGTGTTGATTCTGGTTCCTGGGGAGTAGTTAATTTGGAGAACAAGTTATAGCTCATTGTTAAGAGCACAATAATGTCCCCAGTTCAGTCCCTGGCATCTACAGATTTTGCTTTGTTTTTAAAGTTATCAGGTAGTTTGAATGGCCTCTGCCTAAGACCTTAAGGAAGTCAGAGAATGCAATATTGAACTAAGTAGGTGACCTGCTAGAAGGCAACATGTTCCATTCTAACAGGCTCAAAAGCAGCAACAAATTATAGTAACATGAATAGGATGAGCCATGAATGCACAGGAACCTATGAAAACATGGGTTCTGGTGGCTGATTTTTTGTGATGTTATCTAGTCTGCACCACACAAATTTTCTTTTAGCAGTTTATTACCAGTATCAAAATGGGACGCGGGTGGCGCTGTGGGTTAAACCACAGAGCCTAGGACTTGCCGATCAGAAGGTCGGCGGTTCGAATCTCCGAGACGGGGTGAGCTCCTGTTGCTCAGTCCCTGCTCCTGTCAACCTAGCAGTTCAAAAGCACGTCAAAGTGCACGTTGATAAACAGGTACCACTCTGGCGGGAAGGTAAACGGCGTTTCCGTGCACTGCTCTGGTTCGCCAGAAGCGGCTTAGTCATGCTGGCCACATGACCCAGAAGCTGTACGCCGGCTCCCTCGGCCAATAAAGCGAGATGAGCGCCGCAACCCCAGAGTCGGTCACGACTGTACCTAATGGTCAGGGATCCCTTTACCTTTACCTTTACCTACCAGTATCAAGATGTGTGGTTTCACCCACTTTTAAGTGGCTCTCAGTGATGGCAACAGCAAACCTGTTCAATGACGCCATTACTCTGAACAAGCTAAATTGGCTTGTGAAAGTCACCTCTTGTAATCTCAAGTGTTTGCACACTTTCCCCCAGAAGAGAGGCCTCCATTTGACAACAGAAGTTGGTAGGGGTGTTTGGAAACAGGCCAACGACCAAATGATTGATATGTTTCTAGACGTTTTTCAAAAGGGAGGTAGGAAGTTGCAAGGCAGCAGTTGGCATGCCTCATGAGGCAACGTATCTGCCAAGATTGAACAGTCTTGTTTGTTCCTCTAAAGAAAACAGAAATGACAAAATCAACCAAACACTGAAAACATAACTGAATCAGAGCCCCAAATGAGTACAGGGAAGAAAAACACCAAAGTAGTTAAAATGAACGTAAGGAACGTAATGTAATAATAGCCCTGCTAGACCAAACTGAGTATTGCAGGGAGATTAAAAAGCACTAATTGTCCATTTGTTTCTTTGAAGTGACTCCTGGAAATGGGGCAGCCCCTCCTAATGAGGCAGGCCAGCTACAACCTGTTTCGCCTGGAAAAAATCTTAGGCAGTGAAAAGGCTTTTGGCTTTCTCTAGATGGGTTTGCCCCAGCCATCACCATTGGGATAAGAAATGGGAGACTGGGTAAGAGATAAGCAAGAGAGTGGCTCCAAAACGCTGGTGAACAATAGCTTATGATAAATTCAGAAAATCCTCCTGCCTACAATGGATTGTTCCTGTTTGCTACTCCTTTATTAGTGGCCAAATATTGACCGATTCAGGAGACAATGGTGTTCCCATCTCAAGACAAGGCCTAGGATCAGAGCTAAGAATGTCCAGAATGCTGCTGAAGAAATCTAGCGTTTACACTTCAGAGTTCAACAGAAGTGCAATCCTCTGTGAAACTGGACCGTCCTTTGTGTTTCGTGAAGTTCTGTTGCTCTAATAATTATACAGTTGGAGTGTAGAGAATAGGGAGTCATAGAGCTGGACGCAGCTGTTGTGCCTCGTAAGAAGGGAACGTCTATCAAAAATCAGTGAGGACAATATTGAGGTACAGTCGTACCTTGGTTCTCGAATGGAATCTGTTCCGGAAGTCCATTCGACTTCTGAAAACGTTAAAAAACCAAGGCGCAGCTTCCAATTGACTGCAGGAGTTTCCTGCAGTCAATCAGAAGCCACGGAAGCCATGTTGGATGTTCAGCTTCCCAAAAACGTTCGCAAACCGGAACACTCACTTCCGGGCAGAGACGTAGCTAAGTGATCTTGTGCCCCTAGCAGAACTGTCCTGATTGCACCCCCAGCCACTGACAAATTAGCTCTTCTTTCCGCCTCTCCTCCAACCCTACCCCCATTCAATTCACCCTCTATTTAAAACCTTTTCTTAAGAGGCAATAATCAATATTTTTATTTCTAGACATATTTATGGACATATTTTTAGCCAATTTTGCATGCACCCCCCTCGCCTGCACCCCTGGCACGGGCCCTCCTCACCACTCCCTAGCTACAGCCCTGCTTCTGAGTTCGGGAGCCAAAACGTTCGAGTTGCAAGGCGTTCGAGAACCAAGGTACAACTGTACTTCTTTTTGCCACTGCAGGAGAAAAAAAACATTGGTGTATGTTTGCTCCACGCTACTAACAGGTTTCTTCATTTCCACCAACCTCATCCTACTTAGCTTCCTCCCTTGCAAGATGAAGAAATACAGAGGTGTCTTAGTTTCTGGGATGTCTGTTCACAATGCACATGATCGCTTTAATCTTAGACGTGTGTCTTGTACAGCTCCATGGAAGGTTTTTTCTCTCTTTCTCTACATATATATACACACTTTATAAATGTGATAATATTGGAAAGAGGGCCCCAGTTAAAATCACCCTTGACTCTCTTGCAGCTTGGCACAAATTCATTTATAAGCCCTGAAATCTTTTATTCCTCAAGTGGCGTTTCTCAAGACCTGTGGACAGTAAACACAGTTTCAGAGCTACAAATGGTTCGTCGTAAGAATTAATATGCATGTTTGATGAGTGAGTGTTTCACTGCATGCATATGTAACCTGTGAACTGCAGGGTGAAGCCAGGGTGAACTGCAGTTTCTCAATCTGGATACGTATGCATAGTAAAATGCATGCATTGCATCCAGCAGCATGCAGTGGATGACTTGCCGGGTCCAACATGAAAGTGCTGTCTGCTTTGTAAAACTCACCGAGTCCAGTATGTACAAAATGCAAATCCTATTTTGTCAGTCCCGTAGCACATTCGTATTCTTATTTCTTCATCTTCTCTTGTCTTTTTCTATCCGATGTATTCCTTAGAAGAGTACAACATTAAATCATTTGAACACTGGCACTGGTAGATGCTGGCACAGGCAAACAAGACGAGGGTTCCTAGATATTCCCCTGTTTCGCCCCAAGGGGCTTCAACAGCTGTGCGTGGTTCTAAATCATATAAACATAGACACTTTGTAATATATCAGCTGTACACATTACAAAGAAACATACAAGCATATAATAAGTGTACATACCGTTACTGTATATAACAGCTACATGGAACTTATTCGTGATAGATTTTCAGTCGTGGTAAACCTGTAAGCCTGAGTACTCTTCCTTTAAGAGTGAATTAATACGAATTATCTGCACCTGTTGCCTTAGCTAGTGTTGCCCCATTTTACAGTACTCAGGCTTACAGGTTTACCATGACTGAAAATCTATCACGAATGAGTTCCATGTTATGTACATTTATTATATCTTTGTATGTTTCTTTGGAATTTGTACAGCTGATATATTAGAAATTAGAATAGGAATGGACTACAGGACTGACAAAATAGGAATTGCATTTTGTACATCCTGGACTCGACGGTCAACTGAATAAGCTACATTTTAATATGTTATGTCACGATGTTCATTTTGACATTATGAGAAGCTGTATCTAATTTTGAGAAGTAGTTTCTAGCAAATAACTTTATTTAAAATTTAAAGATTTAAAATTTACGGCTTGTAGTGCTTTAAAAGAAAATTATATGAAAAGGATGTATTGATGGTATTTATCTCCAGTAAAGTTAGCTAAAATGTATAAGAGTGTTTATTGTGGGGGAGGAAGGGAAAGGAGGTCGTGAGCCGCTTTGAGACTCCTTAGGGTAGTGATAAAGCAAGATATCAAATCCAAAATCCAAAAATCCAAATCCATAAGAATTTATCTAATGTGTGCTGGAAGTGTAAAGATAAAATAGGTACATTTTATCATATGTGGTGTTCATGTAAAAAAGCAGTAGGCTTCTGGGAAATGATTTATAACAAACTGAAAAAAAATGTTTAAGATAACTTTTGCTAAAAAAAAAAACCAGAGGCATTTTTATTAGGAATAACAAGTGAAGACTTACCAAGAAATGTTAAAAGATTATTTATGTATGCAACCACAGCAGCAAGGATGCTATTTGCCCAAAGATGGAAGGAAGATAAAGTTCCAGTGATGGAAGAATGGATAACAAAGAGGACAGACTATGCTGAAATGGAAAAGATGACCGGGAAGATCCGCAAGCAAGATGAAGAAAAGTTTGTACAAGACTGGAAAAAAATTATAGAATACCTTAAAGTTCACTGTGAAGAGTTAAAAACTTTAGGAGGATTGATACAGCATCTATGAAGTACCGTGTACAGTAGAACCTCAGCTTATGTTACCCTCAGGTAACGTAAACTTCGGGTTGCGAAAGCAGCAAACCGGCTTCCGGGTTTTGCTGCTTGCGCGGGAGCAGAAGCGATCTCTGTGCCGCAGCCATGTGTGTGCGCAGAAGTGGCACCTCCAGTTGCAAAACCTCAGGATCCGGCCAGAGCTCCGTAACGGATCCTGTTTGGACCAGAGGTACCACTGTATTAAGGTGATTAATGGATTTGAGATTGAATGGAAAACAAAACAAAGGGGAGACATTGGCAACCGGGAGGGGGGGAGTCAAGAAGTGGTAAATAATTAATTAGCTTTAATTTGTGTTATGCTGAAAATTTCGAATAGTTTTGTTTTTTTTTAAAGACAGTTCTAGCATCCACCCAAACAGGGAATAATTAGGGGGTAAGCAAATCTGTCAGTTTCATTTTCTCTCCAGTTCTCATTTTTAAATCCAATCTTAAATTCACCTCCACAGCAGTTTCATTTTTTAAAAAGTCTCCATGAAAATTCATCAGCATTTTGTGTGAATTTCTCCTAATACATACATGTTTTATGCCATTTTGCCCAACGCATACTTTTTTTTGCAAAGCAATTTGCCCTTCTCTAATGCCAGTTTAATGTGATTCTCAATCATATGTGCATTTATTTATTTATTTTAATTTTTTTACATATGCATTTATAAGCACATTTTACTCCAGCACATGCATTCTTGCACACATTGCCTGGCAGCAGAACTGCACTGAAAAATTCACCAAAGTGCGAATTTTAAGGTTGGCCATTTTTCAATAGGCAGAATGTTCCAGAAAGTGTGAATTAAGTATGTTGACCATTAAGTGCGAATTGAATCAAATTTCTTCCCCATTCCCAGTAACAGTATTGTTTAAATCAATCAAGAAGTGATGATGATGATGATTTGCAGGATTCACACACCCAGGAGAAATATTCAGAAGGATTCAGGAAGTAGTGTTATCTTTACTGGTTAACAGAGAGACTTCAAACCACGATGAGGTCAACTGTGTCTTGATCCTCAGTGCATTTGTTCTTCTTAATCCCTACCCTCCATCTCAGTGATCCACACATTGTCTGCCTGTTCAATCCAGCTGCATGTGATCAGTACTAACCTTTTACCAGCAGCTGGCTAGGCTGGGTATAAAGAGCCCAAGGGGAAATGTTCAGTTCTACAGGAAACCGAATTCACCGCTCTGACAGCCCCCCGGGAATTTGGAGGCATTTCTGAGTAGTGCTGGCTGAGAAGATCGCGTAAGTTGGTGCAGAAATCGTTCTGGGTGATAAAATTGTGGTCCTTAGCTTGTGTCAGGGAGTGAGGCTAAGTTTGTCGCCAAAGGAAACATTGGTTGCAACCCAGCTAGACTTACACCGTGTGGGCTAGGGGTGGGGAAGCTGCCAACCTATGGATACTATTGGACTTCAAACCCCATCAGTGCCAGCCAGCATGCCGAGTGGTCAGGGATGATGGGATTTGTAGTCCACAACATCTGAAGGGCCACAGGTTCGCTCTTCTTGCTGCGAAGGGAGAATGGAGGGGCCCTTGCTGTGACAATTTACAGGTCAAACTACGTGAGGCGGCGGCAGCCCTGTTTGTTTCCTCGTGCGCATTTGTGACGCAGAAGATGGAGAGCAGAGATTTTGTGTTTGACATAAAAATAAACACGAATGTTTGCAGGGACACTTCCCAGCACCACCTCCCTATGGGCCAGTGCCTGCTTTCTCCCCCATCCTAGCTCCAGTATCAACTAGGCTATAAAGAAGGGGAGAATGGGGAGGCTCAGTTCCCTTCAGCTGCATGTGTGTTATTTGCTCTTAAAAGCACTTTTTTATATATACATTTTAATTATTTTTTTAACAAATCGTTTCCAACAATCATTTAACATAAATTCTTATGCAATATTTTAGACTTCCATCAACTACCTCTGAAGATTTTCCATTCTTTATCACTTAATCTGCATTTCTTAATTTCTCTATTACTTTTGATTGTCCTTAACTGATAAATCTCTTCATAGTCTTCCTTGCAATATTTCGCATAGTCCTCCTTACAAAACTTCTTGCAGTCCTACTGGCGTAATCTGTTTATTACCATTGCTTTTCAAATAGTTCAAATATTTACTCCAGTCCTCTAAGAATCTCTGGTGCCGCAGGTTTCGAATCCTTCCTGTCAGTTTGTCTAATTCTGCATAGTCCATTAATTTCATCTGCCATTCTTCTTTCGTCGGCAATCCTTTCCATTTCTGTGCCAATAATATTCTTGCTGCGGTTGTGGCATACAAAAACAATTCACAATCCTGTATATTAATATAAAAGCACCTTTCTCAGCTTTGTAAATGTGAAGAATATTCACTGACTAGAAGCAGAGATCATCCTTTCCTATCACTGAACACCCGTTATGCTGGCTGGGGCTTATGGTAGCTGGCGCTGAAAAGCTTCTAGAGGGGGGCACAGGATACCCAGACTCTGTGCTCCCCCCAGACTAAAAAAAAAAGATTCTAACAGTATGTGCTTTGCAGTCATGACACACAAGAAGGTCTGAAGTGTGTGACTGTGTGTTGTGTGTGTGAGAGAGAGAGAATAAGGCACCCCGCTGCATGTATCCACGACTGTCCCTCAGAGGAAAGGGGGGTCTCCTGTGGCACTGATTCCCTTCCACACAGCAGAATCACCCAGAAAGTAAACCTCTATTGCTGAGCCTCTGACTAACTGAGCAAAAGGGTAAGGAATGTGTGAGACCCCTGAGGGACTAGTTCCTTGTTACAATGGTAACAATACCTGAGGTTTTTTGGGGGGGGTTGGTTTTTTACTTGTTTGAAAGAAGTTATTTCCCCTTCCACATTTAGTGCTTCTTCTGTTACAAAATGGTAAATAAATAAATAATGGTAAACCCTTTTGGTCTCCAGGACTGTTCCTTCCTTCCTTTCTTTCTTTCTTTCTTTCTTTCTTTCTTTCTTTCTTTCTTTCTTAAAATTACCTGTTATGTCCCAGAGCTGAGTCTTGCCAATGAAACCCACCTGTGGGTTTGTTCTAGTCCATGCAGAGCAAGAATTTGTGGGTGTGGGTGGGTGTGGGTGTGCGTGAGAGAGACAGAGAGAGAGAGAGAGAGAATAAGAAATTGCTAAAAGAGCACCTTTAAGATGATCACTTGCTGTAATGTTGAAAACACAGTCCTTGTGCCTTTCAAAAAGTGGGAATTCCGGCGTGTTTGACTTTGCTTTTCCCTGCCACCAAGCTATGCCTGATAGAGAACCCTTAAAAGATATGAGAGACTTTGCCCTCTTTTGCATATGGGTGCACTAAAAACATTCCTGAACAGAAATGGAAGGTTATCGCAATCTCTCTCACACACAGTTTCTGCTTCATGACAGGCTAGCTATTGTTCTCTGTTGCCATCTAGTGTCAACTGCACCAACCTAGCCTACTTTTGCAGTGGGCGTCTTGAGACTGGGGCAAAGCAGTTCTCTCACATTGGTACTGTACAGCTAGATGCGACCATTTGACTTAAACCCCACACAGCAGCTGCCAGTCAGTGTGGACAGCGTTTAGCTAGATGGACCAATGGTCTGTGTTTGATGGTAAACAACACTTCTTATGGTATTGTTCAGTGCTTTTTTTCTTAAAAAAATGTTTAGGGGTACTCTCATTTTGACTCAAGAAAATCACCATTTTACAGTTCAGATAAGGAAAGATGAATACAGTAAATGGACAAAAGTACAAAGATTCACAAAATGTTTAGGGGTATGCATATCCCTGCGTCCCCCCCCCCCGAATAAAACCACTTGTATTGTTCACTGCAAAAATCAAGTAAAAAAAGTTAAAAAAAACTCCATGTGGAGTTTCAGTTTTTCAATTTTTTTCTGTTTTGTTTTCCTGTCAATCACGCTTCTTTAAATACTATTTTTTTTTTTTATCTTGACCTTCATTTGCAATGCTTATTTGTTTTACGATACACTGCAACCCATTTTTTAAAAATATACAGTGGTACCTCGGGTTACATACGCTTCAGGTTACATACGCTTCAGGTTACAGACTCCGCTAACCCAGAAATAGTGCTTCAGGATAAGAACAGAAATCGCGCTCCACCAGCGCGGCAGCAGCGGGAGGCCCCATTAGCTAATGTGGTGCTTCAGGTTAAGAACAGTTTCAGGTTAAGAACGGACCTCCGGAACGAATTAAGTACTTAACCCGAGGCACCACTGTAAAGTGATGCGAAATAACCATTTCACTTGCTTCCTTTCGATGGCTGCAGGTTCGTCGGAAATCAGCAGCAACAATGATCTCCCTGAGAGGAAACGAAGCGCTATTGCTGCTCCTGTTGGCTTCCTGCCTGATCATAAGCCGCGTCTCCTCGCAGAATCCTCGGCACGAGAAGTTCCTGAGGCAGCACAGCGACTTCCCCCGGACCAATGTGGCCGGGCAGGATTACTGTGGGGCCATGATGCTGCGCCGGGGGATGACGAGGCCTTGCAAAGACACCAACAGCTTTGTCCATGCACCCAGGAGCGACATAAAGGACATCTGCAACAGAGGCGGAACCCATTACCGCCGGGCCCTGAGGCTCAGCAGGGCACAGTTGTCCGTCACCACCTGCAAGCTGCAGGGAACTTTGCGGGGCCAATGCCGCTACTGGGCCCACACGGGACAAAGGCATATTCTCATAGGTTGCGATGCATCAGGGTGGCCTGTCCATTTTGAAGAAAGCAATTTCATGTAGGGCAGGCTTGGCTTTTTCCACTTGCAGCAAGAGCACTAAACAGCTGTAAAAATCTTTGAAAGCTGGTGTTCCACGGAGCTCACTCACAACAGAATTGTCACTTGAATCTCACTTACCCAAAGTTAACGTATGTATAGTGTGGTAAGAATTCGCCTATTATTTCTTGGGAAATAATTGTGTACAGCTGGAAACGTTGGCAGCATTAAGATGAATTTAACAGTGTAAATAAGTTTTGATTGATGCAGTGCTTTTTTCTGGGGTACGCATACCCCTAAACATTTTTTGAATCTAAGTTTGGCCTCATTGAGGGGCAGTATTTCAATATGAATAGGAAAATGAGAGTACCCCTAAACATTTTTTTTTTTTTAGAAAAAAAGCACCGGATGGATGTAATAATGGAATGCTGAATGGTTTAGTTTTTGTAAAATATGCAGGGATTTATGATATGTAAAATGAACCATAGAAAGAGAAGAAGGGAAGTCATTGATATTTTAAGGATGTAAAAATGAGTATATTCAACTGTAAAACAGAAAATTTAATAAAAATTATAAAGGGGAAAAAAAGAAATTACCTATTATTTCTTTACAAGGCTCATCAATGTAATGAAGCATAACATTGTCCTTGCCTTGGATTAATGCAGGGCTGCTCACTATATAACCCATTAAGCTAGAGGTTCTATTTGGCCACTTGCCTGGGACATTAAAATTCAGATTAAGACGTTGTCAGATACCTGTCAGGCCACATAATACGGGGTGGGGAACCTGTGGCCCTCCAGATATTGCTGGACTCCATTATCAGATCCAAAACTGTGGGACTGGATCATCCAGAGATTTCATGCCACATCGAACAATGTGTTTTCCAAATTCACCTGATATACATGGATGGGCAAAAGAGAGCAGCTGTTTTCCTACCCTGTCTCTGATACTACTGGCAGGTGTCCATGCTGAGGTTCATTTGCATATGCTGTAAACCCACAAGATCCAAGACACATAGGGTTAATCCGCATGGTTGGTTACCCGATTCTATCCAGAGTCGTCTCTCCTCCGCACGTGGGACATATTGAAGATAGGTATCAGTCTAATCTGGCCCATTTTACTTCTCTTTCTCCAGCCATTAGTACAGTGGAATCTTGGTTCTTGAACTTAATCCCTTCTGGAAGTCCGTTCAACTCCCAAAACGTTGGAAAACCAAGATGCAGCTTCCGATTGGTGCAGAAACAATAGCCGACAGCCACATCGGACGTTCAACTTCTGAAAAACGTTTGAAAACAGGAACACTTACTTCTGGGTTTTCGGCGTTCGGGAGCCAATTTGTTTGTCAACTAAGCCATTCGAGAAGAAGGTTCCATTGTATAAGAAAAAACCTGTCCTATTCTACATACATCTTTCCCTCCCATTGACCCCCATCATTACAAAAATTAAAGCTGGATTTCCCACTGCTTTACACACAGAGAGAGAGAGAGAAGAGAGAGAGAGAGAGAGAGAGAGAGAGAGAGAGAGATACTGTATTAGACAATTATAGGTTTAGTGGCATCAGGTCAGGGGTCACCAAGGTATCCACAGATGTCTTTCCAGATGCCTTCAAGTTCCCTCACTCCACCCACTGAAATGAGGCTAGCAAGAAACATTCTTCTGTAGTCACTATAATAGGCTGCAGCTTTTGCTTGGTTGCAGTGCATTTGTGGTGCCCACAATACACACATTTGCAAATGTGACCTTGAGGCCCAAAAGGTGGACAGCCTCCGCATTAGGCTGCCTGTCCAACAGCTGAGGAAACTATTAAACAGTTGTCATTTTGGATTCAACGGTTTCTGATTAGAGTGAAAATGAAATGTAAGCCTGCATTTGAAAGTTGGCAACATTTTTGAACATTAGCATTTCAATATGTTTTCCTGTGATTTTTTTTTCTTGGATGATAATATAACATATTGTGTATGACGATAATCTTAGACTCGTTCAACATTTGAACGAGGGATGCTATAGGAATACAGGTTCAATACAGATTTGTGGATACGGATGCACTCAAGCTTTGTCCTGTGTCAGACCACCATGTACACCCAAGCGCTCACTTGTTTCTATTACTCTAATATAGTTTTGTTTTTTTAAGTCCAGGAATTATTATTAAAAATAAAATAAAATACATAATGCAATATAGGCACAAATCTACAACTTACGCACATGCTGCTCTTTATTCACATAAATGACCGTGGGCGTAATGTGTGGGACTTCATGGTTTATGTTTGGTCCTTTTCCAATGTAATTAGCCCATTGCTGTTCCACCCTGTTTTTTTCCCACAGGCAGCATAATCTATTGGCCAATGTGCATTCAGTACATATAATTTCAAAGGTGCAAAAGAAACTGAGCTCTGAAGGATCTCAGCTTTTTGGGAGGAGAGATTTCTGCTATAGAGATTTGTTATATACATCTGCGCTTAATGTAGTATGTATTCCCAGAGGTGTCTAAAATAAATATATTGACTGGGGTCTTTTATTTGTTTTATTTCATCATTCTACGATGCATCATGCATGTATCTAACATTTCCCTAATTTTCATCCTCCTCCAGTAACAACTTGAAAACTATAAGGCACAGGAAATTTTTATTCACATCAGTGACTCTGAAATGTGAAATAATCCAGTACAGCCATTTTAATCAAAGTCTGAGATGTAGCAGCTAATTAAAGGGGGGGGGGAATGTGGTGAACTGTCGTGGAACAAGCTCACTGAATAAGAGAACAGTGATTATCCAGAGCGGCTTGCTACTGGCGAATGGGTCTCCATAACAGTTGAAGCTTCAGAGACCCAAAAATGCATTATTATTTTTCACTCTCTTAACTTGCGAAAAGAAATAATAATAATATGCCCGCTCACGCAGCCAGCCTCACACGAGCAGCCAGGCTCAGAACTCCTCAAAGAGAACAAACTACCGTATTCCTGGAAAGCTAAAGGAAGCGGGCGGGCACATCCCTGCCTTAGAACGCCAAACGAGCGAATCAGCGAGCAGTATGCAAATACACCGCTCTTCTTTTTCTTTTAAAAAAAAAAAAAAGTGACCAAAAATAAAACAACTGAGGGGAGGCAGCTGCTGATAATTGGTGACTCTGGGGCCAATCAGCAGCTTAGAGGGCGTGGACACGGGCGCCGGCCTCTTTGGCTTGCCCTCGCTCTGCGTTCCCGCGAGTAACTTAGAGGAACGGACTGGAGAGTTACGCGCATGCGCTTGTACGATGCAGCGTCGGTCAGTGCCCTTCCCAAGATGGCGGCTACGTTGCGACTCGGCCGGAAGAGGAGCGTTGATGCGACAGCGCGACAAGCACCAATTCCCTTCCGAAGATGGCGGCTGCGAGGTGCTTGAGGAAAACGTGGAATTATCCTATGGCGTTTAGGGTGGGTTTTTCCCCCCTTCGCCCCCGTTTATATGCGAGAGGGCTGGGGGCGCTGTAAACTTTGCATTTTCAGGCTTTTTAAAGGCTTGAGTTTCTTAGGTAGCCCGAGCCATTAATTTGCGGGTGGTCAGACTTTCCTGAACTGTGGCTTATAGGAGAATATGATGCTCTCAGGTTGCAAACCCGCCTCAGTGTCGACCCAGATAAACCTAAAATGCTGATGTGTTTTTCTTGTTTTCGGGATTTTTTTAGGGATGTGTGTGTGTTTTGAATTGGTTCCGCTAATAATTTTATTCCTTTATTATCTTTTTGAAAACCCGCTTTGAGGGTGATTATTTTTGTTTTTTTAAAGCAACCCAGCAGCATACAAATGTTATGAAATTGCATGCAGCCTTAATAATTGCAATAATAGTGGTGGTGATTAAGACCAGCCACCCCCCCTTAACTAAAATGTGGATTCATCAATAACTGGTTATTTTTATTCTTTTGGGGCACCACTTGCCTTGCTCTGGATTCTGCTTAGTTTTATTTTGTTCTTTTGTTTCATGAAATGTATGTAAAATTCATACAACCTCAAAGCAGCTTGCAAATGGATAAGACACAAATGTTCAACCCCCAATCTTTGGCTCTGTGACTTGTTTGTTAGCCCATCTCTCTCCCCTCACTTGGAAATAATGAAGTTCATACTTCCACCTGGTGGTTATGTATGCCATGCTAGTCTTATATGTTTACATTTATCTTCTCTTTCTCTCTGTATATTTTTTCCACTCAAAGATATGGGCGGGGTATAAATAAATAATAATAATTATTATTATTGTCAAAGCAGCTCACAACAGTAGCAAAATTGTTTTATGCCAACATAGCTTTGCAACTCTAATTACAGATAGGTAGCCGTGTTGGTCTGCCATAGTCAAAATAAAAAAAATTCCTTCCAGTAGCACCTTTAAGACCAACTAAGTTAGTTCTTGGTATGAGCTTTCGTGTGCAAGCACACTTCTGAAGAAGTGTGCTTGCACACAAAAGCTCATACCAAGAACTAACTTAGTTGGTCTTAAAGGTGCTACTGGAAGGATTTTTTTTTTATTTCAACTCTAATTAGACAGACATTCTGATGATTTTTAGTATTTCTGCCCCCCCCATAGTGTTTTTTATTGTTGCCCTGATACTTTATGATATGGTGACATAGATACATTTCTTTGAATAAAAGAAAACATTGTGAAATGCATAAAAGCAAACAATTAAAAATCGTTTTGAAGACTAGCAAGTTTGTTTCTCTGAGCTTCTTAGGGATGTGGATGGTCACTGTTTGGCAAAGACATGCTGGATTGGGCCTCTCTAGCTTAGCAATGTTGTCCTTCTACTACTTTCCTTGGTCGCATAAACCTGCATTACTCCCTATAGTTCAGTGTTCGAAACTACCATTGTTCTAGGCGCATTTTGCGACAGGGAATTTCATTAGCATGAACCATTTCTGAGTTTAGTACTGAGCCTGAGATTTCAGATTTAAATTGCAGAGTGGAAGGAAAGGAGGACCTTTTTCTGTCTCCTACTTCCAGCTACTCTGGGGAATATTAGTGGTGGTGGGCAGGGTGAGGACTAGACTGTTTAGCTGCAGTTCATTCATTTTCAGCTTTGTATTCTTGTTTTTAAAAAGTTCCTAGACATTCCGTTGTTGTGCCCATAACCTAGTTTTAAGGTGCCATTTAGCTCCTGGCTTTCATATCTCAGTTTGTAGCACTGCTGTAGTTCTGCCTGGCTGTGAACATATCTTTGGGTCTCATAACTAGCCCTTTTTTCTGTTTGTCTACCCTCAGGGCCTGGCTACTGTCATACCCAAGGTCTCCCAAGTAGATAATTCTTCTGATTTCTTGGGCAAAATTCCACATCGCCAGCATCCGGGCATCCTCCATCTCAAAAATGTTAGGCTTCCTCCTGAACTGGTAGAAGTAGCTCACTTTCTGGTAACTGGTAAGTAAAACCCATTAACAATTGCTCCTCTGTGATATGTGGGGTGGGATGAAGGGTAGTGGACTCATATGCACTTCATAGATTTGTTGGGTGGGCTGGATTCACTCTTCCCAACTCCAGAGGTGCGGAGTTAAAGAATGATTTTGTAATAAACTATTGTTGTTTTCTTGGTCCCTTGATTTTGTATATCGGGGCTGGAGAATACATGACCCTTCAGGGTGTGTTGGACTACAACTCCCAATCAACACGGACAATAGTCAAAAATGAGAGTTGTAGACCTGTAAACTCTGGAGGACTACAGGTCTCCTAGCTTTGAAGAGGGAATGGTCCTTGGGACTTCGTTTTCTTATTTTGGTGTTAGAGAGAGAGAGAGAGAGAGAGAGAGAGAGAGAATGAATACACATATACACACATGTGCAGTGATTGCTTTTTATTGTATTGCTCCTCTGAGCAGTGCAAATGTATCGGAAATGCAGGATATAAATCATCTGCATTAATAAACAACAACAATGATAAAGATAATATTTTGTAGCTTATTCCTCAAGGAGGTGCGGGGATTTGGACTTGTATCAATGAGGAGTTAAGCCTTCAAGTGTTGTGGGCCTAACTCTGTGCAACTCCCTCTTGCAAAAAGTTAGACAGGCACCATCCCTACTGAGTTTCAGTTGCTTAGTCAAAACTCTTCTGTTTCAGGAGGCCTTTGCACCATGAATGCTTCTCAGATGTTTTCCTTTTCCTTTTAGATTTTAAATTATTGATGTTTTAAAAATTTGAAGCCTTCATTTATGTTTTTAATTTTGTACATGGTATATTTTATAACTGTAAGCTTCCTGGAGACCCACATTGGGAAAAGCAAGGTATACATTCCTTAAATCAATAAATAATTAAGTGCTTCCCCGCCCTTGTTGTGCAAATACAGTTGAACCTCTAGTTACGGACTTAAACTGTTTCGGGGTGCCATTTGCACCCTGAAAAATCTGCAACTAGAGTGCCACTTCTGCACATGTGTGCAGCGCAATCGAGCACTTCTGCGCATGCGTGAAGTGCACAGATCGCTTTTGCGCTTGCACGGGTGGCAAACCTGGAAGTAAACCCTTTTGGGTTTGCCATGTTCATAAGCTGAAAGTCCGTAACAAGAGTGGAACGCAACACGAGGTATGACTGTACACATCTACATTTTGAGTTGGTGACAGATCAAGGATTCATACAGACTGGATTGGGGAGCAAAAGACTTCTGTTTTGTTTCTGCTTCTATTAAATACTTAGAATTCAAAACCCCTTGTTTATCTGCTGCAGATTTTTGGGGGGATGTACTTAACTACCTGTTGCTCTTCCCCTGATAAGAAAGTTCCCTGCATGTTGATAGCATCATAACAATCTGAGAAAGTGCTTTGGGTCTTCAAGTGAGAGCTGCTGTAGGTGCCCCTACCCTGACTAGCTTTTCGTTTCCCCCAGAATCCTCCATGCGGAATCTGGAGCAACAAACCAAGGCCCTCACCAACTACCTGTGGAGCCGCAAACGCCCCCTGGAGGCTGCAGATCTGCGCAGGAAGGCTCATGAATTGGAGCAGAAATTTCGGGACAAGAAAAGTGAGTGCAGATTTGTGGGGTAGTTGTGGAGGAGACAATACCTGTTCCCAGAGAGTGAGGATATGATGCTGTTCCCAACTTAGCCATGTAACCTGCTGGGCGATCTTGAGCTAGTCACACTCTTTTAGCCTAACTTACCTTACATGTTGTTGCATGGGGGTGGGTGGGAGAAAGGGGGTTGAATAATGATTGATACTAGTGTGGGAGAAGAGTGGAGTTAAATAAAATAATTCGACTTCTTCTGTCTCAGATGCCACGGGCCCTCTGGATGAGGAAGCCGAGGCGAAGCTGCAGAAAAAGGTCTTGGATGCACTTCGAAAATCGACTTACCACTGGGAGGAGCTGAAGTGAGTGTCCTGGGGACCTTGCCAGAAACCAAGGACCTGATTCTCTTGGGAAGATTTGGTGTGAACATAGCATGCTGTCTCATATTACTGAATGCAGACTGGCAGTCCTTCTTTTATTGCAGAGCCTTTTGTTTCCCGTTCTAAATACAGAGAATCAATATGGTGACTTATTCCAAACAGTAATCTACAGCAAACTTACGTGGTCCTGGACATGCATTCTTACATGGCTTTAGATAAATTCATGGAGAGTAGCACTGTCTGTTGGTGGCTACTATGCAAATGGATGTTTACTTCTTCTAGTGCCAGAGATAAAGTGGGTCTGAATATCAGCTGCAAGCAGAATAGGGCTGTCACCCTCATTTCCTGCTTGTGGGCTTTGCACAGTAATCTAGTTAGCTATTATGGGAGCAGAAGGCTGGACCAGATGGGCCATGGTCTATTCTCAGAAGGTTGAATTAAATTTGGCCAGCCTGCAGAAGACACCCGGCTCTTTATTGTATCAGGGATAAGTCGATAGCAACAACCGGTAGTAGAGCAGATATGACTCATTACACAATTTAGACCAGCAGGGAGCTCTCGCTCAGCCCTTTTTTGTGGTGCGGTGCTTTCCCTTTTCTCTCAGTGGCACAGGCTGTGAGAATTGTGCTCCTTGCTGACTTGGTTATGTGGTTTGTCTTTTCCTAGGTACACTGAAGAGCTCAGCTTTATATACATGGCAGCCCGGATGGATGGGGTTTTTGCAGCTGTGACCCGAGCTTTCCATGAAGTGAGTTGACGTTTCAAGTTTTTAGTGGGTGGAGCAAGGTGAGAAGATGGCTGTGTACTACATGTTCAAAATAACTTGGTGGCTATTAATTTACTAGTAGTTAAAACATCACCAAACATTCATTTAGTAAAACTCTGGATTATTCAGGCTTCTGACTAAAAAAGGTAAAGGGACCCCTGACCATTAGGTCCAGTCGTGACCGACTCTGGGGTTGCAGCGCTCATCTCGCTCTATGGGCCGAGGGAGCCGGCGTTTGTCCGCAGACAGCTTCCGGGTCATGTGGCCAGCATGACTAAGCCGCTTCTGGCGAACCAGAGCAACACACGGAAACACCATTTACCTTCCCGCCGTAGCGGTTCCTATTTATCTACTTGCACTTTGACGTGCTTTTGAACTGCTAGGTTGGCAGGAGCTGGGACAGAGCAACGGGAGCTCACCCCGTCACAGGGATTCGAACCGCCGATCTTCTGATCGGCAAGTCCTAGGCTCTGTGGTTTAACCCATAGCGCCACCTGCGTCCCAGGCTTCTGACTAGTGCAGCATTATTTAGATATGAGAACCCCAGGTTCTCATCCCCTTTGAGCAAAGGATTTGGGGTCTTCTGGCAAGCCCTACCTTTATGTAAGCAAAACAAAAAAAACCCAGAGGGATTCTGTCTCCATCCATTGGCTGAAAGGAACAGGAACCGTGAATAGTTTCAAGAGAAGATCAGCCTGACCTGAGCTGCATATAAGTGCCTTGCTATGGGTCACCACTTTGTCCTGGCCTTGAATAACAGATCGTCCCTCTCTACATTTTCCCTCAGCACCTCTTCCTCATACGTCTTGCCTTTTTATTTTTGGGTTTGTAAGGCTGTTTGCAAACGCTCCCCCCCACCAATTGGTATGAGCGAATTTGGCAAACAGTAATTTGCCACGGCAAACAGGATTAAAAATACAGGAAATAAATAAAATAGATATGGCTTGGGTTCCCTTCCCCTCGTATAAATGCTTTCTGAGCCTGTGGTCAGTATTTCATTCTTGGTGACCTTCTGGGGGCCAAATAACAGTGGATAGGGTGAGAGGCAAAAGTATGCGGATCAGGAAACAAAAAGTTTCCCTTTGTTCAATAGGCTAGTTTCTATACGTATCCACATGCACACACCTCTGTCATCCACCCTGGTGAGCAGGAGCCGTTATTGGAGTTCAAGGGCACATTCCAGCCAGGTTAAGAATAATCAAGGAGGGTATTATTTGTGATGTGGTGTGAGAGTCCTGGGGAGCAAATGGAGAGAGGCCCCAGGATTGACATTCCCCATCCTTGATTTATACACTGCCCATTAAATGACCAAGCTGCTTCACCTGCATTGTTTCTGTAATGGTTAACAACAGCCCTATAAGGTAGGTCAGCATTATTTAGTATGATTCATAATCTGAGACTCTTATACCTGGCTGGCTTTTGCTCGCTCTATTAGCCCATGCACAAGCTGCAGTTAGGTGAGCAAAGTTGCTTTGTACACTCTCCCTGCTGTGGCAGTGCAAAGCAGGTGTTTCCTGTAAGATTTGAATTTCTAGCGGGTATTTGAAAGCTTTCTGGGCTGCGTCTGTGGTATTCCGCTAAGCTTTCCTCAGAGTAGACCCCTAGAAATTGATATACATTAGGTCTATTAATTTTAGTAGGCCTACTCTTGAGTAAAACTTGGTTGAATGCCATCCTGTTTTGTTTTTGTACAGTTAATTACTTTGGTGTTGCTTTTAAAGTGATCGTTATCGCACTGCAGGGTTCATTTGTAAATACCGTACCCTACTTTCAAATGGAGAACGGGGTCATATGTTTTTTATTTTTTTGTATATCATTTTTATTAAATTTTCTAAATTGCATTTCAAAATACTCATTTAAACAACCTTAAATCAATGGCTTCCCTTCTTCCCTTTCCGTGGTTCATTTTGCATACCATACATCCCTGCATATTTTACATGAACTAAATCATTCAGTAATCCATTGTTACATCCATCAAAACTTACTTACACTGTTGAATTTATCTTAATGCTACCAGTGTTTTTAAATGAACACAATTTTCACCCATATATTCAGTAAACGTTTTCCAGTCTTCTTTAAACATGCATTCTTCTTATTCTCTTATTCTATAAATTAAATCCACAAGCTGTGCGTATTCCATCTGTTTTAAGTTGCCATTCTTCTTTAGTTGGGACCACTCTCATTTTCCATTTTTGGACTAACATGGGCCGCAGTAGTAGCATACATAAATAGTCTTTTTTAACACTTGGGAATTTTCCTCTGAATTATCCCCAACAAAAAGGACCCTGGTTTTTTGGGGAAAGGTTCGTATGTATGCTCAATTGACAGCAGTCCTTGGTTTATGAAGCAATTTCTCTTTTTTGCCTCCTTCAGATCCAGAAGAGAGTCTCGGACTTTGAGCCGCGCACCCTGTTGGATTTCGGCTCAGGAACGGGCGCTGTCACCTGGTGAGAAACCATGTCAATTCCTGAGCAGCATTGAGGGAGGGAGGGAGGGAGGGAGGGAAATATTGATGTAAATAAGGGTGGGGAACCTGTGGCCCTTCTGCTGCTGGACTCTTAACTCCCATCAGCCAGCAGGTTAGTGGTCAAGAATAATAGTAACTGTATTCCAGTATCTGGAGGGCCACGGGTTCTTTATCCCTGGTCCAGGAGTCTTCCCATCCCAGCAGCTCGGATTTTTTAGAAGAGACCATTCATAGACGTGCCACCCTGCTCCTTTCTTTCCTCTCCTTCCCCTTCACTTTAGGGCAGCACACGGCATCTGGGGCAAGTGTATCAACGAGTACATGAACATCGACAGTTCGGCTTCAATGTTAGCCTTAGCTGAGAGGCTGATGAAAGGTGAGAGTTGTGAGTGGTGCTATGTGGAGAACTTCATGTGGGGTGGAGTGGGGTTCTCCTTTGCCTAACATCTGTCCAGGAGCCCTATCATGCCAGTGAAATACACCCCCCGCCCCGTCCTGGATTAATAGGTAGGGCACCAGATGCCCAATGAATGGGGAAATTATATGCAGGGACCATTGAAATGAAGGGAAGCTCTGCCCCTTTGCCCTTTTGTTGTGATTTGCACAGGGCAGTTCAATGTAACCCTACTCTTTAAGCATAAAACCTGCGCCTCGGCCGTATGGCTTCAGACCCTTTCTGTACTGCAGTTTCCACCCATTGCCACTAGAATCATGGGAGCATAGGAAACTGCTCCATCTGGTACACAGACTGAGACCCTACCTACCCGCAGGCTGTCTCGCCAGAGTGGTGCATGCTCTGGTTATCTCCCGCTTGGACTATTGCAATGTGCTCTACGTGGGGCTACCTTTGAAAGTGACCCGGAAACTACAACTAATCCAGAATGCGGCAGCTAGACTGGTGACTGGGAGCGGCTGCTGAGACCACATAACACCGGTCCTGAAAGACCTACATTGGCTCCCAGTATGTTTCCGAGCATAATTCAAGGTGTTGGTGCTGACCTTTAAAGCCCTAAACGGCCTCAGCCCCTTATACCTGAAGGAGCGTCTCCACCCCCATCGTTCAGCCCGGACACTGAGGTCCAGCTCCAAGGGCTTTCTGGCAGGTCCCTCGCTGCGAGAAGTGAGGTTATAGGGAACTAGGCAGAGGGCCTTTTTGGTAGTGGAACGTCCTCCCACCAGACGTCAAGGAAATAAACAACTATCTGACTTTTAGAAGACATCTGAAGGCAGCCCTGTTTAGGGAAGTTTTTCATGTTTGATCTTCTTATTGTGTTTTTAATATCCTGTTGGAAGCCACTCAGAGTGGCTGGGGAGGCCCAGCCAGATGGGTGGGGTATAAGTAATAGATTATGATGATGATGATGATGATGATGATACAGGGTCAGGCCATTGGTCCAGCTTTCTCAGTACTATAGACACTGGCTGGCAGTCGCTCTCCAGAGTTTCAGCAGGAGTCTCTCCCAGCCCTACCTGGGAATATCAGGGATTGAGCTTAGCACCTTTTGCATGCAAAACGTACATTCTACTCACTGAGTTATAGCACTTCACCTGTTGTATTTGAGCTTCCACAAACCTCTCCATGTTTCTACCTTTGTTTTTGGTTTTTTTTTGTTTTGGTTTTTTTTAAAAAAATAACTACCCAGGCATTTCTGAGGAGAAGAATCTCTGCATCCCAGGAGTCTACTTTCGGCAGTTCCTCCCAGTCTCACCAAAGGTAATAATAACTCATCATCTTATTTCCCTCCCAATGGGAGCTGCACTCAGAGCAGGATGAGTCCCAGGGGGTCTCGTTAAATCCGCATTCAGGTGCCTACAGTCCCCTGTTGTTCTGTTGACTGGGTACCATTGTGTGTTTTCCAGAATCCCACAAGGATTTCCCACTTGAACTGGTTAACTGCCACATCTAAGCAGGTTCCCCCTCCCATTCCCCAGGCTTAATGATTTAACTGGTCTTCAGCTGAGTTGTTTTTAAATACTTCTTATGCTGTGTAAATTTTCCATTTAAAAAACCCTGCAAGTGGCCAACTTTTGCCACACTTAAGAATAATCAGAGATTTTCTCAAATAATACCAATGGCTTGAGCCATAAGGAAGTTCATGGGAGGAATTTTTCGCGTCTTCTGCTACTTCCCCCAAATCCACAACGTATCTGTTACAGAGGGCCCTTAAGAATATCCATTATACAGAGGCCTCTTCTGCCCTCCCCAACTGCTGCCAGCCACCACCTGTTGGATCATTGCCCTGTGAAGTAGGTTAAGCTGAGAGTGTACCTTTGTCACAGTCACCCAGGAAACTTCATGGCAGAGCAGAGAATGGACTGATCTTCCCGGTCTTAAGTCCAAGAGCTTGACTGTTACACTGCAGAAGTTGTCCACACCGGCTCTAAATTAAACTTTCGGCTTTTTCCCTTTCTTTTTTAAAAGACCCTAAGATTTGTAATTGAATACACTGTTCCTACATATTCCAGCCCCATCTTTTTCTCTCCCGTTGCTCCACATGCAGGTGAAATTTGACCTTGTGGTCTCTGCTTTCTCACTCAACGAACTCCAAAGTTATGCTCAGAGAGTGGAGACCGTGCAGACACTCTGGAGAAAGACAGGTGGCTTTTTGGTAAGTGGACAAACAGGCTTACCCATCTGATACTGTGTTTCTCCCCATAAGTACGTGCAACTGAAGCAACCACATATACCTTCCCTGTTAACCTTGCCTTCCATTCTTCTGTTCCAGGGATGGGGAATAACTGGGTGTGGCCCATGCGGCCTCCCTACCCATCCTGCAGCATATCCTTGCCTCCTCTCTGCCCTCACTCCCTGTATTGTAGTAAGGCTTGGAGAAAGCTACATCTTTGGACCCTGCACACATATTTCACGCTCACCATAATTAGAGGTGAGGGTGTGTGGAGCTCCTATTGGCTCCAGTAAATGGAGGGGGGTATGCAGTTTCTATGGGACACAGGTGGCGCTGTGAGTTAAACCACAGAGCCTAGGGCTTGCCGATCAGAAGGTCGGCAGTTCAAATCCCCGTGACGGGGTGAGCGCCCCTTGCTCAGTCCCTGCTCCTGCCAACCTAGCAGTTCGAAAGCACGTCAAAGTGCAAGTAGATAAATAGGTACCGCTCCGGCGGGAAGGTAAATGGCATTTCTATGCGCTTCTCTGGTTTGCCAGAAGTGGCTTAGTCATGCTGGCCACATGACCCGGAAGCTGTACGGTGGCTCCCTCGGCCAATAAAGCGAGATAAGTGCCGCAACCCCAGAGTCGGCCACGACTGGACCTAATGGTCAGGGGTCCCTTTACCTTTACTTATGCAATTTCTATTGTATCTGCAATTCTCTTTATTTCTCTAACTGTGACCTGGATTCCTCTGTACGTTGAATGAAAAAGGGTCTCCTGATTCTTAGGGCAACTCAGAGGAAACTCTGTGTACTGCTGTTCCTGGATAACCAAGTCAAGGCACTGAGAGAGCAGCAGAAAGTGGAGGCACATGCTTCCCCTATATAAAATCTTAATATTGTAAGCTCCCCAGGACAGGGATTTCTTCTCATGTACTTGGCAAAGTGCCTTGCCCACTGGTGGTGCTAACTTTCCCTTGCATTCCATGCACCGCAGAAGCCTGCTCTTGTTTGGGAATGGGGGGGGGGGGGCTGTTGCTCAGCACCACCCAGTGTATAGCCTCTCCCTTGCCTTCATTTTTCCAGGTTCTGGTAGAGAACGGGACCAAAGAAGGTCATCAGATGCTCATGGAAGCCCGGGATCTTATATTAAAGGTGAGGCACTTCTCTGTGTTTGTGGCCTTTAAAGAAATGCATGCAGGCTATAAAATAGGAGTTGAAGGTCTTTTTAGACCTGTGAGCAAATGCTGGGGGTACAACCCCTGACTTCTTCCTGCTCCCCAGAGATAGAAAATGTGTGCGCGCGCATACACACAGCCTTTAAAAGTGCTGAGTGAGCAAGTGGGAATGAGAGTCATTCTTCCACCTTCCTCTTCCAGTTCTGCGTACTCTCCATGGGACAAAAGGTGATGGCCTCATAACCAAGGGGGGCTGTGATTGTGGGAACCAGAACAAGACATCAGGGGTGCCGTTACACCCATGGGTGTTGTGTTGGTGACCCCTGAAATAAAACGATTGTTTAAAAAAGGATATCGTGCCAGGAAGCACGTCAGTCTCTTTCTCTTAGACTGATGATTGCTTTATGTCTTCCCCAAAGTTTTTCTCTGTAGCGTGGACTGTAATGAATGAGTTTAAGATTCATAATTTCCCTCTTGAAGACCTTTAACCCCAAACTCTGCTAATTAACAAAACTGCTCCAGATTGCCACTCTTATTTGCACAGATACTTAAAAATCCCATTTTAATTAAAGAAGGAAAGTTCATTCCCACCCACCCCATAATTGTAGCAGGCATTTAGGCTTGTCTCCATTTCAAATGCGCCTGAACTTCTAAACAAGTTGATAGGCCTGTTCCTGTGATGGCTGCACCTGCTCGAACTCTGGCCCCTGTATTTTCCTCAATATTTAGCTTCCTTGCCCACGATCGAGGAAGGACTGTGAGAATGACATGCGTGACTGTTTAAATGAATTATGTTTATCTGCACCCATCCATCTTCTTCTGTAGGGCACAGATGAAGTGGTTCGTGATCCCACAGAGCCTTCCGTTTTTGCCCCGGTGAGTTTTGAAATCTTCCTGAAGCTAGATTGAATGAAAAGGAGCTGCTGCTGCTGCTGAATCCTGAGAAGAAGGAGGTCTTATAGATGGTTCCTAGGGCCAGGAATTAGGTGATTTACCTGTTCTGGACAGAATTGTATTCCCCTCCCCCGAAAGGAACAGGTGCCTCATTTGGGAGTGATCCACAATCAGTCTTCATTGCTGAAGTGCTTAGGAGCACCTTTTGCCGTCTTCATCTGATTTGCCACATACAGTCGTTCCTGTTGTTAACCTCAAGTCTGGACTACTGTAATGAACTGTATGTGGGCCTGCCCTTGAGGCTGGTCTGCAAGCTGCAGCTAGGTTGCTGAATGTGGTGCAGCATAGCTAATGCTCCTCTTGAGAATTGCACTGGCTGCCCCAGTATACAACAGAGCCAGGTGTAAGCTTCTTGTATTGACATAGAGGGCCCTGAGCGACTTTAGACCGGACT
Organism: Podarcis pityusensis; assembly: GCF_964106645.2. Taxonomy (NCBI): domain Eukaryota; kingdom Metazoa; phylum Chordata; class Lepidosauria; order Squamata; family Lacertidae; genus Podarcis; species Podarcis pityusensis. The sequence continues at coordinate 41,078,550 of NC_138038.1, read as the reverse complement.
GCTTGAGGAACCGTTTTCTCCCACATCGAGCTGCTCTGTCACAGAGATCGTACTGTTGATCAAGTTTTGCATTGCAGTAATTGGGATAGGGCATTTTCTGTTGTGACACCACCTCCAAGGAGGGAGCTGATTAATGTCCCTTTGGCACATTCTGAAAACCTTCTACCCCATCTTCTGGCAACTGGAACCTATCTGTTTTGGTTTGAATATATTATTGTTCCTTGTTTTATATTGTATATGTTTTTTATTGCTGTGATTTTTAACGGTGTTGCTGTACACCTGCCCTGTGATTTTGAATGAAAGCCAGTCTAGAAATGTTTTAAATGTGCAATATAAATAACAGTACCAAAACTGTCAAACAGATACGTGCGAGTAGTGGGAAGCTAATATGTAGTTCAGATATAACCATCTCAGTATGATAAACCAAGAATGAACAACTTGATGCCCCCCAGATGTTGCTGAACTACAGCTCCCATCATCCTAGCCCATTTGCCATGTTGGCTGGGCTGATGTGTTTTGGGAGTCCCAACAATATCTGGAGGGCACCAACCCCTAAGGTAAAGCAAGGTCTCTTAGACTGAGAATGAGTGCTGTTTCTGCAAGTTCCCTCTACCCATCTCTTGTGTGTTTGAATTCAGTATTTGGGGGGCTTGTTAAACCACAATTTCCTGTTTCATCCTAACTGAAGCCTCGCTTGCAACCTTGGAAAAAATACTGTGGTTTGCAGTCTGTTTTAGTGGGTGGAACATAAACCACAGCTTCTAAATTGTACAAAGTGTGTAAGAAATGCGAGAGGTTTTGAAATGAGATGCAGGAAACAGGCTGTGCATTTCGCTTATTGGACTGAGATTGTTTCATCTGGACCATGTCTAATAAATTCTTCCACTTAGAGCAATGTGGAGTAGATAGGATGCGAAGGCTTGTTAATTTGGGGGGCCCTGTGGGCAAATTAGACTTTGGTTGTCTTCTATTCCCAGAGAGATAAATAACCCTACCATAACCTGAGACTAACAGATACTTTCTACCCTTTCTCTCTTATGCTCAGTGTCCGCACCATTTGCCATGCCCTCGTTTGTCGCCTGACCGTATCCTGCCATGTAACTTCACCCAGACGTATTTCCCGCTGCCTTTCAGTTGGGTGAGTTTCTGCTTATTCCACGTGCAATGCTTTTCCACGTTGTATGTTGATCAACCTCCTGTTGTGTTCAATTAGCTTGGGTTGCTTGTGTAGTTACAAGCAATAGGCTGGTTGGCTCAGCTTCCCTCATTTCCAATATAATTTAACTACGTTTTCCTACCCTATAGACTGCAGAAAAGCATACCGAGCCCTTTTATTAGTTGTCACCATTCATGCAGGCAGTTCCCCTGCACAGCGGGGGCACAAAACTATGACATAGCACACTTGAGAGCATGCACAGAGCAGAAAGCAAGAGGGGGAGGGGGCCAAATTGTGTCCTCACTCAGGGTGCCAATAAAAACCTGCGCACTTGTCCATGGTGATGTGTTTCATATTGTTTTTGTTACATAGAAGCTTTTCCCGTGAATGAATGTTATGGGGCAAAGAGGCATGTTATTAGGCTCCATTAACAGCATCTGTCAAATACCCTGTCCTTCTCCCTTCACCTCTCACATCCTGGAGGATCAGGGCTGGGAAATGCTGGCACGCTGAACCGGATAAGGAGTTGGGCAGCTCCACACCTGATTAAATATGAAGCCAACTTCAAGAGTTGGATTGCCCTTTAGCAAAGGCTGGGAAGCAAATTAGTTAGTGAGGGCGGGAAGCTGTCTTCTTCAGAGATCCATTTTCCCCTTCCCAACCTTCTGTGTCTTCCTCCAGAACCCACCAAAGAAGGAGGAGAAATTCTCATACCTGATCCTACGCAGAGGATCGGGGGAACTGGAGCAGCCCTGGCCTCGGATCACAAAGCCTGTCCTTTGTCGTACCCGCCATGTCCACGTCCACCTGTGCTGTCCCGATGGCAGCCTTCAGCACGCAGTGATTACTTCAAAGAGACACAGCAGGTACAGGATCTCTTCTCCCAAAGGTGGGAGGGGCCTTGGTTCTAGACTCTCATTCATTCTCTGGTGGCGCATTGGGTGTAGACTTTCCCCCTACTTCTAATATTTTTATTTTATTTCAAGATTCAAAGTTATACTTTGTCACTCAGCAGTTATAATCCTATTCCACTTTGATTCTCTGGACAAAGTAACTGCAAGAATGATCAAGGCACCGAAGTAACTTCCCTTTGAGAAAGATTATATCATTTGAGGCTTTTAGCTTAGAAAAATAGCCGGTAAAGTGTCTGTTTGTGTATAACACAATAGAGGTTTGTAATATTGTGTGTGGTGTGGAGTTATGTAAACAGGGAAAGGTTTTTACACCCTCTCTCGTGTAGGGATCATCTTCACCCATCATTCTCTCCTACAGGGATATTTACAGATGTGCCCGGAACTGTGAATGTGGCGACCGCCTCCCTGTTTTGAACCTGGATAGCGAGCCAGACTCGGGAGAAGAGAGAGGCGACACGAATGAAGATCACAGTTGATGGGAGCTCTGTACAGCCACCCTCCTCATCCCAGCATATACCACATCCTCTAAGAGACATCTTGCATCAGATTGGCTTACAAATGCTAGATGGCTTTCCAGAATCCATGAGCTGGTTGGATAAACTGGTGCCACAAGTCACATTTCCAGGCCTTCCTGGCCTGGTGGGGGAACTGTGGGATCTTAGAGAGCAGAAGGTTTCAGTAAGCGTCAGGCAGTTTTATATCAGTGTTAAACATACGGAAGTTGTTCCTGCTCCTTGGAGACACACTGCACATGTATTTAATGTAGATCTGTTTTTGCTGTGGTCTTACCTGGCTGCATATTTATTCATAAACTCCAAAGAGTCATTTTCTACTTAACCAGGGGTGCTTGGCTAGTCTATAGTCTCTGTCCGAGATGTGCAGATTGCAGGCTGAAAACAAAACATCAAGCTCTCTGGTGTGTCTGTTTCTGCTGCTACCCCTTTTCAGGTGGTAGGGTGTACAGGGTTGAACCTTTAAATCCCTCCCCTCTTCTCGCTTCTCTAAAATCTATCTGTTCAAAACCCCTTTATTGTGGGACAGGATAGCTCCAAACCTTCTCCCTGGTATTGTATTCGTAGGAGGAATGTTACGGGAGAAAACTTCCAGAAAAGTATTGCAAAGTGCTTCTGCTTGTTTGTCCTAGTTCTTAGGTAAAGTCCCTGTTTGAAGGGACTGAGTAAACCTGTTGGTGCAGTTACTCTCATAGGAACCTAGTAGGAGGCTTAATGCAGCTGGACTGCATGGGAAGCCTTGCCTATGCATGGGGAACCTGTGAGTCTCTGGAGATTAGACTTCCATCGGCCTCCCATGGTCAGGGATGATGGGGGTGGTTGTCCAGCACTATCTGGACCACCCTAGACAAGCCACCTTTAGGCTGGGAGGAGCTGCCTCTGGGGCTTAGTGCAGATGAATTTCTCCTTTAGAAAGTGGACAGTCAAAGCAGCAGAGATCCTTTCCCTTTCTTTCAAGGCAGGCTCATGGGCGGAAGAATGTGGTTCTAAATGGAATTTGTGGGGGTGAGCCTGAAACAAGGAGCTGGTAGATCTCTAGTTTTGGTCCAGGGCTGAAGGGTGTGATCTTGACTCTTGGTTTCATTCTCAGCTCTGGAATTAGAGGTTTAAAATAGGGCTAGGATGGATCCTGGATTCAGTTCCTTGTTTTGGAATTGGGGCAGAGAGTGGAGAAGAGCCAAGTGTGTGGGAGCTGGGATTCCTGAGGTGTGCAAACAACTCTAGGATGAGTGCTGGAATTAATGTATTATTAGGTGATTTAATAAATACATGAATCCTGTCTGCTATGGTGTTCACGCTCCCAAAGTGGCTTAGCAACAGATAATAAAATATAACAAAGTTTATATAGAGCAAGAACATTGAAGTAAGAGCAGCAGGCTGCACAGATGTTACTGGCCCAGATATGGAAAGAAGACAAAGTTCCCACCAGAGTGGCAGATGAAGTTAATGGACTATGCTGAAATGGCTAAAATGACTGGAAGTGTCAGAAATCAGGAAGACCAAAACTTTAACAAGGAATGGGGGAAATTTATAACTTAGCTTAAGGACCATTGTAAACAGTTAAACTTGTTAGTAGGATTGAAATTATCACTTGCAGTTTAAGGTTGAATTCTGGACATAATGGAAGAGGTTTTTGGATTATCATAAAAGAAGCGGCAGGAAAGGATTAATAACAGGGCCCATAAAGAGCAGGATGGAAGTCCTTGGAATCTTGTTTTTATGATACATTTCTGTAAGATTTTAATTTGAAAAACCAAATAAATTTTATTAAAAAAATAAAGTAAGAGCAGCAGATGTAGTGTGATAAAATTAAAAGGATACAGGCACAGTATCGTAAAATTATTACAAACCAAACTGGAATTGAACTCAGTTTTTAAGGCTCTTGTAAACATCAAGGTTTCATGCTTATCTCCCACAGCTGGAGGGTGTGTGTGTATGAGTGAATACAATGAAGTCCCTGTCCATGGTACTTACTGTCATTAAAGGTCTCAGCAGTAGACCAGAGAAGAGCACCAGGGTTAAGGTTCAGGCAGGTACAGATGAATGTGGATGGTCCTTCAGGTAGCTGGTTCCAAACCATACAGGGCTTCTTAGATTACTACTGCCCTTCTGAAGCTAAGGAGGTCTGGTCAGTGCCTGGGTGGCTGACGACTGCTTTGGGTTTCATGATGGGGAAAATGAGCTATAACAGAGTATTAAAGTAACATTTCACTCCTGCTTGCCAAGTCCAGCTTTTCAGCACTTCCTGCCTTGGGTGAAGCAGATGATCTTGGTTCTTTGCTCGAGATTCACAGCCCATGTGCCGGAGTTTCTTTAGGAAGGATCCCGAGACTCTGGAGTGTGCAAGTGCCCCACTGACTCAGGTTGCATTCCTGGGCATCCTTTATAAAACCCGCTAACTCTCATCACTAGGGCATACTGCAGAGTTCCAATCTTCTGAGCCAAGCAGATGGAAGAGGCAGCTATGCTTTAATGCGCCACCAGGGGGAAGTCTATGATCCTGCTTCTGAATTCTATCAGAAGAGCTTGGCTACAAGGCCAGGCTCATATTTTAAGGCCCATTAAAATAAGGGCAGGCTTCATTCTCATTGCGGAGTGAGTGATCTGAGAAAAAGGTGCATGGACCAGAGAGCTTCATTCAGCTGGTCGTTGGGAAGAGTGCAGAACAGTTTGTAATACCTGTACTGGGCCTTGCCAGGTGTTAGGATCCCAGCTGCTAAGGCAGCCTGGAATTGCATTGTGGGAAAATGACACCCTCCCAGTATCACTGGTCCCTGGTGTGTCAGGATGAAGGGAGGCCTCTGGATCTTGTGACTGGCTCTAGGTCAGAGTGAGCGAATGTAGCTCTAGCAGTCTTCACCTGCATTTAGAGCTGGGAATGCACCATTTCAAAAACCCTGCAGAGTCCCTGCCAACCAGTGATGTCAACCCAAAATCATTACATTTTATATCCCATCTTTCTTATATGGAGTTGCCACACAAAGGATTTCTTGCTGGTCTCTTCTTTGGGCACCAACTTGTCTCAAACCTGCTCAGCATCACTAAGACTTTTGCATCACTAAGACTGTTCTGCATCATGTAGATCACAGATGTGTTACAAAAGGAGGGACAACTCAGAATACTTCTGCTTGCAAATTCCTTAATGTGAACAGAGTTCCAGAGCCCCCTCCCATCCAGACTTCTCTGGTTCGGCTCATGATTTGAGCATGGAAAAAAATCCACTACTCACAGCCATTTCCCACTCTGGAACACAGGTAGATTCCTCATACTAAGCCAAGGGGAGGGGAAAAAATCAATCTAGCTCAGTATTTGACTATGGTTATCTCCTGCTTGGACTACTGCAGGGGCCAGCAAACTTTTTCATCAGGGGACTGGTCCACTGTCCCTCAGACCTTGTGGGGGGCCGGGGAACGAATTCATGTGCCCAACAAATAACCCAGAGATGCATTTTAAATAAAAGGACACATTCTACTCATGTAAAAACACGCTGATTCCCGGACCACCCGTGGGCCGGATTTAGAAGGCGATTGAGCTGGATCCGGCCCCCAGGCCTTAGTTTGCCTACCCATGGACTACTGCAATGCACTCTACGTGGGGCTACCTTTGAAGGTGGCCCAGAAACTACAACTAATCCAGAATGTGGCAGCTAGACTGGTGACTGGGAGCAGTTGTCAAGACCACATTACACCGGTCCTGAAAGACCTGCATTGGCTCCCAGTACATTTCTGAGCACAATTCAAAGTGTGGTGGTGGTGATGACCTTTAAAGCCCTAAATGACCTTGGCCCAGTATATCTGAAGGAGTGTCTCCACGCCCATCGTTCTGCCCGGACACTTAGGTCCAGCGCCGAGGGCCTTCTGGCGGTTCCCTCATTGGGAGAATCAATGCTACAGGGAACCAGGCAGAGGGCCTTCTCGGTAGTGGTGCCCGCCCTGTGGAACGCTCTCCTATCAGATGTCAAGGAAATAAACAACTATCTGACTTTTAGAAGACATCCGAAGACAGCCCTGTTTAGGGAAGTTTTTAATGTTATATTGCTTTATTATTAATAATATTAATATTAATTAGTAGTAGTAGTAATAATACTCCGTTGGGAGCTGCCCAGAGTAGTTGGGGAAAGGAGAGGCCTCCCTCCAGAGAGGCCTCCCTCCATCCAGGCGCACCAGGGACCAGTGATTCTGGGAGGGTATAATTTCTTCCCTGGATGTTGATCTTCCACTTTACCAAACAGGTTTACTGGGTCTATATATTTGAAATGCGGTTTTGTGGAACTTAGACTGACGCCCAGAAGTAGCAATTTCCATCACAAAGAAACCCTTACATGTTTTTTCTTTCATCACCAGTTCAGTTCACTTCCTTGTTTTTACAATGTCTTTTCCAGCTATTGCAAAGTTGTGCAATAGCAGGAAAAATCGTTTCCAAAAAAACCCATGCATTGTTATGCTGCTCCTTGTTGTTGTGCAGTTTGCAGAATAGGAAGAATTTTTGAAAAACTGAAAATCCCGGGGGCAGGGAGGACAGAATGGTGACTTAATACAAGGGGGGAGGAAACCTCCAGTCCTCCAGATGTTGCATAACAACTCACATCATCCCTGACCTTTTACTGTGGTGGCTGGAGCTGATGGGAGTTGGTAGCCCAATAACATCACGAAGCCTAGTGGTTCTCTCTCTCTCTCTCTCTCTCTCACACACACACACACACACACACACGCGTCAAAGGAAATCTCTACTTTTCAAGTGCAATGTTAAAATAGGCAAAGGGTGCCCCCTATTTCAAGTCCTGAAGCCAATGATTGTGTATTTCAAAAAACAATAATATAAATAAATCTTCATTCCAGATACAATTGCTTATCTGCTATAAGGCTTTTGGAGGGGCAATATTTGCTTCAAGCAAATGGCTCGTGGCTATGTTTTCTTTAGTGCTAGGTCAGTGCGCATGCCTGCAGTCCGTTCTGACATTCACAGTTCCTGCCCGAAGAAAAATAGAGCAGGGCTGGGAGAACCCCATTTTTCTCTCCTACTCTCAAGCATGTCTCATTCCAGCCTTAATCTCACCTGCTGGTGCTGTTGTGAGCCAAAGGACTTGGGTGCAAAAAACGTGAGCCTCTGGTCTCCACTTGAGAGTCCTTTTGTAGATTTGTTTCCTTGGCTTCAGACAGTGGAGGAAAAGTCCTGTGTTTTTCTTCGCTGTGGTGGAGTAATGAGGTAGCTAATGTAGCAATCCAAACTTGTTGGTTTGCTCTCAATGAAACCAAGTTTGAAAAGCGAAGGCTCTTGGGTGCGGCTCCAGCCAGCCTGCCAAACCAGTCTTGGAGCTGGCAGGCAAAATAAAGGCAGGTGGGATAGCCTAGTTAGCTCCAGTCAAAATCAGCATGAAGGGTCTTTATCTTGAACTGTGTCAGTATCTTGAATAGCTCAGGCTCCTTGACTAAAGTTGCCTCATTTGCTTAATTATTGCATAACCTCGACAGAATAGAACTTACTGATTTAGTACAAGGGTGGGGGTTCTGTAGCCCAACTATTGCTTGACTCCCAGCTCCCAGCAGCCTCAACCTGCATGAAATCTTGCTGCTCCAAATTTACAGAGCCACCAAAAGGCAGAGTAGAAGGGGGGGGGGAATCCAAGATGGGCCAGATACCAAATTCACAGCCCTGCCAGTCTTAACACCATTCTTGCAGAAGAGGGATACACCGTCCATTTCTGTCCTGTGGGTTCTTAGGAGAGGAACATTTCCTATATTAGCTCCAGGACAGGTGTAGTTAGTCTCTGGTTTCTTCTCAGGGAGGGAGTTTTGTAAGCCTCCCTCAGTCTATTCCAAGGTGTGCCCCTTTCTTCCTCTCCTTTGTGCCATCAGAGCAGTGGGGGAGGAGAAGGGATGGTCTTGGAGCCAGAATAAGGGGGCCTCTGAGGGTGGGTCTCCTTGAGTGGGCAGAAGTGGGCCCCTGTTTGTTTCTACCCCCTGCCCCCAGTGCAGGTGCTCAACACCATAGGAGACAGCTGCCCAGCAGCAGCAGGGAATCATAAAACCAAAAGCCCAGAACTCAACCCCCCCCCCCACTGATCAGTATTCAGAAGGGCCCAAGAGCATCTGACCAGCACAATCTACATGAGTAAAGCTGACCGAAAGTCCAGAGGTAGCATTATTATCAATTTACGATGGGGTGGAAGGTTCGCAGGCTATGAAGGACTTGCTCACAAATTTATTGACAGCTGCATGAATTATTCTAGCCAAGAAGTGGAAGGGGCAAGCAGAATACAAAATGGAAGAATGGTTTAAAGGGGTGTGGGATATAGCTATTAATGATAAATTAACATGTGCCATTAAGGTAAGACAGGGAATATGCAGGAGAAATGATTTTGAGGAGATATGGAGGGTGTTTGTAGAATTTGTACTGTTAAAACAGAAAGGGGCCAAACCATCGCAAGAGGTGTTGAAATTTTGGGAGGGTGGCTAGTTAACAATGGAATGGTTTCAGTGGTGAGGTGCACATTTTTATTCTTATTTATTTATGATTATGACTTTGTCAAAATAAAATAAAAATGAACAACCTACATGAATTCATTGGCAGAGGCAGATGGTCAAGTGTCTTGCTTAGCAGAGAGGGAGATCTGCTGTATCCTGTGGCCCCTGGGCTACCCTGCCAAGGCTCATAAGATTGTGCCTTGAGGTTTTTTGCAATGTTTTGTGCTTGTTTTCCCCTCTCTTCCCCCTTATCCACGTCTGAAGCAAAACGTGAAAGGTGCAGCTATTGAGACCCACGCACTTGTTAGCCTTGACCTGCCAGCTGGAAAACAATCTTCAGCTAGATCAATAGACTCCCGTTTTTTAATGAGCATTTCTTATCGAGAATTTGAGGTGGAGCCCTCGACTGTGGCTGCTATGGCCCAGTGACCTTAAAATTAATGACGAAACGATCGCTTGTAGACTGTTTATTGTAAATGAAATTACGCGTTTGCATAATGAAGGGGAGGGGATGGGATGGGACAAAACCCAAGTGGGCGGGCGGCTTTCTGGAGTATCGGGGTGATTACTCACTCCCTAGAAGGCGGCTAGGATTAGACCGAGGTTGGATGGAAGCAGGAATCTGATGAGGGAGGTAGAAAAGAGAAGGAAGGAAGGTGGAATGCAAGAGAGAACATCTGCAGGACAAGAGACCAGAAAGCTAGATCAATGAGGGAAATAGCAGAGGGTAAGGAACAAGGGAACAAGGTGGGGAGTAGAAGGCTCCATGAAATATCTCTAGAAGGCAGAGGTTGAAGACAGCACCATACACCCAACTGCTGCTGGAACATCTCGTTGCTTTTGATCTTGCTATATATGGATTCTCAGTTCATGAAGACTCCATAGTGTGAGACGCTCTTCCTACTCTTTCCCCCACTCATACTTCCAAAGGGGAGAGCTTTATTGCACCAGAAGAGTGTGAAGAGAGGTGGACTTCTCTGTTTGGGACTAGTTACTAACACTCAAAAGTCCTTTTGGAATCAGACTGGCCCGAAAAGTGTCCAGAGATACGACGGATAAGCCTTTGCCTCTCCTCCCGGTGTGATTTTCCCTACCCTACGCTGCAGAGATGGATCAATTGTTGGAGGTCAAGATCGGCTGCTTGGCAGGTCTGCTGGTGGTCACGCTCATTTGTGGCCTCATCCCGGCGCAAGTTAGATGGTTCCAGAGCAACATGGCCAGAGGTGAGCAGTTGATGGAAGGGATTGGAGTGGGTATGGCCTGATCTTCAGAGGGGCTGGATGCAATGTGACTATCAGAACTTGTGCAGGAGTGCAAATGTTGTGCTGTGCAACATCAGGAAGTCTTTATTGTTAACTCTCTAGGTGGCTATATATTGAGGTGGGTCCCTCTTTACCACTCTTGATCTTTCTGGTGAATCAATGCTCACATGTTCCTTTTACAGATTAGCGTTCCTTCTACTTCCACACCCAGAATAAGTAAACAGGGCTTAAGTGAGCTGAACAAGCAAATTAGCTCTGTTAAAAAACATTACATTTCATTGGGCAAAAAAGCTCTATCCATGGTGCTGGAACTCAAAGGGTGCTTTACACCTCCAGATTATCTCTTGATGTGGTGGATCTTGAACTCTTGAGCATGCACTGAATTCTAAGCATGCAGGTGTTACTCTCCTTTATTAGTAGTATTAGTATTGATTAGTATCCTGCCTTTCAGGAACCAAATCTATGCAAGTGACTTACATTAAGATATATTTTTAAGACATGGATTGGCAGCCTCTACATCTGACATAATCCTTCCTATTCCGCCCTGCATCTCTTCTAGGGAAGCATCGGCGCATCCTCAGTTTCATAGGCTGTTTTGCCGCCGGAGTGTTCCTTGGGGCCTGCATTATGCACATGGTGGCCGATGCACTGGGAGACATCCAGGAGGAACTAAAAAAGAGACGGCAGCAGGTGAGTGCCATCGCAGCAGTCTCTTAAATCTGAATTCCACTGCAATGAATTTGGATGGGCCACAGCTTGGTGGAACAACGTCTGCTTTATATGCAGAAAGTCTGAGCTTCAGTCCATAGCATCTTCAGTTAAAACAAGATCACGGGAGATACCACTGTCTGAGACCCTGGAGGGTCACTGCCAGTCAGAGCAGACTGGTGTTCTTCAACCTTGAGTCCCTATACGTTGTTGGGGGAGACAGTACTGGACAAGCTTAAACCAGTGTCCCGGCTCTGACATTGGCTGAATTGTACAACTGGACTTCAGTGTTCCATGTTTTAGTAAATAACGGTTTGGACCAATGTAACCCACTGTACATGGTGCAGCCTTTGAAGATGGCATGGAAATGTCGACACAGAACATGGTACCAAAAATCTGAATGGAACTGGCCATTATAAACATATTGCACAAGTTTTGTTTGGGTTGTGTGGGGGGGTTTTGGTTTGTTTGTTTGTTTGCTTGCTTGCTTTCACTGCTTCATCTGACTTGTCCAATTCAAAATACTGGGTTTTTTTCTAACCTATAAAGCTGGCTTAAGACCTAAAAGATCACATCTTCCTAGATGTACCTCCTTTTATCATAAGGTCATGAATAGAGTCCCTTCTTCTAAAAGTGCCTGCACACTATGAAGTGAACTACTGTCCATGAACGCTTATGCCAGGGGTTCCTAAACTGTGATCCAAGGACCACCCATGGTCCACGAGCTTCATTCAGGTGCTCCGTGGTGTATATGTATAAGTGCAATCAGAAATCACAGCACAGCATAACTGCTACAACAGGCAGAAAAATCATTAAGTAGTCCATCAAGACCACCAGCAATTTTCAAGTGGTCCAAGGAGGGGGAAGTTTGGGAACCACAAGCTTATGCCATAATAAATTTAAGACTCACCCATTTTGCTACAAGAGATTAACACAGCCACCCCTTTGGAAATTGTTCTAATAATTAGGGGTACTGTTGCACTGGGATTGGGAAAGCAGCAACAAGAGGCCTTAGAATGAATGAATGAATGAATGAATGAATGAATGAATGAATAATAGATAGATAGATGATAGAGATAGATAGATAGATGATAGATAGATAGATAAAGTTTGTGGCATGCAAAAGAAGTTCATGGTTCCAAAATTTGACAGATCTTCAATATCTGAGCTCCCACTGCTTGAATAGGGAGGAAACTTGATTCCACCACCATGATAGCCAATGACTGTGAACCATTCTTGTCCTTAGAATGTTTCCAACTCAGCTGTTTGTTTGTTTCTTTTCCCCCAGGGAGCTTCTATGCATAAGCAGAACGGCACCTCTGAAGGTGATGATGATTCTGAGGTATGTTTCCCCTTGTTTGAACACTGTTGTTCCCCCACCTTTGAGATTGCTGATCAGGTTAGCTTTGGATAGGCACGAGCTGCCATTGTGATCAATTATGGATTATTTATTTTGTAACCTTGGGTATTGGCAGGGGAGTTGAAAAAGCTTTTTATCCATCTTCTGACTCTCCTTCAGGGAATGGGGCTGTGAATTCGGGTGCAGGATCCACACAGTCAAGGATTTTGTTTTCTAGTCAGCTGCAAAAGGCTCTCAAATTTTGCAAGAGTGTATGGGGGTGGGATGGTTGATTAAGATCTCAAGCTTGGCCTCTGCATATTTCACAATCTTTTAATGACTGTTCTAATCTTGCTTGGCTCAGGTCTTGGTTTTGGTTACTTATTTAAGGATCTGTGAACAGAACCATAACAAACCTTTTAAAACATCTACCTTGACTGGTACACTCTCTTGTAAAATTTTGTTATGGTTGTAGTTGTGTTTGCATTATTGCATTTTTGAAATTAATTGCCTCCTGCGGTGAGGAGTTTCTTCCTGCTGTGAGGAGTTTCTGTGAGGAGACACCTGAAGGCAGCCCTGTTTAGGAAAGTTTTTAATATTTAATGCTGTATTGTTTTTAACACTTGATTGGAAGCCGCCCAGAGTGGCTGGGGAAACTCAGCCAGATATAAATAAATTATTATTATTATTATTATTATTATTATTATTATTATTATATCTGGAGAGCAAGATACAAAGGCATATATGTCTGTCTGTCTGTCTATCCATCTATGAAGAAAATAGAATGGGGATGCAGGTGGCGCTGTGGTCTAAACCACAGAGCTTCTTGGACTTGCTGATCAGAAGGTCGCCAGTTCGAATCCATGCAATGGGGTGAGCTCCTGTTGCTCTGTCCCAGCTCCTGCCAACCTAGCAGTTCGAAAGCAAGCCAGTGCAAGTAGATAAATAGGTACCGCTCCAGCGGGAAGGTAAATGGCATTTCCATGCGCTCTGGGTTTTGTCATAGTATTTCTTTGCACCAGAAGCAGTTTAGTCATGCTAGCCACGTGGCCTGGAAAGCTGTCTGTGGAAAAACGCCAACTCCCTCAGCCTGAAAGCAAGATGAGCGCCATAGGCCCATAGTTGCTTGTGACCAAACTTAACCATCCTGGGGTCCTTTACCTTTACCTTACACTTCCTAGGCACAGATCTGAGCCATTCTCCTCTTGCCTCACTTCTTTCCTAGGGAAAACCCACTATTTGTTTTGCTCCAGCTGAATGCAAAGGAAAGCAGCAGAGCAGCAGCGGGACAAGAAGTGTGGAAAATCACTTTGTCACTCCAATGTTATACTCAACTAGCTCCTTCTTATTAATGTGGGGGGGGGGTATAGAGTCAATGGAATAAAATAGTTCCCATCTTGCAGATACAGTGGTACCTCTAGTTATGAACTTAATTCATTCTGGAGGTCTGTTATTAACCTGAAACTGTTCTTAACGTTCTTAACCTGAAACTGTTCCCTTGGCCTGAAAGTAAGATGAGCGCCACACCCCATAGTCACCTTTGCCTGGACTTAACCGTCCAGGGGTCCTTTACCTTTTTACCCTTTCTTTTTCTTTTTCTTTTTTGACCTGCCAGCTTACTGGGCAAGTCACTAGCTCTCAGTTCAGCCTGGCTCACAGGGTTGTTGCTATATCTATCTATCATTTATCTATCTATCTATCTATCTATCTATCTATCTATCTATCATCTGTCATTTGTATATCGCCCTTCATTCATCCAAAGATCACAAGGTGGTATGCAACATATTATTAGGGTAATATGGAAATGGAGGAGAGTATGCCACCTTGAACTCTTTGAGGGAAGGAATGGATACAAATATGAAAAACAAATTTAAAAGGGGGGTGCCGTCGTGTACCTGATTGTGGGAACACAGCCAGTTCCGATACATTACCAAACGGTGAGCTGAAACACATTTTATTGTATTGTATTTTACTTTGTTATTTATTTGCATTTATATCCCATTTTTCTTCCAAAGAGCTTAGAGTGGTGTACGTTTTTATTCCCCCCCCCCCCCCAGCTCTCCATTTTATCATTGCAAGAACTCTGTGAGGTTGATTAGGCTGAAAGACTATCTCTAGACTTTTTGCCCAGGTGTGGATTTGAACCCTGGTCTCCCAGGTCCCAGGTGCAGCCTGCACCACCCTGCTTCTATTTTTCACACCTCTCTTTCCAAGCTCAAGTATTGTGAGCACCTTTTTTTCCTCCCTTCAGGGAGGTGCTGTTGCAATCGAAGACTAAGAACCCTGCCAAGACAACCTTGTTCCAGTTGAGAAATCCTACGGTGGCCCTTGATTGCCACCTGGTGGTGCAACTTTAATTTTTAAAAAACCCCAGGAACCATGGAAAGCTCTTTGAAGACTTGAGCACCTCTTAGGTTTAGATAAAGTCCCTGGGTAAATGAATAGAAGAGCAATAAACAACACCTGGTTTTATAAATCACACATGTGCAGAAACTGCACCATAAATAGCGCCCCCCAAAAACATTTTAAAATGGTATAGGAGGTCAATCAGATCAACCAATGGCCTGGTTAAAAAGGAACGTATTTGCCTGGTGCCTAAAGGTGTATAATGAAGACGGGGAGAGGTTTTTACACCCTCATCTGGTCCATCCAGTGAAGCTGAATGTTGGAAGATTCAGAATAGGCAAAAAAAAGTATTCACATAGTATTTTTATTTTTTATTTTATTTTATTTTATTTTATTTTATTTTATTTTATTTTATTTTATTATTTTATTTTATTTTATTTTATTTTATTTTATTATTTTATTTTTTATTTTATTTTATTATTTTATTTTATTTTATTTTATTTTATTTTATTTTATTTTATTTATTTTATTTTATTTTATTTTATTTATTTTATTTTATTTTATTTTATTTTATTTTATTTTATTTTATTTTATACCCAGGGGTCTCGCAGCAGTTCACAGAATAAAATCAAGATATAAAACCACAAAATACATAATGAAAATAAAAAGAACAACCCAATAGCCCTTCCCTTCCCCTCGCAGCCACAAAAACACAAACACATTTTTAAAGGGCTTAGGATGTAAATCAGATCAACCAAAGGCCTGGTTAAAAAGGAATGTTTTTGCCTGGCGCCTAAAGGTGTATAATGAAGGTGTCAGGCAAACTTCCCTGGGGAAAGCATTCCACAGACGGGGAGCCACTTCAGAAAAGGCCCATTCTTGTGTTGCCACCCTCCAGACCTCTCAAGGAGGAGGCACACGAAGAAAGGCCTCAGAAGATGATCTCAGGGTCCAAGTACGTTCATATGGAAAGAGGTGGTCCTTGACGTATTGCAGCACTGAGCCGTTTACTGTAGCTCTGTGCATAGCTGTCAACTTTTCCCTTTTCTTGCAAGGAATACTATTCGGAATAAGGGAATTTCCCTTTAAAAAGGGGAAATGTTGACAGCTATGGCTCTGTGGTAGCGGGGAATAACGGTCTCCTAACAACTCTCAGCACCCATAATAAGCTACACTTCCTAGGATTATTTGAGGGAAGCCATGATTATTTAAAGGGGTATGATACTGATTGAAATGGACACTGCAGATGGGGCCTTAACTCATGTCCAACTCTTTCTCTCCTCCCATGGCAGATGTACCCATTTGGGGAGCTCGTCATCTCAGCTGGCTTCTTCCTGGTGTTCCTCATTGAGAGTGTGGTGCTCCATTGTTGCCCCAAGGCTGTGCACTCCCACGGCGACCACAACACCGAAGAGGATCACAAGGACCCGCCAGAATCCCACAGCTCTTTCCGGGCATTCGTGCTCTTCCTGTCGCTCTCCTTCCACTCGGTCTTTGAGGGCCTCGCCATCGGCGTCCAAAAGCAGGAGACGGCCGCCATTCAGCTTTGCCTGGCGGTGCTGATCCACAAGGCCATTGTGGTCTTCAGCCTGGCTTTGAAGTTGGTGCAGAGCGGCACGCCCGCCCGGTGGAGGTTGCTGTACTTGGTGGTGTTTGCTTTGATGTCTCCCGCTGGCATCAGCGTGGGCATCGGTGTCTCCCTTTACAACAGTGACGGGACCAGCCTGGCTCAGGCTTTGTTGGAAGGGGTGGCCGCGGGGACCTTTCTCTACGTCACCTTCCTGGAGATCCTCCCCTACGAGCTGCGCTCGCACGAAAGCCCCCTCACCAAGTTCTTCTTCATTGGACTGGGCTTCTCCATCATGGCCATCATTGCCATTTGGGCATGAAAGAGTGGCTCTTCTATGTTCTCCATGAAAGCCCATCACAACGGCACTCATAGGCTCCTCTCTTTCCAGATCCTCCTCTATTCAGCCATGAGAGCCGTCACCTCCGGTGGTACTATGTACTAAGTGAAGGGAAATAACCAGCAACCCACATGGACGAAAATGCAACATATATGAAGCAATGGAGCTTGAGCGACAAATACATCATTTTTAGCTTTGCTCCCTGAACTATTGGAAAGCCACAACCATCAGCACAATATCCTAGCAGCAGTGATAATTAACACAGTCAGTAGACCTAACACAAGCAATGGCATCACTTCTTTCAATCATCGTGAAAGACTAAATGTACAGTATGTAGGGTCTACCTGCAAGGAACTCCGGAACAAGTAGGATATTGGCTAAGGGGTAAATGGGACATTTTAAAAGAGGCTGTTGGGTTTTGTGTATGTGGGTGGAAATATACACTGAGTTGTTTTGTTTTGTTTTGTTATGTTACCCTTTTGTCTGTCTTTGGGGAAGGTATGTGTGCGAAGGATGTTCCTACATGTGTGAGGAAGAGGGTGTGTGTGTGTGTGTGTGTGTGAGAGAGAGAGAGAGAGAGAGAGAAGGGGAAGTATCCCATGTGAAGTGTGTGTGTGTGTGTGTGTGTGTGTGTGTTTGATGGTGTCCTGGTTCTCACTGCTAGATGTATGTTTTGTGGATGTGGATGGAAATATACACTCAGTGTTTTGTTTTGTTTTGTTTTGTTACCCTTTTGTCTGTCTTTGGGGAACGTATGTGTGCGAAGGATGTTCCTACATGTGTGAGGAAGAGTGTATGAGAGAGAGGGGGAGGAATATCCCATTGGTGTGTGTGTGTTTTTGATGGTGTCCTGGCTCTCACTGCTAGATGAAGAACTTAGACTTCCAGCTTACTTTCTACCAAAGGCTTAAATGTTTAGATCAGAATGTTATGTAGGTCAGTTTTCGAGTCATAGAAACCAGTGGGTGCATAAGAGGTTAGAAATAATGGCTAAGCACAAGTGACATGCCCTCTGTGCTCTACTTTTGAAGGTGCTATTGGTGTGGCAGTTGTCCCAAATCTTGGAACTTGGCTTTCAAATGAGCCCTCATCCAAGTGATTATGCAAGGCATGCTCTTGCTGCTGCTGCTGACAGCACCGCATCCTTTGAGATGGGGGTGGACTCAAGAGTCTGCTTGGCATCCAATTTATTCCCAGAAAGGAATTTAAACTTGGGACAGACAATGTTTTGGGGGCAGGGTGCTCTTCTGTCAGCCTGACAGCCCCCTACCCCACCTGCCTATGAGGCTCAGTAAGGCAGTCAGCTGGGATGGGTACTGCCACCACTGCACACACCCCCATCCCCTAATGTCTGCTCCTCTCCAGCTTTCTTTTGCTCCCAGTGAAGCCTCCAGGCAGCGGGTGTAGAGGAGGCTTTGTGTGTGTGGCCATTTTCAATTTTGCCTGGAGTGGTAAAATGTCCTGGGCCAGCTCTGGCCAGGCCCTTCCACAGAATCCACATCTCCATCTTCCAGCCCACTGCATCCCTCTTCTGGATTAGGCTCCTCTTGGTGTCCTGATTTCAACTGTTCCAGCTTGCTAGGAGCTTCCATGGGATCATCCAACTCTTCACCAGTTCCTCCTCAGCACCCAACTACCCTCTCCATGTCTCATGACAGACAGGGTATCCCCATGTGTGGGGATAGAAAGGTGGAGAGAAAACCCAGAAAGAAACCAGTGTCTATTTCTTCCTTCCTTCCTTCAAATCACTACACCACTCTAAAGTAGATAAGGTCCTTAACTGGGTAGTGGGCTATATGCGGGATAGATCCAGGCCCTGTGCTGTTGAGGGTGAGGGTAAGGCAAAAGCAACAGACAGAAGGTCTTCTAATTGCTCAGGCCAGTCAGCTATGTAGCTCAGCAATTGTATACTTTGGCCTTAATGTACCAGGGGCACCCTTCTTAAGATTGTCATGTGCATTGTTTGAAGGAGCAGGGGATGGACTAGGCCTTTGAGGTCCCTCCTAATGATACAATGCAGTGATTCGGGGCTCTCCTGCTCATTCCTAAACAGTTGTGAGGCAAGAAACCTGTTGATCTACAGCAGGGGTGACCAATTCCCGAGAGACTGCGATCTACTTTCAGAATTAAAATCTGGCAATGAAAATCTGGGGTTCAGGTCAAAGTTTCAAAGTTGTTGAGCTTTTTTTAGGGAGGAGGACTTTCTTAGGAGGGAAGTTCCGTTTTGGGGGGAGTTAAAACCAAGGGTCTAAGGGAGAGAGACTTTCTCTCTCACAGTAATATCGCTTTGAATGAAAACAGCCACAGAGAGAAAGCTCTGTCTTCCCTTCCACTGATCACACAACAATGGGGGCGGGGCAGGAGTCCGTTTCAATGACGCTAAGGAAAGGGAGCCAGAGATCGGCCTGCGATCTACCAGTAGATCCCCATCGAGCTGTTGGACATCCATGATCTACACCCAACCATTAACAGAGCTACCAGTGGGATCCCAACCTACTTCTACTGTAGGCAATGCGAAGATGTTGTCATACCACAATGTAAAGGTACACAAAGCCAAGTCAGAGTGAGGGCAGGAAATATTTCCTTTACTGAAAATAAAGAGTTCCCAGACAGCACCATGCAAATGATCTGATTTGTTTACATGGAAGTTTGGATGCCTCACTTTCACATACTCCAAGAATGCATGAGAGGGTGGTGAGGGTTTAGCTCCATGTGTTTACATAAGTAAGTCTACAGAGTGCAGGCTGGCATTTGCTTTGATTTGCATTAACTTGCTGTCACCTGCCCAGTGATGTGTTAATGAAGCATCTGTAGTAATAGCAATAACGATGACAATGAAGAAAAAGAAGATGCTTATCAATACAGCTTAATCAAGAAAATAAATGGCTTAAGAAAAAAACTTCTGTATGCCTGAAGGACCGTCTCCACCCCCATCATTCATCCCAGTCACTGAGATCCAGCACTGAGAGCCTTCTGGCAGTTCCCTCACTGCGAGAAGTGAAGCTACAGGGAACCAGGCAGAGGGTCTTCTCGGTAGTGGCTTCCCACCCTGTGGAACGCCCTCCCATCAGCTGTCAAGGAGATGAGTAGCTATATAAACTTTAGATTACATCTGAAGTAATCTATTAGCCTTGTAAGATTTACTTCACACATCCTGCATAGGTGCCTACCAGTAGAAACAATCAGGCTGGAGGGCATTCATAACAGGGACTTCTAAATTGTGGCTTTGCAGCTGTAGAACTCAATTCCTTCTGAGACTGAAAAGGCTCCATTTCTCATGTCAATTAAGCAGAACTTTACAATTTCAAAAGCACCCCTCTCCGGCTTGTAATGGCTAATATAAACTGGGGTTATAAATGGGGGCTTTGTGTACTGGGGTCTGGCTGGCTGATAGTTAATTATGTGCTGATATTTAGGCATTAGTATTATTTTTATTATTATGGGTACATGTGACAGAGTCTTTAGTGTTATCATCCCAAACTTGTGTAAAGCTCTGGTGACAGATTCAGCAGGCGCCTTCTGTTTCATCCTTTAAATACCTGCTGAAAACTTTTTATGCCACCAGGCTCTTGCATGCAGTTAAGAAATTATGTTTCCATAATGATTAGTTTATCATCTCAGATCTTAAATTTGTACATAGTTTTATTGCGTTGTTGTAAGCAACTTTGATATTTATTTATGACACAGTGGAATATAAATAAATAAGCTCCTTTTCAAAAAGCGGCTTATAAACAAACTACTAGATTTATAAACTGAGTAAAAGCCAAACTGGCTGGAATTTTACATCATCGGAAGTATTTTCCAAACATAAAAGAAGGCATTGCTTGTATTTCGGTTAAGGTTGTTTTAAAAAGACAAAACAACCAGAAAAGTGAGTGGGAAAGAAGCTACAAAATCAAGGAGGAAACCTATCAGATTTCACAGTTCTTTTTTCTCACAAGCTGATCCCTGGTGTTCAGCTCAGGCCTCAGAACAATAATATAGAATTTGGGGAGGAAGATGCAACCCAGCAACCCAGCGCTAGAAGTCAAGATAGAGAAGATCTCCACAGCCACCATAAGTTTTCCTTTGGTGCTCAGGTAGGTGGGGACAAAGGACAGCCAAACACTGCAGAAGACCAGCATGCTGAAGGTGATGAGCTTGGCTTCATTGAAAGTATCAGGCAGCTTCCTGGCCAAGAAAGCCGCAGTGAAGCTGATGATGGCCAGAACACCCATGTAGCCCAGGACAGTATAAAACATGGGGCCTGATCCTTCATTGCACTGCACAATGATCTGGCCAATCTGGGAGTGCATGTCAAACTCTGGGAAGGGGGGAGAGGTTGCCAACCACAGTGCACAGATGCCAGTTTGAATAAGAGTGCAAAGGATGATGACTGACACTGCCAGCCTCTTCCCCACCCATTTCCTCATCCTGTTTCCTGGCTTGGTGGCCATGAAGGCCAGAACTACAGTGATGGTTTTTGCCAACACACAAGAAACAGCCAAGGAGAAGATGATTCCAAACACCGTTTGACGGAGAAGGCAGGTCACCTTCCCAGGCTGCCCAATGAATAGGAAGGAGCAGAGAAAGCAAAGCAAGAGGGAAATGAGGAGGGTGCAGGTGATGTTCCAGTTGTTGGCCTTGACAATGGGAGTCTCCTGGTGTTGAATGAAGATCCACATTACCACTAGTGTGATCAGAAAAAGGGAAAGTGCAAATGAAGCCAGAATTATTCCCAAGGTCTCTCCATATGATAGAAAACTTATAGTTTTAGCGATACAGCCATCCTGATTTCTATTTGGATGTTGATCCTCAGGGCATTTGTTACAGTGGTCTGCATCTGAAAGTTATAAATCTTAATCATTGAAAATGTGCATGGATCTTCTTCAGCATCAACTGTTTCATGGTGTGGCATGAAATATGGCCTCGGTAACATTTCTCTTGGACAAGAAGAACAGAATCCCTTCCCCTTTTTTGATGGTAATGTGATAAAACAAAGGAATCCCCTTTCTAAGGAACACCCTTTCTAAGGACTATCTGCAATGGCCCATTCACACATCAGAGTCATGGGCCTTTGAGAACATTTATTTTACAGACACCTGGATTAGCATTCCCCATGTAACTTTGCAGTCTCTACTTACCTGTCAAGGCTGAAATCATGCCTTCAGAGCACTGAGGACAATCATAACAACAAATCTGTTCCCCCTGACGTGCCATCTTGCTTTGTCCAGGGTGGCAACTCTCAGCACATGTGGATTGTGGTGTGATCTAAGAATATCCAGAAAGAAAGAATTTAAAGTATAAACAATTGGTATTGAACTGCCAGCCCACAGGGCTACTGAAGGCCTAACGTGAATGTATAAAGATTACCCAGTCCTTACACCTCCTCATCCCCTCTCCTGGATTTCTGCAGATTCCTCCTGAAATACCTGCATGGAACCAGAACAGGTTGGACTTTACACTATTCTGTGTGGAACCAGGCGCAGGCAGGATTTGTTCAGAATCTATTGTTCTGGAGAATATCTGTGTTTCCCACCTGGTTAAACTTGTGATTCCACACAACAGCACTTCCATTGATGGTGAACTTCTTTCCTTCAGGAGCCTTTGAATCAAGTCTTCCAACGCGAACTCTGTGTATGGACAAATTGGGGAATGTGACAGTATTGACGATATCATATCCTGTTGCCCAGTCTCCATTTTCATCAAAAAAAAAATTCTTCTCCAGCACTGTTGTTGAAACGGATGTGTTTCAGGAAGGAGTGAAGCTACGTAGATTGGAGAAGAAAAGGACATGTTACTGCCAATTGCAGTAACAGTTACTGTGTTTTACCTGGAATTTACTTTCTTGTTTGGGGGCTTGTAGACACTTCCACTTGTCCCATTCCTTGAAAGTGTGGGTCTGTGTGTTTCCACTTGACCTACATTTCCTAGGCAAGGGACGTGGGTGGTGCTGTGGTCTAAACCATGGAGCCTCTTGGGCTTGCCGATCAGAAGGTCGGCGGTTTGAATCCCCGTGACGGAGCAAGCTCCCGTTGCTCTGTCCCAGCTCCTGCCAACCTAGCAGTTCGAAAGCATGCCAGTGCAAGTAGATAAATAGGTACCGTTGTGGTGGGAAGGTAAATGGTGTTTCCATGCACTCTGGTTTTTGTCATGGTATTCCTTTGCACCAGAAGCAGTTTAGTCATGCTAGCCACGTGGCCTGGAAAGCTGTCTGTGGACAAATGCCGGCTCCCTTGGCCTGAAAGCGAGATGAGAGCAGTGGACCCATAGTCACTTTTGACTGGACTTAACCATCCTGGGGGTCCTTTACCTTTACCTTACACTTCCTAGGCACAGATCTGAGCCATTCTCCTCTTGCCTCACTTCCTTCCCAGGGAAAACCCACTTTTTGTTTTGTTCCAGTTGAGGGCAAAGGAAGGGTTTTCCCCCGGGGAAAGCAGCAGAACAGCAGCGGGACAAGAAGTGTGGGAAATCACTTTGTCACTCTGATATCATACTCAACTAGCTCCTTCTTACTATTGTGTGGGGGATATAGAGTCAATGGAATAAAATATTTTCTCAATTTTCATGGTTGCCATAACGAGATATGAGGCCCGTGTTGAATATGCTTTGTTCATAACCTTTATAACCTCCCTGAACTTTGTCAGTTCCAGATGCCTTGGATTTCAGGTCACATCATTCCTGACCGTTGGTCATTTTGGCTGGAGCAAAAAGGAAACTGTAGTCAACAACATTTGAGGAATACCAGGTTGGGGAAAGCTAGCAGAGAACATTTCAAAATTCTGCGAAGAAACACAGCATCTTAAATCATCATGGTTCATCAGGGCAACCTCAGTATTTGTATATGTATGTGTGTTGTTGCTGAATCAAACTCAGTCAATTGCTAAGTAATAAACCTGAATCCAGCATTCATGGTCATATATTAAGTAGAGGTGGGCATGAGTTTCCTACCTGCCATGGGTAAACATTTGAGCCATTTCTTGTGGCACCATTGAGTGTTGCCTTCTGCCTAGATCTTGATGAAAACATGGCGTGGAGAGCATGTGCAACAGCGTAAACTGCATTGTAAATACTGTAGCTCTGACCAGACATTCCCATTTCAAAAACCAATCCAGAGAGGCTCTTCAAGGTTTCTTCTCCAGTACAGTTTTTTACGTCTTCTGCAACAATGCCCAGTGAGGGAAATGCACACATAAATGAGACAGACCAGAAATGATGGATGTAATAAAGTGTAGATTGATTAGGATGTATAGTCTCAAGGAACTCTTCATATTTTGCCATATAATTTGTGTGGCATGTGAAGGACAAGGTGCCATTGAAGGTTTTTGGTGTGAATGCGTACTTAACCGGCACAGTTGTGAAATCCCACTGAGCTGTTATGATCCAAACCCTCTCTTCTGGCTTCCTTTCAAGAAATTCATGCAGAAATAGAACCATTCGTAAGCTCTCCATAGTCCGTGACTCCCCGTGAACGAGAATCACATTGGTTACAGCCGAAAAGAGAACTGTGCTTATTCTCACCAAGTTCTTATCTGTTAGCAGTGCTTCATCAAAGACCTCCTTCGGTGTTGGAATAATTTCCTTAAAAGCCACACAAATATTGTTCTGGTACAGCCAAGGCATGAGAGTCCTCAACAGTAGTTCTCCAATGTCATCATCTGAAATAATAAGGCCAATCCAAGTCCATCCAAAATGCTGAAGCAGCTGAACAATCCCAGCATACTGAGGACGTTCATTTGGCATCATCCGATAGACAGAAGGGAACTGTGTTTTATCGCTCAGTGCAGGGTCGAAGGATTTATAGCTGAGCTAAAAACCAGGAGCAACAAAATTTTTTAGACCTAACCAAAAATTCAGATTTTTCCTTTGGTGATCTGGCAGGAAGACCGTTTAGGTCATTTTATATTTGATACAAATACTGCAGGGACTATAAACTCTCCAATACCACAAACTAGACATGATTACTGAGCTGATTAAAGAAACACATAAATTAGGTGGGCCGGGGGGAGAGGGAGAGAGGGAGAGCATATATACATGCCGACACTTTTATACAGGGCATATTTTAAAAAGAAAAGTTAACAAAAGGCTTCCAGTTCTATTCCTTGTTATTTATTAAATTTTTATACTACATCATCCAAGATAAAAACACAAAAATATGTACCATGATGACAAACAAAAGCAATACCCACCCCAGTTTTAAAGGCTGTAGGTTGTTTAATTAGCTAAATGCCTGGGAGAAGAGGAATGTTTTTGCCTGGTGCCTAAAGATATGTAATGAAGGCATCAGGCAAGACTCCTTGGGGAGAACATTTCACAAGAAGGGAGACACCACAGAAAAGGCCCATTCTCGTGTTGCCACCTGTCAAACGTATCCTGGGGAGGCACATTACAAAGGCCCTCAGATTATGAGCTCAGGGTTTGTGTCAGTTCAAAGAGGCAGTCCTTGAGGTATTGCGGTTCTGAGCCATTTAAGGTTTTATAGGTCAAAACCAGCACCTTGAGTTCGGCCTGGAGACTAATTTGCAGCCAGTGCAGTTGGGCCAGAATTGGTGTCAAACTGTCTTGCCCCATATGTGAGAAGAGCATTGTGAACCTGACTTTTTATATAAAAATTCAGAATATTTCTTATTGCAACTTACTATTCATTATTATAACTTAGGGAGAAAATGTTAAACTGGAGGGGGAATGGAGAAGGAAGAAAATGAGGGCAGATTAACTGGACTGATTAAATCCAGGGTTGTTCTGGCCTTTAATGAGATGGTGCTGGCCAAACCACTCAAAATGGCTTCTGATGTCACAGTGTACATTTCCTCCTGTTCATTCACGTGGGTTGATAGTGAGGCCTTCTGGAACCCAGCTTCTATTGCATGCATTTCCCCATAGGGTCAAGTTAGTCCCTGTGTTAAACACAAGGAAGGCCATGGGTACACAAATGTGCTTGTTCCACTAAATACTCCTACTGGTTGCACCTATGTATACAGTACACACCTGCGGCATCTTATAGATATTTAAGATGTGGGGCATCTGCTTAGAGTTATGAGAGGTGAGCCCTCCAATGATGGCCATTAGTTTGTATGTCTTGTCACAGATGTAGTTAATGGGGTTCCCCTGATTTTGGAAAAGGAGTTCCATAGTCCCAGCACAGGATCCCACTTCATTGAGAACAGTAGGAGTGATGATGGATGATAATGTTGTGTTAGGCAAGAGGTGGTCGTTATTGTTGATCTCATTCATGGCCAAAATAAAGGCAAGGACTTGATGGTAGTAATTGTGTATTATACTGCAATGATATTTCAATATAGACTTAGGGCTGTTGCATATCCAATGATTTAATGTACAGAGTGGACTTATTGACCATTGGAAGCTGTTCCTGAACTACAGTGGTACCTCAGGTTAAGTACTTAATTCTTTCTGGAGGTCCGTTCTTAACCTGAAACTGTTCTTAACCTGAGGTACCTCTTTAGCTAATGGGGCCTCCTGCTGCCACCACACCGCCGGAGCACGATTTCTGTTCTCATCCTGAAGCAAAATTCTTAACCCGAGGTACTTTTTCTGGGTTAGCGGAGTCTGTAACCTGAAGCGTATGTAACCTGAGGTACCACTGTACCAGGCACAGGGTTGTTCTGTGGAAATTATCTCTATAAGTTAGGGTTGCCATATTTCAAAGAGTGAAAATCCAGACACAAAAGTTGTTGTGCCCCAGATGTATGGCAGCCCTAAAGGTAAAGGGACACCTGACCATTAGGTCCAGTCATGGATGACTCTGGGGTTGCGGTGCTCATCTTGCTTTACTGGCCAAGGGAGCTGGCGTGGTCATGTGGCCAGCATGACTAAGTTGCCTCTGGTGAACCAGAGCAGTGCATGGAAACGCTGTTTACCTTCCCGCCGGAGTGGTACCTATTTATCTACTTGTACTTTGTGCTTTCACAACTGCTAGGTTGACAGGAGCAGGGACCGAGCAACGGAAGCTCACCCCGTCGCGGGGATTTGAACCGCCGAACTTCTGATCAGCAAGTCCTAGGCTCTGTGGTTTAACCCACAGCGCCACCTGCATCCCTAGGCTCGTTACCGATGTAAGCATAAATCAAACTACAATTCTCCCTTTTAGTATGTAGGCTTCAGAACTTTAGTAAGAAGCAGCAGCAACGCGAGGGGCCCTCAAAGAGCTGCCACGTCAAGGTGCAGACTGGACCCCTCAGAGAGTTGTATCCAATGAGTCTTCTGCCAGCTACCCTCTGCAAATGTCTGCAGCATTTTGATTGGATTTTATATGAATTCTTTGCCTGTAAACCCTATAAAAGGTTCAGGGGGGTAACACACACACACACACACACACACACACACACACACACACACACACACACTGTTCAGCCTTTGTGGAAGTGACAGTGCTGAACCTATTTACTGTAGTAAATAATTTTTGGACTCTTTCTTCAAACCAACTCACAAGTAGTTAATGGCACTAGTGAGACAGCAGATTTGCCCTACAACAGAGGTAGAATGTAGGTGTCGTATCTAGTAGCCATCAATAATCTTATTCTCCACGAATTTTGTCAACAAGGCTTAGAATTCCACCTTTCACTTGCCTTGGCTTCCCAGACTCCCTGCAAAAGTTAGTTCAGGAATAGACACCTGCCCTATCAGAGGCACCAGTTTGAGAAGGCAATTGAGGCAGGGCCAAGGCCATGTTTGTGATGTGAGGATCTGGGGACAGATCCCCAATGTGGTGGCCTTGTGGCTCATTTCTCCTCTGGGTGGGGCCACTGGCAGGAGGCTGCTTCAATCACTCCTCACTTCTGTAGTAGGAGGGGAAAGAAAAGGAGCTGGCTGCTGGAGGCATGCCGTGCTTGGCTCCAATGTTTGGCACACCGTGCTTTTGGGGCATAGCAGGGCCTCGGCCCTTACCCCCAAAATATAGGGGGACGCAAAAGGGCTCAGCCCCTAGGAGCCGGTGCCCCCTGTGCCCTAGATATTCTACTGGGAAGAAAGATGCAAATAATTCATTCAGTTCTTTATGCTGCTTTTGCATACCATTGACTAACTTATTATCCAATGGATCATTCACCCACTCTAGCCAGTCTCTTCCAAATAATCTATTTAATAAAATGCACTCTTCAAATTCTTTTGAAGAATCCTTTATTGACTTATTGCATTTCTTTTGTCAAAAATTGTGTTCTTGTTCATTTTCATTTGGACAAGACTTTTATTTTCTACACTTGATCTTAGCCAAAAGGCCGAGAAGCGATATCCTGTTTTAATGAAAGACTGGGGAAAATTATAAAAAATAGATTTAAAATTCACAGCATATTATTTGATAAAGGAATTTTTTATGAAAATGATTTATAGGTGGTACTTGACTCCTAGTAAATTGGCTAAAATATATAAAAACAACAAGAACACATGTTGGACGTGTAAGCAGGGGGAAGGAATCCTATTTCATCTGTGGTGGATCTGTCCCCAAATTTAAAAATTCTGGGACACTGTCTATGAAGAATTAAAGAAAATGCTCAGACAAACATTCTCTAAGAGCTCAGAGACCTTTTTACTGGGCATTATGACAATAAACACCCCAAGAAAAGCAAAAGAGTATTTCTATACGCAACAACTGCGGCTAGAGTATTAATTGCCAAATGCTGGAAAGGGGATTTGATACCAACTAAGGAAGAGTGGCAAATGAAATTGTGTGAATATGTTGCGCTAGCCAAAATGACAGAAGCAATAAGAAAATTCTATGTGTAAACATGGTTCCCAAATCAAAACTTGGATGTGTCCAGAGTAAATTTCACAAAATAAAAGACAATTAGAGAAGATATCCTATATAAATAGAAGGTCAAAAGTATACTAGAACACAGTACAAAAGAAAATTAAATAAAGAGAGAAGCTGTTAAGAGGTAGGGGGGAGTCAATTATTATAAAGAGGATACGAACATGTATAGAATAAGTAGATTATGTAAATGTAAAGGAAAAAGTGGTGATAGCATGTTCATCGTACTAAATTACATTTGGGGTCCAATATCACTATTCCCAAAAATTCTGTGGCGGAGTCTGCCCCTTTTGGGACTTCTAGATTGTTGTGCTTTGTCCTCTTTCACACAGTGTGACAATATCTTTAGTAGGTCCTTCACTGTCCTTTCTATAGAGTTTGCATCTATCTATCATCTGTCAATCTATCTGTCACACATCCTTTCTGGATAAAGAATTGTATTAAGGGTTTGGATTTCCACAAGAACATTTAGAATAATTTTTACCGGTGGAGAGCAATAGTTCTTTCACAATAAGGACTTCTTTTCATCGATCCTCTTCTGATACCATGTTCACACTATGCTATTTAGTTGGATGTCTTACTTACGTGGAATGTACTTCCTCGTCTGGAGTCGTATTAAATGGAATCTCCTCAAGGCTATGAATTAGAAATGAAGCAAATTCACCAATGACAATATTCTCTGGGATGCTGAACCCATTTCGAAGCTTTGGCTGCTGCCCCATTGCACTGTGCACATTCTTGTTGACAACCTGAGGCAGGTGCATCAGCAAAATGAGCAGCAGGAATGAGGTCCATCTGGCTACCAGAAAATCTTGCCCCCAGCTGGTCATATTCATTGTGACAGAAAAACAGAACATGAGTATTTGGTG
Source organism: Podarcis pityusensis (assembly GCF_964106645.2). Lineage (NCBI taxonomy): Eukaryota > Metazoa > Chordata > Lepidosauria > Squamata > Lacertidae > Podarcis > Podarcis pityusensis. The sequence goes on along the minus strand of NC_138038.1, from coordinate 41,049,327 downwards.
GGCGGCAAGGGAGAAGAATGCTTCAAAGCCTCATCCGAGTTAATTTTCAAACATATTTGACAGAATGCTTCAAAGAGCTGTGTGTGAAAAGTTGTTTTTAGACTCGCCTTTATAGACGTGGAGTAGCATTCCACCAATATTTAAGGTGGATACATCTATTGCTCTCTTTCTGATTGTGTTGGGATCCCACTACAATTACATGAGGACTGTGATTATGATAATTATAGGGTAGGTAAGTACCTTTTCCAAGATTCTCACCTCTCAACAAAGTTAAGAAAAACATCTTTCGCTTCCTCATATTCATGTCTGCTAATGAAATGTTCAGTGCTGAAACTGAGGGCAGGCTAGGTTTTCAGTAGGGTAGGAATGCTCCTATAGCTAAGTAGAGTAATAAAACCCAGATTCTGTAAAAAGAAGCATAACATTTCTATAACTTAAAAAAATCTATTGGTCTAGTATTGTGAAACGTGGAATAAATCTTCTATGTGATTTGGTTTATGAAAGAAACAAGTTCTTTTGCTACTTTCTCTTATTCATTGACAGGTTCAGTTAGCTGAATCCAACTGTTAATCAAGCTCAGGAAAGTTTGCAGATTATTAATATGGATGTTCTAGGATGTATAAGAAAGGCAAAGCTGTACTTCTTATGAATTAGAAACAGTAGTTCTCAAACAGCATGATCAAATTTGTCTTCCCCATCCCCACATACACTTTAGATGCTAAGAGTGGAAGCAGATGAGGCAACAAAGTAAAAGGGGGAAAGTGGAAATTTACCACTTCACAAAGTGCTTCAAAAACAAAAAAGTAGACACAACCTGGTCTATAAGTTAACATTCTCAAAATAAAAATGACCATCACATGAAAATGAAGAAAACTGAAATTATCAGTCAGGTAGCATAATATTGTTTCCTCACAAGCTGATCCCTGGTGTTCAGCTCAGGCCTCAGAATAATAATATAGAACTTGGGGAGGAAGATGCAACCCAGCAACCCAGCGCTAGAAGTCAAGATAGAGAAGATCTCCACAGCCACCATAAGTTTTCCTTTGGTGCTCAGGTAGGTGGGGACAAAGGACAGCCAAACACTGCAGAAGACCAGCATGCTGAAGGTGATGAGCTTGGCTTCATTGAAAGTATCAGGCAGCTTCCTGGCCAAGAAAGCCACAGTGAAGCTGATGATGGCCAGAAGCCCCATGTAGCCCAGGACAGTATAAAACATGGCGGCTGATCCTTCATTGCACTGCACAATGATTTGGGTAGTCTGTGAATGCATGTCAAACTCTGGGAAGGGAGGAGAGGTTGCCAACCACAGTGCACAGATGCCAAGTTGAATAAGAGTAAAGAGGATGATGACTGACACTGCCATTCTCTTCCCCATCCATTTCCTCATCCTGTTTCCTGGCTTGGTGGCCATGAAGGCAAGAACCACAGTGATGGTTTTTGCCAGCACACAAGAAACTGCCAGGGAGAAGACAATCCCAAACACTGTTTGACGGAGAAGGCAGGCCACCTTGCCAGGCTGCCCAATGAATAGGAAGGAGCAGAGAAAGCAAAGCAATAAGGAAATGAGGAGGGTGCAGGTGATGTTCCAGTTGTTGGCCTTGACAATGGGAGTCTCCTGGTTTTGAATGAAGATCCACATCACCACTAGTGTGATCAGAGAAAGGAACAGAGCAAATGAAGCCAGAATTATTCCCAAGGATTCACCATAAACTAAATAGACAACATGCTTAGGAATGCAGTGGTCGTGGTCCTTGTTTGGATGCTGGTCCTCAGGGCACTTGTCGCAGTGGTCTGCATCTGAAAGTTTTAAGGTTTAATAGTAAAAAGAAGTACATGTACTTTCTTAACTAAGATGTTATATTGGTTAATTCAATTCTTGATTCTTAAAAGAAAAAAGAACCATAAAACATTTTAAAAATTCCAAATTTCGATCATTCTGACTTAACTTTTGACCTTACAACTCTTTGATTTCCCCCCAAAAAAACAGTTGCATGCCTTTATTGCAAATATTTTTCTGTTAAATTCAGGAGGTTTCATGAGAAGTTACCTCATGAAATAGTTAAATATAAATAGCTTAATGTGTGAACAGAAGCTGCGAAAAGAGTTACAAGTGAAGAGATACAAAAGCACATTATTATTATTTAATCATCATCATAAGTTCTTATATCTTAAATGGTCCATTTACAGAGTCTTAACATTATGTTTGCATATTAAGTGATGAACATGCACATGCAAACCAGCATTTTGAGCAAATTGTTTTACCAACATCTGGACTTTCATCTGAATGCAATTCTGAAATCTTTACTTACCCTCCAGGTGTGAAACCATTCCTTCTGAGCACTGAACACAATCATAGCAACAAATCTGTTCTCCCTGCCTCACGATCTTGCTGTGTCCAGGACGGCAACTTTCAACACATCTGGATTGGGGTTGGATCTAAGAAACAAAGAATTTAGAGTGAAGACCACTAGTTGGGAACTTCAGGCCTGTGTGCTTAGTTTTCACAGGTAGATTTGATTTTTTGATTTTTCACAGTATCATTATCATTATATATTTACACCCTATCTTTCCCCTGATGAGACTTGAGATGGCTTACCTATAAAAAGAAGAACAGCTAAAAACATAGGAAAACTATTAAAATGCAAATAAACATTGATAGATGTAAAACTCCAAGTCCCATCCCAGGAAGATGACCATGAAGGATACCAAGGCTGGTGGTATGGAAAGCCACCGAGAGGTCCCACAAAACCAAAAGGGACACACACACCCTGTCCAAATCCCAGGGTAAGTCATCCACCAAGGTAGCCAAAACCATCTCTGTCACATAACCAGTCCTGAAACCAGATTGAAATGGATCTAGATAATCTGTCTCCACCAGAATCTGAGATGATACCACATGCTCCATAATGAGATATTTGAAACAGGTTGATATTCCCCAATACAGTGAAATTCAGGGAGAGCTTTCTCAGTAGAGGTCTTGTAACTGCTTCTGTTAAGGATGTGGGAACCCTGCCTTGTTGTAAGGAGGTATTGGCCACCCAGCCAGTCCCCCGCTAGCCTTTTTGATGAGCCAGGAAGGGCAAGAATGTGGTGGCTCTCACATTTCCAAGTTGAAAACTTGGACAACTTAACACTGGACAAGCAGAGGCCAGCTACATCCACTGAACCTGTGTCAACTAAAGTGTCCAAGTCAGAATGGATCTGAGTGAGTTTGTCAGCACAGTGCTGAGGAAATTGTTCACAGTGGGCCACCGAGTGGTCAAAATTCTCCACACATGGACCAGTGTGTTAAAGACCCCTGACAACTGGAAACATCCCTTACTGACACAGTGAAGACAGAGAGAGAGAGAAAATACAAAAAATATATTTTGCTGCCTGTACTGCCACAAAATAGGTCACCTATAAACGTGAGCTGAATTGAATTTCTCCCTCATCTCTGTGCAGGGCATGCATTTAGTACCTGATAAATTTGGTGCCCAGTGAACGTTTGGTTCCACACAGAAGCTCCAAGGAGCTGATCCCTGCTGAAATGGGGGCTTGAAATCACTGATGATCAGCTGATGGGCTTTGATTTCAAGCCCAACTGATCTTGCTAAACTCTGGAGTATCAGGAACTGCAGACAGTAGTTAGTTCACCTGGGGCTTCAGTCTTTTTGGTTCTTTGCTTGCAGCATGGCTTCAGTTTAAGAAGTGCTGCAAAGGAAAAATGGTTCACCTGTTGTCATCGCAGTATCAGTGATTGACAGGTGGGCAACCTGGCCAACTGCACAGAGTGGCCTGCAAAAGAAAGGAGACTGGCCCATGAGCTTGCTCCTGTTGCCCCCCTTAGGTGCAGACTGTCAGGAGTTCAGCCTACACTTGAGTAGGACTCTGGCAGAAACACATGCCCGACTGGCATGTTCCCTCCCTCCTGGTCAATCGTTCAGGAGCTTCATAAGCTTTCTTCAGCCCAAACATCACAGCGACCTATGCCAACCGACACCGGCACACTTAGGGATCCGGAGAGTTTGCGCAACTTGCGTGACAGACCTCAGCAACTCAGCATTTTGGCTAATCTATTTACATATAAACACACACGGAGCACTGCAACATGGCTCCCCCTCTCTCTAGTATCAGACAGCAAAGAGAAAAGGAACAAAGGACGATAGTCCCAGGACTTCCGGGTTGGCGCGACCAGCTAATGGCGGATTCCCTCCGAGCTCCGGAGGGAATCGGCTCGGTGGAGGAGGGGTCCTGCCGCGACGGCGACGCGGGGACCCTCAGAAACCACAGGCGCGGATGCCTGTGGACCTGGTGACTCGGCGGGCACCATTTGCGCCCCCCCGACCCACAAAGAAGCCTTTTTAAAGGCTTTGGAGAGGATACGGGGAGCGGCGTGGTGCTGTGAGTAGACCGCTTCCTCCACGGAGTGAAGCCGCAAGCCATGGCTGGAGAGCGCTGACTTCTTTCCTTGAATATTTGGACTTAAAATGCAACAACCCGTGAGTAATTGGAACTAAAAATTTCTTTTAATTGAATTCGGTACGACCGGGGGAGGTGCCAAAAGGAAGTCCGCCTCCCCCCCTCTTGCAGGCAATTTAAAGCAAGAATTAAACAACTAAGATCGAGAGACTGTTTTTTTTTTCTTTTTGAGATACAATTCTTAATTTCACGATTTGGACCTATAAGTTAATTGCTGGAGGATTTGAACTGATCTTTGGAGTTGAAGTGCAACCCCCCCCCCCGATCCGGGAGTGACCCGAGAGGGAGCCTGTGAAGATATTTACAGAGTTTGACAGCTGTCAACTGAGCTGTCAAAGTCAAGAAATTCTGTTTTTTGTTATTTGTGTCGGTTACTTTTGTAACATTGGGACTGTAAGCTTTTAAAATTAGAGTGGCAACAATAACAAAATATCCGGATTGTTGGAAAAAGAATACTTAGTAACAAAAATCCCTCTAGAGGGGATTTGGAACATTACAATGGCTGCAGATGGAAAATTACAAGCAGAGTTAAATAGGGTCTTTGAACTTCTGGGAAAGCTGCAAGAGCAGAGTTCTGTTATGGCTACGAATCTGACAATCTTGAATTTAAAAATAAACAACTCTGCTGAAGTGGTGGACATGACTCAAGAAGAATCTACAGCTGGGAAGAAAGATTTAAGTGCTGTTTTGGAGGAACGTGAAGAAGGAGCAGAAATGATGCAAGTGAAAAAGGACAACCAGAGGCCTTCAAGGTCAGGATGCATGGAAGATAAAGTTTGTATGTCAAAAATTTGGTTTGAAATTGAAATTGAGAATGAAGAGTGGGGATCTTTTCCCATGGAGAGTCCAAAAGACTTATGGATTACAAATGTGGTGAAGGTGAAAACTGGACCGTTTGAGGCATTTGGGATATTGGGACTTGGAAAGAACAAGAAGCAAGATCTGGACTCTTCTTTTGAACACGAAGGACTGGTTGGAAAAAATTTGGACCCTTTTGGGTTGAAGATGCTCCGAGATTGGATGTCCAACATAAAGGACTGTCAACAAAACCGGCTGAAAGGGACTGAAAGAGATTTAAAGGCCTCGGACGTGATAGATCCAGGCTGAGAACTGTCAGATAGAAAGACAATTTTTGGGGGGACCAAAACCGGGGGAGGGGGGGGGAGGAACGTTAGAATCCAAAGGGTTACAAGTATATGCTCTTATTTGTTAAGATTTTCTGTAAATATATACAATTGGGAATTTCGTGAAAGGGAAAGTGGATCGATCTTAGAAAAGGTGGATGTGGGTATTAAAATGAGGTATAGAAGTTTGAAAATGGTTAATGAAGATGATTTAAATAAAATATTAATAAGGGATTAATTTGGGCATAAAGAACTTGCTGGGCTAAATTTTGAATGGGGATGCAAGAAGGGGAGGCGGGGGAAGTCTGGGAAAGTGGTTAGGAAAATAAGATTTTGAAATTATATGTGTTTTTTGTGTGTAATGTTGATGTTTATGATGTTCTTTTGTGTGTGTTTGTCTTAAAAAGTGAGAAAATCCTAATAAAAATTTTTATAAAAAAAAAAAAAAAAAAAGGACGATAGTCCCACTTCACAGAACACAGTAACACAAACATCCTGTCTCCGTCACTTCCTACTCTGGAGTTAAAACATATACCGTCATGTGAAAGACAAAAATCCCATGACTGCAATCATGGATCAGGAATTCTAACACAGACCACTTAGTTTCTATAATGAATTCCATCCATAATCACTAGTCCCTGACTCATTTCCTAGAATCTTCAAGTACACTCAATAACATTCCAGTTTCTATCTTACTTCATTGATTTGTTAAAATGCAAAGTCAACAAAAATAAAATAAATCAAAAATAAATCAAAAATAACCAAAAGCGTTACAGCCTGGAAGGACAGAAGTACAAAGATGAAAAGGGATTATAAAGTACTCACTCATACAAAGATTCCCTTTAGAAATAAGATTTATTTTTTTTATTCTTCATCTGTGAATTCCATCACTATTTAGAATAATGATTCTGTATAGTCTTAAATGAGCCAGACATTTGCGTATACTGATGAGTGAGCATGTGCCTCAATAATCGTATAATAAATAAAACCATACCGCGTATTAAAAAAGGTCATTTGAGCTCTGCTCTTTAGATACTTTTAGTTTATGAGAGCTTCTTGCTTTGCTTTCACGGTCCATGGCAGCAGAAGCCCAGTGTGCTACCTGGTAACTTATAAGCATCTTTTCAAAATCAAATAATAGAAGGCCGTCAGACTACCTCATATTTGTTTCATTTTTTGTATATATTTGTCAGGGCTGCCTCAGATCTCAGCTCACAAAAGATCAACGCCAGGTTCTTCTTATATACAAGGACGTTTATTGCAGTTCATAGTAAGTTCCACAACCGAGGCGCGAAGCCCCCACGTCTGTTAACCTTAGACGGTAGAAGTCCCCTCTGAATCGGTCCCTCCCCTACACCAGTTTAATAAGCTAACGCTGCTCCACCTTTTTCTCTCTTTCCTTTTCCGCAGGGTCTTTCTGCCCGCCGGGGTTCCTCCCCTCCTGGATTCTCCTGAAGCGGAATCTCCAGACTGCTCCTCCCCCCTCCTGCGGGCTTTGGGACCTGGCTCCTCCTCCAGGCTCCCTGTTCTTCCGCGCGCCTCCTCATTTGAACTTGGCGCGCGCGCCCAACCTCTGACCTTCCTTTTGACAGTTATGCTACTCCCCTCACTGCCCTCCTCCTCTTCCGGGAGAACGGCTTGCTCTGATCTCTCCTCTTTCTCTGTCGCCGGAGCTGCTCCCTCTGACACACTGGAACCTCCCCCCCCCTTCGCTGCGCTCTGGTGGGGAGGCTGGCCCTGATTCCCAGCTGCCGCTTTGGGGTCCCCTGCTGGCCCCCTGCTCCTGACACTTTCCCCCTGGGGCTCCCTTTGCCCTTACCACAGGCGCCCCCTTCTGGGAATCCTCTGATTCGCTGGAGAGACTCATGGAATCCCTTGCGTCATTGCTATCCTCTTCCTCGCTGTCCTGGGATTCCTCTCCATCGCTCTCCATTTCCTGCCTTCCCTGTGCCTCTGTCCCTGTACCCCTGACAATATTTTTTAAAATACCTCTTAACAAAATTTTGTGCATTCATTAGGACCCAGGCAGATTTCCCCTAAAATATTTGAATGGTATCAGAACAGGGCATGTTTTGTTTTACACATATGTGAAACCTGAACCAGAAAGAATTTGGTCTTCAGCCCATCACTAAACCTATACTGAGGAAGGTAATTGCTATTCCCACCTGCTTAAACTTGTGATGCCACACAACAGCACTTCCATTGATGGTAAATTGTTTTCCTTCAGTAGCCTGTGGGTTCAGCCTTCCCACACGGACTTTATGGATGGACTCATTGGGGAATGTGATGGTGTTAATGACATCATATCCAGTTGCCAATTCTCCATTTGCATCAAAAAATATTTCTTCCCCAGCATTATTGTTAAAACGGATGTGTTTTAGGAAGGAGTGAAGCTAGATCGGAAAATGAAAGGACATGAATCGAGGCACATGGTGGGAAATTCAGGGTGTGGCTTCCCTGAAATTTCTTCTCTTGTGCCATTGAAGTGCAACTCTTTTCTCCTCTTTATTGCAGTGGTACCTCGGAAGTTGAACGGAATCCATTCCGGAAGTCCGTTCAACTTCCAAAATGTTTGGAAACCAAGGCACGGCTTCTGATTGGCTGCAGGAAGCTGCAGAAGCCACGTCGGACATTCAGGTTCCAAAGAACATTCGCAAACTGGAACACTCACTTCCAGTTTTCGATTGTTCGGGAGCCAAAAGGTTTGACTCGCAAGGCATTCTGGATCATTTTTCTGGCTCCTGCCCAAGACCAAACCACAGGGGTATTTACTTGTTAGTAAAGAAATGAACTTTTATTATAGTATTCTAAAGATACAAACTCAGCGGCTAGTCCAGGTGTTCTTATAAGGCAAAGGAATAAGAACAACAAACAGTAGGAAGAGTATGAGAGCAAAGGCCATGGTTCATGGTTCTAAACAGTGGTGGAGAAGCTCAGTTACTCACAAGATTCATTCCTCAGAGATAGCCCTGAGACTGCTAATCTCAGAGTTGTGGTTTCAAGCCCCATGTTAGGCAACGTTCAAAACTCTTGCAAGAAAAAGCCCACCCTAATGTAAAATGGTAATTCAAGGTGAGCTATATAAACAAAATCTGACCCCTAAGAAATTCAATAAATTTCTGCACAGAAATAAAGAACTAGAACGGAAATCCAGCTAATGAAAGGCATTTCTTTCCAAGGATTACAATAAAGATGGACATGAGAATCCTACCTGCCATGGATAAATATTCAAAAGGTTCCATGTGGCACCAACTCCCTTTGCCTTCTTCTTAGCTCTTGATGAAAACATTCTATGGAGAGCATGTGCTACAGCATAAACTGCATTGTAGATACTGTAGCTCTGGCCAGACATCCCCATTTCAAACACAGCTCCAGGGAGGCTCCTCAACTTCTCCTTTCCTGTACAGTTTGCAGTGTGTGCATAAAGTTTAAATATGGGGAAGGAGCACCGAAATGCATAGGCCCAGAACCAATATATGTAATAAAGTGTGGATTCATTAGGATTTAAAGTCTCAACAAAATCTTCATATTCTGGCACATCATTAGCATGGAGTGAAAAGGATAAGGTGCCATTGAAGGATTTTAGTGGGAATATCTCTCTGGGATACACAGATACAAAATCCCACTGTGCCATTATAATCCAAACCTTCTCTTTTGGTTTCATTTCAACTTTTTCATGTGAATAGAGTGTCATTCGTAAGAACGCCATAGATCGTGAATCCCCATGAACAACAACCACACTGGCGTCCATTGTTTCTAGAATATTGCCTATTCTTTCCACCATTTCCATTATTTGCATTCTTCCACCCCAGAGCATCTTCAGTGTTGAAATAATTTCCTTATAAGCAATACAAATATTGTTCAGCAGCAGTTGAGGAGTCAGAGTCCTCAACAGCGATTCTCCACTGTCATCATCTGAAACAATAAGGCCAATCCAGGTCCACCCAAAATACTGAAGCAACTGAACAATCCCAGCATACTGAGGAATTTCATTTGGCATCATTCGATAGACAGAAGGGAACTGTGTTTTATCGCTCAGTGCAGGGTCAAAGGAGCCATAAGAGAGCTAAGGAGAATGACCACGATCTTTTTAGGCCTAACAACAATGGCAGGATAGAAGATTACGTTCATTTCAAATACTGCAAAGGTTATAAACTCTCCACTACAAAGCTCTGAGGAGGATTACTGGTAGGTAAAAAAGCAACAACATGAATCAGAGGCATAAACTTTTTTAAAAAGGGGGGACTGTGGGGGGATTTGGGGGGTGTAAGAATTAATGGAGGAAAAGGATGAGCTTCCATATTTTGTGCCCATAATACTACTTTTGATTTGGAGTGCAGATGCAGAAATGAGTTAATAACGTGTGAGAGAATGAATGACTGCAGGTTCGAGTAAGAAAACAATGGCACACAATTTTACATATACAGTGGTACCTTGGTTTTTGAACATAATCCGTTCCGGAAGACCGTTCAGCTTCCGAAATGTTTGAAAACCAAAGTTCAAAGGGCAGCCTGCAATTTCAATTGAGAATTATTTTTTTTAAATGCAGCAGAAGCCGTTCTACTTCCGAGGCGCATTCGAAAACAGAAGCAATTACTTCTGGGTTTTTGGCATTCGAAAAACGAAACGTTCGGCTTCTGAGACGCTCGAAAACCAAGGTACTGCTGTACACTTTTATACTGTGCACCTTTCAATGACAAATTTCCCATCTTCAGGGGTGGGGGAAGGTCAAGCAAACTTGACTTCTTGAAAAAAAATGAAACAAACCTGACTATTTATTGCCCACATTCCCCAGATGAAGACTCAAGAGACCATACGCAGGCATAGGTTACATCTATTCAATGAAACTTGATGATGCACATGAAACGGTGCAAAAATGGTATAGTTTGGGCAGAGAAACTGAGGAAAGGCCTCCTGTCTCTGACCCTGGGCAAACCCAGCCTAACACAGCTCCATCACAATCAAGAATGTGATGGGAGGCAAATCTCCATAGGTAATTGGTGGGTATCAAGCTCCATATGAATCTTAAGTTGCACACCCATATACCCACAACCAGCACTCAGCTGGGAGCACATGCCAGCCCCCCAAATACCAGACCAAAAATCCTCCCCAGTTTGTCAGCAATAGAAGATAGTTCTATTGCCCTTCACCCGAGAGTGCCCTTTGGCGCTTCACTAGCACTCATCCCATCCTAATATACTTAACTCTCTTGGCTTAATGGTGAGGCCTTCTAGTCTTTTCTCTTCTAGAATCAATATACAGCACCCAGGTTCCAAATTGACAGACCCACCTATGGCATCTTGTAGATATTTAAGATGTGGGGCATCTCCTTGGAGTTAAGAGACGCAAGCCCACCAATGATGGCCATTAGCTTGTATGCCTTGACACAGATGTAGTTAAGGGGGCTGCTCCATCTTTTGAAAAGGAGGTCCATAGTCCCAGTACAGGATCCTATTTCATTGTCAGCATTGTTAGCGAAGATGGAAGACAGTGTTGTGTTGGGTAAGAGGTGGGCATTCTTGTTGATCTCATTCATGGCAAATGTAAAGGCAAGGACTTGGTGGTAGTAATTTGGCAATGGACTGCAATGACATTTAAATGCCAGTATACAGTAGTCAAAAGTACATTGATTTAATATACATGCAGTAGACCTATATAAGCTTATAAGCTATTCTTGAAACACTAGGCATGGACTCGATGGCCCTTGTGGTCTCTTCCAACTCTATGATTCTATGATTCTAAGTAGAAGGAAATATCTACATAGCTTTTTAAAGATTGTTGGCTCATTATGTTTCTTTGTCATCTTTCGCTTCCTACAAAGCTTTCGTTATCTAACTAAAGCAATTTGCTCTTTGAGGACCGTTTTATTACTTGTGCTTCTCCGATACCAACTCAATCTCTCCCTAAATATGTACGTATGAATCAACCTATTTTTAAACAAGTGAATGGATAAAGACTCACATACTTTGCCCCACTTTCTGCTGCTAAAGAAGTTCAGGCTATCCATTTTTAGGTTTCTTCCATTCTAAACAGAGATGGTAAACCATTGTCTGGGCTTTATAGTTTCAGATTACAGGTGAATCTTTACCTGATTGAGGAAAATCCCTCAGCCAGCACATCAATCAGAAGAACTGTGGTCTAGCTGTCTCCTGAACATTCTTTTTTTTAAAAAAAATTAAGCATTTTCCATCAGCTGGTCATCTCCCCCCAGGTTGTACGTTTTGAACTGCCTTATTTTCATGATCAAGGTGTCTCCCCTGCCAGGTAAGTATGAACTGCCTTATTTTCAAGGATGTTAATATTGGAGTTCCATGCAGGGAATAACAGCAACAACAAAGGAAAGCCCCGTGTTGCAGAAACTAGGCTTTTATTAAATTGGACTACTTTGAATCATAAAAGCTTCACGTACTAGGAAGACTTTTCCGGAGCTGGAGATGTATTATATGAGATTCCATCAAAAGAATGAATTAAAAAAGAAACAAATTCACCAATGAAAATACTGTCTGGAATTACAAAGTCATTTTTAACCTTTGGCTGCCAACCAAATCTGTTCTTTGCGTTCTTGCTGACAATCTGAGGCAGCTCCAGCAACAAAAGAAGCAGCAGCAATGATGTCCAATTGGCTACCGACAGATCTCTTCCCCAGTTCAAAACATTCATTTTAACAGATACACAGAATTCCTAAGCCACATAGAACTCCCAAACAACACTCAACTCTCCCAGGAGTTAAATTTACATAGCTGTTTCACTGATTCCAATCTGGAGTGTCAAAATTCTGTTTAACAGGACCCTTCCAAAGAACTGTGTAAAATATTTTTTTCTGAAACACATCTTTATAGATGGAGAGGACAATTTCAGCACATGGATCATCTGTTTCTGTTTTTCTGATAGCACGAAATATCACTACAATTACATGAGGATCGTGATTACGGTGGTTACAGGATAATCACAAAAATAATCACCACTTTCTCCAATATAATCAGCTCTCAGCAAAGTTAAGAAAAACTTCTTTGCAGCCCCAGTCACAGCACACTGTGTGGAAGCTATAGCTAAGGTGTAAATGAACAAACTTGACAAGACAACGATCATTATATATCTAAAAAATTATACAGCTTATAAAAGTACAAGCTGAAACTTGGCATATACGATGTACCTGAAGAGACCTATGAAACTGCCAAATTCTAAACCAATCAAATGATAATTGCCAAAGCAAGTTAAATAGTGCTTCTGCCTGTCGTGGGAGAGTAGAATATTGAAGGCTTCATTATTCATGGGATGGAGGAAGTATTCTCAAACCTGAACCTCAATTGACCACAAGAATACACTCATTCTGCTGAAGCAATGGCCCTGTTAGGATATTTCCGTTCCACCTTAAAAGGGAGCAGGCTTTGTGAGTCACAGAGTCTGCGCATGTCCTATTCACAGGATGTTTATGTTTGCTGTTGCTTTCGATTTCTCTGTCTGTCGGAGAAGACTGACGCAGAACAGTCATGTCTTTCTTTTGTTCTGATCAACACTGAATAAAAGTCTGTAAATATGCTCTCCTGCTGTGCTTGGGGGCTACGATGGACTATATCTCCCTGGCAGTATCCCAACAGCTTACAGTCTCATACCACCTTCCCCAGATAGTAAAGATCCAAATGCACACACAACATAAAAATGTCCTGGCCTTTTGAGTGACTTCTATCTTGCCTTCCTCAGTGCAAGCTATAGACACCCCCCCCCCCTGAGTTTAGTCTGGTCACAATGCACTTGTAGGTCTCTCGGAGGCCAGAACCCCATGGCACCCTCTTACCCCCTTTTCAAGGCTATGGGGCTTGAGTCATAACAGGTTTAGTCTTTCTCACCCCTTATGGTCACATCTAGTGAATCAGCCCCATCATTTCCTCTCTCCAGAAGGTTGAGGTACTAAGGGAAGCCTCTTGGTTGGGCTTCCTGTCTACTACTGCTGGAAAACAAATAAACTTTAGATGAGGCAAGAGTTGGTTGTCCCTCAAACCTTTGTGCATTCCCCTAAGAGCCAGTCTCCCTTGAATGCTGCCTCTGAACTATTTAAGCTCAGCAGCTCCAAGAATTCTTCATTACTCTCAGGTGATACCAGCTTTTCCCTGCCCCAACCATTTTTTGGCTGGGATTACTAAATTGCAGCCCTGGCTCCTGAAGAGGCAGATTGTAGCCTTCTTAAATGGGCAGTCATGGCCACTCTGCCTGAGGTAATCCCATGAGAGCCTTCATAGCATTGAAAACCATCTCTTTATTCCAGTTTTTAAGAAAGTATACCCCATATTTCTTTCAAATTTTGGTGAAAACTGTTGATGTACTCTCTTTGGGCTTGTTGCAGAGCACACGCCTTCCTTGATTGATGTGGTTCAAAGGCTACTGTTTCCTGTCCCATTAAGTCTACAGAAAAGGAGTTCTAGAAGGAGTCACCTCCTGGATGAAATTTGCAGTGGCTAGTCTTTAAGTTATGAAAGATCACTCTGTAGGGCATGGTTACATGGGGCTCGCAAATATTTTGGGCCCACGGGTACGTTTGGAAACCAGGGAAACTGCCATGAGGAAACATATTCTACAGTCATGCCCCGCCCACTGCAATCTTCTTGTATCTCAACTCACACTGCAACCCCACAAATGCCCCACTCTACCACACACACACACACACACACACACACAAATCTATTCCAGTTTTTAATCTCATGCGTGTGTTTAATTTTAATCTTCATTTAACTGTAATGTTTTTCTTCATTTATTTTCAAATGTCATTGAATTATATGTTCTTCATTAAATAAATATGTAAAATTAAGTCATTCATATTTTATTTATATTTAGGATATATACTTTACAGAGCACATCTGAAAAACGGGGGTATAAATAAACTATGAGGTAAGAGAAGAGAAAACACAGCCAAACTAATGTGCTAAGTACTTTACAAATATAAATGTTGACATGGCACTATCTGTAGCATTTGATTCTAAAAGAGACAATGCATCATGGGAAACAGGTAAGGAAGAATTTACAAGAACAAAGGAGGAAGTCACTCAGATATCACACTCTTTTCCCTGGTGTTCAGCTCAGGTCTCAGCACCATTAATGTAGAATTTGGGAAGGAGGATGCAACTCAGCAACCTAGCACTAGAGGCCATGTGGATATAAGAAATATCCACATTCACCATATATTTCCCTGTGGTGGTTGGGCTCCTATTGAGAGTATTTGGTGAGCCAACATGACAGTGATGAGGGATTGAGGATTGAAGGGATGACAGTGGAAAAAGTTGTGTTGCAACTTTGGAATAAATGTGTTTTAATAAAATCCTTTAAAAAGAAGAATGGATGAATGGGACAATTTTCCTCCTTTCATTTTCAAATCCAAATTTCATGCATATTTTTCTGTGCATTTCTTATAACATAAAACATTTCTGCAAGCTATTCTCCTTTATAAAAACATTTTTGTGTTACTTCCACTAATATGTTGCCGCATAGTTTATTTACATGTTGATATTTATGTTTTGGTGTTATTATGAAGAGAATGTTTAAAAAATATTTTCTTTTTTTATTATTTGAAAATAATCCTACTTTCCACAGCATGTTCTCTAAAAATTATAAACAAGATACTGGGAAACCAGAGTACTACAAACCCAAACTACTTGGACATTTTGCATCTTGCTTTGTAGTTGGCAAACATAAAAGTAGAAAAGGCAATGTTTGTGGGCTTAGACTCATAAACCGGAAAAGATATCAGGAGAATGGTTAAGAAACAATTTAGAGGAAAGAAGGAAGAAATCACTCAGAAATGACCATTCTTTTTGCTTACTAATTGATCCCTGGTGTTCAGTTCAGGTTTCAGTACAATAATGTAGATTTTGGGGAGGAAGATGCAAACCAATAATCCAGCACTAGAGGCCAGGATAGAGAAAATCTCCACAGCCACCATGTATTTCCCCTTGGTGCTAAGGTAGGTGGGGACAAAGGATAACCAAACACTGCAGAAGACCAGCATGCTGAAAGTGATCATTTTGGCTTCATTAAAAGTATCAGGCAACTTCCGGGCCAAGAAAGCCACAGTGAAGCTGATGATGGCCAGGAGCCCCATGTAGCCCAGGACAGTATAAAACATCTGAGCTGATCCTTCATTGCACTGCACAATGATCTGGTCAGTCTGAGAGTGCATGTCAAACTCTGGGAAGGGAGGAAAGGTTGCCAACCACAGTGCACAGATGCCAGTTTGAATAAGAGTGCAAAGGATGATGACTGACACTGCCATTCTCTTCCCCACCCATTTCCTCATCCTGTTTCCTGGCTGGGTGGCCATGAAGGCCAGAACCACAGTGATGGTTTTTGCCAACACACAAGAAACAGCAAGACAGAAGACAATCCCAAACACTGTTTGACGGAGAAGGCAGGACACCTTCCCAGGCTGCCCAATGAATAGGAAGGAGCAGAGAAAGCAAAGCAACAGGGAAGTGAGGAGTGTGCAGGTGATGTTCCAGTTGTTGGCCTTGACAATGGGAGTCTCCTTGTGTTGAATGAAGATGCATATTATCAAGAGGGTGATCAGACAAATGAAAAGAGCAAATGAAGTCAGAAGTATTCCCAAGGGCTCTCTGTATGTTAGAAAGACTGGATGTTTAGGGATGCACTCGTTGTGGTTTTCATTTGGATACTGGTCCTCAGGGCACTTGTTGCAGTGGTCTGCATCTGAAAGTTATAAGGCTCATATTTTAAAAAATATACAGTGGTACCTCAGGTTACATATGCTTAAGGTTACATACGCTTCAGGTTACAGACTCTGCTAACCCAGAAATAGTGCTTCAGGTTAAGAACTTTGCTTCAGGATAAGAACAGAAATCGTGCTCCGGCGGCGCGGCAGCAGGCAGAGGCCCCATTAGCTAAAGTGGTGCTTCAGGTTAAGAACAGTTTCAGGTTAAGTACGGACCTCCGGAACAAATTAAGTACTTAACCCGAGGTACCACTGTATACATTAAATCTCTTAAACCATATTACTTGATACTGTGGCAAGAACTAGAGAAAGAATATAATTCTTTTATCTTGGAAGAACTGGTACGGTAATCATTATTTAGAACCATGCAGTAAAATAGATGGGTGCTAAGAACAGTGAACAACTCAATTCATTCGGGGTTTATAGTTAACAGCATTGTACATTCTACGCAAATACTGATGTAATGTGTTGTAACGTATCCAAATCATGAAATTTGGATAAATTCAAGGTACTGATACCGATGTAGAAACCCCTGGTGTACAGTTTGGGACCTAAAACATAATCTCACCTGTCCTGTGCACAAAACAGTCGTTCTCCTCCACAAGAGAGGACACCCTGCAATTACCATCTCATCCCTATGTCTTTTCTATACAATGTAAGAATCGATCCATTAGTGTGGCAGCACCTATCCATTGGAACTCCCAATACATTTCAGATTGGCATCATCTCTGTTATCACTTCAGCACCTTTCCCAAGCCTTCTAAGAGGAGATTTTTGTCCAAGTCAGTATCTGCATTGATTTTTTTAAAATGGTGTGTGTATAGATATAGATATATAAATATATGGCAGTTAAACCACTTTGAGATGCTTAATGAGATAATTTCTTTTCTGGTTTGCTAGAGAATAATTACATATATCTGATCACTATATAACTAAATACAAATACAGTTGTACCTCAGAAGTCAAACAGAATCTGTTCCAGAAGTCCGTTCAACTTCCAAACGTTCGACTTCCAAAACGTGGCTTCTGATTGGGTGCAGAAAGCTCCTGCAGCCAATCAGAAGCTGTGGAAGCCCCGTTGGATGTTCAGCTTTCCAAAGAATGTTCAAAAACTGGAACACTCATTTCCAGATTTCGATCGTTCGGGAGACAAAACGTTCGACTCCCAAGGCGTTTGGGAGCCAGGGTACGACTGTAGTAAAGTTTGTGAACAGACTCTAAAAATAATTATAACTGAAGGAATGTGTAAACTATCTCCAAAGTGTTATATCTAGAATGGCTCAATCACACATCAATATCATAATTTGAACACGCTCTTTGTGTGAATTTATTTTTGAAATATTTGGAATACCACCACCATTTAATGGTGCAATTTCTACTTACCTGTCAGGTTTGAAATCATTCCTTCAGAGCACTTAGGACAATCATAGCAACAAATCTGTTCCCCCTGTCGCGCAATCCTACTGTGGCCAGGATAGCAACTCTCAACACATACGGATTTTGGGATGACCTATTAATATCCAGATATAAAAGATTTGGGGTGTACATCAGCATTGGTGAACCTATGCCCCTCAAGCCTTATTAGAATCAGCAAGGGTTCTACTTTAGCTGCCAGAGGCATTTGTCTTAAACCTGCCCACATCTGATTTCACGCCAGGAATGGGGCAGATAAAGACAGGGTTGCAAAGAAAAGGACAACTGGGAGCCTCAAAATGTGTTCCCGGTTGTTTCCTTGTTAAGCACACTATTTCCTCCAAGAGTGATGGCACATCAGGAAGACCTGTCATTCACACAGGGGCATTCTTCATTTTAAAACTCTAGCCACTTTCAGGTAGCTGTACTTACTTTGCAAAAGAAAGCAGTTTGGCTTTCTAAAACTTTTAAAAGAAATTCTATGTTTTTGTTTTCTTGGATGTGTACAGGTAACTCCTAAAATACCTGCATGGGACAAGAATCAGGCAGGTGTTTTTGCACTCCCATGTGGATCCAGAATCAGGTTTTGTTTAATATTAGAGCCATCCCTAAACCTACAGTTCTGGAAAATAATAGTTACCCCCACCTGATCAAACTTGTGATTCCACATTATAGCACTTCCATTGATGGTGAACAGTTTTCTTTCAGGAGCTTGTGGGCTCACTCTTCCAACACGGACTTTATGGACAGACTGATTAGGGAAGGCGATTGTGTTGATGATATCATATCCAGCTGCCAATTCTCCATTTTTATCAAAAGCTATTTCTTCCCCAGCACTATTGTTGAAGTGGATGTGTTTCAGGTAGGAGTGAAGCTAGATTGGAGAAGGAAAGAATATGAAGAGCTTGGAGCGGTGGGAAATGGGATTTCCCTGGAAGTTGCTGTTTTCTTCTCAAATATCATACTCGAATTGCTATATGATTATAGGACAGATGGTATAAATGCTTCCCACCTTTCGGATGCAATCGGAAGATGAAATTCAATAGAGTTGCTATTTCCAGAATTAAACTATACTTTTTAAAAATTAGACTATTCACACCAGAACTTTAAACCATATCTATTATACAGCAGGTTTTACTTCCTCCAAAAGTCAAGAGAGAGAGAAGTTTGAGCTTTGCTTACATGGCATGTATCTGGCAAACTAACCTCACATGGTGGTCATGAAATTAAATACTGGGAGAGAAATCACCATTGTCCTCCTGGAAAATCTCCTGTGTGGGGAGTGGGTATCCATTGTGGGGTATTTGTGTGGGAGGGTTCAATGTTGATTATTGTGTGAGAGGTGTTCACTGGGAAGCAGGAAGTCACAGCGGCGTAGCGTGGGTTGTCAGCACCCGGGTCAAGGCAAGTAATTTGCGCCCCCTAACCCCTAACCTGCCGCCGCTGCCAGCTTCTTCTTGCTGCTGCCTGGTCTGGTCTGGTGTGGTTCTCTCCCGCGCTCAGCGCTGCGCTGGGTGGCTGCTGCACTGTCCCTCCCCCAGATAGTCCCTCTCTCTCTCTCCGCACCGCACGCCTGGCACCCACCCCCTCCACAGTGGGCAGCGACCCAGCGGCTCGGATCGGATTCGCACAGCCAGCACTGCAGTGAGAGAGAGTGAGTGAGCCAGGTAGGGGCAGAGAGCTGCGAGTGCGAGCGCGCGCCCCCAGATGTTGCGCCCGGTGCGGCCGCCCCCCCTGCACCCCCCACGCTACACCACTGGGAAGTCAGTGTAGTTTGCAGTGTTGAGGTATGTAGAAATATGAGTTTCAAAGATTTCCAAATGAACCTTGTGCCTAAAGAGGTTCACAAAATCTCATCTAAATTAGAACTACTACCTATAAACACCTGACAGGCTTTTTCATTGTACTTCTTTTGGCACCTGCGTTAAATATTTTCTGCATCCAGACATGTAGATATCACTGGATTTTTATCTTCTTTTGAATCTCTTAATAGTGGTTCTTAACTGTTTTAATAATTTTATATTTTTGTAAACTGCTTAGAGGTGTTTTTAGTTTATTTTTATTTTTTACATTAAGCAGTATATACATTTTGCTAAATAAATAAATCTAACCATTGCACCATACCAAAAAATTTCATAACTGAAGGTCATAAGCTTATGTCAAGGTATTAGACCCAAAGCTGCAATTTACAGAAGCTATAAAATGGATGGTGAAGAGTTGGAGAGGATATAAGAGCTGGAAGGGAACCAAGGGTCATCTAGTCCAACCCCCTGCAATGAAGGAATCCCGGCTAAAGCATCCATGACAGGAGCACACCTGTTATGTAATTTTGCATTGTTTCACACAGAGAAAGTCAGAGTTTGGAGTAGAGTTTTGCAGCGATGTGACATAGAAGTAAAGCAGCAAGTCGGAGAGAGAGTCAGAGCAATGATTGACAGCAATATTAGATTTCTGATTGAATCCAAGGTTGTGGCTTTGGGAGAAACAAGATCCTTTGAGTGTAAGGTTGCTGTGAACCCTTCCTTTGTAGGCTGTGTAAATAAACCATGCTTTTATACAAACCATGTATCATAAAGAAATGACACTCTCATTTCTAAAAGAAAACACAAACCCTGGGCAAATGCCTGGAACCCATGGAATCTTGCAGCACTCAAGGATTGGGGTGGCATGCAAGATACGCACACACACATAATTCAGAGTTCCTCAACTTCTTAATTAAATTTTAAATGCCAAGACTTTTTAAAAATTAAACAATCATTTACTATTAAAATATGTTTTCAGATATCCATTCATTTAAATAAATGTCTGTTTATTTAAAATGAATATCATAAATAGCATTTCACATGATTTTAAAGTGCCCTTTTGTGTGCATTCCCACCCAAAGAAAAATCACTTTAAAAGGTCCTTGGTGAAATGCTCTTACGCCCATTCTTTACAGTAGAGATGGACATGGTTATCCTACCTGCCATGGGTAAATATTTGAAAGATTCCACGCGTTTCCATTTCTCATTGCCTTCTGTTTAGATCTTGATGAAAACATGTCATGGAGAGCATGCGCAACGCCATAAACTGCATTGTAGATACTGTAGCTTTGACCAGACATCTGCATTTCAAACACAGTTTCAGGGAGGTTCTTCAGTCTCTCTTTCCCTGTACATATTCCTGGGGATAGTGAGTGAATGTACTGTAACTTGGGTAACGAACATTTAAATGCAGTGGTCCAGAAATAATGGATCAAATACAGCCTGGATCGATAGAGATTTAAAGTCTCAAGAAACTCTTCATATTCTGCCAATTTCTTACTGTGGAGTGCGAAGGACAAGGTGCCATTGAAGGATTTGGGTGTAAATAAGTCGCTATTGGACACAGATGCAAAATCCCACTCAGCTGTTATGACCCAAACCTTCTCTATTGGTTTCATTTTAATTTCATTTAGCAAAAGAACCCTTCGTAAACCCTCCATAGACCGTGAATCACCATGAACAAGAATCACATTGATTTCAGTTGATGAGAGAACAGAATTTATTCTTTCCAAATTCTTGTCCATCTGTATTCCGTGATTCCAATAATGCTTCAGTGTTGGAACAATTTCCTTAAAAGCAACACAAATCTTATTCTGGTGCAGCCAAGGAATGAAAGTGCTCAATAGTATTTCTCTGCTGTCATTATCAGAGACAAGAAGGCCAATCCAAGTCCATCCAAAATGCTGAAGCAACTGAACAATCCCAGCATACTGAGCACTCTCATTAGGGATCATTTGATAGACAGAAGGAAACTGTGTTCTGTCCCTCAAGGCAGGGTCAAAGGAGCCATAATTGAGCTAAGAACAATGATATTGGTCTTTTTAGATCTAACAACCAATTGAAAATACGTTCTTCAAAATTCAAAAAAAAAGGATAGAAAGTTGAATTCATTTTCTATTTGTCACTCCTAAAAAAAAACTTCACAATCAGGACAGAATTACTACTGGGCTAACTATATATTAAGCAAATAAGCAAAGACTCTTGGAAGGAAAAAGAGTTTGGATTTGAGAATTTGTAGAGAAATATAATGAGTCTCACCAATTTTGTGATTCGATTAATATTCATCTCCAAATTTCTCATTCATAACTCCTGTGTGGATTTCAGCATGAGCATAGATGCTATGAACCCTATGAGGGGGTGATTTGGAGGGAAGAAGTAGGAAGCAATTTAAGTGTGAGCTCACACCCACCCACAAACTATTACACACCTTACTGTAAATAATAATCTATCTATTATTACAACTCACTGAGGAGGCTCAGGCAAAAAGATTAGAAGAAGAAGACAAGAGAGCCAGTGTGGTGTAGTGGTTAAGAGCGGTAGTCTCGTAATCTGGGGAACCAGGTTCGCGTCTCCGCTCCTCCACATGCAGCTGCTGGGTGACCTTGGGCTAATCACACTTCTCTGAAGTCTCTCAGCCCTACTCACCTCACAGAGTGTTTGTTGTGGGAGAGGAAGGGAAAGGAGAATGTTAGCCGCTTTGAGACTCCTTAAGGGGAGTGAAAGGCGGGATATCAAATCCAAACTCTAAGTGTAACTTAAATGCTCCAGTTAAATCCAGAATTATTCTGGCCTCTGATGATTTTAACTGGTCTAACTACTCAAAGAGACTTTTGCTATAAAGGTGTGGTTTTCTTCCTGTTCTCTTGCATGGCTCAGTGGGGAGGGCTTCTGGACTTGCCTCTAAAATAATCAGTACACAACTCTCTGTCTACAGAGATAAACCATATCAAAAGTTCAGATTCACACACACAGCTCCAATCTATAAAGGCAGACAAACACACCTGTGGCATCTTGTACATATTTAAGATGTGAGGCATCTGCTTGGAATTATGGAAGGTGAGGCCACCTATGATAGCCATGAGTTTATCTGTCTTGCCGCAGAGGTAGTTAAGGGGACTCCCCTGACTTTTGAAAAGGACATCCATAGTCCCTGAACATTTTCCCATTTCATTATTAGCATTTTGAGCGAAGATGTACGAAAGTGTGGTGTTGGGTAAGAGGTGCGGATTCTTGTTGATCTCCTTCAGAGCAAACGTAAAGGCGAGGGCTTGGTGGTAGTAATTTGGCAATAGGCTGCAATGACATTTCAGAGCACAATTAGGGCTGCCACACAATAATTGGTTTAATCTACATACAATGGACATATTAGCCATCAATAGTGATTCCTGATATACCAGACATGGAGTTGCGAAGTATGGAATACCTTTATAACTCCTATGTATCTTTAATAATACCTTTCTTGTCAGTGTACAACCTGTGTACAAAGAAATTAAACGAGCCTCCCCCCAAAAAACACTCAGTCTCATTGCACGCTGTGTGCTTATTGCACAACACACCACCTCACAAGTCAATTGCGCTCTTTTATTTTCCGTTCAGCAGCCTAACGGCCCACAGATAGAAGCTATTTTTTAGCCTGTTGGTACAGTTGATTATATTTCTGTCTCCTGCCCAAGGGTAGAAAATTAAAGAGGTGGTGGCCAGGGTGTGAGTCATCCCTGAGACTCTTTTAAAGAGTATTTTTAAAGAGTATTCTGATCTCCTTAGGTTTCTTTGTCATATTTCATTCCCAGTCACAGAGCTGTGCAGTAGAAAATGCACTTACAGCTCAGTGAAAAAGCATTTGCTTGGCCTGGATAAGGTCCTAAGTTTCAACCCCCAACATTGAAAGGTAGGCTTGGGAATGTCTTCTTTCGGAAACCCTAAGCTCACTTTCAGGCAGTGTAGACAAAACAGTGTAGACAAAACAGTGTAGATCGACAGATGACTCAGGATATGTTCTCTTCCCATGTTCTCTTAGTTAAAGGTAAAGGGACCCCTGACCATTAGGTCCAGTCGTGGACAACTCTGGGGTTGCGGCGCTCATCTCGCTTTACTGGCCAAGGGAGCCGGCCTATGTTTCTATAAATTGCTCTATAAGACAATTGCTTCATTTGGAAGCAAAGAAGGAAGAAAACTGAGCAAGTAAAACACACACAACCCTTCCTGTGTGGCAGAATAATGGTATGGATGGTTTTGATCTCCTAAAACACATTTAGAATCATTTTAATAAATGGACTATAGTAGTAGCCTTACTACAAGGACTTATCTTTTTTTGGCCTCTTATGATTCCCATTTTCTCAAATTGTGGGAAATAGAACAATCAATAATTTTGAAATTTTCACTCACAGCTAGCCAATTGGAATTTTAATTTCACCTTTATTTCATTTTATTTGATTCAACATTTACTTACAAGGCACTCCTATATGGATTTGGATTTGCAGTATACAATATCTCATTAAAATTATGAACGATGAAAGATACAAATTCAGCAATGACAATATTATCTAGAATGCCAGAGACACCTTGAAACTTTGGCTGCCTACAACATCTGTTCTTCATATTCTTGCTGACAATCTGAGGTAGATGAAGCAGCAAAATGAGGAGCAGCAGTGATGTCCATCTCGCTACCAGCAAATCTTGCCACCACCTAAACATATTCACTGTGACAGATACAAAGAATAGGAATGTCTCCAAAGGCAGCATGCAATCTTTACAAAAGTTGATCGAACTTTGGTGTTTCACTAATTCCAATCTGGACTATCAAACATATTTGATAGAACTTTTCCAAATAGCTGTTTTTAAAAGGCTGCTTTGACCCTCATATTTAAAGCTGGAGAGCAGCATTTCATCAACTCCTGGTATGAACTCATCTGTGTTTCTGTCTTTCTAATTGCATTGTGCCCACACTACAATTACACAGGAATGTGTAGTTATAATAATTACAGGATCGAAAATTACTTTTTCCAAGATTCTCAGTAAAGTTAATGAAAACTTCTTTAGCTTCTTTTTTTTCCATTATCCGCTAATGAAATGATCAATGCTGGAATTCAGGGCATGTTGGGACAAGAGTTTCCTCCATAAGAAGTCTAAAATTTCTGCAGCTTATAAAAATGGAATCTATTAAGCTAATTACCTTAAATGTGGCACACGTGGTCTACCTGATAAGATCCATGAAAGTAAAGTGCCAAATTTAAAACCTATCTGATAATAATTTTCACCAATACAGCAAATAAAAGCATGCTAAAAATGAACAAATTACAGTGGTGCCCCGCAAGACGAATGCCTCGCAAGACGAAAAACTCGCTAGACGAAAGGGTTTTGCGGTTTTTGAGCTGCTTCGCAAGACGAATTTCCCTATGGGCTTGCTTCGCAAGATGAAAACGTCTTGCAAGTTTGTTTCCTTTTTCTTAACACCGTTAATACAGTTGCGACTTGACTTCGAGGAGCAACTCATAGAACGCGGTGTGGTAACCTTTTTTGAGGTTTTTGGTGATTTTTGAAGCTTTTTTATATATAAAATTTTTATTGGTTTTACAAAGTTTTGATAGACATAAACAAACAAACAAACACACAAACAAACATGTATAATTTCATATCCTTTTTTCCTTGAACCTTACTTCATCGACTTCCCCATACCTCCCCTTTCTACATCCCAATTTCAAAAGTTATTTCAGCAAATCCTAACAAAACTTAATTTTATCAAATTTTTCCCTTATTCTTTTCTTTTACTTAATCTTTTACAGCTGTAACCCCCATTTTTCCCTAGAACCTCGACATTTTAACATTCATTAATTTTGCAATATTTCTTAAGATAAATTTTGAATTTCTTCCAATCTTCTTCCGCCGTCTGAAGCTTTTCCAAAACTTTCCCGACACCGTGCTTCACAAGACGAAAAATTCGCTAGACAAAAAAACTCGCGGAATGAATTAATTTCGTCTTGCGAGGCACCACTGTATCATCTACCCACCCCCAGTTTTAAGAAAGCATATCTTCACCTGCTATATATTTTGGGAAATAAATATTTCTGTCCATGCATTCAGATGTTTATTGAGGTATTGTCACCAAACTTGGCATGAAGGTTCTCGAGATGGCAGAGCCATTTTTGTGTGTTATGTTTGGATACCATCAGATTCCATTTTGATTTTTTTTTTATAATGATATTGATTGAAAAAAGAATTTTTTTAAATTACAAAGAAAAAGGACAAAATTACAAAGAAAAAAAGAAAAACAGAAAAACAAAAACAAAAACAAAAAAACAAAACCATCACTTTCAAATTCTCCACTTTCTTTACCTTCTTTCCATGACCTCCTCCTCCTCCCATCTCTTGTATCTTGATTAATAATTATCACAGCAAACCCTTTCCATAATTCATAATATTCTGTCATTACAATACCTTACTCTATTTTCATCTAATCTTATAAAAAACCTTAAAACTTAAGACTTAAACCTTATTTTTACCAGCTTCTCATAACCATTACCTTTTTACCTAATTCTTTAAACATTTTTACAAAGAGCCAATTAATTTCATTTCAACATTTTTCCAACGTTCATAAAACATTACTGATGATAAAAAAGGAGAATAAAAACAATCAAATCTTCTTCCAGCGTCCCCTCCCCCCGGTCCCAGGATTGTCAGCCCTTTTTATCCCTTTAGTCTGGCACATTAACCTGGTGATCTTATATCCGAGGCCTTCAAATCTCTTCCATGTCCCTTCCGCAGCCCTTCTTCATCTTTTCCTTTCACTCGTGGGAGCTCCAGCTTGGTAGTGTTTTTAACCCTTTTCAACAAATCAGCCCCTTTCTCATAGTCCAGACTAGACTCCATGTGGTATTTTAAGACATGTTTCAAATTCCCTCCAAGATTGAAAGTCCCAACAGCTCCAAACTTCTGACGGCCCATTGCCAGACTTGGAAAGTCCAAACATCCCTGCATAGGGGGGTCAGTCCAACCCCCCATTTCCAAATCAATCCAAACTTTATCTTTCCAAATCTGGTTTTTTCCAAGTTCATTTGTCGAATCCAAAGGCTCGTTTTCCTGCTGGGCCAAAAGTCCCTCCATCTCTGGCGCCCAAGATTCTGCAACATCCTCTTCTATCATCTGCTCTGTCAGGACACACTCCTGTTTAAGTTCCTGGGTGGGCTCCATATAATTTCCCACTACTTGTTCAAATGTTCTGGTCGCATTAGTCATCAAATCCATCTTCTGACTTAACTGATCCAATAGGGCATTTATTTTAGAGAAAGCACCCAACAGTGCTTCTGATAACATTGTCCTACAAGGTCACAAGTCCTTTTCCCACGGTTGTAATCTGTGGCAGCTGCAAGCTCCCTAGAATTGGTTACAATTTCATAGTTCCCCTCTAGGGGGGAATTTCTGGTTGTTCTTTCTTTTACGGACAATAGCAACAAAGTTTCTTTTTTTTTAGATATTTTGTCAATATTAGTTCCTTTAAAATGCGAAAAGAAACAGTGGAATCACAATGTTACTCTTCTTTTAACTATCTATCAAAAACATTTGTCTCTGGTCAATGCGCTTCAAAACGTCAATTCTGACACCCCGCTCCAGGGTCAGGACGGTGGAAAGTTACTTTACTTTAAACTCACTTCTGCAGGTTTAAACAGTCCAAAAAAGATTGCCCTTCTTCTCCTGCTACCGAAGGGGGGGTTCACCGATTTTAAATGGTGAAAAACCAATCCTTTAAAAGTAATTTTCAAAGCTCTAGTTTACGTTGTCTTTGCTTTCTTCTGACTGCAAGAAAACGGAAGGCTGACTTCCTGTTTAGACCTTCCCGTTTCAGTGCCAAATTAAGGTAAAATTTTAAGTCCAATTCCTTTCTAAACGCCAGTTCTTATTTGAAGTCCAATTGTTCAGTATTTGAGTACTCACGGGTGATTACTTTAGATGCCAAATTGTCCCAGGAAAAAGGCAGTGCTCTCCGGCAACGGCTGTGCGGCTTCGCTCCACGGAAATAGCAGTTGACTCACAGCACCGCGCCACTTCCCCCTCTTCGCTTCGGAGCCCGTTAGTGGGTTCCTTTGTGGGTTGGGGGGGCGCTAAAGGCGCCCGCCGAGTCCCACGGTCACAGGCTTCATCCGCCTGTGATTTCTGAAAGGGTCCCCGCTTCGCCACAGCGGAAAAGACCCGTTTCGCGCGGAGCTGGTCCCTCCGGTTCAGAGGGAGTCTGCCATTGCCAATGGCGCCACCCCGGAAGTCCCATCAGATTCCATTTTGAATTACGCTAGCGAACAAAATTGTTCCAAAGTGTGCCAGTGTTGACACTTCTGAAATATTGTCCCCCAGTTTTACATGATGGTTCACAAGATGGAGCAGCACATTTTGGTCTATGTCTTGAAATGGTCAGAGACCATTTTGAGTTAAAATGGTGGACTGGACCATTCCAAACTGCACTGAATTGGACATCTCTCATTATAGTGTAGACCAGTTTAGCACGATAGCTCCTGAGATGGAGAAGTAGGGTTTACGTATCTTTTGAAACATTAACAGCTACTGCTTTGCCTAAGCCTGATGGAGGGGAGCCTTTAAAATAAATATTTTATGCTGTGATGCCTGGCCATATGGTTGAGCCAAATGAGCTTAGGATCCAGCCTAAACACAACCCCTCCCCCAAGATTGAATCATGCCCTTCTGGAGCACCCCTTTTTGAAATCTGAGCCCCAGCTGAGCCAAGCTGATCAAGTTAAACCAGTTTATCTTTGGCTAAACCAGGGTGGGAAGCTTAAAACTGGCTAAGCCCAGCTGAGTTGCAAATCAGCTGGCTAAGCCAGAGATCCACTTCATCTTTAAACTGCTCATTCGGCAATAGGTTGGTGCCTTTATCTGTTATTGTTAAATTGGCAAATAAAGCCATATGTTTAAAGTTAGTTCTGAAACGTATAATCCCACATAATACAGCAAAGCACCAACAGGAACAGCCCCCCATGGTTTTCATTCTTTCTCTTTCAGCACCATGAATGCAATTCACTTGTATAAAGACTGCAAAAAGCCAACAACCTGCCGTTACAAGCTATGGACCTCCTCTGCCTAAATAATTATTTTTGTGGACACCCATGACCACCCACTAATATCTTTATAGCTCTTAAAATTATCGTCACCTCACTCTGATGCTTTAACATTTTTCATATCCCAGAGCTCAACAATTTTGTAACTACTAAAGCCATGTGCTCTCTGAGGACCATCATTTCATTAGTGTGTTTCTGGAACCAGTGCAATCTTCTTTGATCCACTGAAGAATAAATAAATTTATGAAGCATCATTCCCCCTCCTTCCATATTTTGCCACTGGAAAATGCTTCATTATCCTTTTGTAGCTCTCTTCCTTCATGCCTCTTAAACCCATATCTGGGCTGTACCAATTCAGACTGTAGGTGGAGACTTACGTAACAGTAGAGAAGTAATATGGGGGTGGGGCAAAAGGGATTATAAAGCCAAATTCATTGGAATTGTACAGCCTGCTATATATTTTGTGGAACATAACTTCCCACTGTTTCTGTCCAAATGGCATGCTACGCTTGGGGTGATCAGAGATGGGCTACAACATTGGGGGACGACCACATTTGCTATCTGTTAAAAGGACAAGAGAACATGGGATGCAGATAGGACAGAATTTATAAGGGAATAAGTCACTCAGAAACCACAATCCTTTTTCTTGCAAGCTGATCCCGGGTGTTCATCTCAGGCCTCAGTACAATAATGTACAATTTGGGGAAGAAGATGCAGCCCAGCAAACCCACACTAGAGGCTAAAATGGAGAAGATCTCCACAGCCACCATGTATTTCCCTTTGGTGCTCAGATAAGTGGGGACAAAGGACAGCCAAACACTGCAGAAGACCAGCATGCTGAAGGTAATCAGCTTCGCTTCATTGAAAGTATCAGGCAACTTCCTGGCCAAGAAAGCCACAGTGAAGCTGATGATGGCCAGAAGCCCCATGTAGCCCAGGACAGTATAAAACATGTGGGAAGATCCTTCATGGCATTGAACAATGATCTGGTCACTCTGAGAGTGCATGTCAAACTCTGAGAAGGGAGGAGAGGTTGCCAACCACAGTACACAGATGCCAGTTTGAATAAGAGTGCAAAGGATGATGACTGACACTGCCAGCCTCTTCCCCACCCATTTCCTCATCCTGTTTCCTGGCTGGGTGGCCATGAAGGCCAGAACCACCGTGATGGTTTTAGCCAACACACAAGAAACAGCCAGGGAGAAGATGATTCCAAACATGGTTTGACGGAGAAGGCAGGTCACCTTCCCAGGCTCCCCAATGAATAAGAGGGAGCAGAGAAAGCAAAGCAACAGGGAAGTGAGGAGGGTGCAGGTGATGTTCCAGTTGTTGGCCTTGACAATGGGAGTCTCCTTATGTTGAATGAAGATCCACGTTATCAGAAGAGTAATCAGAGAAAGGGAAAGAACAAATGAAGTCAGAATTATTCCCAAGGGTTCACTGTATGATAGATAGATTATACGTTTAGGAATACAGTGATCTTTG
The DNA here is from genome assembly GCF_964106645.2 of Podarcis pityusensis. Taxonomy (NCBI): domain Eukaryota; kingdom Metazoa; phylum Chordata; class Lepidosauria; order Squamata; family Lacertidae; genus Podarcis; species Podarcis pityusensis. The sequence continues at coordinate 41,019,263 of NC_138038.1, read as the reverse complement.
TTCTTGCTTGGATGTTGATCCTCAGGACAGTTGTTGCAATGGTCTGCATCTGAAAATTATAAGTCTCAATTGTTAAAATTGTATGTGTACCCTCTGAACCAATATTGTCAGGGGTTCAGGAGCAGAGGCAAGGGCAAGGGAGGAAACAGAGAGCGAGGGGGAGGAGGCAGAAGAAAAGATGAGTGATGACGACGACCCGAGATCTCCGAGTCTTTCCAGTGAATCAGAAGATTCACAGAAAGGAGCACCAGTGGCCAGGGCAAGGGGGGAGCCTAGGGGGACACCCCAGGAAGATAGAGCCAGAGGGGACTCAGAGGGGAGCAGTTGGAAATCGGGACCAGCGTCACCGCCAGAGAGCAGGGAAGAGGAAGGGCGCCAGGGATCAAGCGCTGGCAGCTCACAACAGGGGGGAGGGCACGAGTCAGGAGTGGCCACACCTCCATCGGGGAGCGAAGAAACGGTCAGACGGAAGGTGGAAGGTTGGGCGCGCGCGACAAGTTCAAATGCACAGGAAGGTGGCGCAGTAGGCAGCCCGGAAAGGGAGCCAGGTCCTAAAGCCCGCCGAAAGGAGGGAGAAGAGTCAGGGGGGTCAGCGTCAGAGGAATCCCGGAAGGAAGAGACCCCGGGGGGCAGAGGGACCCAGAGAAGAACAGTCAGGCGGAAAAGGTGGAGCAAGGCTAGGATATTAAGTTGGTGTACAAGGGGCGGAGACTCAGATGGAGCTTCGCCGATCTAACCATTAGACGTAGGGTTGCACGCAGCAGCTTGAGAATGGAAACTGTAACTCAATAAAGACTTTTATTTAATGATCGCTGGCTAGCGTGATCCTCTGTGAGCTAGGATCTGGAAGCAACTCTGACAGTAAGCTCCATCACCTAAATTGTGGGCATCTACAGCCTCGCGGAGAGGAGAGAAAGCGGGTGCCTACTAGCGAGCTCACGAACGGCAGACAACATGACGGCCGAACAGCAGATAGTGGAACTCAGAGAAGCAGTGTCGCGCCTGAATGCCGAGGCTCTTGCATCCAGGAAGAGAGAGGAGGACGCAGCTGCCGCCTACAGGGATCTCCAGGTCAGGTTGGAAGTGCTTACGAAGCAAGGGCAACTAACACCCAAACCGGAGGGGATTGGGTTGGGGAGACGAACAGGCGGTTTGGTCTCTCACTTCGATGGGAATTTGCAACAGTACCCCAACTTTAGAGCAGATGTAATGTGTGCCCTGCAACTGCTGAACAAAGACTTTAGAGATGAGCAAGAGAAGGTGGGATTCATCATGTCCCATTTGCATGGAGATGCTAAAGCATGGCTGCGCAATTTGTGGAGAGATAAGGATCCGGCGCTCCAAAACGCGGATGCCTTTATTAAAGCGATGGATGGGTGCTTTTTGTCAAGCATTGACGTGGATCTTGCTCGGCAGCAGATACATGGACTGAAGCAAGGGAGGGCCAGCGTAAGGCAGTACCATGCCCGCTTTTTCGCTTTGGTCAGTGCTCTGGAATGGGACAGAGATTCGGCTCCTGTAAGAGACCTGTTTTGGGAGGGATTGCACGGCTCGGTTAAAGATGAAATTGCGAGGGGGGAGAGACCCCGGACCACGCAGGAGATCGTTCAGAGGGCGCTGGCGGTGGGGGTGCGGCTGGAAGGACGTCCGTGGAGCAGTGGCGAAGGGCGTGGAGGGCGCGAACCAGCCAGGGGCTCCTCCTTCCTTCCCAGAGAAGCAGCGCGTGCGCAATCCACGCCTCCGCCAGGAGGAGGAGCGGAACCTATGGAGGTTGGAGGTGCAAGGGCTCAGTCAGCAGCCAGAGCCCTAGCACCGGCAGCAGTGAAAGCGAAGCCTCCTAGAGGGAACAGGAAGTGTTACATCTGCGATGATCCACAGCATATGGCGAAAGAGTGTCCCCAGAGGCTCCACAAGCACACTGCAGCCTCAGCAATGGTAACTGCAGCAACGCAGCAAGGACAACCACAGCAGGGAAACGACGGAGTCTGGTTGGAAGAGGCACTGGGGCCCAGCCAGACGTGTCAGTGAAGCAGTCCCCAGAGATTTTACAGCCCATGGACCCCCTCCCGCCCAAACCGGTAGTGAGGCTCACCGCGTCGCTCCAGCTGCCCAATGGAATCACCATGGACGTGCCAATCACCATTGACTCCGGAAGCAATGCGGACTTTATAGGGCAGGACTTTGTCGACCGGCACGCTATACAGTTGCTGCCTGCCACGCTGCCCCTGCAGGTTGTCACGGTGGATGGCAGGGAGCTGCTAGGGGGGCAAGTGGTGAAGCAGACGCCACCAATGGTGATGCGACTTGGGAATCACAGGGAAATCATCAGCTTCAATGTCACTCAACTATCGGACACGCCCATTGTATTGGGCATGAGTTGGCTGGACAAGCACAGCCCGACGCTGGCTTGGTACCAGAGGCAGCTGACCTTCGGCTCTTCCTTTTGCGCTGAACACTGCATCGTGCCCAGGCAGGAAGGAGAGGAAGAGGAGTCACAGCTGCAGCTAGGCACGCTGCAAGCGGTTCCCCACAAGTACGCAGAATTTTTGGAGGTTTTCTGCGAGAAGGAGGCAGACAGGCTACCCCCCCACAGACCATATGACTGCAAAATTGACCTGCTGCCGGGGGCGGCGCTGCCCAAAGGGAAGCTGTATTCCATGTCTGAGGACGAACTGCAGGAACTCAAAGAGTTCATAGATCATAATTTGGAGCGCGGTTTCATCCGAGAGTCCAAGGCAGCGGGGGGCAGTCCGGTATTCTTTGTTAAGAAGAGGGACACGCCCCAAAAAAGACTTGTAGTGGACTTTCGCATCTTGAACAGTGTGACCAAGCCATCGGACTTCCCCATGCCCCGAATCGACGACCTCCTCGCAAAGGTACGGAAGGGCAGAGTGTTCACCAAGTTGGACCTGCGAGGGGCATACAACCTCATTCGCATGCGGGAGGGAGATGAGTGGAAGACAGCCATGTTCACGCCCCTGGGCACCTACGAATATAGAGTTATGCCTTTTGGATTGCAAAATGGCTCCCACGTTTTTCAAGCTTTCATGCATCACGTGTTGGCGGGGCTCCTCTACAAGACGTGCGTCTGTTTCTTGGATGACATCCTGATCTTTTCGGAATCGCAGCAGGAGCATGACAGACACGTCAAGGAAGTGCTGAGCAGGCTACAGCAACATAGGCTTTACGCCAAGCTGGAGAAGTGCCAATTCGACGTGACGGAGGTGGATTTCCTGGGCTACAAGTTGTCTGATAAAGGGCTCGCCATGGACAGCGCCAAGGTCCGAGCAGTGTTGGATTGGAAAAGCCCACGCAACCGGAAGGAGGTCCAACGGTTTGTTGGCTTCGCGAACTTCTATCGCAAGTTTATCAAAGGCTTTGCGATGCAGACAGCGGCCATCACGGACACGCTCAGCTCCAAGAAAAAGAAGTTCATCTGGACAGAGCAGGCGGAGCAGTCCTTTCAGGCACTCAAGCGTCTCTTCGCGTCGGAAGAGCAGCTGCTTCATGTCAACCCCAGCAGGCCGATGAGGGTGGAGACAGACGCTTCGGACAGAGCCGTGGGAGCAGTCCTGCTGCAGAAAGACCCGCAGGGGGTTTGGAGGCCGGGAGCGTTTTACTCAAGGAAGCTCAGCAAGTCCGAACAGAACTACACCATCTGGGACAGGGAGTTGCTGGCCATTCATGCAGCGTTCAAAGCGTGGAGGCACTTCCTGATCGGCGCCAAGCACACGGTGCGGGTCTGCACGGACCACAAGAATCTAGAGCACTGGCGCACGGCACAGTTCCTGAACCAGAGGCAGATACGTTGGGCTGAGTTCTTTGCGAATTTCGACTTCCGAATAGAATATGTCCCGGGGGACACCAACATCATGGCGGATGCTCTCTCCCGTAAGCCACAGTATCTGGAGGAGGCAACGCCAGCGGCCGCCATGCACATCTTCGCACCGACAGTGTGGGCGTGCGCGGCGGCAACAGTTGACCTGGATGCGGTGCGACAAGCGTTGCAGGATGACTCCTTCGCGCAAGCAAAGATGGCAGAGGTGCACAGGGGCACGGCAGCGACCGACGAGTTCCAGCTGCGAGATGGTTTGCTCATCCGTAAAGGGGCCATCTACGTGCCGGGAGACGAACTTCGCGCCAAGGTACTGCGGCAGCTGCACGACGCGCCCACTGCCGGGCACTTTGGCAAGGAGAAGACGGTGGAATTAGTAGCCAGAGACTTCTGGTGGCCCGGAATGAGAGGGGAAGTCGCGGACTACGTGGCGAGGTGTGACACCTGCCAGAGGGCCAAACCAGTGCACAGACCGCCGGCCGGACTGCTGGAACCGCTGCAAACTCCGTTCGAACCATGGGAGAGAGTGGCCCTGGACTTTGTCACGGATCTGCCCAGCTCGAGGGGCAAGACGGCTGTGCTGGTGGTGGTGGACTTGTTCTCCAAGATGGCACATTTCATTCCGTGTGCGAAGGTGGCCACGGCGGAACAAACCGCCAAACTGTTCATAGACCACGTGTTCAAGGTTCACGGTCTGCCGCGGTCTATTCTGTCCGACCGAGGGCGACAGTTCATCTCGAACTTCTGGCAGAGGCTGATGGGCTTCCTGAACGTCAAGATCAACCTGGCGTCGGCTAGACACCCGCAGACCAACGGGCAAGCGGAGCGGGTCAATGCCATCATGCAGCAGTACCTGAGATGTTATGCGAATCAACAGCCTGCGACGTGGGTGGATTACCTGCCTCTCGCCGAGTTCGCCTACAACAACACGAAGCACGTGTCCACGGGGGTCACGCCGTTCTTCGCCAACAACGGGAGGCACCCCAGAACCTTCCCGGGACTGGAAAGAATGGGGGAGGGGGAGCCGCAGACAGCAGATGCGTTCGCGTCGGAGTTGCAGGAGGTCCACGATCAGCTGCGGCGGCACCTGGAGCTGGCTAAACACGCATACAAGGTACAAGCGGACAAACACAGAAGGGTTGGCGAAGAGATCCATGTGGGAGACTGGGTCTGGTTAGCAGCCCACGCAGTGCCGGCCAGGTCGTTGGCGAAGAAGAAACTAGGGCATAAACAACTGGGGCCCTACCAAGTTGAAGAACAGGTCAACCCGGTGGCTTTCAGGCTGGCTCTTCCGGAGGGTTCCAGAATGCATCCGGTGTTCCACAGATCGGTGCTCACTCCCTACAAGGCACCTCACAGGTTTCAGGAACCAGGAACGGCACCGGGTCCGCTCCGAGAGAGAACCGGGCAAGGGGGAGTGGCACAGGAGGAGCGCATCAACGAAGTCACGGAGATTTTGGACTCCAGATGGGGGGAAGAGGGGGTAGAATACCTTCTCGCCAAGGAGGGCACCCCGGCCAGTGCCAACAGCTGGGTGCCGGGCTACGCTTTGGACGAACCTCTGCTCAAAGAAGAGTTTCATGCCCTCTTCCCACACAGGCCAATGCCAGCAGACTTTTTCGACGACTGGCTTTTCACGCCCACGCTTTCAGCCAGCACGTTCCGGGGGTTCGACTCGGACGAGGAACCGACACGAGACGCCCGTTCCCCGGAGGGGTCACCCTCGGGATCTGCTTCAGAACCCTCGTATTGGTGGGATGATCGACCAGAGGAGCAGTTCCGCAGAAGGTGGCTGGAGGGTCCAGGACGAGCAACGTCTCCAGAAGGCAACGAGGGAGAGACGGACATGGACGTTTTCGGGGACGACCCGGGTTTCGAGCACGGCGGCACAGAGATGGAAGCGGAAGTGACCGTCGTCAACGAGAGCAGGGAGGAAGAACCGGAAGACTTCGGATGGCGGCCCGCCACGGGAAGCGAACTGTATCCGACATTCGTCCCCCTGACACAGCAGCACCCAGATCCCGCACCGGAAGGAGGGGAGGGGGGAAGAGGGGGCTTCGAGGGGGGGATGGATGTCAGGGGTTCAGGAGCAGAGGCAAGGGCAAGGGAGGAAACAGAGAGCGAGGGGGAGGAGGCAGAAGAAAAGATGAGTGATGACGACGACCCGAGATCTCCGAGTCTTTCCAGTGAATCAGAAGATTCACAGAAAGGAGCACCAGTGGCCAGGGCAAGGGGGGAGCCTAGGGGGACACCCCAGGAAGATAGAGCCAGAGGGGACTCAGAGGGGAGCAGTTGGAAATCGGGACCAGCGTCACCGCCAGAGAGCAGGGAAGAGGAAGGGCGCCAGGGATCAAGCGCTGGCAGCTCACAACAGGGGGGAGGGCACGAGTCAGGAGTGGCCACACCTCCATCGGGGAGCGAAGAAACGGTCAGACGGAAGGTGGAAGGTTGGGCGCGCGCGACAAGTTCAAATGCACAGGAAGGTGGCGCAGTAGGCAGCCCGGAAAGGGAGCCAGGTCCTAAAGCCCGCCGAAAGGAGGGAGAAGAGTCAGGGGGGTCAGCGTCAGCGTCAGAGGAATCCCGGAAGGAAGAGACCCCGGGGGGCAGAGGGACCCAGAGAAGAACAGTCAGGCGGAAAAGGTGGAGCAAGGCTAGGATATTAAGTTGGTGTACAAGGGGCGGAGACTCAGATGGAGCTTCGCCGATCTAACCATTAGACGTAGGGTTGCACGCAGCAGCTTGAGAATGGAAACTGTAACTCAATAAAGACTTTTATTTAATGATCGCTGGCTAGCGTGATCCTCTGTGAGCTAGGATCTGGAAGCAACTCTGACAAATATAGTTTAATATTGTGGCATAAGCTATGACTTTGAACATGTTCATTTTGAATAAGAGGAATGAAATCCCTTATTTTTCTTTTGAAAGAAATGATATTGTGAAACAGAGGTGACAATGGCACTGGATGAGGAGGCCAAGGAATAAGAGGAAACATCATTAGGAATATTGAAAGAATCTGGAAATGAGAAATGGCTTTGTTATTGCTCTGTTGATATGTGAAATAGATGGTATTTAATATTATGCATATTAGAGAGAAAGTATATTCAGGTGTTGTTCACACATTTTTGCTCATAATTTTTGTACCCTTGGTCATCATCATTATCAGTGCTTTTTTATGTGGTACTCAGTTGTGGTACTTTGTTGTAAGAACTTCATGGTGAGTACTGGAACCTATTTTTTAAGGGGGGAAAAGCACTGATCATTATTATTAAATTCAGTGCTTTTTTCTGGGGGGACGTATACCCCTAAACATTTTGTGAATCTAAGTTTGGCCTCATTGAGGGGCAGTATTTCAATATTAGTAGGGAAATGAGAGTACCCCTAAACATTTTTTACCAAAATAAAAAGCACTTATTAAATTTGTATACCGCCTTTTGTCAGTAGAACTCAGGGTGATTCACAACATAAAAATACAAGATAAAAACCCCCACACAAAATACATAATAAAAACAAGAACAGAATAAAACCACCCTCCACCCACTCCTACAACACATTTAAAAGGGTATCAGATGTCAATCATCCAAAGGCCTTGTTTAAGAGGAACATTTTCGCCTGGTTCCTAAAGGTGTATAATGAAGGCACTAGCACTGCAGAAAAGGCCCGTTCTCGTGTTGCCACTCTCCGGACCTCTCGTGTACAACTGGATACCAACTACTAAAATGTGTGAGCATACAGTATTCCCTTTGAAAAGTTAAGTCTGAGCTGTTATGAAACTTATTTCTGTAGTCATATATGTGTGTGTGTGTGTGTGTGTGTGTGTGTGTGTGTGTGTGTAGTGCTCCATTGACACATTCAAGTCATGTTTATTGTACAAACATTCTGAAGTACCTTCCCTATATAGCTGAGGAATCTTTGCTTACCCATCTGTTTTGAAATCATTCCTTCAGGACAGTTAGGACAATTGTAGCAACAAATCTGCTCCCCCTGTCGAATGATCTTGCTGTGTCCAGGATGGCAACTCTCAACACATGTGGAATGGGGCGGCTTCTATCAATAATCACAAATTAATAGATTTAAGATGGAGATTTCTCCTTTTGTCTGATTTCTCCTTACGTCTATGCTGTTGAATTTCACCGTTTGCATAATTGCATAGTAACAATTACATAGTAGCAAGCTTATTTTCTAGAATCCTTCAATATTCCCTCATATGTCTCTGGATTTTTCTATCCTATATTCTCCTCATGTTCCTTTTATCCTCACCACACAAATGAACATACACCTCATATACCGAATCAATCCCTTGGTCACTTTAGCCCAGTATGCCCATCAAGATAAGCATCAACTCAGAAAGGTAGCAAGCAATGTTATGTAATATTTGGGGGGGGGGGTATTTGCATACCACCTTTCATGAAGTATTTCTGCAGTGTATAACAGAAAACATATAAAAATGCATTAAACAAAATTAAAAATCAAAACCTCATCAAAATCTTTGACGAAATAAAATGTAACAGGTGAAATTAACATGCTATCACCTCTGAAAGTAACCACCAGCAAAATCCTGAAACACAAATATCTCTATTATGTAGGACTAAACTTGACCAACAGCATTCCGTTACCTTTTTGTATTGAGGAATATAAAGTCTTTCCCACCTGGTTAAACTTGTGATTCCACAAAATGGCAGTTCCATTAATGGTGAACTTCTTCACTTCAGGAGCCTGTGGGTTCATCTTTCCAACAAGGGCTTTATGGATGGACTGATTGTGGAATGTGATAGTATTGATGATATCATATCCAGTAGCCAACTCTCCATTTGCATCAAAAAATATTTCTTCTCCAGCACTGTTGTTGAAGTGGATGTGTTTCAGGAAGGCATGAAGCTAGATTGAGAAGGAAATAACATGAACCAAGAGCAATGGTAGCAAAGTGGTAAGTATGATTTCCCAGTTATTTCAATCTTATTCTGTTGACAATCTTGGCTAGATTTGTAGTTGGACAATGGATCAGAATGTCGAACAAGGGCAATGCTTTCATCTAAGGAGATGGCTTCTTAAAGAAATACCCCTTCATTAGCAAAGGAGGTCAATTCAACACAAGCTAAATATTTTTCTTACTTCAATCAGCAACCTCCTACACTACAGCAAAAACAACAACACAAAATTTGGCCATTGAAAGGCTTCTGGGTGCATATATTACAAAATATATAGCAGGCTGTACAATTCTAATTAATTTGGCATATATTACAATTGTGACTGACAGGAAAACCATACTTGCCACGGGTGAACATTGAGAAGGTTCCATGTCACACCATCGCCTATTGCCTTCTTCATAGATCTTGAAGAAAACATTGCATGGAGAGCATGTGCTACAGCATAAACAGCGTTGTAGATACTGTAGCTCTGACCAGACATTCTCATTTCAAACACAGCTCCAGGGAGGCTTCTCAACTTCTCCTCGCCAGTGCAGTTCTTTGCACCTGGTATGTAAATGTTATAGGCAGGAAACGAGCACACAAATGCATTGGACCAAAACCCATGGATGAAATAAAGCATAGAGTGATTGGGATTTAAAGTCTCAAGAAACTCTTCAAATTCTGCTACATCATTTGTGTGAAGTGAAAAGGACAAGGTGCCATTGAAGGTTTTTGGTGTGAAGACTCCACTGAAGAATACAGAAGAAAAATCCCACTGAGCTGTTATGATCCAAACCCTCTCTATTGGTTTCATTTTATCAAATTCATGTGATGATAGAACCATCCGAAAGCCCTCCAGAGATCGTGCATCTCCATGAACAAGAGTCACATTAGTATTGATTGATGAGATAATAGAGCTTACTCTTTCCAATTTAGTACTATCTGTGTCTTCCCAGTACTTCTGCAGTGTTGGAATAATTTCCTTAAAAGCCAAGCAAATATTGCTGTGGTATAACAGAGGAATGAGAGTCCTAAGTAACATTTCTCCACTTTCATCATCTGAAACAATAAGGCCAATCCAGGTCCACCCAAAATGCTGAAGCAGATGAACAATCCCAACATACTGAGGACTTTCACTGGGTATCATCCGATAGACGGAAGAGAACTGTACTTTATCACTCAATGCAGGGTCAAAGGAAGCATAACTGAGCTAAGAAAAATGGCAGTGACATTTTTAGACTGTGTTTTATCATTCAGTGCAGGGGCAAAGGAGCCATACCTCAGCTAAGGAATATTAAAACAATCAGTTTAAGAACTCTATCTCATTATTCCTCAATTCATCTTAGTTTCTTCAAAGGTCCAGAAGAACAGGACCGTAGGCCTCTGTATTTGATCTTTCCAAAAAAAATACGCAGAGACTAAAATTCTCCCAATAAGGCAACTTCAGCAGGGTTACCATAAAATAACTACATGTTAGACACAAGCATCTACGTGATAAACCCAGTGCCTTTTGTATTTTAAAAATAAAATTTCAGAGGTGAATTTGGCTCTGAGAATTCGGGGATTCAAACAGTGTCTTTCACTTTAAAAAAAAAAAAAAAGAAAACCCTGATTTTCTTCTTGTCTGATTTTCACTCCTGTGAGAATTAGAGGTGAGCTCATGTGTGTCTCTGTGTGTGTGTTTGTTTGTTACATGCGAGATTTTATGTCGCAATGCTGTGAGGGGATGATTTGAACAGGAGAAGTTGGAAGAAGTAACCAACAACAAGTGTGTGTGTGTGTGTGTGTGTGTGTGTGTGTGTGTAAGATAGATCTCAAGTACAAATTTCACCTTCTGGAAACAGCTTTTCCAAATCTATATAATAATAAACACAAGATGGCAAAATATGCCACTACCTCTTCAGTAAACTCAGCTCCTTGTGATTACAATTCACTGGAAAGTTCACAATGGAGGAGGGAAAACTCACCCAAAGGAACTTGACTAGTCCAGTTAGGTCCAGGATTGTTTGGGCCACAAATGAGAGTATGTAGGCCTGCCCACTCAAACAGGTTTCTTCCATAAAAGTGAAATTTTATTAATTTTCATTTACATGGTATGATGACGAAGCCTTCTGGACTTGTCTCCTAAGTAAACAATACTCAAACAAGTATTTTCCCATGTAGTGTTGCTAGCCCCTGAGTTGAATGAGATCACTGCAGAGCTAAGAGTAGAACCATTTGGTCTGACCAATTCTGAGGAGGTGAATGGCATGGATAGCAACCCAAATGATTCTTCCCCACTAAGTCGACTCCTGGTTTCACCCATGCATATAAAAAAATTGAAAGGCATACCTGTGGGATCTTGTAGGTATTTAAGATGTGGGGCATCTGCTTGGAGTTATGAGAAGTGAGTCCACCAATGATGGCCATTAGCTTGTATTTCCTAACACAGATGTAGTTAAGGGGGTTCCCTGAGCTCAGGAAAAGTATTTGCATAGTGGCAAGACAGGTTCCCATTGAATTGAAAGCATTTTGTGTGAAGATGTAAGATAGTGTTCTGTTGGGTAAGAGGTGGAAATTCTCGTTGATCTTCTTCAGGGCAAACATAAAGACAAGTGCTTGCTGGTAGTTATTCGGTATCACACTGCAATGATATTTCAGTGTAGACTTAGGGGTGTTATATATTCATTGATTTCACATACATACAGTAGATTTACTTATCTGCCCTGGAGGGCAGAACTCAAACAAACGGCTTTAAGTTACAAGAAAGGAGATTCTGATTAAACACAGAGAAAAACTTTCTGACAGTGGAATAGTCTCCTTCAGGAGGTTGTGGATTCTCCTACCTTGGAGGTTTTTAAGGCAGAGGTTGGATCACCATCTGACATGGGTGCTTTAGCTGAGATTCCTGCATTGCAAATGACCCTTAGAGTCCCTTCCATCGCTACAGTTCTGTGATCATTTGAAGCTATTATTTAAATATCAGGCAGTAGAAAATATCTCCATAACTTTGTGCCGTAGAAAGTGTGGTGGTTAGAGTGTCCGACTTGGACCTGGGTGACTGGGATTGAAATCCCCACTAGCCATGAAGCTCACTGAGTGATCTTGAAGCAGTCACTGCATCTCAGCCTAACCTACCTCACAAGGTTGTTGTGAGGATTAAATGAATGGAGGATTAAATGAGTAGGGGGAGATCTACTCATTGGAAATTGAGTAGGAAACGGAAATTACAGAATGTACAAAAACATTTCCTACAGAACAGACACAAAACGTTTGATTCCTGAGTATGCTAAAGCTATCCAATATTAGAATCACTGGTTTTTATGGGCATTTCCTTTCTAAACGTTCTACACCTATGAGCAGCGCCTCGGAGGGGGAAAATGGGATATAAATGCAATAAATAAATCTCCACAGGCCATATATCTTTAGAATTATTTACTGTTCCCTCATTATCCTTCTATGCTGCGTTTCATTTTCCACATCTATTAAATTTTCTAACTAAAGGCATATCCTCTTTGATGACTGTGATTCATGGGCTGTATTTGTTTGAAATTGATTTGCTTTGTCCTGGTCCAATCAATCTGTGTATCAATATACTGTATGTATCCATCTCTAGCTAGACAGCTCCCTCTCATCCACTTTCAGTCACTACAAAAGGTCTGACTAGGCGTTATTAGCTCTCTTCCTTCATGCCTCTCCTGCTAAGTAAGGTAGTTTGTCTGTGACTTTGCTCTATGCATTATTATTTAAGGTATACTCTAGCATGTGAGCCTAACTCAATGCACCTTACTTGTAAGAATTTGTCTCATGCAGGAGCCTAACACTTGGTGAAGGAGGAATGGAAAGCTTGTGTTGTGGAATAGCTAGGCTGTTGACTTCAGGTGTGGAGAGTATTGGCTTCAAATTTTCTCAGTATCAAGTGAGATCTGGGAAAGCACACCGGCCATACCTTTGCTTTGTTGAACAATAGTTTTTCATGGAAGCAAAGCAAAAAAATAGAGCAAAAAACGGAAATGAAACACATTACCTGGATTATTTCTGAAAAGGAATTGTATGAATGGTTTGCTATCTTCAAGCAAATATATATATATGGAAAACAGCAATCTAGCAGTCTTCACAGGTTAGCTCATTTCCTTAAATTCTGACTAAAATAAGACTATGAATAATGAACTATTTTGGCTATTTTCATTAGGCTATTCAAACAGAATTATAAATTGCCCCAACATTATATTTTTATATGGTAATAAAATATTGACTTACTAGCCACTGATATCCACATGTGGAGTTTTATTAAATGAGACATCATTCAAAAAAGGAATAAAGAAGGAAAGGAATTCACCAATGAAAATACCCTCTAGAATACTAAAGTCATTTTGAACCTTTTGTTGCCAACCACATCCATTCTTCCCATTTTTGCTGACAATGTGAGGCAGCAGCAGCAGCAGCAGGAACAGCAGCAATGACATTTGGTTACCAGAAAATTGCAGCAGTCACTGACAGACACGTTAATTTAGGCAAATACACCGAACAGTAGTCATGTGAATTATCAGTCCTGAAAACAACTCCAAAACAACATTGGAAACACGCTAAGGGATAAGTAATCTTCTTTCACTGATTCTAATTTGGACTCTCAAACATATGTCTGACATATTCCTTACCAAGAGCTATGTGTAAAAGGTTGTTTTGAAACCCACCTTTATAAATGGAGAGAAGTATTTCCTTAGCTCTTGAGGTGGATTCATCCACGTTTCTATTTCCCCCCCTCAATTATCTTTGAATTCCAGTGCAACAGTCTGATGAGTGATTAAGATAATTGCAGAGTAGATAATAATTGCCATCTTTAATATTCTCAACTATACAGTGGTTCCCCTCCTTCCTCCTGGGTCATGTCCAGAAAGTGGTGGTAGGGGATGAGTGTTCAGACCCCTGGGCTCTCACTTGTGGGGTGCCTCAGGGTTCTGTCCTCTCCCCCATGCTTTTTAACATCTACATGAAGCCGCTGGGAGAGATCATCAGGGGGTTTGGGCTGGGTGTTCATCAATATCCGGATGATACCCAGCTCTACCTCTCTTTTAAATCAGAACCAGTTAAGGCAGTGAAGGTCCTGTGTGAGTGTCTGGAGGCAGTTGGAGGATGGATGGCAGCTAACGGATTGAGGTTGAACAAGACAGAAGTACTGTTCTTGGGGGACAGGGGGTGGGCTGGTGTGGAGGACTCATTGGTTCTGAATGGGGTAACTGTGCCCCTGAAGGACCAGGTGCGCAACCTGGGAGTCATTTTGGACTCGCAGCTGTCCATGGAGGCGCAGGTCAATTCTGTGTCCAGGGCAGCTGTTTACCAGCTCCATCTGGTACGCAGGCTGAGACCCTACCTGCCCACAGACTGTCGTGCCAGAGTGGTGCATGCTCTAGTTATCTCCCGCTTGGGCTACTGCAACGCACTCCATGTGAGGCTACCTTTGAAGGTGACTCAGAAACTGCAATTACAGTGGTACCTCGGGTTACATACGCTTCGGGTTACATACGCTTCGGGTTACAGACTCCCCTAACCCAGAAATATTACCTCGGGTTAAGAACTTTGCTTGAGAATGAGAACAGAAATTGTGCTCCAGCGACGCAGTGGCAGCAGGAGGCCCCATTAGCTAAAGTGGTGCTTCAGGTTAAGAACAGTTTCAGGTTAAGTACGGACCTCCGAAACGAATTAAGTACTTAACCCGAGGTACCACTGTAATCCAGAATGCGGCAGCTAGACTGGTGACTGGGAGTGGCCTCCAAGACCATATAACACCGGTCCTGAAAGAACTTCATTGGCCCCAAGTACGCTTCCGAGGACAATTCAAAGTGTTGGTGCTGACCTTTAAAGCCCTAAACGACCTTGGTCCTGTATACCTGAAGGAATATCTCCACCCCCATCATCCAGCCTGGACACTGAGGTCCAGCATTGAGGGCCTTCTGCTGGTTCCCTCGCTGCAACAAGTGAGGTTACAGGGAACCAGGCAGAGGGCCTGCTCAGTTGTGGTGCCTGCCCTGTGGAATGCCCTCCCAGCAGATGTCAAGGCAATAAGCAACTATTGTACTTTCAAAAGACAACTGAAGGCAGCCCTGTTTAAGGAAGTTTTTAATGTCTGATGCTGTATTGTTTTTAATATTCAGTTGGAAGCCACCCAGAGTGGCTGGGGAAACCCAGTCAGATGGGTGGGGTATAAATAAATTATTATTATTATTATTATTATTATTATTATTATTATTATTAGAGCAAAGAAAAACTTTTTTATCTACTTTCTAATGGAGGCCTGATCAATGACTCAGTGCTGGAATTCAGAGCATTTTGGGTGCTCAGGACTCCACTTTGAGTGCCTGAGGGCCCTGTTCCTGCCTCTCTCCATCTGGCCCATCTGTTTGTAATTATGTCAATCTTTTCATATTGCAAGCCGCCTTGAGCATTGTTTTAACTGTGGAAAGGTGCCATACAAATAAAATGATGATGGTGATGCTGAAAACAAATTTAGGGTGCATCTGGCCAGTGCAATTGTGTTGACGTTAGCTAATATTTATACATGTTTGTGTATGTGTTCCTTTCTTGGAGCATTGATTTGAAAAGCAGAGTAGCAAAATTTTCAATTAATAAATAGCTCTCAAAATGACTCTTTGCATGTGAATATTTGGAGGGGGAGTTGAGGAAAAAGAGCACACGGCAGGGCATGTTGAATTTTTCAGCTTTCAAATTTCAAAAAGGAGGGGTGGTTAAAAAGCTGTAACATGACTTAGGAATTCAAAAGTTATTTTGGTTAAAATAATATAATTGAGTTTTGCTTGTTAAGTAAAATGTGTGTAAAATTGCATGGAAATCTCTTAGAATGGCAGTGGTGCCCATCTGAGAGGTGCTGGAGCTGAGTTCCTGTGAGTTCACCATGAAAAAAATGCTCTACCAGTGACTGTCAGAATTGAAGCCTAGAAAGTGAGTATCTTCTGGATGTTCTGGAAGCGAGCAAAAGGCTCTTTTGAATCAACCTGAACTGGCCAGGTGCCTTCTTTGGAACAATGCCCGCTGGGAAAACCTGGACATTCTCAAAGGGAGGGAAGACAGAGAGTTCCTTAACAATTTTTTGGCCGTCAATTTCAGGGTGTTCCCTGATTGGTTGACAGGGACCGGACAGAGGAGGAATTGTGGAGATCGCCAGAGAAGAGGGAGACAGTATAGATTTACAACAGTGGCTTGCGAGAGGTCACAGCTCAGAGGCAGATGAGGGGGAAAGTTGGGAAATAATGGAAGAGGAGGAAGAGGAGGAGGAGGCAGGGCCGGAGCAGCTGGCTGACACGTTATCACTAGAAAGCATTCCAGACCCCCCCCCCTTCTCCCAGAACCCAGGGAGCATTGAAAGTAGGAGAGCAAAGGGCTAGGAGACAGATGGCCCTAAGCGGCAACCATAAGGTGGGTGGTGCTGTTGAAGAATGAGGAAGTAGGAGAGAAGGGGGGGTGGAGATTTACTCGGAGGAACACCATTACTCCAAGAGGGTGCACTTCTAAGCCTCACTGTGAATATTTATTAAACAACATTGGTAAGAACTTTCCTTGTCTTATCCATTCCTGGCAATCTACCGTGGGGGGTTGGATCCTCTGATGCCTGACATTGATTTTTGATTAGCGGCTTCCTGAAGGGTCGCTATCACCTACAGCTGGAATTCAGATACCTTTTTAGAAACCTTCTGCAAGATATTTGGCTGCCAGCTGATCAGGGCAGTGTGTGAGAAGCAGGAGGAGGGTAGCTAGAAAGGGGATGGAGCCAAGGAGTAAATGTATTTACTTTTTGTTTCCATTGCCTGATTAAATTTTATTCGTACTGGTGTCCTTTTGTTGGTCCCTGGCGACAAAGCCCTGGGAACCTCAAAAGGGGAAGCAGAACCTGCTGCAAGATATCTCTAGATGTGATGCAAGACACCACTCACACTCATGTGTGAATCTGCAGTTTGTCCTGCTTCAGGCACCCCAATTAAAATCCCAGCAGACCCTTTGAGGAGATCCAGGACTGATATTGTTGTGTCACTTTTCTTCTCTATGTTAGGGCCCACAGGCCCAAACCATGTACCTTAATTTCTTAAGTCCCAATGGAAGCAAGGGTAGTTAGATGCCCTGTTCCTGGCTTCCAGTTCCGGTCTGCCTTAATGGAGGCAACTCCCATGACAGCAGGAGGTCATTGCCGAAGGAAAAACAAGGATGGTTGAGGGTAATTATTCTTGCAAGTTCCTCCCAGGGACGGGGGGAACGGGCATCACTTGCAGTTCATCTTGGTACCTGGCTTTCGCTCCAGCATGGAATGCGGGAGGCAGGGAGGCAATGAGTGCAAAAGCACTTCACCTGTTGAAAACCCTCCTACGCTGCCATTAAGAGCCAGAGGTTCTCCTGTTAATTAGAGCTTAATTTGGACTAAAGTAAAGGCATGTGCTAGAAGAGATGAGATCACAAACTGTGGAACAGAACCAGCTGCAAATTCATTAAGGTTTGAACCTGACAGAAGACTTGAGTTGCCTGCCATGGCCTGAGCTTTTGGAATTAATATTGATAGTCATGGTAACATTTCAATCTTTTAGCACAAAAGATGACATTTTTTATAACCTATAAATGTCTAAGCTACTAATGGTTGGAACATATTTGCTACTATTCTTAACTAGAAAAGCACTCCTGTCCTCCCGTTATGCTGCAGATCCCAGCACTGACCAGTTCATTAGCAGGCATTGGATATGAAAAAGTTAATAAGCTTTCCTTAACTTTGCTGACAGATGAGGATATTGGAAAAGGTAATTATCTGCTCTGTAATTATCATGATAACTGTTCTCATGTAATTGTACAGAGATCCCACTGGTCTCAGGAAGACAGAAACAGATGGATTTGCTTCAGGAGTTGATGAAATGCTCCCTTCCATACACAAACACAAGTTTCAAAGCAAGCTTTTATAAACAGCTCCTTGGAAGCATTCTATTAAGCCAATGCTTGGTAAGCTGGGTGGCAATGTGTGAAACAACAACGTTTGTTTAAACTTTATGGGGTTTTTCAAGGTGGTCTTGGAGCTACTCCCGCTCTGAGTATCTGCACAATGAATGTGTCCAGCTGTGGTAAAGACTTGTTGGTAGCAAGATGGACTTCATTATTGCTGCTCCTTCTGCTCCTGCAGTTCCCTGAGATTGTCAGCACAAATGCAGAGAGCAGATTGGGTCAGCAGCCAAAACCTCAAAATGACTTTAGCATTCTGGAGAATCTTGCCATTGCTGAATTTGCCTCTTTTGTTATTCCCGAGTTTCAAAAGTTCCCATATACGACATATCCTAATCCACAAATGAGACTCCGGTAAGTCAATTTATTGACATTATCAATAGTATCTATATGGCAGAATTTGTATTTCAGTTGAGTATCTTAGTTTGAATATGGCAAAAACTATTCATTATTCTAGGGTGTGTGTGTGTGTGTGTGTGTGTGTGTGTGTGTGTGTGTTAGCACAAGTTGTACAAATGGAAGTTAAAAGAAGATTGATTACTGCTGTTCCCTATTAATAGTAACACCTAAGCTATTGTTACCACTCTTTCTTCAGAAAGGTTGATCTATATGTTTTATGTATTTGCATACCCATCAACTGCCCTAGAAAGACTGGAACATTCTGTTTTATCCAATGAGAGCACAGTGGCCTTTTTGGGTGCCTTGCTCTCATGCAATTTTGGGCAAAGATCTTGCCTTGGAAAAGTGGTTTGGGGGGGTTGTAATCTCGTGTGGTACCCCAAACTGTGCATTTTTGGCCACCATACTAGAAGAAAGTGCTTTTTCTGGGTCTGTGATCTCTCACGGGCCACATAATTTGAGCAGGATTTTGGACCTGGAAGATAGTGTCCCAGATTTGGACTGTGTTATGTTGGGGGGTATGCATTTATTCAGTTTCAATTTTGATCCTGCTATGCTTCCAAATGTACAATTTTCCTTGAAACATACATTAAGATCAGTGCAGTTGTGATATTAAACTTCATAACTCAGATCTTTGGACCCAAACTTCTTCATGCCAAAATCTAGCAGTTTGGTCACAACATCATGGGGTTTTCCATTACATTATCCATACAGAATTAATTGAGTTTCTGCATGAGATAAAGCACTATCACATCTCATTTGAAAATAAGGCATAGGTTTATGGGTATTTGGCCAGTATCAAAGGTTTTGTTTTGAGATAGAACTGGAGTCCTCTGCACCTACACAACCTCGTCACTACATCACAGCGCTTTTCATGATTTCTTATTCCCCACAAAATGAAGTTCCAACCAATCTTAACTTTCTTCAAAATAAGCCATACATAGTATGTCACAATTTTAAAAGTTCAGTGAAATGCCTCAATGCAAAAAATTGAAAAGGATAAACTTGCTAAAACTTGTTGAGATAACTAGACCATAACTTTTCCGCTTGACATGCTGAATGAGGCATTATTATCACAGGGATGAATCTCAATCCGGCAAGTCTCCGGTGTAAAACAGAGGTATAAAAGATGAAGCATTTGCTATTTTTTTTATTAATTTATTCACATTTATAAATTAAATAGATGGACAGATATATATGCACAGAGAGAAGACAGCACCACTTCAAACCAGGCTGTTTCAAAGAAATACATATAATGAATCAACCATTCTTAAGAGCACATGGCTTCAGACCAATTTCAGTAAGGGTTCGAGCACAGTTTTAGGACTGAGACAGCTTTGGTAGCTCTGATGGATGGTCTTCATCAGGAGAGACGCAAGGGGAGTGAAACTTCCTTGGCTTTCCTTGTCCTCTTGGCAGCTTTCAACAACACTGCTTATGGTGTTCTTCACGAATCAGAAAGGGTGATGGGATTTGGAGGTTCTGCTCCTAACTGCAAGATCATTGCCACAAAGTAGCAGAGAAGCAGTTGCTTGACCTCACTGCTATTGAGTTGTCAGTTTACGCAGTCTCCTGTGTTGTTCAACAAACATATGAAACTGTTGGGGTATTCTCCAGGGAATTGCAGCATGGTGTCAAGAGTATGCTGGGGACTGATTATTCCATTTGAATCAGAAGAGAATGTGAAGTTGTTCGAAGCAGTGATGGGCTAGTTTTGGGACATTAAACTGAAAATGAATCATGATGAGGCAGAGATTCTTGAAGTGAGCAATTCCTGCATAAGAAAATTCAGTGGACAAGATAAAAATCTTGTAATGCTTCAAAATGTTTTTAGTTATAATTGTTTTAAATACAGTGTTACCTCGGGTTAAGTACTTAATTCGTTCCAGAGGTCCGTTCTTAACCTGAAGCACCACTGTAGCTAATGGGGCCTCCTGCTGCCGCTGTGCTGCCACCGCGTGATTTCTGTTCTCACCCTGAAGCAAAGTTCTTAACCCGAGGTACTATTTGTGGGTTAGCGGAGTCTGTAACCTGAAGCGTCTGTAACCTGAAGCGTCTGTAACCTGAGGTACCACTGTATATTCTCATTTTTTTATTATTATATTGCTACATTAGCATTTGTCGCATGAGGTCTTTGGGAGGAAGGGAGTGGCAAAGGAAATTTAATAATAATAATAATAATAATAATAATAATAATAATAATGTATGAAGTAATGTAATGTTTCTTCTTCAAACAATAACATTAAATTGCTAATGATTTATAATATCTGTGAAACTCAACTTAAATTGCATTTGCATTAAATTAACTCAACGGTCCCATGAAATCCCTCAGTCTACATTGAAATATCTTCACAGCTATTTGCCAAATTACTACCATCATGTCCTTGTTTTTGTGTTTGCCATGGTTGAGATCAAGAGGAATCCCCGACTCTTACCCAACAGCACAGTATTTGCCACCATCACTAAAAATGCTTACAATGAAATGGGCTCCTGTAAAGGGACTATGGATCTCCTTTTCCTAAGACAGGGGAACCCCCTTAACTACATCTGTGACAAGACATACAAGCTAATGGCCATCATTGGAGGGCTCACCACTCAGAACTCCAAGCAAATGCCCCACATCTTAAATATCTACAAGATACCACAGGTGTGTCTATCTGTCAGTATGCATAGTATGTGAGAGCTTACCCCCCACCCCATGCACAATGAAAGATGATAATTTGTATTTGATATACAGTGGTACCTTGGTTTACGAACTTTATCCATTCTGGAAGTCCGTTCTTAAACCAAACCATTCTTAAACCAAGGCGTGCTTTCCCATAGCAACGGGGAACTAAGTGTAACAAGTGGAACACACTCAACAGGAAGCGGAACATTTTCTGCTTCCAAGGCAAAGTTCACAAACCAAAGCACCTACTTACAGGTTTGCAGCGTTCTTAATCCAAGTTGTTCATAAACTAAACTGTTCTTAATCCAAGGTACCACTGTATGTGCTTTATATGTACATGTGTGCCCTGTTTCTTTTTTCTTTGCCTCAGCACTTTCCCCATGAAAGCCCACTCTTTCTCGTAGAAATGGAGCAAACAGCAAACTGTGGAAAACATGAATTGCTGTTTGTTCCAAATCAGCAGTAAAAAGCAGGGTTTTGCAGGGAAAGCACTGGGACAAAAGAAAAAAAGGACTTGGACACGACACTTTAAACATGGACCTAGAAAGTAGAGGGCAAAAGGAAGTGTGGCTGAGCCCTCACACACACTTAGCAAACTGCTTCCTCCTCCGACCTTGCTCCAAATCATCCCGTTATATGATCCATACCCAGTGCTATTTTTCTAGAAAAAGAGGTGCCAAAACTCACAATAAACGCCTCCCTTGTTCTCTTATAATGGCAATGGCGCCCACTTGAGAGGTGCCGGAACTGATTTATGATAAGTTCCGGCTGAAAAAAAAAGCCCTGTTCATATCGCATGCACTCATGTTTGAGTCAGAAAACAGAAACAACTTTGGAGTTTTGAAAGAAAAAGTTTAATATGTGCCATAAAAAGGGCGAAACCTGTCCTTTTTTTCTTCATTAATTTTTGGCTCCAAACTCTCCCCTCCTCAAAAATTTCCTTTGCTTTTTTCAAAGTGAGCCTGGATCTGATTCATGTTTTTGCAGTTGTTTGTTTGCTTGCTTGCTTGTTATTACTACATGGTAAAAGGTAAAGGGACCCTGGACAGTTAAGTCCAGTCGCGAATGACTCTGGGATTGTGGTGCACAATTCGCTTTACAGGCCAAGGGAGCCAAAGTTTGTCCGCAGACATGTGGCCAGCATGACTAAGCCACTTCTGCCGAAACCAGAGCAGTGCACAGAAATGCCATTTACCTTCCTGCCAGAGTGGTACCTATTTATCTACTTGTACTTTGACATGCTTTTGAAGTGCTAGGTTGGCAGGAGCTGGGACCGAACAATGGGAACTCACCCCGTCATGGGGATTCAAACCGCCAACCTTCCAATCGACAAGCCTAAGGCTCAGTGGTTTACACCACAGCGCCACCCACATCCCTTGTTACTACTTAGCCCGTTGGTAATCTTCTCTAGATTGTTGTACTGGAGAATTTACAGTCGCTGCTGTATTAGAGGATCAAAAGCAATATTAGCACAACCTTCTATCCTACCATACATTTGTAGAAGTTATTGAAATTGAGCAAACATAAGAGATTGTTTTGGTTTCTTAAAAGGTTATTGTCCTTGTTCTTAGCTTAGTTATGGCTCCTTTGAGCCTGCCTTGAGTGATAAAACACAGTTCCCTTCTGTCTATCGGATGATCCCAAATGAAAGTCCTCAGTATGCTGGGATTGTTCAGCTGCTTCAACATTTTGGATGGACCTGGATTGGGCTCATTGTTTCAGATGACGACAGTGGAGAAAAGTTATTGAGGACTCTCATTCCTTGGTTACTCCAGAAAAATATTTGTATTGCTTTTAAGGAAGTTATTCCAACACTGGAAGGCATCCACAGAGTAACATCTGCAAATTTAATTAATAAAGTAAGATCTATTCTTTTATCATCCAAAACCAATGTGATTCTTGTTCATGGGAATTCGCAGTCTATGGAGGTCTTACGAATGGTTCTGCATGTCGATGAAAATGGACCTAAGCCAATGGAGAGGGTTTGGGTCATAACAGCTCTGTGGGATTTTGTATCTGTGTTGGATAGTCGGGCATTCACACCAAAATCTTTCAATGGAACCTTGTCCTTCTCACTCCACGCTAATGATGTTGCAGGATATAAAGAGTTCCTTGAGATTTTAAATCCTACTAAATTTGTACTTTATGATATTCATCATTTCTGGTCAAGTACATTTTTGTGCTCATTCCCCACATATAATATTTATGCACAAACCTCAAAAATCTGTACTGGGCAAGAGAAGTTGAGGAGCCTTCCACAGATTGTGTTTGAAATGGGAATGTCTGGCCAAGCTTACAGTATCTACAATGCTGTGTATGTTATAGCACATGCTCTCCATGCGATGCTTTCATCGAGATTAAAGCAGAAGCTTATGGGAAAAGCTGCCAGACGGAATCTTAACTTCCATCCATGGCAGGTAAGAGTCTCCTTTCTGTCACAGCCGTAATGTGTGTACAGTGGTACCTCGGGTTAAGTACTTAATTCATTCCGGAGGTCCGTTCTTAACCTGAAACTGTTCTTAACCTGAAGCACCTACTGCTGCTGTGCCGCCGCTGCACGATTTCTGTTCTCATCCTGAAGCAAAGTTCTTAACCCGAGGTACTATTTCTGGGTTAGCGGAGTCTGTAACCTGAAGCGTATGTAACCTGAAGCGTATGTAACCCAAGGTACCGCTGTACTCAAATGCATTTCAATGTCCAGATTAATGTCCTTTGTTGTAGTAGATTTTTGAAATTGATTGGAGTCAGACTTCTTTTCTCTCTCAATCCTTGGTTTATGATGAGCTGTTTCTTTGAAAGTTTTGAATTTTTCTACAGCAATTTCTCTAACCTGGTGGTGTTTGGACTACAACTTTGATCACCACAAGCCCTTATGACAAATGATAAGAAATTGTGAAAATTGTAATTGAAAACATTTGGAAGGTTGGAGGTAGGGGAAGGAAGCATGTCCACTTTTAACTTAAACACCAGAATCAGTCACATTTTCTGACATCAAGATATGAGATATCTACACCATAGCCTTTACTTTTCCAGGCTCGGTCAATGGGAGATTTGCCAGTCCTATCATTGCCAGTCACTTCTGGGTGATGGGTGGTAGCAAAAAGTACCGTATTTTTCGCCCCATAGGACGCACCGGCCCATAGGACGCATCAAGTTTTTTGGGGGGGGAAATAAAGAAAAAAAATTATTCCCCCCCCCAGGCACCTTGAGATCAGGTCTGGGGACAGCAGGGAGACGCGCTGCGTCTCCCAGCTGTCCCTGGAGCTTGTGGGGCAGGCAGCGGGGAGAAGCGCTCTTCTCCCTGCCGCCCGCCTTGAGATCAGGTCCGGGGACAGCGGGGAGACGCGCTGCGTCTCCCTGCTGTCCCCGGAGTTTGTGGGGCTGGCGCTGGGGCTCTCCTGAAGCCTGGAGAGCGAGAGGGGTTGGTGCGCACCGACCCCTCTCGCTCTCCAGGCTTCAGTGAAAGCCTGCATTCGCCCCATAGGACGCACACACATTTCCCCTTCATTTTTGGAGGGGAAAAAGTGCGTCCTATAGGGCGAAAAATACGGTAACTCTTTAGATTTGTTTTTTAAAATATGTTATTTGCTTTTTGATCGATTGATTGATTGGCTAAGTTAACTGAATGCAACTTTAAGCAAAAGTTGCTTAAAGTTTTGAAATTTCATGCATATCAGTTAATATCTCGACCCTCCTCCACAAAAATAGCTGTTTACTAGGCTGTTTTCCTATGTTGTGAAGGCTGAAATTTCAATCCAATGGAGCAGGGTCAGTGTATTAACTGATATGCATGAAATTTCAGATAGAGCTCTATAATCCCTAGTGTACTGAGATAAGACCTTTGGAGCAGGCATTTTTTTTAAAAAAATGTTTTTTTATGAACCTCCCTAACCCGCGTCCCTAATATGCATTGCTGTGTGTTTAAAGTGGATTGGTTGGTAAATGAATTCTGGAGAGTTCTCTAGTAGTTCTTATGTGATTGGCTAACATTGGTCACATGGGAGGTATCCAGTGAAGGAGAGACTCCATTTTATGTGAAGCAAGATGACGGTGCTTTTGAATCCACTCCACTGTGAATATTGCTAAGTTGAATAGAGTGTTGGAATGCTTCTTCTTTGCTTGAAAGAAAGAGAGCAAAGCCTCAATTCATGTCTTTCCTTCTCCAATCAAGCTTCACTCCTTTCTGAAGCTCATCCACTTCAACAATAGTGCTGGGGAAGAAATATTTTTTGATGAAAATGGAGAGTTGGCAACTGGATATGATATTGTCAACACTGTCACCTTTTCCATTCTGTCCATCCATAGAGTCTGTGTTGGAAGGGTGGACCCACAGGCTCCTGAAGGGAAGAAATTCACCATCAATGGAAGTGCTGTTGTGTGGA
The DNA here is from genome assembly GCF_964106645.2 of Podarcis pityusensis. NCBI lineage: Eukaryota > Metazoa > Chordata > Lepidosauria > Squamata > Lacertidae > Podarcis > Podarcis pityusensis. The sequence goes on along the minus strand of NC_138038.1, from coordinate 40,994,105 downwards.
ACCACAAGTTTAACCAGGTGAAAATTACTATTATTTTCCAGAGCCTACTGATCTCTTTATGGGTCCAGGACCAAATCTGGCTGTTCCTGATTCCACCAAGGAATGGTTTAAAGGTCATACTGTGCAGATATTTTAAGAATCAGCATCAGAAATCCTTTTAAAAACCTGCTTGGAACCTCTTTGAACCAGAGATGGTCTGAGCGATATAAAAAAAAATAAGCAAGGCTGAAGGATGTTGTTACCTCTGCTGACAAGTGGCTAGCTAGACCATGGGGCTACTATTGTTGGGAATATACTCAGTCTCTGCACAACCTGAAATAATCATGTGATAACCTTATATGGGGAGAATTCAAAATGCAATGTTTATTGAATACAGCTGAGAAAACAAAGGTAGAGAGCTCTCATTCATAGACACAAACACATTTACAGCAAATATATCTACAAGGGATATGTCCTCTGACAGCTAGCCAGCCAATCTAGCAATTGGCTAGATCAGGCATCCCCAAACTCGGCCCTCCAGATATTTTGGGACTACAACTCCCATCATCCCTGACCACTGGTCACGTTAACTAGGGATGATGGGAGTTGTAGTCCCAAAACATCTGGAGGGCCGAGTTTGGGGATGCCTGGGCTAGATGTTACCAGTACAGTCATGTTATCCAATAAGTCCACCCATAGAGTCCATGCTGGAAGGTTAGGCCCACTGCCTTCTGCAGGGAAAAACCCCATCATCAATAGAAATGTGATTGAATGTAATCAAAAGTTTAACCAAGTGGGGAGGACTATCATTTTCCTGTGCTTTAAGTTTGACGATAGTCCAAAGGCCAAATTGTGGCTGGTCCTGGTTCCAAAACATGCAGAAATCCTAACTACGGTAATCCTAATAAAATTAAAGACAACAGATTGAATAGAAAATATGACTGGTGCATAGGATATTAAATTATACAATTATTGCAGGTGGGGAAAACATCTGTCAAGCAGGCCAAACGTAGCTTTCCCCTGGTGCCCAATTGGTCTGCAGGAATCTTCTGCCCATTGGCCAAATTTGGTTTGCTAAGGGTTGAAATTTAGCCCGCAATACTGCTTCTCCCAAAATGATGTTTCGTCTGCTTCACATCTGCAGAGATTGGGGGCAGGGAGCTCTGACTGCAACCATTTTGAGCTGAAGCCCATCAGAGTTGCGATACTAAACAAAGGTGTCCAAGGGTCTGACAGCATTGTATGTTTCATATGAGGTTTGAAGCTGACATGAAAATGGAGATGAAGGAAGCATTTGAGATAGAGAAAGTAATAAGCCAAGGAATGTGATGGAAGATCTGAGGGATGAAGAATTCTAGAAATGAGTCAGGATTAGTTGTGACTGAGTGACTGTGCAAAAAGGGATAAAACTCAATATGCAAGCTAAAAGAGAAAGTAGTTTATTTGCATCTGTTTGTATAGGCCTTGTAAGCCTTGCCTTACTGCTTCTGCTCTTAAGAACCTTTGTCTCCTGACATGGGACAGGTCAAATTAAGAAACCTGCCATTTGAAAGTCAGCTCATCATTGGTCTACAATGTAAATCCATTCTTTCTGGATATTAATAGAACCTACCACAATCCACGTGTGTTGAGAGTTGCCGTCCTGGACACAGTAGGATTTTGCGTCAGGGGAAACAGATTTGTTGCCATGATTGTTCTCAGTGCTCTGAAGGAACAGTTTCAAAACTGATGGGTAAGTAGAGATTTCACACTTCCATGAGTCCAGAGTCCAGTAATATTAAATGGGCTCAAAGGGCTGATTTACACATGTGTGTTCATCACTTACTGCTTACACCATTACACTATTTATTTGATGTGGATACAGATAATTTCATATCACGTCAGATGTTTCATAGAGTCTATGCACACATTGAGCTATTTGGACAGTGATCTGTGTTATAGATTTCTCTCTCTCTAGTCCAGCGGTTCTCAACTTGTGGGTCCCCAGATGTTGTTGGACTGCATCTTCCATCATCCCTGAGCTCTGGCCTTGCTAGCTAGGGGTGATGGGAGTTGTAGTTCAACCACATCTGGGGACCCACAGGTTGAGAAAGGCTTCTCTAGTCAATAACCAAGTGAAGGCATTTATTTACTTATTTTATTTATTTATTAAAATAACTAAATGTGCTTTCAAAAATAATAACTTCAATTCAGAAAGAGGCTTGGGTAAAATCCTGATTTAAAGGGATTACTGGAACAGGAAGAAATTCAATAGGGATTGAAAAGGTAACAGAGATGAGTCCTGAGTGATAGGAGGGGATTCCAAAGAGTAGATGCCAGCACACTAGAGACAATTAGGATTAAAACAATTAGGATTAAATCTCATTTAAATTTCCTATTTTGCATGAATGATACTACGTGCCAAATAATATTCTGGGAAGAATGTGTGCTGTTCCTTATTGCTAACACCAAATAAATTGAATAATTCAGTGCCACTATCATCCCTGTATTATACCCAAAAAAATCTAAATTAGGATTATCATGCCAGTTCTTCTATAAAGGAATGAAGCATTCCATTCCTCTTTTTCTGGAGAAATAGATCCAAAGATGTATTAAGCAGTTGATGCCCTCTAGTTTTAAGGAGATTCATTTGCACTTTTACATTCTCAAGACTTATAACTTTCAGATGCAGACCACTGCAACAAGTGCCCTGAGGACCAGCATCCAAACAAGGACCACGACCACTGCATTCCTAAGCATATTGTCTATTTGGCTTATGGAGAGCCCTTGGGAATAATTCTGACTTCATTTGCTCTGTTCCTTTCTCTGATCACACTAGTGGTGATGTGGATCTTCATTCAAAACCAGGAGACTCCCATCGTCAAGGCCAACAACTGGAACATCACCTGCACCCTCCTCATTTCCCTATTGCTTTGCTTTCTCTGCTCCTTCCTATTCATTGGGCAGCCTGGGAAGGTGTCCTGCCTTCTCCGTCAAACAGTGTTTGGGATGGTCTTCTGTCTTGCTGTTTCTTGTGTGCTGGCAAAAACCCTCACTGTGGTTCTGGCCTTCATGGCCACCAAGCCAGGAAACAGGATGAGGAAATGGGTGGGGAAGAGGCTGGCAGTGTCAGTCATCATCCTTTGCACTCTTATTCAAACTGGCATCTGTGCACTGTGGTTGGCAACCTCTCCTCCCTTCCCAGAGTTTGACATGCATTCACAGACTACCCAAATCATTGTGCAGTGCAATGAAGGATCAGCCCTCATGTTTTATACTGTCCTGGGCTATATGGGTCTTCTGGCCATCATCAGCTTCACTGTGGCTTTCTTTGCCCGGAAGCTGCCTGATACTTTCAATGAAGCCAAGCTCATCACCTTCAGCATGTTGGTTTTCTGCAGTGTTTGGCTGTCCTTTGTCCCCACCTACTTGAGCACCAAAGGAAAATACATGGTGGCCGTGGAGAACTTCTCCATTTTAGCCTCTAGTGTGGGTTTGCTGGGTTGCATCTTCTTCCCCAAATTGTACATTATTGTCCTGAGGCATGAATTGAACAGTACAGATCAGCTTGTAAGGAAAAAGAATCATATCTGAATTTTAAAAAGCTACAAGAGAAGGATGCCCCTTATCTCCACTACTATTCAATCTGGTATTTGAAGTACTTGCAAGAAAGATTAGGGAGGACGAGAAAATAATGGGCATATGGATAGGACAGGGAACATATAAACTTAAAGCCTTTGGGCTGTAATGGAATGCTGGGACTGGAGAGGAGTTTGTGTATATTAGAACCAGTCAGATATTTTTCTATGAAAAACAGTGGGGGAGATGGGTTGTGTGTATGTATTATTGATTTATAACTAAAGATTTATGTGGGCTCACAAAGTGACGAGTAACTCTTCTTGATATTTGGGAATATGCTATGCTTATGTAATAGTTTAGCAGGAATTGAAAAAGAGCAGCCAATGGAAAATGAAGAAGAGGAAAATAGAAAAATTCAGGACAAAATGCTAAAATATGTTAAGTTTTTTGAAATCTATGTAATATTGGGCATCAAATAAGGATGGGAAGTGAAACATCAAGGTAGCAGGGGCAGGAAGTCAACTTTTAAATCTGAATTAATTTCATGTTAATTTGTTTAATTTTTTTTGAAATACAATTAAAATCAGTTGGCAAAAAAAGGTTTGCACTGTGATGTTATCTGGGTTGTGAGTGGGATGCATATGTGGTCATTAAGCGACAGGTTTTTTTAATATTCCAAATGTGTTGTTGGCCCCAAGTTCCTGTGTTCCTATAATACCCAACATGCCTTGAATTTGTGCAGTGGCTTTTTCATTAGCAGACATTGGATATGAAGTTGATAAAGAAGTTTTTGGTGACTTTGTTGAGAGCTGAGTATCTTAGAGAAGTAAATTATCTACCCTGCAATTATCAAAACCACTATCCTCATGTAATTGAGTTGGGATCCCATTGCTATAAGAAAAAGAAAAACACACAGATCAATCTGCCCCAGGAGTTCCTGTCATGCTGCTCTCCATGTATAAAGATAATTTTTCAAACCATTTTTTATACAAAGCTTTTAAAAATGGGTCTATCAAACCTAACTTTGATTGGAATCAGTGACACTAGAAAGTTGGTGGGGGTTTTCCCCTTCAAATTTTTTTTTAATTAATTTTCCAAAATACTACAAATCAAACCAGATTAAATTAATTTAAGACAGTTTCTTAAAATCAGGTTTCCTGCTCCGGTTCCAAACATATCATCACCACCATTTCCTCGCATAGCTACATCATTTCTTATTTAAAGTCCAGTTGACATCCTTCACTTGCCATTAAGCCATTCTTCCAGCAGGCTGCTTTTCCCACCTCCGTCACATCTTATAAATAAGTAATCCATTTCATGTGTGTAGTCTTTCACATACATTTTTGTTCCAGACCTAGTGTGCTGGGGAGAGTTCATTGCCATCTTCCATTATTCTGTTCTTTGCAGTGTTTATCTGGATGGTACAAGGTCACATTCCATTTCTTCCATGTTTTACCAACTAGCTTATGAGCTGCAGCCATAAATAAATCACAGAATGCATATACAAACTCCCCTATTAGAATTCCACTTTGGAGTTCTTCCTCGGCACACAATTAGAAACAAGATTTCCCCCGAAATTCAGCCTCTTTGCCAGATCTGCATTGCAGCAGTTCATTCTTTTTTCACTGCAACTCCATCAGGACTCCTAGTCCGGTCCAGGAATATTTTTAAATAAATCCATTCAGCCTCGGTGTGGGGCAGGAGGGGAGGGCATAGCAAAACCTTGTTAAATGCCTTGTTGAAGGTTGGTTTAAACCCCTTGTACCATTATCAGGGGGGTCTTGGAGCTCCTCCTGTTCTGTGTTTCTGTCACAATGTATGTGCCCAGCTATGGGCAAGATTTAATGGTAGCCAGGTTTATGTCACTGCTGGTGCTTCTATTGCTGCTGCAGCTGCCTCAAACTGTCAGCAAGAAGGCTGACAATGGATTGGGTCAGCAGACAAACGTTCGTGATGACTACAGCATTCCAGAGGAAATTTTCTTCGGTGAATTTGTCTCTTTCTTTATTCATGAGTTTAATGAGATCACATATGAGACAACTCCAGATCCAGAAATGAGAGCCTAGTAAGTAAACCTTTCTAGCAAATAAGTCCACTGACTGAATTAAAATAACAGTTCAGTAGCTTAGTGTGAATATAACAAAGTTATTCATTGTTTGAGGCTTTGAAAGATACTACTGTGCCTGCAGCAAAATTTTAAGAAATGGGAATTGCAACAAGACCAATGAATTTAAGTTCTTAAAGTTCTGTCCTGTATGAATGAAAATCATGATTGGGAATATTGAAACCATTCATACATTTTCCCCCATTCTGCAAAATGTATGATGTGTATAGGTTTTCATTATTTGCTCGATTTTTACACTGTTTTGCTTTCAGAATAATTGTATTGCAAACTAAGTTATGGTAATACGAATATCATAAGATGATGCCTTATATACTTTACCTAGTGAGGTTATCAGCAAATCTAGTTGCTGATTACCAACACTGATTGGCAGTGGGTATCCAAGGTTTCAGATACGGGGTATTCCCAGCTCTTTCTGCAGATGCCAGGAATTAAAGGTGGGACCTTCTGCGTGCGAACCAGGTGCTCTACCATGGAGCTACAGCAATTCCCCAACAGTCAGTGCAATTTATCAATTCTGACTTAATTACTGATGACTTTTGAAGCCAACCTTTCCACAGTACAATCCAGCAGCCTTGATGTAACATCACAAGGCTTCCAATTCTATTTCCCATTCAGCAAATAATGGTGATTGTGCATGAGATAAAGTCTCTTGAAAATGGCATGATTTTTATATGCATCTGGTACCAAAGTTTCTCCCTTGATGCAGAAGCTGAGCCTTCCACACCTACATTTAAACAGCACAGATGCTACATCACAGGGCTTTGAAATGAAGTTCCCTCATCAGGGAAATTCCTACTAATCTTAGCTTCCTTAAAAGTAATCCACAGCTTTCAGTGAGTTTCAATTCAAAAGGTTCAGCTTGGAGAAACAAGTGCAGATAATGAGAAATGTTACAGTGTAAAAAAAAAAGTGGACACTTTCATGGGATAGTTTCACAGTAACTCTTCTGTTTGATTTGAGGGATTTTCATTGTAGGGGGGATCCATCAGTCAGGCAAGACCCCATCTGTAGTATTGGGCAGTGTCTCCACCCCCATCGTTTAGCCAGGACACTGAGGTCCAGCTCCAAGGGCCTTCTGGCAGTTCCCTCACTGTGAGAAGTGAGGCTACAGGGAACCAGGCAGAGGGCCTTTTTGGTAGTGGCGCCCACTCTGTGGAATGCCCTCCCACCAGATGTCAAGGAAATGAACAACTATCTGACTTTTAGAAGACATCTGAAGGCATCCTTGTTTAGGGAAGTTTTTAATGTTTTATCATATTTTTAATACTTTGTTGGAAGCCACCCAGAGTGGCTGGGGAAAACCCAGCCAGATGGGTAGGGTATAAGAAATATATTATTATTATTATTATTATTATTATTAGACTTACTATTCCACTTAGTATAAGAGCTATGAAAAAGGACAGCTAAAATTGATTTACCAGTCCTTTTGTGATGGCAGAAAGCAGAGAAAGGTTTGTGTGTCTTTCCGCATTCACTCATTTATTATTAGACAGAAGGAAAAATGCTGAGGAAGAGAGCACTACCTCAAAGCAGAATACTTCCATTTCACACAAACACAGCTAATGAATCACTGTCTTCAAATAAAACACATGAAATCTGAAAAAGAAATATAATGAGGGGATAATCATTAAAAGGCTGAAGATATGTCAGACTTTAGCAGGTAATATCTGCCGCACACCAGTAGTTCTAAAACAGCATCTACTGGAGAATTTAGTTGATTCTATGTATTTTAAATTAATGGATGTGTGATATTCCTGAGTCTACATTGAAATGTCTTTGCAGCATACTGCCAAATCACTACCACCAAGCTCTCGTCTTTGCGTTTGTCACGAATGAGATCAACAGGAATGCCAACCTCTTACCCAACACAACTATGTCTTCCATCTTTGCTCAAAGTGCTCGCAATCAAATGGGATCATGTTCTGAGACTATGGATGTTCTATTCAAAAGACAAGGGAGTCCCCTGAACTATAACTGTGGCAATACATACAATCTAATGGCCATCATAGGTGGGCTCACCTCTCATAACTCCAGGCAGATGCCCCATATCTTAAATGTCTACAAGATGCCACAGGTGTGTCTGTATGCAACCTACTAGGGGGATTAGTGGAGAAGATATCTTTTTCTTGCTATTCATATCCTTCCCATGCTCACAATTGGAGTGGCCAAATGACTCTGCTAATAGCTTTGCACAGATCCTGAGGTGTATCATTGCATAGGAAGATGTATCCTTTGCAGCCTGGATGTTGTGTACTACTTCATTAAGAGGCAAATCCAGAAGGACTCACCATTAATCTATGTGAATGAACAGGAAGCAAGTTACACTTTTACAGCAGAAACCTGTTTGAGCGGTTTGGCCAGCATAATCTCTTCCTTTTTTTACCAGTTAATTTTTTATTGAATTTCACATTTTTAAAAACAAATTAACCTCAAATTTCATACACATTTAAAAGCTGACTTCCCATCCTTCTTCAATGCTGCTTTTATTCCCAACCTTCTGTGCTGCTTTATTCAGAGTGTGTGACAAAATAGCCAAATTTTTGTTTCTACAATTTGTATACAATTTGTGCACTGCTTAATCACTGTAAGTGATGTACAGGAGACTCAATACCATGGAAATAAAAATATATGAAAGCTAATCACACTCCAACCAAATCATGACAAGCCTTCAAGGTAGAGATCAGGAAGTAATTTCCTGCCCCTCTTCCAGTCTTCAGAACCAGATTTCCTTCGCCTAAATTATTCTTTTTAAACTGTACGTGGTTCTGTATATAGGAGCTCAATCTTTTGTCTTTCTTGACTATTGAAAGAAATAATTTAAATGGATGAATGAGATTGCTATTGAGTCTAAAAAAATATTATTGTCATTCTTCCTAGCTCAGTTATGGCTCATTTGACCCTGCCCTGAATGACAAAACACAGTTCCCTTTTGTCTATCAGATAATCCCTAGTGAAATTCCTCAGTATGTTGGGATTATTCAACTTCTTCATCATTTTGGATGGACCTGGATTGGTCTTATTGTTTCAGATGACGATAGTGGAGAACTGTTATTGAGGATTCTCATGCCTTCCCTGCTGCAGAACAACATTTGTATTGCTCTTAAGGAAATAATTCCAACATTGAAGGAGAGCAGCAGAATTACGATGCAAATTAAGAAGACAATGGAAAGCATAAAATCTAGTCTTTCATCAAGCAAAACCAACGTGATTCTTGTTCACGGGAATTCACGGTCTATGGACGTCTTACGGATGGTTCTGTCATTACAAGAAAATGTTGAAATGAAACCAATAGAGAGGGTTTGGATCATTACAGCTCAGTGGGATTTTGCATCTGTACCCATTATTGATATGTTCACACCAAAATCTTTTAATGGCACATTGTCCTTCACACTCCATGCTACCAATGTGGCAGAATATGAGCAGTTCCTTAAGACTTTAAATCCTTATCAAATGATGCTTTATTTCATCCATTGGTTCTGGTCCACTGTATTCAACTGCTCATTCCCCACTTACAACATTTATCGAATAAATGCAAGAAACTGTACTGGGGAAGAGAAGCTGTGGAGCCTCCCTGGAGCTGTGTTTGAAATGGGAATGTCTGGTCAGAGCTACAGTATCTACAATGCTGTTTATGCTGTAGCACATGCTCTCCATGCCATGTTTTCATCAAGATCTAAGCAGAAGACAATGGGAGATGGAAGTGCATCGAACCTTTTGAATGTGTACCCATGGCAGGTAGGATTCTCATGTCTCTTGTGTCTCATCTAGTCTAGCATCCAGTTCTCCCAGTGGCCAACCAGTTGCCTATGGGAAGCCCACAAGCAGAATGATTTCATTAGCACTCTCTCCCACTTCTTCTGGTATTCCTGCCTCAAGCACTGGAGGGGTGTGTTCACAGGGGTGTGTTCACCCTAATTGACTGGGACAATTGGGAGTGGATTGGAAAGGTTTGTCATATTCCTGATTCATGTTGCATTGGAATGCGGGTGGCACTGTGGTCTAAACCATGGAGCCTCTTGGGCTTGCCGATCGGCAGGTCGGAAGTTCGAATTCGTGTGACAGGCTGAGCTCCAGTTGCTTTGTCCCAGCTCCTGCCAACCTAGCAGTTCGAAAGCAAACCAGCGCAGCTATGGGAGAAACAAGACCCTTTTGTTAATGCTGTGAACCCCTCCATCGTAGCCTCAGGTTGTATATATGTGTAAATAAACCACATATCATAAAGACACCACAGTCTCTACTGTGCCTCATTCCCAAAGGAAAGATGAATCCTTGGTAAACGCTTGGAACCCCTGGAATCTCACACCGCTCAGAGATTGGGTGCGGGTGCAACAATATGTAGTTTCCTTTTTTAATCCCTCAGGTTTACACAAAATTTGAAAAAAACGCACAAGCAAATTTGACGCACTGTGTTTTTGCATCTCTTGGGCAGGAAAATGTGGGGTGGACAAGGCACCGCTTCTGCTGCTCAAGGCAGGCGCCTCAACCTGTCTCATGGGTGGGCTGGCTCTGGGGTGTGTTCAGTGTTGGGCAATGTGTGTGCATGTGGCATTTACTAAAGAGTGGGGTGTGTAAGGGGTTGTAGTGTACAGGGGTCCCCCGCTGCAAAAAAAATATGAGATGAATATGATTGATGAGTCCTCTATCAAGTGTACCACACAGTGATATTCACAACTAAATGAATTAACATTCCAGATACCATCTAGCAGGTGGTTCTGCTTTGTAAACGTTGCACTCTTGTAAGAATCATTGGCTTCATATTTACTTTCAGCCATGGATTACCCTATTTTGCCAGTATTTTCTAGTTCAGCACATGAAAAATCATAACTCTGTCAAATTACGTCTTCCTGTCAAATATGCAAGGTGGGAAGCATTTTATTATATATAACCTGCATCCATCATACGTGAGTAAGAACATGTTGAGTATGATCTTAGTGTGGCAAAAGGACAAAACAGAGAATTCCAGGGGAACCATAATAACCCTTTCCCAACACTGGCCTGAGTGTATGTTATTTTCTCATCCAATCTAGCTTAACTACTTTCTGAAACAGATCCGCTTCAATAATACTGCTGGGGAAGAAATATTTTTCAATGAAAATGGAAAATTAGTAACCGGATATGATATCATCAACACAGTCATATTTCCCAATCAGTCCATCCACAGAATCCGTGTTGGAAGGATTAACCAACAGGCTTCTGAAGGGAAACAATTCACTGTCAATGAAAGTGCTGTTGTGTGGAATCAGAGGTTTAAGCAGGTGGGAATTACTAGTATCTTCCAATATCTTCCTGCTTTATGGATGGCCCCCAAGCCAAGTTCTGCGTAGTCCTGGCTCCACATAGGAGTGAGGTAAATCCATGGCCAGCCCAATACATTTTGGTATCTGAGGCAAACCATGAAATCCACACACACCCCACACACATACACAGCCAGGAAAGCAGTCCAAATCAGGACCCCTGCAAGGCCTAGCTAGGATTGGGGGTTAAAGGTGTCACATCACTGATCTACTTCCTAAATTCTTTATTTCTGGGTATTAATAGATCCTACCTAAATCCACATGTGTTGAGAGCTGCCATCCTGGGCACAAAAGGATCGTGAAACAGGGGGAACAGATTTGTTGCTATGATTGTCCCCAGTGTTCTGAGGGAATGATTTCAAACCTGACAGGTAAGTAGAGACTGAATGGGTTTGGAATTATAATGCAGATTTCAGTAAAAGGATCTTTCTCAAAAGGGCTTGGGGACAGGCTACTTGAAAGATCACATCCATTCATATGTATCTACCTGAACCTACAGATCTTCTTCAAAGGCCCTGCTCTGCCAAATTAGTACTTTGGTACCTCGGGTTAAGAACTTAATTCGTTCTGGAGGTCCGTTCTTAACCTGAAACTGTTCTTAACCTGAGGAGCCACTTTAGTTAATGGGGCCTCCTGCTGCCGCCACACCGCCAGCGTGCGATTTCTGTTCTCATCCTGAAGCAAGGTTCTTAACCCGAGGTACTATTTCTGGGTTAGTGGAGTCTGTAACCTGAAGCATCTGTAACCTGAAGCGTCTGTAACCCAAGGTACCACTGTAAAGGTGGGCAATCATCAAAGAGGGAGATTTTTCAAATAGTGGCAGGCTGGCAAGGCAACAACCTCCCTAGGGAGGCTTGTCTAGGGCTATGTTCAACTTTTCACCCAAGGATATTAAATTACTTAGGCTACCTGGAACTTTTTAAAAAATAATAATAATTAAATACATTGTTTAAAATTTTGGAAACTGTTGGAAGTTAGTTTTGATATATTTATGTGGATCTTCTTTATATTGCTACTGCTTTTTTCCCTTTTGGATTTCAATTGTGTGTCTTTTTGATGCAATAAACCTACATTTTAAACGGATCTATACAATGTTCTATCCCCTTTTAAGCATCCAAATTTTGATTAATGGTACAACTTGTTAAATCAGTATTCAAGGGGGATTAAACACCCAGTGACATCATCAGCCATCTGTTTACAGCAAAGTTCTGCTTTATAGTTGCCATAAAAAAATTTCAAAATCTCTCCAATAGAAATATGTTCACAGACATATTTCATGCAAATATATTAAGTGATAAATGCTATATAAGTTAAGAGGGTGCATAAACATTTTAAACTATTGAAACTCTTTTTTTTCAGATGCAGATCATTGTGACAAGTGCTCTGATGATCAGCATCCTAACAAGAACCAGGATCAGTGCATGCCTAAGCATATAGTCTACCTATCATACAGACAACCCTTGGGAATAATTCTGACTTCATTTGTTCTTTTCCTTTCTCTGATTACTCTTGTGATAACGTGGATCTTCATTCAACAGCAAGAGACTCCCATTGTCAAGGCCAACAACTGGAACATCACCTGCACCCTCCTCACTTCCCTGTTGCTTTGCTTTCTCTGCTCCTTCCTATTCATTGGAAAGCCTGGGAAGGTGAACTGCCTTCTCCGTCAAACAGTGTTTGGGATTGTCTTCTCCCTGGCAGTTTCTTGCGTGTTGGCAAAAACCCTCACTGTGGTTCTGGCCTTCATGGCCACCAAGCCAGGAAACAGGATAAGGAAATGGATGGGGAAGAGGCTGGCAGTGTCAGTCATCATCCTTTGCACTCTTATTCAAAGTGGAATCTGTGCACTGTGGTTGGCAACCTCTCCTCCCTTCCCAGAGTTTGACATGCATTCACAGACTACCCAAATCATTGTGCAGTGCAATGAAGGATCAGCCGCCATGTTTTATACTGTCCTGGGCTACATGGGTCTTCTGGCCATCATCAGCTTCACTGTGGCTTTCTTTGCCCGGAAGCTGCCTGATACTTTCAATGAAGCCAAGCTCATCACCTTCAGCATGTTGGTTTTCTGCAGTGTTTGGGTGTCCTTTGTCCCCACCTACTTGAGCACCAAAGGAAAATATATGGTGGCTGTGGAGATCTTCTCCATTTTAGCCTCTAGTGTGGGATTGCTGGGTTGCATATTCCTCCCAAAGCTCTATATTATTGTACTTAGACCAGAATTGAATGTCAGGGATCAACTAATAAGGAAATAGAATTTTGCGATCTGATTGATTGTATTTTGTAGTTGTTCCAGTTTGGGTAATTATCCATCATGCAATTAGACTTCCTGTCCTTCTGTAATTATAGTGGGATCCCAAGGCCCTCAGGGAGACAGAAACACAAATCATATCCACCTCAGGAGTTGATGAATTACTCCTCTTCATTGATAAATACAAGTGGATGTACCAGGCAATCTGAACACAAAAACACTCTGCTAATTTTGATTCCTGTTCATTAATATTCAGAGGCATATTGCCACCAACACTGGAGGTGGAACAGGACCATCATGGGTAGTAGTGATTGACAGTTAAACTCCAACTCTTCTCTCACAAGTATGTACAGTTCTGATGTAGGCTAAGTCTTACTACTTTGCTTGTGAGTTTCCTGTAGATATATGTGTGACCAGTGTGAGAATAGGATCATGAGATGACTACTTGTGCAATTGGTGTGATCCATCAGGGATCTAATGACAACTGTTTAGACACTGCAACATCTTTCTTGAATAATACTGACTTTCATCTTAATGTGAAATTTGAAGTGGGAAAAATGGGCTGTTAAAAAACTGAAACCCAGCTATTGAATGAAAATTGTTGTTGTTGCTGCTGCTGTTATTTTGCAATAATTCTGGCCTCAGTTCATGATCTTTCCTTCTCCAATCTAGCTTCACTCATTTCTGAAAGGCACCCACTTTAACAAAACTGCTGGGGGAAGAAATGTTCTTTCATAACTATGGAGAGTTGGCAACTGGATATGATACCTTCAGCCCAGTCACATTCCCCAAGCAGTCTATCAACAGAGTCCATGTGGGAAAGGTGGATTTGCAGAAGCATGAAGGGAATAAATTTATCGTCAGAGGAAGTGCTATGATATGGAATCACAAGTTCATGCTGTGCAACTGTCCAGTTTTAACTGGGAAATCACAGATTTGTAGAGTTGGAAGGGATCACATGAATCATCTAGTCCAATCCCTTGCAATGCAGGATTTTTTCACCCAACTTGGGACTTGAACCCTTGACCCTGAGATTAAGAGTCTCATGCTCTACCAACTGAGCTATCCCTCAGTGCTCTGAACTGTGGTTCTGGCCTTCATGGCCACCAAACCAGGAAACAGAATGAGGAAATGGGTAGGGAAGAGACTAGAAGTCTCAGTCATCTTCCTCTCTATTCAAATTGGCATCTGTGTGGTGTGCAACCTCTGCCCCAACCCAGAGTTTGACAAGCACTCCCAGACTACCCAGATCATTGTGCAATCAGTGAAGGATCAGTCCTTATGTTACTTCTTGTAAGCCATTTCCTATTTCCTGTATTTTCCTTTTCTTCTATTTTGTAATAATCTAACCTAGAGTAGCCAATGTTCTACTTCTCCAGATGTTGTTGGAATCCAATACATATAAGCCAAAGCCAGTGGCTACATGCCTGGTATAAGCCTTTTCTGCATTACAAGGGGTTGGCTAAATGATCCTCAGGGTTCCTTCCAACACTGTGATCCTTTTACCTATGAACTTAGAAAGAGGTTTCATAGAACTTCCAATTCATTTCTTCCCATGTCATCTGTTCATACATCTGTATTCAACTGTACAATGATCAGATGCAGAGAATTTTCCATATAGATAGACAGATGTATTCATTTTATGAATAGTTTATTATTTTTTGTTATTATTTGTTGAATTAATATACCTCCCTATACCCAGAGGTCTCAGGGCAGTTCACAGAACAAAACCAAAATATAAAACCACATAATGTATAATCAAAATAAAAACAACCACCCAATAACCCCCCTCCCAGAAAAAACAACATTTTAAAAGGGCACAGGATGTCTTTTAAATCAACCAAAGGCCTGGTTAAAAAGGAACATTTTTGCCTGGCATCTAATGAAGGCGCCCGGTGAACTTCCCTGGGGAGAGCATTCCACAGATGGGGAGCCACTTCAGAGAAGGCCCATTCTCATGTTGCCACCCTCCAGACCTCTCAGGGAGAAGGCACATGAAGAAGGGCCTCAGAAGAAGATCTCAGGGTCCAGGTAGGTTTAGATGGAAAGAGGTATTGCGATCCTGAGCCATTTAAGGCTTTATAGGTCAAAACCAGCACTTTGAATTAGGCCAGTAACTAATTGATAGTCAGTGCAGTCGGGCTAAGATTGCTATAACATACTCAAACTGTCTTGCTCTGGTGAACAACCTGATTGCCACAAATCTACACCAGCTGAAGTTTCTGAACCATCCTCAGAGGCAGCCCTACATATAACACATTCCAGTAATGTAATGCTGCAACAGAGTATTGACAACAGATGTTAGGTTATCCCTGTCCAAATAGGGGCGCAGCTGGGCCACCAGCTGAATCTGATGGAAGCCACTCTGTGCCACTGAGGCCACCCAAGCCTCAAGCAACAGCAAAGGGTCCAGGAGTACACCTAAGCTGTGTACCTGCTCCTTCAAAGGGAATGTAACCCCATCAAAAACAGGACACCTTCCATCCACCTGGTCTTGGGAACCACCCACTAACTGTGTCTCTGTCTTATCTGGATTGAGCTTCCATTTCTTGGCTTTCATCTAGTCCATTTCCAACGCAAGACAATGGTTCAGCACATCAATTGCCGCAGCTACAGATGTAAAGGAGAAGTAGATCTGAGTGTTATCAGCATATTGCTGACAACATACTCCAAAATTCTGGATAACCCCACTCAGCAGTTTCATGTAGACGTTAAACAGTGTAGGGGGCAAAATTAAATCCTGAAAAACATCACATTGAAACATCACACTGGGTGAATAGCACTCTTCAAGCATCACTCTCTGGGAATGACAATCCAAGTAGGACCGGAACCACCACAAAGTGGTCCCCCCCCCCCCAATTCAGACTGTTATCTGGGTAGATAAACATTTTGTCAAAACAAAAATGTTTTTAGCAAGCCTCCCTGATGTCAACTGGCAGGGAGTTCCAAAGTGTAAGTGGTCCAGCCTATAACATTTTTATCATACCCATTTGAAATTTGGCATTTCCAAAGTGGGGCCATTTCTATAAGCTCCAGCATTCTGAAGTAAGCATGACAGAGTGTTTTTTCTTTACTTTTCTAAATGTAGCAGGGCTCTTGCCCTCCTGTGGTGTCTATCACACCCAAAATTCAAACCCTGACCTTTTCATTGGCAGGCATTGGATTTTAAGGGAGCTAAATAAGTTTTCCTTAACTTTGCTGATTGTTGAAAATCTAAGAAGACCTTATTATCTATGGTTTAATTATAATCCCTGCCCTCTTATAATTGTATTGGGATCCCACTGCTGTCGGAAAGAATCCACTTGTGATGGTTCCTCTCTATTTATAGAGACAAGTTTCAAAACAATAGTTTGCATACTGCTGTTTGGAAGAGGTCTGCCACACAGAAGTGTTTAGATCCATATTGCGCTCTGAAATAGCATGATGTGTTTAACTCTTATGCAGTTTTCATGATTGTTTAGGAGGTACTCCTGTTCTGTGGTTCTGCCACAATGAATGGGTCTTGCTGGGTGTGTTTGCAGGTAACCAAATGGACATCTCTGCTGCTGCTCCTTTTCCTGCTGCAGCTGCCTCAGACTGTGAGCCAGAATTTAGACAACATATGTTATCAGCAGAGAAAGGTTCAAAAGAACCTTGGCATTTCAGAGAATATTGTCATTGCTGAATTTATCTCTTTTGTAATTCATCTTTTTAATGAGATTGAATATAGGAGCCATCCATCACCAGACTTAGATATGTAGTAAGTACATTTTTATGATACGAAATGAGTCCATAGGACTGAATTAAAATTCTGGTTGAATAGATCAGTGTGAATATAGAAAAATTATTCAGCATTTTGTGTCTTGTTTTTTTGATATGACTGGTCCTGATATCACAATGCCAGGAGAAAATAGGAGTCGCGGTTGATAAAAATGATACTAAATGTATTTGGGAGCATGGAAACCATTCATGCAATCCTTTCTCCAGAAAGTATGAGGGGTAGATGTTTTACTTATCTGTTCAATTTTCACCCAATTTGTTTACAGTGGTAGCTATTGTATTTTGAGGTGAGTTATGTTCAGTTCAATTTCCCAGCTCTGTCTTGATACTAGTTTCATAACTGAGAATATCTGAAGCTGAGCCTCTCTACATGAAAAGCCAACAGCCTGGGTATTCCATCAGAGGGTTTTCCATTAAATTTCTTATTCCCTAATAACTGAAGTTGGGATGTGGGTGGCGCTGTGGGTAAAACCTCAGCACCTAGGACTTGCCGATCGTCAGGTCGGCAGTTTGAATCCCTGCGGCGGGGTGCGCTCCCGTCGTTTGGTCCCAGCGCCTGCCAACCTAGCAGTTCGAAAGCACTCCTGGGTCTAAGTAGATAAATAGGGACCACTTACTAGCGGGAAGGTAAACGGCGTTTCTGTGTGCTGCGCTGGCTCGCCAGATGCAGCTTCGTCACGCTGGCCACGTCACCCGGAAGTGTCTTCGGACAGTGCTGGCCCCCAGCCTCTTAAGTGAGATGGGCGCACAACCCCAGAGTTGGACACAACTGGTCCGTACGGGCAGGGGTACCTTTACCTTTACCTTTAATAACTGAAGTTACTCATGGAGACAAATTCCTACTAACACTAACTTGAAAATAAATTATAGCTTTCATTGTGTTTCAGTTCAAATAATTTCAGCCTGAAGGAAAAAGGCCCAAATGATCAGAAATTATATATTATCTGTTAGGAAAATAGCTTAAGCCTAATTCTTCTACTTGATATGCTGATTAATGAGTTTTCATTGTAAGGAGGTCATTCAATCATGGGAGTCTTCACCTGTAATCAGAAGCAGTCCAGTCCAGTAACTGGCTTACTATTCCGGTAAGATTAAGAGGCATAAAGGAAAGAATTTAAAATGGATACCAAGGCTTTTGGTAGTGGCAGAAAGTGGCAGAAAATATGTGTGATTTCATCCATTCACTTACAAATTGGATGATAGATGCATAAACAACAACACAGAAAAGATTGCATCAGTTTCAGAGAACCGCAATCCTCAAAAAGCATGTGGCTTCACTTAGAAGACCCAGGAGCTGTGGGAAATGAAACATGACAAAGAAATATAATGAGGTGACAATAATATGTAATAAGCGGAAAATAAGTAACAGTTATAAGGGTATTTCCTACTGTGCTACTTCATGCCAGGTATTTCAATAATAGTTTTTTATGGTCAATAAGGCCAGGGTGTGTATATTGATGGGACGTGGGTTAAACCACATAGCCTAGGGCTTGCCAATCATAAGGTCGGCAGTTCGAATCCCCGCAACGGGGTGAGCTCCCATTGCTCGGTCCCTGCTCCTGCCAATCTAGCAGTTCGAAAGCCCGTCAAAGTGCAAGTAGATAAACAGGTACCGCTCCGGCAGGAAGGTAAACGGTGTTTCCATGCGCTGCTCTGGTTCACCAGGAGCGGCTTACTCATGCTGGCCACATGACCCGGAAGCTGTACACGGGCTTCCTTGGCCAGTAAAGCGAGATAAGTGCCGCAACCCAGAGTCATCCGCAACTGGACCTAATGGTCAGGGGTCCCTTTACCTTTACTTTTATGTATATTAAGTTAATGGATATGCAACGACCCTAAATCTACACTGAAATATCATTGCAGCATCCATCCGAACTACTACCACCAAGTGCTGGCCTTTATGTTTGCCATGAATGAGATCAACCAGAATGTCCACCTACTACCCAACAAGACACTGTCTCCCATCTTTGGTCACAATTATCAGAATGAAATGGGAGACTGTGGCGGAACTATGTATCTCCTTTTCCTGAAACAGGGAAGCCCTCTTAACTATATTTGTGGCAAGGCATACAAGCTGATGACCATCATTGGTGGGCTCACCTCTCATAACTCCAAGCAGATGCCCAACATCTTGAATACTTACAAGATGCCACAGGTGTGTCTGCCTTTCCATGTATGTATGTGCAACCAGTAAGGGAATCAGAGGAGGAGATTCATTTGTGTTACTACTCATGTATTTCTTGCTCCTCAAAATTGATCTGGTTATAGGGCTCTGCTCTTAGCTCTGCACAAATGTTTTCAAACTCAGGGAATAACTATACTTTATGAGGGAAAGTGTGCATAGCAACCTGGGTGATAGGGCAAGAGCAGAAGGTCATACCATTAAGCTATGTGGGTGAACAGGAATAAGATCACACTTTAAATAAACCTGTTTGAATGAGTATGCAAGGACAATCTCATCAGGATCCAAAACAAACCTGGAACAATTTTTTGCATTAGTTTTTCCAGAATATTTGAAACAAGTCAGGTTCATGATGCTGTCCAAATTTACTGGGAATGCCCTGTATAAAAGAGCACTCACTCTCTCACAGGGTTCATAGTCCAGATGCCCATTTTGGAAAATTAAAGGAGATATTAAAAACCCCAAAATCCTGAATCCCTCTTTTCCCAAAATTTCAATCTTTATTTTACAATTAAAATTGGGAAATTTAGAGGATATTACACAAGTCATAGAAGTTTTCATCTCATCCCTTTTCTCCATTAATACTCAGTTTTAAATTCTCTTTGTCCATGTTTAACTGGCCGGTTGGTACTCCTGCGCAGATTGCTGTACTGTAGGGTTTAGAGGCTTAGCATCTTTTGATGCAGGATCAAATATAAAATGAGATCATTCATTATGTTTTTTTGATGTGCTGTAAGCTGCCCAGAATGACTGGGGAAACCCATCCAGATGGGTGTGAATAAGTATTACTGCTGCTTCCCCTGCTAAATACTGCCACACTGATGAAGGCAGTAACTTTAAGTAAGGCTGTATTCTTCTCATTTTATATTTCTATTTTCCTTGCCCTTATGTTTTTTAATAATTTTTTTTTTTAGTTTGGTATATTGTCTACTGTATTTTAGAATTGTATTAAGTGTTGGGAGGGGCAAACAGATACAGGTATTGCTAATAGGAGAAAACAAATGAAAATAAAATGAGCTCAAATGTCTATCCCACTGGGAAAGTAATTTCAGCTGAGGAGCTGTCATAAATGGTTGTATAGTCTAAAAAAGACACTGCCATTTTTCTTAGCTCAGTTATGCTTCCTTTGACCCTGCATTGAGTGACAAAGTACAGTTCCCTTCCGTCTATCGGATGATCCCCAGTGAAAATCCTCAGTATGCTGGGATTATTCAGCTCCTTCAGCATTTTGGATGGACCTGGATTGGCCTTGTTGTTTCTGATGATGACACTGGAGAAATATTATTGAGGACTCTCATTCCTCGGATGCACCAGAGCAATATTTGTACTGCTTTTAAGGAGATTATTCCAGCAGTGAAGAATTTATGGGATAAAACAATTGAAACTCAAAGGCTTTTGGAAGAAATAAGTTCAGTTCTCTCATCAACCAAAACTGAAGTGATTCTTGCCCATGGAGTTTCACGGTCTATGGTGGGTTTGCAAAGGATTCTGATATTACAAGAAAGGGAAATGAAACCAATAGAGAGAGTTTGGATCGTAACAGCTCAGTGGGATTTTTCATCTGTATATGATAGAGATGCATTTGCACTAAAATCATTCAATGGCACCTTGTCCTTCACACTACACACTCGTGATATGGGGGAGTATGAAGAGTTCCTTCGGACTTTAAATCCTAATCGGTCTAGGCTTTATCTCATCCATTGGTTCTGGTCCAATGTATTTAGGTGTTCATTCCCCAAATATAATCTTTATCAGATGGAAGGAGGTATTTGTACTGGGGAAGAGGACTTGGGGAGCCGCTCTGAAATAGTATTTGAAATGAGAATGTCTGGTCAGAGCTACAGTATCTACAATGCTGTTTACGCTGTAGCACATGCTCTCCATGCCATGTTTTCATCAAGATCTAAGCAGAAGGCAATGGGAGATGGAAGAGCATCGAACCTTTTGAATGTGTACCCATGGCAGGTAGGATTCTCATGTCCATCTCTTGCAACCTCTGCACCTGCATCCAATCTACATCTCATGGCTGCTGAACCGGCTACAAAACAGAGACCCTGTTAACTGTTTAAACAGTTTTTAATTGTTTTTCTTTTTTCCCTTCTCCTTGAAGGACATGATGGCTGGGGAGGACGGGGGCAATGGCAACAACCTCTCCCTTGCTCACTTCCCAGGGTGATGCAAGCAGCTGGAGGAAGGGAGCAGAGGGAGGAGGAGGAGGACCTGGGCTGGGCTCTTGGTGGCTACCAATTGTTTTAATGGTTTCTCATTTGTGTGAAGTTTTGTTGTTGTTGCTGCTGCTGTTTATATTGAAAGAGGGCAGATGTGTCTGGGAAGAGAGAAGCAAGGCTGAACATGGTGGGGGCTCCACCACAGTGGTTCTCGGTAGGTGCGGAGCTGGGGCAAACAACTGAAGCAACATGAGTAGGAAACAACAATTTGCCTATGATATTAGGATAGTAATACCATGTCAATAGGATGAAATGGTGACTTTCAAGGCAATCACATGGCCTCACTGCACAAACTTTCCTTCTCCAATCTAGCTTCATTCCTTTCTGAAAAACGTCCGATTCAACAACACTGCTGGGGAAGAAATATATTTTGATAAAAATGGTGCGTTGGCAGCTGGATATGATATCACCAACACAGTCACATTCCCCAATCGGTCCCTCCATAGAGTCCGTGTTGGAAAGATAGACCCACAAGCTCCTGAAGGGAAAATGTTCTCCATTAATGGAAGTGCTATTGTGTGGAATCACAAGTATAACCAGGTGGGAAGGACTACTGTATGCAACTGTACTGGGATTGGCCCAGGAATAAATCCTGGCATGTCCCGGTTCCACACAGGACTGAAGCAAAGCCCACACTCCTCTGCCTCTATGCAGATACTTTGGGAGGAATGCACAGCAAACCTAAAATAAAAATCAAAAAATGCATAGACCCCTTCAAAAGAAATGACCTGCACACCTTTTAAAAACCACAAATCTGCAATTTTGACCAATGGCTAGATATTTCAATTCTGAGAACCACGGACTGTCAGACTCATCAGTAACTGCTATACAGATGTTAACAGATCCAATACTGTTAGCACAGATGGAGAACTTCTGCCACCACATCAAGGAAAAGAACAGCATCACTTAGCTTTAATGAATGACGCCCTTCTGTACATACCATCATTAAACACTGTAGCTGTAACCTTGGAAACAACATCATTTCATTTTTACCATAGCTCTTTCAGTGTGCTTCCATCGTTT
This sequence comes from Podarcis pityusensis, assembly GCF_964106645.2. Classification (NCBI taxonomy): domain Eukaryota; kingdom Metazoa; phylum Chordata; class Lepidosauria; order Squamata; family Lacertidae; genus Podarcis; species Podarcis pityusensis. The sequence goes on along the minus strand of NC_138038.1, from coordinate 40,971,706 downwards.
TTTATTTTCTTGGTAGCTGACCAAGTGGTTTCTCCTTATACGTGTGTACCAGGGATGAGAAACAGAATCTGACCTGTGCGCCTGATCTTGCACTCACCCTAGGTGGGTCACAGCTTCCCAGCTGACAACCACCTGAAACCACCATGTTGTCTATTGTCCCAGTTTTTTTCTTTACAGAGTAGTTTAAACTCAAACTGCACCGCAAAGGAACTGATCTCAGTGCAACTTGAAGTCACTAAAAAAGCTTGTTTCCACTTGGGAGCTCTGACTGAGAGCTACCAAGTTGACCCAATCATAGGAGCCAACTCCTAGGGGCTGAGGTCCCTTCGCCCCCCCTCCAATAAAATATGGACATTGCCATTCAAATGGTGTATGTGTGCACCATTGCACCTGCATCTTTACCTGCCCCACACCTGATGTAGCACATGAGATCAGCTGTGCTGTGAGTGGGCATAACTTGGGGAAGATGATCTTGCAAGCCAAATTAGGCTCCCTGCTGGACCTAGTTAGATGTGCAGGGCAAAGATTACAAACCACTGGTCTACTTCCTAATTTCTTTCTATCTGGATATTATTAGAGCCTACCCCAATCCACATGTGTTGAGAGTTGTCAACCTGGACACAGCAGGATCTTGCAACAGGGGAAACAGATTTGCTGTTATGATTGTCCTCAATGTTCTGAAGGAATGATTTCAAACAAGACAGGTAAGTAGAACACAGTTACAAGGGGGTGGCAGTCCATATGTTTGTAACAAATAATTCCTTAAGGGCCTGGTTTATATATATGCATCATTTATTGCCAACAGCATTCCATTATGACCTGGGTGAATGGGCCACGGTAAATATAAAACCTGTAGATGAATTTTCATAACACATTCAAACATTGTTCAGCGATCTGGTGTGTAGTATTTTCCTCCAACCAACATCTATTAAAGAAATATATATTGCATTGCTTCTCATATACTATTTTCTAGTGATTTAACCAGTGCTTTTTTCGGGGGGGGGGGGATGCAGGGGTACACATACCCCTAAACATTTTGTGTATCTTTGTACTTTGGTCCATTTACTGTATTTATTTTCCCCAATATGAACTATAAAATGGTGATTTTCTGGAGTCAAAATGAGAGTACACCTAAACACTTTTTTGGGGGGAAAGCACTGGATTTAGCAATAAGAATCAGCATTCAAAACATACATTTTAAATATTCAATTCCTAATACAAATGTATACTTGGAGAACAAATTACTTCAAGTGGTGCCAAAATGATAATGAGTTCCATTCTCTTCCCCCAAGAAACATTTGTTCACAGCTATATTTCATGCAATAATATTCAATGGGCGATGCCTTCTAGGTTAAGAGGACACATCTTCATTTTTTTTACTGTTGAGACTTATAATTTTTAGATGCAGACCATTGTAAGAAGTGCCCTGAGGATCAGCATCCAAACAAGGACCACGACCAGTGCATCTCTAAACAAATTGTCTACCTATCCTATGGAGAGCCCTTGGGAATAATTCTGACTTCATTTGCTCTGTTCCTTTCTCTGATCACACTAGTGGTGATGTGGATCTTCATTCAAAACCAGGAGACTCCCATTGTCAAGGCCAACAACTGGAACATCACCTGCACCCTCCTCATTTCCCTATTGCTTTGCTTTCTCTGCTCCTTCCTATTCATTGGAAAGCCTGGGAAGATAACCTGCCTTCTCCGTCAAACAGTCTTTGGGATTGTCTTTTCCCTGGCAGTTTCTTGCGTGTTGGCAAAAACCATCACTGTGGTTCTGGCCTTCATGGCCACCAAGCCAGGAAACAGGATGAGGAAATGGGTGGGGAAGAGGCTGGCAGTCTCAGCCATCATTCTCTGCTCCTTTATTCAAACTGGCATCTGTGCAGTGTGGTTGGCAACCTCTCCCCCCTTCCCAGAGTTTGACATGCACTCCCAGATTACTCAGATCATTGTTCAATGCAATGAAGGATCAGCCCTCATGTTTTATACTGTCCTCGGCTACATGGGTCTTCTGGCCACCATCTGCTTCACTGTAGCCTTCTTTGCTAGGAAGTTGCCTGATACTTTCAATGAAGCCAAGCTCATCACCTTCAGCATGTTAGTATTCTGCAGCGTTTGGATATCTTTTGTCCCCACCTACCTGAGCACAAAGGGGAAATATATGGTGGCTGTGGAGATCTTCTCCATTTTGGCCTCTAGCGCTGGGTTGCTGGGTTGCATCTTCTTCCCCAAATTTTATATTATTATTCTGAGACCTGAGCTGAACACCAGGGATCAGCTCATAAGGAAAAAGAATGATAACATCTGAATTAATTTCTCCTTCCATCTTATAATTTATTTCCTACCCTTTTCTCCTATGTTGCATTCTTTTTTAAGGATATAAATCCACAGACAATGATGTATCTACTTTTATTTTGGTAAAATAATAGTCTCTCCTGTTACACAGGCTCCTATTATAACACACTTTTAGAGTTGTTCCACAAAGCTATTTTGTACCTGCAAAAGTTTAAAGGCCACCCCCCTGCTTCATTTGTTACCAGTCCATATCCCTTAACTTCCTCCTGAAATCCCATAACTTTTTACATTACAAATGTTCTGGTTTATTTTTGTCCAATTTTTGTTACACTTTAGCCCATACGGATAGCAGTAATGTAGTAGCATTGGGGAAGACCCACAAATCAAATTAAAACAAAATAAAGCTGCCATTAATGAACTATTGTTATGTTGAGACATGTTTGCATCTACATTAATCTTTGTAAAATCCTTGGGTGTGTACACATGGAATGATAATTGACAAAGGCATCTTGTTTTGTCGAGTCCTATTCCTTCTGCTGTTTCCATATTGATTTACACATAAGATCTGCATTTCACAAATTTAACCATGTTGGGAGGGCAGTCAAAATATGCTCCTTGGAAAACTTTTAGAAGTAGAATTGGAGGGGGGAAATCCAAAAAAGCTAAATACACTTTCCATTGTTAGACATGAGTGGATTTTTTTATTTATTTAAAAAAGTGAACCAAAAAAGAAGTTTAAAATGAATTGTCTTTCGTCCAATCTATATGAAATTTGGAAGGTCTCTTGGTCCAGGTTTGGGTATTATTTAAATATCTCCAATAGGGGCAAGAAGTGAAATGTTATCTGTTTTGATCTTAGAGGTGACCGAAGGCCAAAGATGGAAATCCTTGAAATACCAAAACAACGAAGGTCTTTCACTTGGGCCCATTGTCAGGCCCTCCCTTCAGCAATTCAGGAAGGCCGTTATAGGAAGATACCATACGAGAAGAGGAAATGCCCATGTGGCTCTGGGCAGCAGGAAACAAGGGAACATGCCCTTCTTTACTGCCAGTATTATATAGACATTTGAGCCAGGTTTATCCAGCCCATCCTAAATAAGTTCCCTGGGTATTCAGAACAACACAACATCTCCCAGGATGAAAGCCCAGAAGTCACATATTCAGTTGCCAGATTTTGTGCTGCCATGATAGATATTCGTCGAAGGATGGTCTATGCTACAAATCAGTCCTAAATTGAAGGCTCATATTGTTAGATCCACACTTCTGAAGCCCCACCCCATACAGCTGTTTTAACTGGTCTCTTTTAACTTTTATTATCAGTTTTTACTTATCCATTATTTATGCTTCATCAAGTATTCTATGTATATGTTTTAATCTACGTTTGGTTCTTGCTCCCATGTATTGAATAATTATCTGCTTAGATTCATACTGTAATGCTATTTATTTAGATGTTTTGCTTATGCTGGTCTGTGACCGTAAAAAAGCAAATTCATTCATTAAAAATAAAAATAAAAATAAAAATGGTATGACTCAGTAAGACAGTTTACTATATTCCTTGAATTTGTCACACAGTGTCCTATTGGATTACAGTACCTACTGGGCACTATATTAACATCATTGAATGTGTATTTGCAATAATTTGTAGTTTGAAAAATGCCACACTTTTAGAGGGACATGGAGGGACAGATGGACACTATCTAACGTATGAATGATTGCACCAGGAAAATATACTCAGGTGGCTTCCAAGTGTGGCTACCTTGAGAAGATGATACACCAGGGTTCCTGGTTTATTCTATTTCTAATTATTATTATTATTATTATTATTATTATTTATTATTATTATTATTTATACTGCGCCCATCTGGCTGGGTTTCTCCAGCCACTTTGTGTGGCTTCCAACAGAACACTAAAATACAATAATCTATTAAACATTAAAAGCTTCCCTAAACAGGGCTGCCTTCAGGTGTCTTCTAAAAGTGACACATGAGAAATTACTCTATAAGGGTGGGCATTGAAGATGGCCACTTTCATACATGAAGACCTTCTCATGTGAATATCCAATTGGACTACAATTTCTATGGCCAGGTTAGGTAATGACTGTTTCTAAACTGCAGTAAGTTAACTTGTTTTTTCTCTTTTTTTCTCTTTTTATTGACTTGTTTTGTTTAATTGCTCTTTTTGTCAACCTTTTTTTCTTTTTTCTTTTTTTCTTTTTTCTCTGTAATTTTAAATTCTTAATAAATATCATTTTTTTAAAAAACAATAGCATTTCTTCACAAATGGAATCACGCAATCCTTTTGTTAGCTTTCAGAGAGAATCTTCGTTCATGTGGCTTTTCTTCAGCTGGGAGCAATAGCTCGGCTAACAGCTTCTTCCAGAAAGACAGAGGGAGGGAGGAAGCAAATGGTTTGAAGCTTCAGGACCAGCAATACTTAGACTTAATGAAATGAAATGAAATCCATTAGTTTGATCCCCCACCCACCCCTATGTTCCTTAACATCTACATGAAACCATTGAGCAGGTTCTTCAGGACTATTGGAGTAAATTTGTCAACAATATACTGGTGAAACACAGCTCTACTTTTCCTTTACATCTGCAGGTATGGCTGTGGATGTCTTGCCTCAATAGTGGACTAGTTTAGAGCCAATAAACTGAAGCTCAATCCAAATATGACTGATAACTGTTAGTGAACAGTTCCCCAAACCAGATGGATGAGAGGTGGCCTGCTCTTGATTGGGCTCCACTCCCTCTGAAGGAGCAGGGGTACTTCTTGATCCATTGCTGTCATTGGAGGCTCAGGTGGCCTTGATGGCATGGAGTGCCTTGCATCACCTTTGGCTGGGGGCTCAGCTGCAGCCCTATCTGGACAAGGATATCCTAACTTTATCAGCCTGGATAAGTCAGTTGCTTAGACTGTGGTGCTGATAGCACCAAGGTTGCAGGTTTGATCCCCATTGTCACAGTCCGGGTTACAGGCAGTTGGAGTCCCGGCTTGGTACGCCGGGACCGGGGTAGAGGTCAGGAAGCAGGAATCAGCAGTCCAGGGGTCAGGAAGCCAAGAGTCCAGGTCAAACTCAGGAAGTCCCCAGTCCTGTGAGGCCCTAGCAGTTACAGTGCCTGGCTCCTGCATGCACTCCTGACACCCGTGTAGGATGCAGGTGGTTGGACTAGATGATCCTCAGGGTCCCTTCCAACTTCACAATTCTATGATTCTATTAAACTTATTTTTCCTATGCTCCTGGAACCTCTAGGTTGGATTATTGCAATGTGTTATACCTAGGGCTTCCTCGAAAAACATTCAGAATCTTCAGCTGGTGCAGAATTTCATGACTAGGTTCTTGACTGGGGCAAGACATTTTAAGCATATACTGTAACACCAATCCTGGCCCAACTGCTCTAGTTGCAGATTACTTTCCAGGTACATCTCAAAGTGCTGGTTTTGACCTGTAAAGCCTTGAAGGGCTCAGGACTGCAGAACCTGAAGGACCTCTCTGTTTATTTAAACCAATTCAGATGCTGTGATCATCATCCGAGGCCCTTTTTTGTGCCTCAGAGAGTGGCAACAAAATAGTGGGCCTTTTCTGTGCTGTCATAGGCCTGAGGCAATTGATTGATGGGTGGATGGATTGATTGTATATACCACTCTGTGCCCGGAAGCCTCAGAGAGGTTCACAGAATAAAATCAACCTATAAAACCACAAACTACTTAATCAATATCTAAAAAACTGAATAACCCGACCTCCAAAAAACCTACAAAGATGTATTAATACAAGATGTGAGATGTATTAGCAACATAAGTAACACCTACCTGCATTGTATATTTTAATCTCCAAGTTCAAGTACACCAAGTAAAAATTAATTATTATTGAAACTTTAAAAGAGAGTGTCTTGCATAGTTTTTGTGGAAGGAAAAGGCGAACTTATTAATGGGTTAAACGACCAGGGCTATCTTCCGCATAACTCTGTAAATGGGAACTAGAGTTTAATACCCATAAAATGGTTGGTGAAAACTTCCTTGGAGAGCACTGTCAAGGTTGTGTCATCTTATAGAATCATAGAGTTGGAAGAGACCACAAGGGCCATCGAGTCCAACCCCCTGCCAAGCAGGAAACACCATCAGAGCACTCCTGACATATGGTTGTCAAGCCTCTGCTTAAAGACCTCCAAAGAAGGAGACTCCACCACACTCCTTGGCAGCAAATTCCACTGTCGAACAGCTCTTACTGTCAGGAAATTCTTCCTAATGTTTAGGTGGAATCTTCTTTCTTGTAGTTTGGATCCATTGCTCCGTGTCCGCTTCTCTGGACCAGCAGAAAACAACCTTTCTCCCTCCTCTATGTGACATCCTTTTATATATTTGAACATGGCTATCATATCACCCCTTAACCTCCTCTTCTCCAGGCTAAACATGCCCAGCTCCCTTAGCCGTTCCTCATAAGGCATCGTTTCCAGGCCTTTGACCATTTTGGTTGCCCTCCTCTGGACACGTTCCAGTTTGTCAGTGTCCTTCTTGAACTGTGGTGCCCAGAACTGGACACAGTACTCCAGGTGAGGTCTGACCAGAGCAGAATACAGTGGCACTATTACTTCCCTTGATCTAGATGCTATACTCCTATTGATGCAGCCCAGAATTGCATTGGCTTTTTTAGCTGCCGCGTCACACTGTTGGCTCATGTCAAGTTTGTGGTCAACCAAGACTCCTAGATCCTTTTCACATGTACTGCTCTCAAGCCAGGTGTCACCCATCTTGTATTTGTGCCTCTCATTTTTTTGCCCAAGTGCAATACTTTACATTTCTCCCTGTTAAAATTCATCTTGTTTGTTTTGGCCCAGTTCTCTAATCTGTCAAGGTCGTTTTGAAGTGTGATCCTGTCCTCTGGGGTGTTAGCCACCCCTCCCAGTTTGGTGTCATCTGCAAATTTGATCAGGATGCCCTTGAGTCCATCATCCAAGTCGTTGATAAAGATGTTGAATAAGACCGGGCCCAAGACAGAACCCTGTGGCACCCCACTAGTCACTCTTCTCCAGGATGAAGAGGAACCATTGATGAGCACCCTTTGGGTTCGGTCAGTCAGCCAGTTACAAATCCACTGAGTGGTAGCATAGTCAAGACCGCATTTTACCAGCTTCTTTACAAGAATATCATGGGGCGCCTTGTCAAATGCCTTGCTGAAATCAAGGTAGGCTACATCCACTGCGTTCCCTTCATCTACCAGGCTTGTAATTCTGTCAAAAAATGAGATCAGGTTAGTCTGACATGACTTATTTTTCAGAAATCCATGCTAACTATTGGTGATCACAGCATTCCTTTCTAGGTGCTCACAGACTGTTTGCTTAATGATCTGCTCCAGAATCTTCCCTGGTATTGATGTCAGACTGACTGGGCGGTAATTATTTGGGTCCTCTCTTTTCCCCTTTTTGAAAATAGGGACAACATTTGCCCTCCTCCAGTCTGCCGGGACTTCGCCTGTTCTCCAGGAATTCTCAAAGATGACTGCCAGTGGTTCTGAGATCACATCTGCCAGTTCTTTTAATACTCTTGGATGCAGTTCATCTGGCCCTGGAGACTTGAATACATCTAAACTAGCCAAGTATTCTTGTACTATCTCCATAGTTATTCTGGGCTGTGTTTCCTCTGCTGAATCATTTGCTCCAAATTCTGCAGAGAACATCCAAAATATGTATAGCAACCTTATTAAATAGCTTTCATCACCAACAACCAGAACCTGCCTCTTCTTTGTCTCACTCATAATGGTTCTTCATTCCCTACTCCTGCACACCTAAGAAGGAGAAGCATCTGCTGCCGGCTCCTTATTTCAGCTCTCCTCTCCCTCCAGGAGGGAGTCAGCATTGGATTATGAGGAATGAATCTATCAAGAAGGAGAAGGTTGGCACTAGCTTCTCTTTGCCATTCAGCAAGCAACTTTGCTTCCAGTCTCCAGCTCACATAACTCTCAACTCTGTGTTTGTCTTTCTAACTACCCTAGAGTTGAAAGAGGGAGGCCCACACCTTTGCTGTCTCACACAGAACCATTCCCTTTCTTTCCTTAATAACCCATTACCTAATCTGACTTTAGAAAATATGAATCCTTGCTTCAATTTTAACTCTTGCTGGACCTAGGAATTAGGAATGAGATGTGTCTTAGCTTACAGACTACCTGCTCAAACACATGAAATGTAAATAGGTTGAAGGTCCCAGGACAGTAGTATCCATGGAATGGATCTTTTCTTCACTACTCTTCATCCCCAGCAAGCATGGGCAGTGACCAGAGATGATGGGAGTTACAGTCTAATACTATCGGGGGACCCCATGCAAACTATGTTTAGGCTTCTGTGGGGAGAGACAGGAATCACATGTAGGACAGCATCTGATGGAGGTTGAAGAATGACAGGGCTACCTGGGAAGCTGTTTTGAGGAAGAGTTTAAACATATGGCTTAGAGTGAATGGCTCTTGCTCACTAGCAGAGCTCAGCTGAGATACATAAGGGATAAAGTTTTCAAAAGCCCAAGTTGCATGGGGAAACCTCCCTTTGATACACCACGGAGCACGATTGACAGTAATTGGAGAGAAGGGATGATGGTCTGGATCAGAAGAAGGGATATGGACCTTCACAACCCTCTTTCTATACCCTGGCCAAGTCTCAAATTGAATCAATTCAGAAAGTTATACCATACATGAAAGGCATTGCTTCACAAGGGAGCAGAAATTGGGCTGTAGTGGGATGACACTGATATAGCACTTTGCTTGTTCTGAGACTTGAGGACTTTAGCAAAACAGATCCCCCACCCTGTAATTTTTTATAATTATCGATCATCATCACTACTTCTAAATGTCACATGGGAAATCAGATGCCAGGCACAATAACAGCCACAGAAACAGCCCTTTCCAAATGTGAGGACCCTGGGTTGTAGTCTATATAGGCACCTGTCCTATCAACTTACATGAATCCAGTTAGGGAGGTGGATTTGGGGCTGGTGCATAGCTCCTTGCAGCCAAGTTTCCCTATAACTTTAGCCAAGACTGAAGTGCTGTTGATAACTAAATGTAAACATGATGACCTCCAGCTGCAGTTCAGCACAAAAATGGTTAGCCCTCCACCTGCTTTTCCTGCTGTTGTTGCTGCATTGTTC